>NC_046317.1:21883191-22582566 GCF_009819535.1 Lacerta agilis
CAGCATCAAAATACTTAAAATAAATTTAAAAACCAAAGATAATGTATAGAAGAGATTCTTTTACGCAGGTAGGAGAAAGGTCAACAGATGCAGTCAGGGGCGCTGCTGTAGGAGGACTAAACCTGATCACTACCCTGGTTGACCCAACACAAGATATTCAAAAGAAGGCTGCTTCTCCTAAATTCCCAAATTCAGGTCTCCTGCTTTTATTAGACTACAATTCCCATCACCCCTGACCACTGGTCTTGCTAGGTAGGGATGATGGGAATTGTAGTCCAAAAACAGCCGGAGAGCCAAGTTTGGGGAACCCTGATCTACATAGTCCCATCCTGGGACCTGATTCTCAGTCATTCTAAAGCATGACAAAACACTGGTTTTATTTTTATTTATCTTTTCAAGGCAAAGCCTTATACCAATTCTCCATTATTTTTCAAAAACAAAGATTTTTTTAAATAAAAAAATACCACAAACAATGGACACTTAAGCCTTAATGTATTCCAAGATCCCAGCAGCTACATTCCCCTGCCCCTTGAATGCACAGTAGCACAGGACCATGGCACCCTAACAATTCCACCAGTGTTCACATGACGAGACTTATTTCCAATGCCTCCTTATTCTGTCATCTACTGGCAGTGTGCTCTCCAGTCATGTTCCCTGCCAGTCTTTACCAGTTTGCCAATTATACAAGCTGCTTCCTAGACATCAGACAAAAATTCCACAAGACTGCTGTGCAAGCGCACCCTAATTAACCATCAGCTTAATTAGACAATTTACTGTGTAATTAGCAGGCAATTAGTCAACACCTCTCAGATCTTATTGACTGCTGTGACAGCCTTCTCTACTCTGCACATTCCAATACACAACCACCACTATGTCTCTAGCACTCTCTAATCCCTGTACTACACAATTCTGGGCAAAGAGCAAGGAATGATAGAACACAGCAAATGTGTGTGTGTGTGTGTGTGTGTGTGTGTGTGTGTGTGTAAATCAATGTGTGGTCTGTCGGCATATTGAACTTTTTTCTGGCCGGCCTAAATTGTTTGGTGTTACTTGAGCAGCTGCTGAAAGAAGCGGCTGAACATCTGATCTGCTTAGATCATGGGTGCTCATTCTGTACACCAGCTCGAGGAGGGAGGGAAGCAAGCCGAAGACAAATCCATATCCTGAACTAGGAAATCAATTCCCCCTCCCCACCCCCACAACCAGAATAAATAACAGGAAAAATCCGCCTTACACCAAGTCGGCCCATTGGCCCATCTACTATTGGTCTGAAGCAATTTTGGCATATAAGCTGCATATAAATTAATAAATAATAATAGTGGTAGTCCATGTGACACCCTCAGGATATTGCTGTATTTCATCTGTCCGAGGCAGTGTGGTTAATGGCCATGAATAGTGGGGATCATCGGTCAACAACAGTGTGTGGAAGGCTGGGCAGGCCCAAAGCATTTTGGCACTGAGGCAAACGCCAAAATTGTGACACCCCTTCCTGTTAGCATGTGAGTGCCAAGTCTTGGGGTTTCTTTTATTTGTCTCGGCAGTGTTACTCAGAAAGTCTTCCTGCATCTTCACAACAGCAGCAGCAGAAGCAGCAGCAGTCCAGCCCTCTCTTGGTGAATTCCTGTGACAGGAATAACCACTTCACACACCCAATTCTTCTCTAAAGTCTTTATTATTTACATTACAAGTTACATCACACTACTGGTCTACATATATTCAAACCTCAGTTCCCGAACAGCTCCGTTTTGGAAGGTTCCGACTCCCGAACGCTGAAAACCCAAAAGTAAATGCTATGGTTTTTGAACGTTTTTCGGAAGCCAAATGTCCGACGTGGCTTCCGCCTGAGTGCAGGAAGCTCTTGCAGCCAACTGGAAGCCGCGCTTTGGTTGTCGAATATTTCGTAAGCTGAACAGGCTTCCGGAATGGATTATGTTCATCAACTGAGGTTTGACTGTATAAGAAATGGAACTATATACAGATCTCTGCTTCCTTCAGGCATCCGGTCACACAGACAGGCTCACAGACTTTCACATATTCTGGCAGCCACACGGACCGACACTACCTGCCTCATACTCAACTACATCTCTCCAGACATACCCTGATGAAGAACCTGTTGCTGGGGAGAATTCTTGTTGCTTCGCAGATGTTTTAGGTGTGCCTCAAGGATGTGCTTCAAGGCTCGTTTCAAGGTTATTTTGGCACTATGCCAACACTCCCCACCAGGGAAGAGATAAATGAAGATCCATATCAGGAACAAGGGGCAGGTGGAGGTGGGGAGATTGACGTTGGGATCTGCTGCCCCTGAAGACCCTTCTACCTGAGGTGGTCACCTCATCTCGCCACAAGTGGGCCATCCCTGTTGGAGGGCTGAAGCCGGCCGGCCACCTCAGTGTCTTGCTGGCTCAGTCGCCCCCAAACTCGCAGCACAGAGCCGCCTGCAACAGAAGAGCCCATTGCAGAGCTCCGACCGATGGGCAGGCTCTTCCCCGGACTCAACTGTCGGGCCCCGGACTCTCGGCCTGGTGACCCTGAGAGCCCGGCACCCGGGTGCCCTGCACCTCTAGCGCCTATTGGTAAGACGGCCCTGGGACGGCCATCACTTTGGTCTACAGTGACTGGCCTTCACCATCAAGGGTTTCATACAGGAGTCTTTCCAACCTCACTTGCCGATGCTAGGATTGAACCAGGCACCTTCTGCACGCAAAGCATATGTGCTGGTTAAAGATATGTCTAAGCATATTTTCATTAAGATTGAAAGAATCACTCTGTTCTGGTCTGCAGTGCTTCCACATCTGCTCATTCATACCATTCCTACGTTAATCTGCCACTTAAACAAATACACATGGAAAAGTGTATTTTTTAAATGTGCGTTTCATTTTCTGTCACATTTCAAACTCCTTTCAAAATACACATTTTTAAAGAAATCTAGTTTCATATATCTTTTTTGAGACAAAAGCTGCCTCAGAAAATTATGGAAGTGCATTTTCATGCAATTTTGCCTAATGTTTCTCTCCCATAAACGATTCTGTATTTTAGAATATTTTTAGGGAGTGGGAAGATAGCAAGGACTAAATGAAATAGGGGGTGGGGATCACTAAAATATTTCTAGACTTTTCTTCATCACTGAGAAACCCGATGGCATATTTTTAAAGATTCAGATGGATACAGTAAATGAAAAATCTTAACCCATTTTTAATAGAAAATGCTGTATTTGAAACTCACTCAAATAAATACCAGCCTATCCAAATGATACGTAAATATACAGTAGACAAATGCAGTCCATGAAAGGAGTTATCCACAAACAGAGATCACTTACCAACAGCCTGAGTAATAATGAAGCAGCAGAGTTGCAACCCCTCCTATTGTACAATGGAAGAGAAGGCTGGAGTTGTCAAAACCTTTTCTCTGGGATATTAAACATACTTTGTGGCTAGCTACTTTTACGGATATGTGATTTGCACATTTCTCTTCCATCAACTCAAATATAGTTAGATTTGCAAGCCGCAAACCTTCCTTTGCTGACAACTGGATGTGTTCGCGTTCCCACACAATATTGGTTAAATACAGGTTGTTGTAAATCTGGAATGGAGATTAATGAGGGGAATTGTTTAGAACAGCAAATATTAATCCACTACCAGAAGCTCTGCAAAAGTGTTCTTAGAAGCCTAGAATGCTATCCTCGTCATTTTATTGCAGACTCGCCAAATTCACTATATTGAGACATATAATTGCTATTCTAAGATATATTGAGTTGTAGTCCACTAATTTTTACTCAGAGTAGGCATATTGGAATTAATAAACCTACATTAATCAAGACTATTTATTTCAATGGGCCTACTCTGAGGAACTGTTACTTTAATACAACCTTTTATCTCCCCCCTATACAAATTTGGACTTATTCTACAGCTATCTTTGTTTTTTTTTTTTTTTAATAAGAATTTATTGGCATTTTCATAACAAAACATAAACCCACACCCACACCCACATATATAAATCAAATACAAACACAAATACAATTCTTCTTGTTTACTCACTTAAGAAAATCTTCTAGTTCCAAATCTTAACAATTGACTTCCCCCACCCTCTCTCCTTCGGTTTTATATCCATATTCTACTTTAATAACATCCTTTCTCTAAAAATTTTATTCACTTAATAAAATTCGAACCTTAAACCACAATCTTAATAACAATTCTTTGGATCTTAACAAATTACTCTTATATTAAATCTAAACTATTCTTCTTCCCTTAAACTGCTGCTAATATCAAGAAATTTCAAAATATCCCTTTTCTTATTAAAAATTAAAATAAAGCTTACTGTCTTAACCCTCCGATTTCAGATTACCATAACAAAGCATTTATATTTTATACTTAATATAGTTCACCCTATCCCCCCTCTGTCCAATGTCCTTCTCCGTCTTTCACCGGAACCGCTCCTCAGATTGTCCTCTTTTCTTATACGTCCACAGGACCAGACCAGCCAGACACCGTCCCCAACCATCCTTGCATCGAGCATCAGGATACACTGTTCATCTCTTGGCTTCTCCCATTCAATGCTGCATTCTTCTATTTGTAAATATCTTAGTTTCTTGACCATCGCTCCCGAGCTCACACCTCGGGGGCTGGATATAACATTCCTAGCCGTTCTCGAGCTGCCACCACCGAGAAACGCTCCTTTTTCCGGGGATCGCCGTGCCAACTCACTCAATTTTTCAAACAACTCCTTCAGCTCTTTGCCCAGACTTTGTTCCATAGTATCGAGTATCTGGAAGGTCTCCTCTGTGGGAAATAGATTTTTCTTCAAATCCCCACTCAAAACCTTCAATTTCCGATTAATCAGTTCCAGTTTCAGTATAATAATCCTTTCTTCATCAGTTAGTTCAGAGTCCAAAACAGTTTCAAAAACAAAGCCCAGCATGGTGATGATGGGCATAGGTATCAAATTTCAGTTTCTATTTCAGTGTTGTTCATCATATAGCAGTACTTTTCCACTTCGGTTCAAAGTTTTCGCGGCCATTTTCTCTGAAACCGGGACGCAAAGACTAAAACTTTCAAAAGGAATATTTTCCATCCTCTTCCTCCCCCAAGGGAGATCTATAAAGTCTCACTCCTCAAAAAGTCTTAACAATATATCCATCCAATAGCAACAGCATCACAATCTGTTATTCTTCTCGGCTCCGAAGGGAGACAGGCAGACTGCCTTTATCTAAAGCCTCCAGGGTCGTTAAGTCGTTAAGTCTTTAAACTCAGCAGTTAATCCAATTAAGTACTTACGACCTCCAGCTTCTTTTCCTTTCATCTCTCTCAGGGAGAACGTCTCGCTCACCACGGCCAGTTCTCGCCGCTTTTCCGCCCGGTTGGGGCATTTCCCCTAATGGCCCAGCTCCGCATTCCCTTCACCCCCACTCCCCCTTTACAGGGGGAGCGAGGGAAGGGCGCGTAGCTTAGCGGGCCCGCCGGGGAGCCCGAGGCACGGGACGCTCTTCCCGGCCTCACCGGAGCCCCGCGTAGCGGTGGCGGGGCTCCAACCCCCGGGCTGGACTGGGTGGCCTCGCAGCCGAGGCAACCCAGCGACCGCCCGCGATGGCGACCTCGCCGGAAGTCCTATTCTACAGCTATCTTTGAACCTGTTCTGGTCAAATTCATTTCTACTTAGATGGGTTAGCATAGTTGGCAAGCAGTGTATGCGTGTGGGGTGGGGTGGGGGAACCAGAATCCAATAATGATGGCATAAATATATCAGTTAAAGCAACATATATTTATTTTTGTTGCAATCCTGAACTTAAATGTCAAGAGATGCTTCCTACCTTTCTTTTAAAAAGTATATGCTCAATAAAACAGTATAGTAAATGAATTCATGCGATCTCTCAAAGCCTTATTGGATTCCTGTAACCCTTTTTTACAACTAAGTTTCCCATTTTGCATTTAATAGATATGTATAGTTAGTTAGGAAAAATGAGGGCAGATACCATAAGATTAGGTAATAAAACTTCACAGAACTTCAGAAAAGTCCAATCACTAATTATAGCAGTAAAGGTAAAGGTAAAGGGACCCCTGACCATTAGGTCCAGTCGTGTCCAACTCTGGGGTTGCAGCACTCATCTCGCTTTATTGACTGAGGGAGCTGGTGTACAGCTTCCGGGTCATGTGGCCAGCATGACTAAACCACTTCTGGCGAACCAGAGCAGCACACGGAAACGCCGTTTACCTTCCCGCCGGAACGGTACCAATTTATCTACTTGCACTTCGTGCTTTCGAACTGCTAGGTTGGCAGCAGCAGGGACCGAGCAATGGGAGCTCACTCAATCGTGGGGATTCAAACAGCTGACCTTCTGATCAGCAAGCCCTAAGCTCTGTGGTTTAACCCACAGTGCCACCGCGTCCCTAATTATAGCAGTAGTAGTAGCTAAAAACAATGCAAACGATCTCTCATCTCTATTTCTCTATAACACACACACACTGTGAAGAAACATTCTGGTTCAGCCTGTTCCCTGTTATGTGGGAAACTTTTGGGTTAAAGGATCTAAATTTCACACACACACACACACACACACACACCAGACTTGTGGATACAAGTGGTGGTCAACTTTGACAAGGAAGACCTGAACTCAGCCATGAATGTATGTTGTATATGGAGTCCAACTTTCTCTCCCTCCCTCATTCTAGCTAGCTTGACTCATAAGGTTGTTGTGAGGATAAAATAAAGTGTTGGGGCGGGAGATATAACTACGCCAACCCCAGTTTGACGGAAGACGAATAGGAAAAAAATGTAACAAGGAGCAGCAACTGTTTACAAGTGCACTTGAAAATACTGAAATAGGAACTGCTTCAAATGTATGGAGAAATATGCAGTAAGCATAGCTCTGTTTCAAATTCTGAATTCCTCTTTCAAAAGCAGTAAATGCAGAAGGCTGAAATCCTCAAACCCTTCAGTCCAAAATTACGTGGATGCAAGCACTTGAGAATAGATGGTTTGAAACTCATTGATACACAGTGTGAAGAATTTGCAAAACAAGATAGAATTAATCAGCCTTTTAAAACAAAAACAAACAAAAACCCAAGGGCAGGTGAGACCCACCTCCTATCCTACCCTTCATTGCAATTCTCTCAGTTTATATACACCTCTCAAATTGAGGGGGGAAGTGGAGCATTTATTTGTAAAACAATAAATAATTCAAGTCACAGGGCGAAAAGCTCAGTGTGCTAAGAAATCTTGCAAAATGCTTGCTGTTTCCTTTCCCCACTCTCTCCCTAGGATCAGTGCTAATAAAAATAGTCTTTGATGTTATTTATTGGAAAGGCAAACAGTTGTCGTCATCGTTGTCTATTTTTTTTATTTGACATTAACAATCTGATCATTTGTCTCTCCAAAGAAAGCCTACGTAGCTTTCATATGGTCTACACAATAAAGCATCAAATATTTCTGTTTACTGAGATATCAGCTGGCATTTCACTGCAAGTCAATGGTCCGTCTTGGCTACAGCACACTACACACTTCAATCTGGCATCTACAAATGTCAAGAGTATATATGGAAATCAAAAGCAGGTTCTAAATTCTGTCTTCCTTTTTTTTTAAGGGAAACAAAGTTCACCTAAATATATTTCATGCAAGCAAATAAAAAAGTAAGTTAAAATAAAAAATATCAGTGCAATATTCGGCTGTCAGTCTAGAAGAATAACAAGGGAAACACTGTCAGTAGGACAGGATAATAAAATTTCAAGCAGATGTTCAAGCTAAGTCTCTAATTCTCATGCAACTCCCTTGGCAAGCATATACTTATTTTATCACATGCAAGCGAGGCAAATTGCACTTCATCATCACAACTGAATTGTGAAATATTAATATTTCATATTCCAACAAAACTCCCATAGAACAAACTTTGTTATGTTAAAAGCACCAAGAGTTCTGCATTTTAATATCATTTAAAGTCATTTTTCCGAGAGGGAGGGAGGGGGTGCAGGCAGACTTGCAACCCGAAATCTAGGATATTGCAAATTACTGGGCTGTGATATAAGAGAAAGAAAATATGCTTTTTTGAGTTCAATTCAAAAAAAAAAATAATACTGACAAAACTGAGGACAATGCAAGTCATTGTGCTTCAGTGTAGGCACTTATAATTATGAGGAGAGGCATGGGCCTCCCATATCCGTCCCTATGGAAACACCACTGGTTGCAGCATGAATTAGAATGTCTAATGTTATGGAGGAATGCCATTTCATTGCACAATTAGTAAATTCATACAGGCAACGGCTCTAATTGGCAAGCAACATCTACAGTTACACTATGCCGTCTTCCTCGTTACAAGTTGCTGTGAATCATGTTCAGTGTGTGCACACATTCACACTGCAATAGCTTGATGATTATTATTTTTTTCCCCAAATTGTTGCATCTTTCTTCAGGTTCAATCGGAATCCAATCAGAAATCTATTCTTGAAACCGTTGGTAAATATTGCAGCAGTCAGAGGTGATGTTTGGGTGCAACACTAAACCATTGTTTAGGTTTAAAACCCACCACCACCACCACCCCAAAAAAAGTTTGAGTCAGTTCCAGGGACACACACTGCCTCCTCATTTCTCCTCCAGTGCTGCCAGGAATATATTTGAAGAGTCCATCTCTAATTAACTACAGTTTTGTGTGTTGTATGAGCCATAAACTGTGGCTAATTTTATAGTCTAACTACAAATTACAACTAATAGGCAGCCTAGCATTACATATGTAATTTTAATATTGCTCATAAAAAAGCACGAGAGGCCTGGATTGGGACCGCAGCACGCCAGAAAACTCACACATACACAGCTGTTACCAATAAGTGTCTGTTATGCCAGTGATGGCGAAACTTGGCCCTCCAGCTGCTTTGGGACTACAATTTCCATCATCCCTAGCTAACAGGACCAGTGGTCAGCGATGATGGGAATTGTAGTCCCAAAACAGCTGGAGGGCCAAGTTTGGCCATCACTGATTTATGCTAATGGAAGCATTTTTGCTATCGCTAACTGTTGCCCAGGGGTGGGGTGAGGCAGGACGGGGAAAGGATTGAGTGTTCCCTTGTACAGTAGTCCCAGATCACTGCTTCAGTTACTTTGGGGTAAGGAAAAACACACAGGTGCTGTAGGCTGCACGCTAAACCAAATGTGTAATTTGACATCTGACTATGGTAAACTGAAATAAGGCAACTTCAGAAGCTACAGTTTAATGGTACCTTGCTTCAACAATTCATTACTAGCATTAAACAGCCTGTTTAGATTGAGGCAACACACAAAAAAACCTGTAGTCATAGAATTATAGATTTGGAAGGGACCCTGAGGGTCATTTAGTCTTTTCAACTAAAGCATCCATGACAGATGACCATCCAACGTCTGCTTAAAAACCTCCAAGGTTTGGAACCTATCCCTCCAGAGCAGGAGAAAACAAGTTTGTTCCTTCTTCCATGGGACTGCCCTTGAGATATTTGCAGGAGGCTCTCAGTCTCCTCTTTTCTAGGCTAAACATGCACGAGACTATTAAAATGGTAAGTGAAAACTTCGGAACTGGTCCTTAGTGCCACAAAGGAGGAGGGTTGGGATTCTGCAAGATACATCCACACCATATATTTAAAGCATGCAACTTCCCTCAGAGAATCCTGGAATCTGTAGTTTGTTAAAGGTGTTTGGAATGGTAGCTCTACGGAGGGGTGAACTACAGCTCTCAGGATTTTTTGGAGTAAGCCAAAAGTCTTAAAGGGATATGGATGTGCTTTAAATGTATGGTGCAGATGTGAAGAAAGACTTCCTGAGAAACACTTCCTTGTAACACTAAACTATGGTTTAGCGTTAATCAGCCACTTAAAAGAAAATACTAGAGATTTCAGATGAAGTGGCTCCACATGTTTATTTCTGCTGGTGAGCCTTAATAAAGGCAACAGCTTCCACGTTATTGAAAGCGACAGCATCACAAATCAATGCATGTCACCAGCAGAGTAAAGACAGATGCCTCTGATTAATCAGAATTACATTTTTAACAACCAAGGAAACAGCTAAAATCAAAGCAAATATTTCAGCCATGCCTGCTGTGTTTTATTCTTGCTCCTCTATGCCAACTGTACACAGTGAGGCAGCTACGACTCTAAATCTAGAATTTTTTAAATCTATAAAAGTTCTTCTACACGCACTTTTTATTAACTTTAGCAGACAAACAGAGTTTTGAAAAAGACAAGTGAAAAAATTGAAATATAAATTTTGGTCAAGACTCATATGTCTGCGATGTAGATTCCAATAAGAAATAAAACAAAACCATTTATCAGCGACATTGATTATCTGTTGTGGTCTGGTTCTCCTACGAATTGCATCAGTTATTTTGTCTCTTTCTGCTGCATCAAGACATTTTAATAAACATTCCCAGACTGAAGGAGTTCTCCACCCCCTCGCGAAATCGAGCCTAAACACATTTAAAAGAAATCAATGAATGCATTATAAGAGTTCTTAAAATGTTAGGTTTGGATCCCCCCCCCCAATTATGCTGAATGATATAATCAAAGTATTTCAACCCAACTTATAATGTGCAATTTACAAAACTGCATCTAATATTTGTCCCCAATCATTCCATGCGGTTTGGCATCCTCTTTCGCAGAAGGGCAGCATGGAGAGTTACACATTTCCAGCACTAAAAACCTGACAACAGGAAACACCTGGTTAAGCCTACCTGGCATTAAATACCAGGGAAGGTCAAATGTTGTATTGTATGTCATGCATCCAAAGTCTTAGGTCCCACCTTCCCTATAACTTTAAAACAGTGTAATACCATTTGAAATAGCCATAGCTTCCCCAAAAGAATTATGGGAACAGTCGTTTGTTAATGGTGCTGAGTTGTTAGAAGACCCAAGGGCTCGCTTTGGTTAAAAAGTGAGGTGCTAGTACTCATAGTGATAAGGGTGTTGTGGGTGTTGGCATGCTGCTACAGGAAGCGAAATAAAAGAATAAAAAGGTGGTGGCACTCTTCACCAGTGATAACTGCCACAAAAAAAGCCCTGGAGACCCCTATTCCCTTCATATAGCTACAATTTTCAGAGCTCCTTAGGAACAGGGGTCGATTGTTAAACCACTCCGAAAATTGTAGCTACATGAAAGGAATAGGTGTTTCCTAGCAACGCTCATCACCCTTAAACTACCATTCCCAGGATTCTTTGGCCACAACTGTTTAAACAGTTAAAACACCGCTTTGCATTTATAGTGCAGATAGGGCCTTTCACATAAAACCTTCTGGAGTTGCAAACTTTGTTCCATTTTTGCTCTGAAATTGTAATTCCAACACTATGTGCACCTTGCAGTGGGTAAAAACAATCCTAATGCAATCGTTTTTAATTATTTTATGCAAGCTACTATGGGGGTCCTTTCTGGAAGGAAATACAGCATGAAATCAGATGGAGGCAGGAAGAGAGATAACCTACAGTGAATTAAGCCAACTAATTGATAATCTCGTTCCTGTGTTTTCTACCCAAACTATCAGAAGTTTTCTAAGGTTTCAGGTAAGGTAAAGGGACCCCTGACCATTAGGTCCAGTCGTGAATGCCTCTGGGGTTGCGGCGCTCATCTTACTTTATTGGCCGAGGGAGCCAGCGTACAGCTTCCTGGTCATGTGGCCAGCAAGACTAAGCCGCTTCTGGCAGTCTTCTTCAATGGGGTTTTTTACAACAGCATCTGTGCCACTGACTCTCAGACTTTGGGATTGTTGAAATATATACAACAATGTGAATCGTGCAACCAAAATTTACATGAGGCTAAGTGGTAATTTTTTTAAGGGACATGGGTGGCGCTGTAGGTTAAACCATAGAGCCTAGGGCTTGCCGATCAGAAGGTCAGCAGTTTGAATCCCCATGATGGAGTGAGCTCCCGTTGCTCGGTCCCTGCTCCTGCCAACCTTGCAGTTCAAAAGCAAAGTGCAAGTAGATAAATAGGTACTGCTTTGGCAGGAAGGTATTCAGCGTTTCCGTGCAGTGCTCTGGTTCGCCAGAAGCAGCTTCTGGCAGTCTCAGACCTATCTGCACTATGCATTTAAAGCAGCATAGTACCACTTCAAACTGGGAGCTGCAGTTTATTAAGGGTGCTCAGAGTTCTTAGAAGCTCCCAATCCCTCTCATAGAGCTACAATTCCCAAAGTTCCCTGGGAAAAAGGATTGATTGTTAAACCACTCTGAGAACTGCCACACTGTGCGGGGAACAGGAGACTCCTAAGAACTCTTAGTTCCCAAAAACTACATTTCCCAGGATACCTTGGGGAGGAGCCATGGCTACTTAAAGTGGCATGTGTGAGGACTTACTGGATATTGTTTTAACTTGAGAAGCCAATGACTGAAACTGGGAGCTTCTTAAGACTGCGCCTTAAAGACTAACAAATTCAGTATGCCATAAGCTTTCATGTAACAGAGCCCACTTCAGCAGTTGTAGGAAATGTAACCCTAAATTGGAAGGCGTATATACATACATGATGCGATGTATGTTGTCCTGAACCCTCGGCCTACCTGGCGGCAAGTCCCACTGGCCTATACAGTAGGACAAGTCCAAAGCTCAGCAATCAGGAAACACAACCCAGGGTCAATCCACACAAGCCAAGTCCAGAGTCCAAAGGTCAGAAAATGCAGTTCAGGGTCAATCCAAGTAAACCAAGTCCAAAATCCAACAGTCAGGAAACACAGACCAGAGTCAAATCCAAAGCATAGTCCTGTAGACATCCAAGCCAAGACCCAACAGGTAGCTGAGCTGAGCAGACACAGCACCACAGCTCTGTTCCCAATTTCTCCTCTCGAGTCTTGATTGTAGCACCTGGGCTTGATGAGGCAGGTGACCCTCACCTGTCCTGAGCCTAATACAGCTGAGGAATCACATACCTCCTCCCAGAGCTAATGAGTCCCACATGGCCAGCTAGTAAACTGGGCTGTGGGCCCTTGCTTGCCTCAGCCTCTCTGACCCTACCTCTTCTTGCTCCCTATGCCTCAGAGCCTGCCTTGAGACAGGAGCCCCTCTGACTCTGGTGTTGGATCCTGCTCTTCTGCTCCATGCACACTGACCCCCACCCCACCCCCTTGCCATCCTGTGTGTACTTTCCACAACCCCAACCTCTCTTTTCCCATCACCAGCTTGCCCCGGTGGGTCCCAGTTACGACTGCACCCCTCGCCGGGATCCTCTTCCTGTTGTCCTGCCAGTTCATGACATGTCTGTGTGGTGGTAAGAGGAGTGAGGTCAACGGGACAGAAAAGGAAATATGCAATTCAGGGGGGAAATTCCCCAGATTGCAAACGCGTGCAAATGACAACAAGCACTCCGTTTTAGGTAATTAGCTAACATCGAATCTCTCTCATGCCAAATTGGTGTGTGTTTTTTTAAATTCACACACAGCAAGAATATACACACTTCCAGGAAGCTTATATTCATTCTTAGATGTTAATTTAATAGGAATTCCATTTCAACTGGTTGGTGCACTCAGTACTGAAATATTAACCACAATCTGCAATGTACCCTTTTTCCAGTTCCAATTAGATATGGACTAAAGGGATTTTAGATTTTTTTTTCTCCGGGCAATTCCACAGACATGGAGCTAAATGGAGTGGTTTTGTAGGACAAACTGTATTAAATTGGTACAGCCAAGGTCTACTCTATCTAATCTCCCAATCTCTTCTCCCTCTAATATGCAACATGGCATCATTGCATGGCCATTAAAAAAAAGTATTTCAGACATATGAATGCTGACTATTAATTCTATGGCAAAGAAATAAAGGTGGAGATGGATTTATGGGTCTAGGCCAGGTGGAAAACACATATACACTGCAGTTTCCTTCCCCCTTCATCTCATATGACAACCTCACGTTAACATCAAGTACCCCTTTGTCAGATCTGCCAGTCAGCTTCATGGATTTTGGACTCAGCTAGACTCATAAAGAAAAAACGATTTATATGCGTTGTATATGTGATATAACATTGTGCCACCAGATGGTGATGTGGAGCCCCGTTTTTCTCTGCCTGTTTTCCCTGTTTAAATTTACAACGCTTTAAACTGAAACACTTCTCTGATGTGTCTAGATCTAGCCTTGGTGTGCATGGTGTGTGTGGTGTGAGAGGAATAGCAAATCTGAAACTAGGGAAAGGTGAAACGATCGGTTTATCGTTTCTCTGGTACCAAGTTCAAGGCCACACATTTCATTTAGCTTGGCTTTTTCTTTAAATGCCCCCATGAAAATTAATCAGCATTTTAGTGTAATTTTTCTAAATATACACATTTTTGTATGCAATTTTGTCAAATCTGCATTTTTTTGCAAGCAAATTTTCCCAGTACAATGCATTTTTGCATGCCAGTTTCTCTCTCTCTCTCTCTCTCTCTCTCTCTCTCTCTCTCCTTTCCTCGTGCATGAATTTTGTATACATTTTGCAGTTGGTGAAGTGCGCTGCAATATTTGCAAAAGTTGTTTCAGTTTGAGTAATGTTTCAGGAGTTGAAATTCAAGCTAGGTTTCCATTAAAACATGAACAAGACCAAATTCAAGACTCATGAAATATATCCAGTGTAGCAAACCATTCCCTTTCAGGGTACTACTTGTCTTTTGCCCTCAGTGTACCGTTAACCGAAGAGGCAATGCTATATATTTTCCCCCACTGCAGCCATTTCCATGGGTGAAAATAAGCCAGGGACACCACAATCTCAAACTCCTCCTGACCCAAGTCCGAGAATTAATGAGAACTGAGTCAGTCCCCTGAGTTCTGTTATTGTGACTCTATAGTGTGGAGGAATGCAAATACTCTTCATTATAACACGAAGGGTGGGTGGGTGGGTGGGATGCCCAGGGAAGGCTTTTCTCCACAATACAAATAGCAGATTTTGGTTTCTGTGTGTACAACACAGGGTAACAGAAGGACCTTTTTTTTAAATCTACATCCTATATTCCAGAACCATCACATGGAAATACATTAGCTAATTTTTTACTTGTTGTACAGAAACATGCCTTGTAAGTCCCGTTAATGTGATTTTCTGCAGCTTACCAATAAGAGTGCCTTGGGGAAGGAGAGGAAAAGCAAATGTGTAATAGAACCGTCCGTGAGTGGCAGGGATGAGCCTGCGTGACACGGGGCAAAGAGGTGTCAGCAGAAGCCATGGAGACAATGGCGGGGAGACTGGAGAAAACCAGAGCTGGACTTGGGTCACATGATGGTTCACAAGTGCAGTCGGTAGGTCAGTGGCTTTGCAAATGTGCTGTAAAGCAGGAGACACAATGACGGCGGCAGCTATTACAGCACCTTAATTAAGGAATTGGCTGCTTCAGTGATCCAGAATTAATTTTGGCTAGACAACAATTGTAACACAGCCTTCTGGGTGACTCCATCCTTGGTTAGACACATATGCAGCTCTGACCTGTAGACACAGACTTTGACCTGACTGAGCATTGAAAGAAAGAGAAAAAAGCAACCCTATGTTTTGAAAGTGAAGGGAACAGAAGGAAAGTGCATTTTGATTTCAAAGGGCACCACCTTATCTCCTCTTCCTACAACTCAACCCCTCTCTAGAAACATGATTGCTTTTAGGCTACCAGAGAAGGACAGACAAGTGACAACCAAAAATGAGAACAGAACTGTGTTGTGGATTAGTTTGGTAGCGCCTGTTAGCAGGGAACAATTTGACATAGGAATGGAGCAGAAACTCAGTTTCATTAAGATCTGAATGTGACTCTCCTTAATTTGTGCTCCTCAAAACTATACAAAGCAGTATGAGAACCAACAGTGGATATATTATACAAAACTATACAAAGCAGTATGAGAACCAACAGTGGATATATTATACAAAATTGCATGCAAACATGAGCATATTGGGAGGAATGAATGTTAAAAGGGATTCTTAAGATGATTTTCAATGAGAATGTTTTTAAAAGAAAATTGCATGCTTCTCAGGGTTCAATGGCACAAGCAAGTCCAAGGAATGACCCTATGACTGCGAACTACTGACAACAGTGTGATCACATTTCAATAATCACAGCCTTTCATAGAAAGGAAAAAAAAAAAAACCCTACAAATTGCAATACCAGAGTCATTTGTTTGTGAAGGTTCAATTCACATCCCACTTGCATGGAATAAAGAGAGAGAATTACAGATAATTCAAATCATGCCACAAATTTGAAATTAAATCTCTGAAATCTGAAAATCTCAAAAGACAAAATGGGGGAAAAATGCCCTCACACTTTTCAGACATTAAATATAGAAGCCAAAATCTACTGTTTTTAATTTCCAGCTTGCAGCTGGTCACTCAGATGACACGTGGGTAACAGTTTTAAAAGTATGCACAATCAAAACATCTCTCATTCAAAACAATCTAAGCGGCTTCCAGACAAGTGGAGGATGTGATTATATATATATATATATATATATATATATATATATATATATATATAGTTTGGAGTGAAAATGTAGCTTAGTCCAACAACCCCCTACTTGCTTAATATGGCCACCAGAGGCCAGTCCATTCAAAAATATACATGGATAACTTTCCTTCTATATATTCTATACTGAATTGTATAGTAGAACTACTATTTAGAACTACGGAATAATGAACTCCTTGGTGTTCTTGGCACCTGAACCTATCATATAAATTGCATCCCTGGGGCTGCTTTTGGGTATTCCAGTGCGACACAAAGAAACATACCATTTCTGGAATATTTGTACATGCAGGTCCCACCATGCACTCCTAGGACATTGTTCGTTAGACAAGTGTTCGCATAATGAGCTGATGATTTCCATTATTTCCCATGAGAACATTTCTAACCCATACTTTCTCCCACCATGCTTTCTGCCTGAAACTGTTACAGCCAATCAGCAAAAGCCAAACAAAGGGGAAACTATCCAATCTCTCCTATTCTCCAATTTGTCTGATCTCGCTCCCTCTCCCCACGGTTTCTGCTGGAAATGGCTGCCACCGACCAGCAACACACAAACAACACACGGCGTCACAAAATTATTTCAAACATGGTGGTTGAGGTGGGTGGGGAGCCAGCTTTCATTACCTTGTCCAGAGAAAAGGTTTTGGTCAGTGCAAATCCCCATCCAGCTTCGAAAGCTCTGCGGATCATTGGCGAACTTGTGGTGGGAGTCGCACTGGCAAGGCCAAAGGGGTTTGGGAACCGGAGTCCAGCAACTTCTATGCTGATGTCTACTGAGTCCACAGGCGTGTAGAAAAGAGGAAGCTGGGGTACAGTAGGAACAGCAATACCATATAAAGACTGTGGAAAGAAAAACAATGACAGCACAGAAGTTGGCTTCATCATCATCATATATTATTTATACCATGCCCATCTGCTGGGTTTCCCCAGGCACTCTGGGTGGCTCCCAACAGAACATTAAAAACACAATAAAAGATCAAACACTGAAAACTTCCCTATTCAGGGCTGCCTTCAGATCTCTTCTAAAAGTCAGATAGTTGTTTATTTCCTTGACACCTGATGGGAGGGCGTTCCACAGGGCAGGCACCACTACCAAGAAGGCCCTCTGCCTGGTTCCCTGTAACCTCACTTCTCGCAGAGAGGGAACCGCCAGAAGGCTTTCAGAGCTGGACCTCAGTGTCCGGGCTGAACAATGGTGGTAGAGACGTTTCTTCAGGTATACTGGGCCGAAGCTGTTTAGGGCAGGCATAGGCAAACTCAACCCTCCAGATGTTTTGGGACTACAACTCCCATCATCCCTGACCACTGGCCCTGTTAGCTAGGGATGATGGGAGTTGTAGTCCCAAAACATCTGGAGGGCCGAGTTTGCCTATGCCTGGTTTAGGGCTTTAAAGGTCAGCAATAACACTTTGAATTGTGCTAGGAAACGTACTGGGAGCCAATGTTATTTCAACTCCATTTCACAACCCCATCTTCTGAGAAACTAAAGTTAGTGCAATGTGGGGTTGCTCTCAGAGTAACCCTATGAAAGTTGTCTAGCTGAGAGTAGGGAAAGATAAAATGGTCAATTTTCACTTAGCCTCATATACATATTTTTGCAACACAGTTTTGCTTAATATATACATACAAACAATGTTCTTTAATATAACACATTTCCGTATGGTTTTTCTTTAAAAAAACACAAAAATATACACTTTTATGCACAATTTATCCCTGCATAAGCATTTTTGCACACATTATTTGGCTGGAGAACGGCACTGCTACATTCAGAGACATGCAAAATCCAAATGATGGCTGGGTTTCACTTTGTGTATTGTCTCAGAAAGTGTGAGTTCACCTTTAAATGGTGAACTCACACTTTCTCTGCCACTTGACAACTTTCCTTAATCAGAATGAAGGGAATCACTCATATATTTGTGTGTTCATAATGCCAATGAATATACTGCAGACAATCCAGTCAAGTTATGAAAACAATTAAATGTAAGATCCCAACAAGTTCAGTCACCTACCCTCCAATATTTCTCCAATGAAAATAGGGATGTCTGTAACAACAACAACAACAACAAACAACAACAACAACAACATATTTATACCCCACACATCTGACTGTGTTGCCCCAGCCACTCTATGAGGCTTCCAACATATATACAGGGCTGCCCTCAGATGTCTTCTAAAGGATGTGTAGTTATTTCTTTCCTTAGTTTGGGGGTTATCTAACTTCATACCCTCCAATATTTCTCTGATAAAAATAGGGACGTCCTAAGGAAAAGTGGGACATTCTGGGATCAAATAAGAAACTGGGATTGCTTGTGCAAATCCAGGACTCTCCCTGTAAAGTAGGGACACCTGGAAGATCTGCAGTCATAAGCCACGATGAGAGTTCAAGACTAAACCTGTCTGTCACTCTAAGAGGTTGGAGACACTGATCAGGTAGAATGATGGGCCTTAAGCTCACTGCTATCCTCCCCATCTTTTCCTCTTATCTGCTCCTCACACACAAAGTGGGTGTGGGAGGAGGCGAGGAAATATGGGAGCAAGCGCTGTGCATGCGACAACAAACCATAGCTTGGCATTAAGTCTGAACAGATCTCCGAGACAGCTCGAGAACCGTGCTTTCCCCCAGACCACTGTTGTCCAAGCCTCTTTCTTGCCTCCCACAGCAAGCAGGCAGAAAATGCAGGCAAACAATATTTATTTAACAAAAACTGTCCGCTTCTTAGCTGTAAATAACACCTCAGACCTTCCAAGTGCTTCTGTTTCCCATGGATTTACAGAAGCCGTGCCAGTTTCTGATTTGATCCCGGAATGTCCCGCTTTTCCTTAGGACGTCCCTGTGGCGGAATAATGCCTGCTGATGATTCAGGTTCATCATGGGTTAACCTATCACTCCCATGTTAGGCAGGTGTTCCCTGGGAGGCGGAGCTAGTTGGCATTCTAAAAGGAGGGGGAACAACATTGAAAGGCAGTTGGGGGTTTGGCAGTTGGGGGTGGAGGATTAGAGAGAGAGAATGGGAGGTTAGGCTTTGGGGAATGTGAGGAAAGGTCATTACCATTGCTATATTATAACAAAGCTGAATTACATGAGAAGAAGATTTGTACCAGTAATAACCCGAGACATCCATGTTTTCAAGTTACCTAATAAAGTTAAATGTGCTTAAACGTTCGCTGACTGTGGCAGTGTATCAGTACCTTAAGAGGTGTGACTAAGAGGAGAGAACAAAGCTTTCCTGGGGAAGAGGAAACTGTTTGCTTATTCTCCTGTCATACAGTGAAGCCCAGTGTGCCACTTATTTGCCTAAAGGGAAGGCCAACTGCAGTAGTTGGGAACCCTGGTAGGGAGATCCCATAGGTGGCAAGAGGTTTTCAAACGTAGAGCCCAGAGGTACCCCAGAGACACCTCCCATATGAACACTGAAGGATTCATCCTAGTTGTCAGTGAAACTTAGGGAAAGTCACTGTTGGGGAAGTATTGAAGGGGAGGGAATAGGATCCCTCACAGTCCCCACTTAGGCCAATTTTCTGCATAACATATGGAACATTTTTTTTAAAAAAAAAAAAACAGCAAACAAACAAACAGAGCCTTCTCCTGCAGTCTGAAGCAGTACCGTCCATTCTACTACTTCACAATTCTAACATTGAGACCCTGCTAACATGCCCGGTAGAGCTGGTTTAAGACAGCTAGTTTCTGTCTGCTCCCCTATCTACATCTTCCTCATTGTTCTCCCAAGGACGCTACATGGTGTGATGAGTTAATGCACTCGCCTCCTACATCTCTCTAAAAATGAAACACTCCATCGGCATCCTTTTTAAAATTCGTCTGTACCTTCCAGCTTTTGTAAGTAAATTCCTCCACATCTCTGCACCTTATTGACCTGCTCTCCATTTCAATCTTACCCCTCCCCTCCCCAAAAAATACGATTTCTATTCTTCCTCCCTTGTATTTCCACTGCCTTCCCCTCGTCTATTATTTATTATTTAATTCTGTAATTGCATTATTTACAGTCAGTCAGGGATGCATTTTGTATGAAAGTCACTATTCAAATTAAAATTGTATCGCGCTGCAGTACATTATGCCCTGGCTCTGGATTCTTCAAGAGACTCAACAGCATTTTCTAAAGAGATGCACTTATTCTCCTTACAGAAACACAATAAGGAAACTTAAGGATGTGAATTAATACCAATTTCTCCTCCCCCATCCCACCTCCCAAATAACTTGTACTCAAATTATCTCTGAAATGTTTGAATGTTGCATTGAGGCAAAGCTACATAAAAGATAAAACTCCTGGCAAACCAAATGTAAAAGCTCAAATATTATTCTTTTACTGAGAAAGAAAGAAGATTTTCATGCAGCATAACACCAAGGAAGTGCTCTTAAAGCTATAATGAAGTGAATGGAAGCTTCTGTGAACCATCAATGAATCTGGCCCCTCTGTTATGAAGTGCCCAAGTGCCTTTCATCTTAACAGGGATAAAATACAGACAGGAAGAACTCAGAAGAGGAGGGAAATGGAACTAGGACTTAATTTATTCACTTCCTGTTTGTGAACTCCACAAGAGATATAATGCTAAGGGAAGGAAAAGAAGGGATATTGCAAATGCAGTTCCTTATTATCACAGCTCACCCAAATGTGGGTGATGCCTACAGTGTGAACAGAAATAACTGGTTACAGGTAGGTAGCCATGTTAGTCTGCCGTAGTCAAAACAAAATAAAAAAAATTCCTTCCAGTAGCACCTTAGAGACCAACTAAGTTTGTTATTGGTGTGAACTTTCGTGTGCATGTATCTGAAGAAGTGTGCATGCACACGAAAGCTCATACCAATTACAAACTTAGTTGGTCTCTAAGGTGCTACTGGAAGGTTTTGGGGTTTTTTTTAGAAATAACTGGGATCAAGAACAAATTAGTTCATATACACCAGGGCCTAAGTGAGGGCACCAGAAGCTGAACAATACACAAGGAGGGAAGAGGAAAAGAGAGGAAGTGGCGAAGTGTCAAGTCAAAGCCAGGAGGAGGACAAAAGGGAAGAGATAGAAACATAAGTGCTGCTTCTACATATAGAGTCAAATGTATCCTCAGGCTTCTGTTAAGAGCAGGCAATGCTGTTTGTTGGGGAGGTGTATTAGCTTTGCCTGTACCCTGAATAATCAGGTGAATTGGGGTATGTTGGGTCATAATCTCACATCCCCAAGTTTGATCCTGCTCCAGAGTCGCTCTGTTGCCTCCTGTTTTCAAAAAAGTTCCACACACAACTCTTGCCTTTCTTTTCTAAGGTGGAATATACACACATATATAAAAAAAAACTCTGTGAAAATGCTTTTTAAAAGTTTGGGAAAATACATTGAATTTGGCATAGCTCACTCTCACCATCTAGTGTAACATTTGTATATTGCACTTTACAACACATTTAAAATGTTTTATATGCAGCTGTATAGCTGAGTCCTAAGTAACAAAACCATTCCTAGTGGGGAAATGGCCATAACTTGAGAGCAGAGGGGGTGGGAAAGGGGGAAGAAATCTTTTCATTTGACAGACAGGTCTAGCTCTTCTTGATGACAGTGAATACCCCCTGCCCAGGCAGTCCAATCACAATGATTTGGGGGAAGGTTGCTGAAGTCAAGATGTGGGTCAGCCTCCTTTTCTGAGTTTGGTGAGGAGAGCAAGGCATGATTAAGACTACTTGTGGCCAACCCCTTTCCCAAACATATTTTCTTTTTTTTTCTTTTTGCAAACAAAACAAAACAAAACAAAACAAAACAAAACAAAACAAAACAAAACAAAACAAAACAAAACAAAACAAAACAAAACAAAACAAAACAAAACAAAACAAAACAAAACAAAACAAAACAAAGGCTAACCACAGAGCCTAGGGTTTGCTGATCAGAAGGCCGGCAGTTCAAATCCCCGTGACAGGGTGAGCTCCCGTTGCTCGGTCCCTGCTCCTGCCAACCTAGCAGTTCGAAAGCACGTCAAAGTGCAAGTAGATAAATAGGTAACACTCTGGCGGGAAGGTAAACGGGCATTTCGGTGCGTTGCTCTGATTTGCCAGTAGCAGCTTAGTCATGCTGGCCACATGAACTGGAAGCTGTACGCTGGTTCCCTCAGCCAATAAAGTGAGATGAGCACCGCAACCCCAGAGTCATCCACGACTGGACCTAATGGTCAGGGGTCCCTTTACCTTTTAAATGTGTATGTATTTATGGCTGGTCCCTTCTAAAGCTTTGGTCTTAGCTTTTACTGAGATGGTATACTGCACGGATGGAGAACTTATGGCCTTGCAGTTGGGAGATGGACTCCAACTCCCATCAGCCCCAGCTAGCAACATCTGGAGGGCCCTTCCTTACACACAAATTGTTGATAGTAGTTTTCAGTAATAGCCTATAGCTTCTATACTGCACTATAGAGAAATTACCCAAACTACACACCATTAACTAATGTGAAATTGGCAGGCTGGATGGGTCGCCATCTCGTGTATTCAAGAGCATGCCAATCTGCTTCGCAAATATATTTTTAATTTCAAGATGGAGAGGCTACAACGGTGAGAACAATGCAGAGGAATGTCCTCATGTAGATGAGAAAGGCAGAGAGAGCGCTATGCTAGCCCTGAAAAAAGCAACAACCCAGGGATGCCTTGACCTGCCTCTAAATTACAACTGTCCCCAAATAATGCCCCAAATCCAACAACTAAAATTGCATGTGGTCCCAGTACTGCCAAAGCAATTGCCAAATTATAGTAATCGCTGCCACAGCAACCAGATTTTACTGAGACCGCACACCCAAATAAATGCCTCGTGGCTACCCATTCATCTAGCAGCTGGAAAGATGACACTTGACATTTGGAAACTTTCCTGTGAAGATTGCTGCAAGGCTTTTCCCATTAGCTTCATGGTGAGATAGTAAGGTCGAATAAGCTCCCTCAAAACCTGCAAAGGGTAACGGAAACAACTCTAACATTAAGCCTGCTTGATCTAAAATTCCAATTGACAAGCTACGAATTGTCAGATTTCCTCCAATGCCTTTAGTTATATTCCGGGGAAACGTGTGTTTTATTGTGCAGATCCGTGCCCAACAAGGCATACGTGGAAGAAAAAGCGACACACTTAGAAATCAAAGGGCCGATTCACATTCTACTACTCAGAGGCATTTGCCATTGTGAGCATCGTAAAGGGTGATGGGGAAGATGCCTAGAAAAAGCTCTGAAGGCACAATGATACAGTTCCATGACTGAAGCTGAGGTCAGGTCTTGTCATCTGAACGGGAGATTTCCTGGGCACTCCGCGCTCCCCAGAGGAAGGGTGGAGTTTTAATGTACTGTATAAGGGTTTGTACATGCAGAGAAAAAGGACAAGAAAGGTGTGCTTTCTTGGCCTGCTGTTTAAATAATTTCAGCATCTGCAGCTTGTTAAGCATGTGAGAATGAGTCAGCAAGCATGTGAGAACGACTCAGCACAATCTACAGTACAAATGCTGCTGTGTTTAAGGCAAGTTTGCTCTTGGCCCCCGTCCTTGGCCAGAGCATAGTCTGTATGCTGTATGGAGACTGTATCTACAACTGTATGTAACTGAAACTGCATTATACTGTCAGTAAAAGACAGTCATTCACGGCATAGTGTGTTACCAACTGTTTTCATGGTGACTATGGTCCCAGCTGCCCTTGGATCATCGACAAGTTCCCCCTGTGTAGTTCTGGGCTGCTTCATCACCATTCTCATGATCATTGCAACTCCACGAGATGAGATCTTGCATGGAGCCCCAGACCGAGGGGGGTTGACAGTTATTTTGTGTATCTTCCATTTGCGAATTATTGCACCAACTGTTGTCACCTTCTCACCAAACTGCTTGCCTTGTAGCCCAGTCCAGCCTTGTGCAGGTCTACAATCTTGTCCCTGGCATCCTTGGACAGCTCTTTGGTCTTGGTCATGGCGGTTACTTTGGAATCTGCTGGATTGATTGCTTCTGTCGACGGGTGTCTTTTGTACAGGTACTGTAACGAGCTGCGATTACAGGTAAGACCTCTCCCTTACAGCGGCGCTTCTAATCTCAGCTCCTTACATACAGTGAAGATACCAGGTAGTCCGACATCTGGCTGGTTGATAGGGGATCAAATACTTATTTCACTCATTATAATGCACATCAATCTCTGACTTTTGTCTTCTGGATTTCTGGGGTTTTTTCTGTTGTTATTCTGTCTCTCACCGCTACAATAAACCTACCATTAAAATTATGGACTGGTCATTCCTTTGTCAGAGGGCAAACGGGCATATTTAGCAGGGGATCAAATACTTTTCCTCCTCACTGTACTAGACAACAATATCCAAATGGCTCTTCAGTGCATGTCTGTGCAAGTCTGGTTTTTATGACATTCACTAGGATAAATGTACATACACGCGAAAGAAATGACTGCCAAGTACAGTGTGAATCAGCCAACAGTTGTCTATTATTCTATGTGCTAGCAAAGAATATAAGCACTGTTTTGTCCTTATTCCAATGCACATATGGGCATCCTCTGAAATGCCACGAACATCAGTGCTGAAGAGGGCTCCACAGCCACATCAGTGTGTGTGAATGCATGTGCATGCCAGAATCCCCCAACAATTCCAGAGAATTGGGCAGTCCCTGGTCATACAAGGCCCATGGCTCTCAATGGAGACCCTTGGAATTTAGGGTTAAGCAACAGTTTACTAGTAGCACCTTGGTATAATACAGTACATGTGTCTGGAGGCAGGGGAGCTTAACCCTACAAAGAACCACAAGATGTGCTGCCAATCAGATGAACACAACACAGATGAACACCCAAAAGCCATGCCATCATGGATATCAGTGCTACAAAAACCCTCAGACATATCAACAAGATACTACTCACACCAAAGTTACAAGATGGTCTGATAATACAGATCATCTCCATATGGGAGAGAATACTATTAGGCTTGCCTAATAGCAAAGGGATAGCAACAGGAGAGAACAGTGGCTTGTAGAGCGCCACTTTAGTGTGCTTGTGATTAAGATGAGAGATGTACTAGACATTTCAGCCAGGGCTGTTGGTCTGGACACCAGCTGAAGAAGGAGCAAGGCAGTCAAGCAGGTATATATGGAGAGGCAATCAGAGATGAGACTGACATTGACCATGAAAAGTGTGTTTGGACTTAGGAGCCAGCCAGGTGGAAGCCTCTTGGCCTCATGAACCCTCTTGAGTTCGTGGTTGCAGTATTAGCCTTTGACTGTCTCCAGTGAAAGTGCGGAAGTGGAGGAGAACAGCAGCTCCTTCTTCCAGGAAGCTGGTCACTGTAGCATAGAGAATGACATACTTGGATCTAAAATCCCTGGTTAGTGATGTTGGAACCTTACTACTTCCTGGCTCTGAGTTGCTGCACTGCACCAGCCCCACTACATACACATGGACATCTGCCTGCCATTGCACACTTTTTTCCTGATAAATGCTCTACTGCAATAACTGCCACATTGTAATGACGGGAAGATGTCCCCTTTTCCCAATACCTGCAAAAAAAACCCCACGACACACCAAACACCTAACTACCCCCTGCCCTCCTTTAAAAACAACAACAACAACAACAACAACAACAACAACAACAAATGTTTCTATAATTTGGACTTTGACTCAGTAGAAATCTATTGGCATCTCACTTTATAGAATGTGGAATATTCGGACACTTTCTTCCGAAAGCTACAATTTGAGGCATATTCCACCATGTATATAACAATGTACCGATAACTATGTTAACAGAAAAGAGCTGGCAGCATTTATAGCACTTATTTCCCTTTCCCTTAAAAACAAACAAACAAACAAACAAAAACCCCAACAACCACTTTGCTTTAAAGTCCCTGGGTTAAAGTACTGCAGAGGCTCTTATAAAGATTTTTTTTTTCCTTACAAAAAAAAATCTTACCCACAGACTGACATACAGCCAATTGGGTCTAATTCAGCGTAAGTATTTTGCCTCAAAGCACTCAGTGCAATCCCCACAGAAATGCACGGAAGCCAGAGCCAGTGGAGAAATTTAAAGATCATGATCTAGATGCTGCAAATTACCTTGTGAGTGATAACCAAGTCGGTATCACCCTAAACATTTTAGCAAAATAGCACTGCTGGCTTCTTGCTGCAACCTCAGATCCAGCTCCTTATACTATCACTGAATATAAATGGGATTCCTTCTTTCCTGTCTCCCCTTGCTCTCCATCCCACCATTTTAGCTATGCAGAACTGGTAAGTCCCGGTCTACTCCAGAGGCCACAATTTTGCTGAGTTGCCATTTGGTTCAAATAAAATGCAATTCTCTCTCTCTCTCTCTCTCTCTCTCTCTCTCTCTCTCTCTCTCGAATTTAGGAACACTGAGTATTCAGGTTAGGGGGGAAACAAACAAACCCTGGAAGGAATAGTTTTCCAACCCTGAATAACCATTTCCAAATCACAGCACCACCATTTGGTCTACGACAAAGGCTTGATGGAGCCAGGAAAACACGGAAACTGTCCCCAGAGAAAGTGCTTCCATAGTTCACAGGAAGCGTCACATTGCGTTTCCGTATTTGAACCCTACTTGCTTTAGCTGCAGCAGATTAACATGGCTCTCCTCTAAAAATAACGAAGAAATGCTCAGTAAATCAGAGGTGTGGTACCCATGGCCCTCCGCGTTGTCCAGGTTGGCATGGCCACAGCCTCCCCCTCAAGGCTTTAAATATTCTTTTCTACCACTCCCTGAAACCGATTCCCATGCCATCGTTACAGAATGGGCACATAAAAAATGAATGTGCTGCCAAAATGTGTGTGTATGTACTGCTTCATCACTTCCCACATAAATTCTCTTGACTGACACCAAAGTGTGGTTTTCATTCTGCTTCAAATGGCTCTGGAAAAAGAAATCGCTAACAAAAAGGAGTATCTGAAATTTTCTATTACGGTAATGGGCGTTTGGGAAGGAAATGGTTGTACCCATTTCGCTCGCCCCTCAGAGGGCCAGTTTTTATGTTAGAAGGGGAGGGAAGTGATAGCATATGTGCCATTGCATTAACTTAAAAGACAAGGGCTGCTTCCAAACAAACCAAAAATCTTATGGAAAATATAGCACGTTTGGCTACATGAACCAGCTATGTAGTTTTAGGAGCCATGGCAAGTAAACAATCATTTGGAAAATAGCCACTCTTCAGTACAGAAACAAATATAATTGGTGAAAGGGTAGGGAGTGGTGTTCTTTATGCTAAATCAATCTGCATAAAGTGGTACCTTGGTTCTCAAATGCCTTGGTACTCAAACAACTTGGAACCCAAACACTGCAAACCTGGAAGTAAGTTTGCGAACTGTTTTTGAAAGCCGAACGTGAATGTTACACTTCTGATTTGAGTGCCACACTTCCGTGTTGAGTGTTACGCTGAGGTCTGTCTGCTTTTGCTATTTATTTTGCATTTTTGTGGCTTTTTTGTTTTGTTTTTGTGACTGTGTGGAACCCAGTTCAGCTACTGATGGTCTGATTGTGTGACTGCAGTACATTGTTTATTGCTTTCATTTTATGGATCAATGGTCTCGTTAGATAGTAAAAGTCATGTTAAATTGCTGTTTTAGGGGTTGTTTTTAAAAGTCTGGAACAGATTAATCCATTTTGCATTACTTTCTATGGGAAAGCGCACCTTGGTTTTGGAACACTTTGGTTTTGGAACGGAATTGCGGAATAGATTAAGTTTGAGAACCAAGGTATATGAAAATGCCTCTGGTTTCTCTAAAAAATGCCTGTAGTTCTATAAAGTGACCCACCTCTTATATTGCGAACCATCACTGAGAACCATCACTCCAGTTACTTATCAACTGGAGATCTGCTTAACACAAGTAGCCAACCTCTTTTGGCCTGTTGGCACATCTGGAGGTTTGAAATATGCCAGGAGTGGCAGAAACAAAATGGCTGCCATGGGGATGTGTCATAACGGAAATAGTTTACACATCTGCAGGAAAAAGAGACAGTGGCACAAAACGGTTTGTGGACACATGCCCCATCAGCTCCCCATGAATGGAAGAAAACCACTAACATCAGCTATTTGCTCATAGCGAGAAGGGATTTGCACCTCTTCTCTGTTCAGAACAGGAGAGAGACTGAGCCAGTGCAAACAGGAACTGAGCAGGTACAACAAACCAACACTCTTTCACGCAATGTGGATTTTTGAGGGGGTATTTACTGAAACCTTTTGTGGCCACCAGATGAGGCCACATTGCCACCTATGGGTACCTTGCTAGCAACCCCTGGATGGCACAAACTTATCCAATGAATAATGAAAACAATGGTCAACTAAGAACTGGCTGGAAACACTGCTATTACGAGCTGACGGTTTAAATAATTTTCCTGGTCTGGAATTTATTTTATTTTTGAGGCAAAACTACTGACAAATCATTATGGAGGCGGGTCTTAATATTGAGTACAAAAGAGCAGGAAATGTTTCCACACTAATCAACAGCATTTTTTGTTTCTTTGTTTTAAACCAAGCCCTCTCCCCACCAGCATTCAGTATTTGAACAAGGGTATTTTCCAGCTTGAATAGTTAAAAATGAAATCTTCGGTACCACTTTTCAGTTCCAAGTTGTTAGGAAAAGCAAGGCCACTGTATTTCCTTCTTCGTTTTTCATTAATGACATCTTTTTTCTTTTTTTAGGATAATCCATGTTCTACAAACTGCATCTTATGAATGGTTTACAAGAAGGCCTATGCAAGACAGCCAAACAAACATGCATGCCTCTCCATATCCAGTCAGAGAATTTGCTTCTTCTCCTATTTGAGCATTTTCCTTACACATATTTTCCTCTCCCTTCCCCCCCCCCTTGTATAAATTTCTGTCCACAAGCAAGGGATCTCTTGCCTTCCTCCTGCGGGTCTCTTGTGTGACTGCCAGATTTATCTGACAGGTAGGCAGCTTGCTTTGTGCAGGTGCCCTTGTTTTGTATGTGTATATGTATTTTAGAAAGTGATGGTGTGATCACACCCCGTACATAATAATTTCTGCCCCAGGTGACAACGCTAAAAGTATTTTTTTAAAACAAAACAAAACAAAACCCAAAAACAGAACAAAAACTTCCATGCTGTTCAAAACACTGAGATCCTTTAATATTTATAAGCTATTTCCCCATCCAATTACTTGAGTAAAGTGTATTATGCAGTGTATTATGCATTGAGTTGCATCCCCTTTGGGTACAAATAAGAATTGTTAACCAATGAGAATTACTTAACTTTTTTTTTTTAAAGCATACTAATCAAACCAACCAACCAACCCCTAAACAATAATCCAGGCCCTCTCTTATTTTCCAGTTTCTATAGCTAATTTGGGGTGGAGAACCTATAACCCTCCATATGTTGTTGGACTCCATAAGAGGATAAAAAGAGTCTTGATAGATTGGAAGGCCTATCTGCTGTTTTCACAGTGTTCAAGCACTGTTTTCACCAGTGCTTTTTTGGGGGGGGGGGGGGGCGGGACGGGGACGCAAAGGTATGCATACCCCTAAACATTTTGTGAATCTTTGTACTTTTGTCCATTTACTGTATTTATTTTCCCTGATTTGAACTATAAAATGGTGATTTTCTTGAGTCAAAATGAGAGTATCCCTAAACATTTTTAAAGGGAAAAAAAGCACTGGTTTTCACAGTGGTCAGTCAGAAACCTCTGAGAAGCCCAAGGGCAGAATGGGAAGAGAATACAGTGGTGCCTCGCAAGACGAAATTAATTCGTTCTGCAAGTGCTGTCATATAGCGAAAATTTCGTCTTGCGAAGCAACAACGGGGGAAGAGCGGTTTGACCGGGGGGGGGGGAATTGCGGAAATTTTTCGTCTTGCGAGGCAAGCCCATAGGAAAATTCATCTTGCGAGACAGCCTTTCGCTAGTGAATGCCTTTCGTCTAGCAAGTTTTGCGTCTAGCGAGGCATTCGTCTAGCGAGCTACAACTGTATCATTCATAACCCTTAGCAATTGGTATTCAGTTCCCTATGGTACTGGACGTAATACAGCCATCATGACTAGTAGCCATTGATATCTTTATCTTCCATGAATTGATCTAATCCCCTTCCAGCTCAGTAGGTAGAACAAGAGGCTTGTAATATCAGGGTTGTGAGTTCGAGCCCCACGTTGGGCAAAAAAAATCCTGCATTGCAGGGGATTGGACTAGATGACCCTCAGGCATAGCTGTCAACCTTTCCCTTTTTGTGGGAAATTCCCTTATTATAGCACTGGGAAACAGCAGGGAGGGTTGACAGCTATGTATATAGCAGTGGGGAACAGCAGGGAGGGTTGACAGCTATGCCCTCAGGGTCTCTTCCAACTCTACAATCTATGATTCTAAAACTGTCCAAGTAGATGGTCATCACCCAATTTTGTGTGAGCAAATTCCATACTTTAGGAATACACTGATTGAATGTGTTCTTCCATTTGTATGTTCCGAATCTCTCACCACCCAGTTTTATTGAATGATGCCTGGTTCTAGTATTATTTGAGAGAGAGAAACAACTTTTCCTCATCCATAACCACCAATGTCCCTGACCATTGGCCATGTTTGTTAGGAGGATCTATGGGAGTCACAGTCAAACAGGATCTGGAGGGCACAGGTTCCCCATCCCTGATCCAACCCTTTCCAGTGATCCTGATAATGCCAAGGTTTGATCCCTTTTTGTGATAACTGCATATTACTACATTGCAGAGGGTTGGACTAGATGATCCCCAGAGTCCTTTCCAACTCTACAATTCCATGCTTCTACACACCCGGCAGGAGAAATGAAGGTAAAGGCAAAGGAGAGTCCACTGAAAACTCACCTGTAAGTATTTGTGCATGAACCAGGAAGCTTGCTTTCCGTCATTCACTGATTCCACTGTAGTGTTGGCCAGTCCACTAACGTCACCTCCTGCAAAAATCCCCGGTTCGCTCGTTTGCATGGTCTCTTGATCAATTTCAGGGAGACCCCATCTGTTGAACTTGAGAGGGTGCATGGCTTCTTTTACTGTTTTGTAAGGAAAGGGTGGGTGGGTGGGAGGGAGGGAAACAGAAGAAAGTAGATGGCACAGGTATCTACTGTATGTTTTGAAAAACTCTTTGTCTGTACACTTGTATTTTCAGATACCCCTTAAAATATCTTAACTAAATTTTGCAAGTCAGCTCCTAAAACCACGAGGAACAGGTTTTTGTCTGTTTTGGAATACCACTGAATGCCGTTTCAAAACAAAATGACAGATTGCACCTTTCAAAACTGCAGCAATTTGGACACCACTTAAGACACCATAACCAAACTTGGCACAATGTTTCCTAAGGTCAAAGAGCAGTTGTCTGTCTTTATTTGGATACTGTTGGGTGCCCTTTTGAAACATAATGGCATACTCAATCTTTCAGAGATTTGGACACATCTTAGGATATCATAACCAAATTTGTCATGATGGCCCCTGAGACAGAGGAGGTCTCTGGTTGAGTACCATTGGATGCCATTTTGACTCAAGATGGTGGACTCGACATTTCAAAAACGCACTCATTGTCAATGTGGGCTGCTGTTCAAGTCTTAGAATTCCCAAGCAAGCTGGATGCCCCTGCTACTAACCAACACTTAAAATGTTGCATATTATCAGGTACCTGAAGGACTGGTACCACTTCACACTGCCCATGGGGGGAGTATCACATAATGGAATGCTGTTTAGTACAAAACCATTCCCTGCATGTATCTCACAAGCATCTCAGAGAAACAACAAGGCCAGAACCTTGTCAATATTACGAGCCACTACCTTCAATCTGAAAAAGCACAGTCCAAAAATCAGGTTTAAATCTTTACCTGCTTTTTTGGGGAAACTAGGACTACTTTACAGGGCAAGATGATCCTCACATGCTTCTCTGGTTGTTTATGACTATCGTCTCACTTTAAGGTCATTGAAACAGTATGTTGCTGTGAGTAGAGTAGCAGGCACTAGCGAACAACATGGTGTGGCTGTGTTGCTCATCTCCCTCCCTCCAGCTTACTCGCTGCTTCATACGAGGAGGAGGAGAGGGGAGAAATACGGCAACAGTAAGGCCAGTACAGTGCAAACACACTGGTAGAACCAATCTAGCACTCCTTCTGGTGCATTTGGAGCATGGTGACCTTGCTGCTGCCTCTCCTCTTCTTGGTAGGCATCAGTGACTCAATTGCCGGGAGGTCAGGTGAATGGTGCTGCCACGTCACACCAGCTGCTGGTGGTAGAAGAATCTTAGACTGGAAAGTCTGGCTTCATATCCCCATTCCTCTATAAAACTCCTTTGGTGACTTTGCATCAGCCATGAAGTCTCAGCCTCAACCTCAAAGGGTTTCTATGGGGATAATATGTGGGGCGAGATGTAGATTCCCTTGTATTCTTTGGAGAAACAGCAGGGAACATGCGTAATAAACAACGAAACAACACATTTTTTTAATGTATCATTCATTATGGTTTGATGCAAGATGTCTTGGAAAGGTTTCGCCCTGAAAACCGGCAAACAATGAAACCAACAATAGCTATGATAAATTAAACCAGGAAACAATTAGGCAAATAAACAAAACGGCGAAAAAATAAAAGAATGGAAGATTGTTCTCTTGCTCATGGCAAAAAGTAATTTTAACTTCAAAATAATGTCATTTATTCTGCTATAGTTTAAAATTCAGAACAATCTGTCATTTAAAAAGCACTAGCTCCTTAATTTTAGCCGCATATGAAAGTACATTTGAGTATTATTTTAGCACATATTGATGCCCTGCATCGAATGAATGACTTTTATGTAGGTATTACTCTATTATGGTACCCAGGTTCTACCCCCCCTCCTCCAAGTGACAGGGTGGGAGGTTTTTTTTTAGCATCCCTTGGGGACATACCACACACAGATGCAGATTGCTAAGGTCAATTAAACTGATGTAGCTGTGCTGTCATATATGTAAAAGAGAATCCTGCTAGTATATTTCTCAGTTGTCATAGACAGTGTCAAAGATGTGTTCTGTTTCTACAAGAGATGAGCATAGGCAGCTGTGTTTTGCCTTGGGAAACCCTCTGTAAAGTCAAAACTATCATTATAGGAAGGGATCAGATTTCCATAATTTCCCATTCTCTATTTCCATGCCAATGAGTTAAATAATGGGATAGAGGGCAACCATGTGTCAAGGGCTTGTTAGTGGGACAGATCAAGTGAGGGCGGGGTAATGGACTTCCAGGATGGATTTGAAGGAGGAAAGGCAACTGAGGCTGTAGTAGACATAGGGCTGCCCCACAGAAGTTATATGGAGGTGCACAGTCAAGGCTTTCTTTCAAACATTTTCTGCAGCTGCTCCAGAAGCGGAAGAGTTAAGCCTCTTTAATGTTTACAAGTGGCTAGATTCTTCAGCCTCAGAGATGCTATGGTAAATAAAGTCTATTTGGGTCATGGTCACCACTGTGACTGGAAACATCGAGAGGAGAATCTGTGGGGTGGCAGTGGGTGGGGGGGGAAGCAAAGCAAATTAGATTTAGACCCTCACACAGGCACTATCTCAAAATGCATGGGAAGGAAGTAATAATTAAGGCCAATATCTCATTTTATGATACAGTCAACAAAACGCTATTATGACAAATTAATATGACTACCACATAGGGGCTGCTAATACTGATAGTGCCAAGCACGAAACGTTTTGAAACCCTGAATGCTAAGATAAAGCACTGATGTCTTGGACAAAAATACCAGGAAAAGAAACTGTTTTGCATGTTTCAGCAGCTAATTTTAAAACTGGAAATACTGTGTCACTTTCAGGATCAGAAGCGATTAGTCTCCTTTAATGTCCCACCACTTGCAGAAAACTGAACTGAACTGAAGCAAACAAAGCATGCATTTGGTTAAGTCTGCTAAAATAATTTACAAAGTCCCAAGACCAGATTTCTTTTCTCCAGGTATCTGACTTCAAAGCAGCTGAGTTGGTTTAATATTTCTACGGATAAAACGAAGAGGACCTAATGTTCCAGGCTATATTTCTCAAAACCTTAATAGGCACTTCATAGCTGTTGGAGAACGGTAGTTTCACAACTATAGTAAACATAGGGGAAATTGGCTAATTAGACTATTAGCTGTGTGGTGTAGCGGTTAGGATGCTGGACTAGGGTTCAAATCCTCACACAGCCCTGAAGCTCATTGGGTGTACTTGGGCAGTCACAGCCTAACAGGGTGGTTTTGATCATAAAATGGGGAGGGGAAGTTGAACCATGAGCATTACTACCTTGAGATCTTTGGAGGAGAGGTAGGATATAAAAGAGGAGACTCTTGAGAGTCCCATGGACTGCAAGAAGATCAAACCTATCCATTCTCAAGGAAATCAGCCCTGAATGCTCACTAGAAGGACAGATCCTGAAGTTGAGGCTCCAGTACTTTGGCCACCTCATGAGAAGAGAAGACTCCCTAGAAAAGACCCTGATGTTGGGAAAGATGGAGGGCACAAGGAGAAGGGGATGACAGAGGATGAGATGGTTGGACAGTGTTCTCGAAGCTACTAACATGAGTTTGGCCAAACTGCGAGAGGCAGTGAAGGATAGGCATGCCTGGCGTGCTCTGGTCCATGGGGTCACGAAGAGTCGGACACGACTGAACAACAACAAGGATATAAATGCAAAAAATATTGACCACTACTCTGAATCCAGACTCTTGATGTTCCTGTGTGGTTCATCTTGCACAGTCTAACCCCTCCCAGCTTACTGTGGCATTAGTGAGAGGGGAGAAAAGTAGCTCTGATACCACTATCAGGAAACAGGACCCTGTTTTCACTATCTAGAAACATTTTATTCCACTGCAGGGACAACTTATATTCTTCCAGCAGCACTTGAAAGGATGCCGGTACTGAGAGTAAGACAATAGCTATGCAATCTGAACAGATCATTCAAACTGGATGACAGCACACCAAAGTTACCAAGAGATAGCAGCACAAATGCAGAAACCAAAATAATTTTGTAGACTACATTATAGTTCAAGCTGCTGTGTTCATTGAGCAAATAGACACAAATAGGAAAGCATCAACCAATTATACACCACTTGGCGTGGGGGGGGGCGACTACGAGTAATATTAAGATATATCGAAAAGCTGGAAAATATTTTAATTAGCAAAACAAATCAAATGGAAAAGATTCCTCAAATAAAGCTTTAAAAGTGACACAGTGTGTGCTTGACTGCCATTACTAATTAGGTATCCATGTAATGTGTGTTCAATTTGGGCTTATTTAAATAGCAGAAATGCTCATTAGCTGCAGTATTTCTGTGAAGCCTCAGTAAACAGTTTAATGGTATTTTATGTTTAACCAATTTCATAAGTTCCTGTAATTTTGGCGTTTGCAGCTCATTAATGTTATTTTTGATATACATCTTGCAGACTTCTTTCACCGAAAACTGGCAGTATTCCCTTGACTGCACTTGGGATATAGTGACTTCTGCATAAAACAGAAACGTAAAGAAAGGAGAGGGTGGCAATAATTTTATGATAGAGCCAGTTTGGCTCTTGTGTTGTTAAGGCAAAACAACAACAACAATAAAAACAAAAACCCTTAAAAGGTTCAACAGAAAGTGGCACAGGGGAACATTGCTTGGGAGCCTAAATTGACTGGCTTTCTTAGGGAACTGCAGCAGATAGAAAAGCATATTTCTGAGCTCTTCCTGTAATGTATTGTACAGTTTGCGCCATCATTTTGATACATCATAAATGAAGTAAGCTAGATGCAGCTAGGTGATTTTAGACCCTGGTAAGGATGAGTGAATAGAACAGTATCTCTCATTGATTTCAAGTCTTATGGTCAGTTCTCCATATTTCCACAGCACCCTTCGCTTCTTCTTTTTTAAGCTCTCATGAAAATTTATCAGCTTTTCAGTGCACCCGCACAGAGTGATGATATAGGTGGCCTGCTAAGGATGTGGGCCTTCCTCCATTTTCTTTGGGACTTCCTCACTCCCAGCCCATCAACCTCAGGCACAACCTGGCCTCTGCTGCTCTTGTAGCCAATGAAATGCCTCTTGTGGCACATTAAGGATGTACAAACTCTTTCCTCAGCTAAACTGATACAGTGGTACCTCTAGATGTGAATGGGATCCGTTCCGGAGCCCCGTTCGCATCCGGAGCAGTCCGCAACCCGCAGCACCGCTTCTGCGCACGAGTGGGTTGTGATTCGGCGCATCTGCGCATGCGCGTGATGTCACTGCGCATGTCTGCGCATGCACGACCTGCTGAACCCGTAAGTTATCTGTTCCGCTACTTCCGGGTTCAGCACATTCGTAACCCGTGCCGTTCGCAACCCGCAGCGAACGCGACACGAAGTACGACTGTACATTTCTCTAGCCCTATTGAAATTATGTTGTCTTCTCTCGAAACTTCAGGCATTTCTCCTGAGAAAAACCCTCAAGTACTTCAAATTTTACCTCATGTCTTATTGGGACAGCAACTTTAGAAGAACATGGATCTTCGTTGCTTCACAGTATTTCAATTTTATTTAAAACAGGCAGGAGGTGGGAGTGGGGGAAATTTCCATATTCCTCTACCTAAAGAGCTTGTATTCATCATTAACATTTCTTTAATTCTAAAAGTGAGACCAAAGCAGTGAGGGTCCACTCATCTCCAGTGCTATTTTTCTAGGAAAAGAGGTGCTGGAACTCACCTTGAACACCTCTCTCGTTCTCTTAAAAAAGAAAGAAAGTTATTTTATTATTCAAGAGATGAACAGTTTTTGTTTTTTTCCAGCCAGAGATCACCAGAACTCAGTTCTGGCACCTCTCAATGGCACCCACCTGAGAGGTGCCAGAACTCTGGCTGGGAAAAAAAAAATCATGTTCATCTCTTGATTAATAAAATAACTTGCTTTCTTTTTTTAAAAAAAAATGGGAGGGGAAATAGCTATAGGCCTCTACCTCGAAAACTTGTGTGCATTATTCTTTCTTTATTTCTAAAATTGTGACTGCAATAGTCAAGGTCCAATCTTCATCCAATGTATTTTCTTGCTTATTTAGGTATGACATAGTTCCCTTAAGGTGTGTACTTCTGGATTCTAAGAAACATTTTATACATATGTACACATCTATATTCCTCTCTATTCTGTTCTTTACAGCAGCTAATGTGGAAATAAAACACATTATTCTGGGCTCAGGTCTGCTGCCAAACTTAAGATTATCAATGGCCTCTTAGTAAGAGCATATGTGATATCAACTCCTAGTGAAACCTGGCAAATAATGATAAGCAGAAACTCTGAGCATAGCTATTCACAAGGGAGGGAAGCCTATTTTTGTGCAGGTATTGGGGAAATGGGAAATAATAATAATTACAGAAAGATCACGTTGTGCTTCACAGCAACTGTCTGAGGCAACACGAATCTGTGCTTAAAATAGCCTTCTAAAGTAACTCGGCTTTTTATCCCCTGTAAAAACAATCCCATTGAAAATTATGCACTTTCTGTATTATTCGTAATGGGTGTGCCTCATAATTGGTATCACACGAACAAGGCTTTTTTTTCCCCATGTGATCACGCTTTTACCTCTCATCACTGAGTTGTTTCAAAGGCATGATAGCAAAGCACATATGCGGCAACATATAACGGTGACAATAAACTTTGTGAATTGTGATTGTATAGCAGAATGTTTCCCTTCTGGAAAGGCAGCCTTGTTACTGGGTGCCTCTTCAGCAAGGCTATAATGACTTTAATTGTGACGTTTAGCTTATTTTTTTAGTTGTTGCTTTGTTAATAATGCTTCATAGATTGCAATTGCTTCACTCCTGATTTGTTAACGATTCTATACAGCTTATGCCATATTTGTGATGTTCTATTATGTCCTATGCTGTTTTTGTTATTTATTGTTTGTAAGCCGCAGTGTTTCCCAAGCTTGGGTCTCTAGCTGTTTTTGGACTACAGCTCCCATCATCCTGTAATAAAAATTAGGTTCAACCCCAGAAGGGAGTCCACAAACCCGGGGGAGAGCCTTAGTAGGGCTCCCCTCCTCTCAAGAGCACTTATGAATAAATAGAGACGATACAGAATCTCCCAATGCAAGGCGATAGCCCTTTATTTGTTACTGCTGCAGCAGGGTGTCTTGCAAGCAAAAGACCCCCAACAAAGGCGCGCAAGCTCCTATATAGACTTTTGAAATTGCCCCCCTCCAGCTCAAGACCACCCCTCCATACATTAGAATTACATCACAAATTGGGAGGGTCTGGTAGCAGTGATCTGAGCATCTTGGACCCTGCCCCCATGTCTCCTCTTGTCCTCCACCAAAAACCCATCAAGTGAAACAAAAGATATTTACATTTCCCTATATCCCAGCCAAGTTAATCACACCCTTTTGTCTGACACTCAGGTATCAGGATGCCAGAGATTATCACTCAGGCAGAGGGCTGCTGAGTAGCTGGAGGGGCAACCCCCCCCTTTGTTCCTGAGACAAAGAAATACTTGGTCAGTTGGGAGTCAAAATGGAGTGAGGCCTGTCTGTGCTGTTTTTCAGACAAGTGGCCTTATTTGTTTTGGTACATTAATAACAATTATTATATATAAATAAAATACCTTAAAATTCTTACAACAATCCCTAGCTACCAAGATGAGTGGTCAGGGATGATGGGAACTGTAGTCTGAAAAAAACAGCTTGAGACCCAAGTTTAGGAAACACATAATAATAATAATAATAATAATAATAATAATAATAATAATAATAATTTATTATTTGTACCCTGCCCATCTGGTTGAGTTGCTCCAGCCATTCTGGGCTGCTTCCGGCATATATCCAAAAACATAATAAGACATTAAACATTAAAATGGATGAAAAGCAGCATAGAAATATAGTCAATCAATCCGTGGCAAACATTTTCAACAGTGGGGAGTGGCTTCCACATAGTGGCAGGGCATAGGCTGTGCATGGAAAAGGTCCCAGGGTTCATCTGTGTGGCATCTTCATGAATGGGTGGGAAAGATGCTTCTCTGCAACCCTGGAGAGAGAGCTGCTGCCAGTCAGTGTGGACAATATTGAGATGGACCAATGGATTGACAGCATTATCAGTGTGCATTTCATGGTACAGAAAGTATTGATCTGATGTGTAAATATCTTTCCTATTCTAATTGATTCAAGGGGGTTGGGGAAGCTTCTCTGTGTGATACAAGCTGGTGCAAGCTGGAAGTTCCATGCTGACAAGTAAGTTTCTATTCTGCTTAGAAACAAGAAGAAGGTTCCTGATCTTTGGGTTATTCCTTCAGAGAAGCTGAACAGCTGGTTTAAACTGGTTCTGTTATCTCTTTCACCCACCCAAGTCATTCTGACTATAATAATAGGCCAGAAGGAGCCTGAGCTTCTCTCTCTCTCCTTCTGGTGTGGTGTTCTGTACATACTATGCTTAGTATTAAGGTTTTAGTCCTATTGTAAGTTATTTTAAGTCAGGCATCCCCAAACTCGGCCCTTTCAGATGTTTTGGGACTACAACTCCCATCATCCCTAGCTAACAGGACCAGTGGTCAGGGATGATGGGAGTTGCAGTCCCAAAACATCTGGAGGGCCGAGTTTCGGGATGCCTGGTTTAAGTTAAGTCTGCTGCAACTGGATTTCTTATGGACTGTCCTAATGCTGAATGTATTGGATTTGTGACCATTATGCTCATTTGCCTTCAGTAGCAGTAAAGCTCTGCTGGGATGAAATACAATTGCCTCTGGTCTATTTTGGGGGAAATCCTAAAACGTGTCTTAAGTTTATTTATTTTTTACTCTGCTAACAATACGTTGGATTCTATCTCTGGATCAATATTGAGCAGAATTCATGACAAGCATAAGGCAGCTTCCTGCGCTGTATAAATGGCAACTCTGACTATAGCCAAGAACAGCCCTTTCAGGAGAAAATGGAGTCCCTGTGGCAACAACAGGAAATTGAAGTGCGGAGAACAAAGGAGGACAACTTTTTGCAGCCGAGAAACAAATATGGGGAAGGGTGGCAGACTATTTGTATTGTGAGTTTTATTGCGGCTCTTTTGCCTTTTTTTTTCTTTTTCTCCAAAGCAACCTTAAATAATTCATTCCTTAAAAGCTACTAACAAATACATATTTATCATCACCCTCGTCATCTACCATGAATACATTCCTTGTGGAAGCTGTGGAGACCAGGCTGAAAAGAGACCTAGTGCAGGGAAACAACAAAACATAATCATGTTTCACAACTATGAGGGGTAAATGGTTTTCGGGGGCACCCTTTTGAAAGGGTTGAGGGCACAGGGGGAATCTTTCTCAGGATTCCCGCTGTCTCAGGTGTTATTATCCCCCAGAAACATAAATGTCTCCAGTTATTTCAAAATCACATGAAATAATCACAGTAAGTTATCTTAAGATGAATTCTTGTGATTATATTTTAAATTTAACCTTGGATATATCTTATATGCAAAATTCATCATGCGAAAGGCTGGGCTGGATGAATCCCAAACTGGAATTAAGATTGCCGGAAAAAATATCAACAACCTCAGATATGCTGATGATACAACCTTGATGGCAGAAAGTGAGGAGGAATTGAAGAACCTTTTAATGAGGGTGAAAGAGGAAAGCGCAAAATACGGTCTGAAGCTCAACATCAAAAAAACTAAGATCATGGCCACTGGTTCCATCACCTCCTGGCAAATAGAAGGGGAAGAAATGGAGGCAGTGAGAGATTTCACTTTCTTGGGTTCCATGATCACTGCAGATGGTGACAGCAGTCACGAAATTAGAAGACGCCTGCTTCTTTGGAGAAAAGCAATGACAAACCTAGACAGCATCTTAAAAAGCAAAGACATCACCTTGCCGACAAAGGTCTGTATAGTTAAAGCTATGGTTTTTCCAGTAGTAATGTACGGAAGTGAGAGCTGGACCATTAAGAAGGCTGATCGCCGAAGAATTGATGCTTTTGAATTATGGTGCTGGAGGAGACTCTTGAGAGTCCCATGGACTGCAAGAAGATCAAACCTATCCATTCTCAAGGAAATCGGCCCTGAGTGCTCACTAGAAGTGTGTGTGTGTGTGTATATATATATATATATGAATGAAAATTGGGATTTAATCAGGTTACTGGATAGCATTAGTTGCTGAGTTCACCACAGGACTACAATAAAAGAGGATGAATAAGACCAAAAAACTGATTGATATTACAGCTGGATGAGACTACAGACACTACTGGCGTCATTTGGCAAATCTATATTCAGCTTCTTATTTAATAGGTCAGCTTTTCAAATATGTTCTCATAAGATCCAATTAAAGTTAACTTCAGCAATGAGGACTTCATTAGTGATTCAATGGTTGCTCGTTTCTTTTCTCTTCGGGGCATAAGCAACCGATAAATCAAATTCCCTATAAAAAGTTTTGGCAGGGTTGGGTTGGGGATGACAGAAAAGCAAAAGAAATATCAGAAGAGCCCAACCTAAATGACACCAAAGGCTCACCCAGCCCAGCACTAAGGGCGTACATTCCCTTTTTCCAGTGAACAAAGACCTGAATTAAATTAGGCCCATTCAGTTCAATGTTCATGCATACGAAAAGAATACACAGAGGAATAAATTGGTACACATGGAACACCCCCATTCATAAAATCATAGAATCATTCATGTCTATTCATGTGTGAGTGGGGAGGAAATGGGTGATGGTGACAGCAGACCTCACCTCTCTGGCTGTTCCTGCCAGCTGCCATTTTTATATGTCCAAACAGGTTTACATGGTGACTCTCACACACCTTCGTGAATAACTTTACTTCAACGCAAGTTTTCTCATTCCATCTCTTGCTTAAAGTGCCCAATCTAGACAGTTCCCTTGCCAGATCAATGTATCTGCCGAAGGGGCCACTGGGTTGCTCACAGCAGTCCTATAATAGCTAAGAGACTTACTGCAGTTGCAACAAAATCCCAAGCAACAGTTACTTTCACGAAGGGGCAATGGCTGTGCAAAGCAAAGATGGAGCCTTCATCCTCAAAGAACTCACTTCCCCCGCGTTTGGGTGCATCTTCCACAGTGTGGTTCCTTTTCCCTTCCTTGAGGGTTCTAGATCGCACAGGGAACCTACATGACTAGAAAAACTTCCCCACAAGCCCTTCACATGAGCAATGACTGAATAAGGTTATAATGTATATAGATTTGACCCACTACACCTAAAGCAGCATGATGAGATGGGCAGAGGCATTCACTTTTAAAATGGAAAAGTGGCTCAGGGGTAGGGCACCTACTTTGCATGCAGAAGGTCACAGGTTCAACCCCTGGAATCTCCAGTTAGAGCTGCCAGTCAGTGTAAACCAGGGTTTCCCAAACTTGGGTATCCAGCTGTTTTTAGACTACAGTTCCCATCATCGCTGACCACTGGTCCTGCTAGCTAGGGATGGTGGGAGCTAGAGATGGGAGCTGGGGACCCAAGCTTGATGTAGACCATTCTGAGCTATATGGACCAATGGTGTGAGTCAGCATAAGGCCGGTTCCTATACACAATTAAAAATTGACCTCCCTAACTTGTTCCTTCCTACCTAAGTTTCCTGCAGAGTTGTTAGGGAACAGAAAAGAGATTTAGTGATCTACGTTTTCTACAGAGGAACACGAATGCAAGTTACGAAAGGAACAAATAAGAAAATGAATGTGCTCTTTTTAAAGAATGAAATTGAGGCAGGAAACAATATTTCAAATCAAATTTCACCCTCTGTTCTATTGCAGCCATTTGAAATGTGCACATTCCAGTCAACAATGTGTTTATTCTTAGGAATTTAGTACATCCTGGGAGAAAACCCAACCAAAAGTAAGCACTTTTAAGTTCCACTGATTTCAATGTGACAACTATGCATATACTTCAATCAGTGGGATTTAAATGCGCATAACTGCAGCTGGATCATGCCCCTTGTAACTGAGAGATACCTTTAGGGTCACTTAGGACTGAACCAAAGGCACTGATCACCACATCAGCTTTCAGGCGGACAATCTGATCCTGGTCCTCATTCCAATTTCCGTCTTCATCTTGCTCTGTCCGAACAAATTCCATAGCAACAATCTTCCCTCCTTTCACTACAACCTTCCGAGGAGAAAGGAAAGGTAGAAATTCACATTTTTCTTCCTTCGCAAGATCTACCTGGAAGGGGGAAAAATAACATAGTTGCTATTGATTTTTTCAAAAAACGGTGAATTTGTATGTTGAAAGCTATCTTGAGAGAGTCTGACCCTAAAAGAAAAGTCTACAAATACTCTATATAAATAGATAACGCTTGTGTTACTTTCTAACCCTGCAATCCTATTGCAGGCATCCCAGGAGTGCTGAGTATTTGAATCTCCCTCTTTGAGGATAGAGAGAAAGGTCTACCATCAGAGGTGGAAATCTGATATCTCAAGCCTCTCCATGAGGCTGTGGAAAGATCCAGAGCCAGTTATTGTGATACTGGAGATGGCACAGGGGAGATATGCCAGGGGGGGGGGGTTCTGGGAGGGTCTGTAGGTCCACAGGATTTACAACCCTCTCTATCCCAAGACACACCTCCAAAAGAGGGAATAAACCACAGCATTGGCACAACCTATTTCCTTTCCATTGTTTCCAAGGGGGAGGCAATCTGAAATGAAACATAAACTGGCAAAGTAAAACAGGAACGCAATAAATCCACTCCATCTTCACTTTCTGCTCTGCTGAGCTGGTGGGACATTGGAATAAAGTAAGTCATCCACCTCCAGCTCTCCTCCACTTTGACCCCTTTGGATTGCAGTCTAAATCTTCTACACACTGGGCTGCAATCTATTATTGCGGCTTCTTCTGTAGATTCCAGTGTTAGCAGGTTGAGATATGCATGCGAACAGGACAATGGTAATATTCTCAATACACATTAACCTCCCCCCCCCCAAATCAGAAGATCAAACTGTCTTTTTATCCATCTTTTCTACCACCCACCACTTCTGGAATTGCATTACTTTTAATTAGCAGCATCTGTTAGGAGACCTCTTGGATTTGAAGTCAGAAACGGAATCGGCTTCATCTTTGTGAAAGACTCTTACAGTAGGCTTCATTATCATTCCAATACGAAAGGAGACCACACAATCTGTTCTGGGAGTAGCAGTTAGACCTACACACATTCCGTTGTCAGCTACTTGCTGTGGTGCCCAATTATCAAATCCACAAATGTTTTAAATGAATTAAAATGTGTAAGGCAAGGATGTCGTTGTAAAATATTCCTCATGTCTGGGATTCATCCAGTCTCTTTTTGCATTTAAATTATCATTTGTGACTATTTTTATTTCCATTCATTTGACACATACTGAATCTACACAAAAGCAACATCTTCCATGACCAATAGTCACAATTCTTTCTACTCCTGTTGGTCAGATGTCTTTTCTTAAATGTCAATGATTTCAGCTGAAGAATGAATTCAAAGCAGCAAAGCCCAATTTAGTGAGAGCAGCAAACCTGCACTCTCTGTTTTCCCCCAAGCTCCTTTCTCCCAAAATTCTACTATTGCTATGTGCACCTCATTAAAGTGCATGAAGGAAGCCAACATGAAGGTGAAGTTTTAGTACAGGTGTGGGGAGCCTGTGGCATTCTAGGTGTTGCTGAACTACAACTCCCATCAGCCCCAGCAAGCCTGGCCAACAGCCAGAGATGATGAGAGTTGTAGTTCAGCAGCATCTGGAGGGCCAAAGGTTCCCAACACCTGGCTTAGTAAACCAGAAAATGGTGCCTCCGCAGACATACACACTGCCTCCACATATCTGCAAGAAATACGGCAGATGGAATCACTGGCAGATAGCAGTCTATTGCACACACACACAGGACTTCAGAACTTAGACAAAGAGGAGATGGGTGGCATATCAGACAGTATTGACAGTATGCATTAATACTTTTACTTGTTTTGATTATTTTGATTATGTATTTGATTATGTATTTTGTGCTTTGTACATTGTCTAGGTGTTGTGAACTGCCCAGAGACCTACGGGTATAGGGCGGTATACAAATTTAATCAATCAATCAATCATCATCATCATCATGCCTCTTTCTCTCTGTCAATCTACAAAAATGGGAGGTTCCGACTGTGAGGCCACAGCGAAAGGGCAACAGTACAGCAGCTACAGTCTTGGGTAACAACCATGACAGGACAAGCACCGCCCCAAATTCCAGCTAGAGAATGGACCCTCTTGGAGTGAGATCCCACACAGCTAACCTGATCCCAACATGCCTATCAAACAGAGCAGATGTGCATTGTACATTGACAACACAATGCCACCGGTACGTAACTATGACCTCATAATAGCTTGTCCTGAAAAAGAGAAACAGACATTTGTAACAATGACAGGACCTTTGAGGATGAGCCCTGCCATAGAGACCAGGGCTTGAATTCAAAGGAGTGCTAAGTAACTTCTTGTGCAAGTGGAACAACATCTGCTTGTGCAAGGAGACTTCCTACTCTCCTCTCCCTGCGCGCCACCATATTTCACTGTGATCGTGGCAGCAAACCACCCAGAGGCTGCTGACTATATTCCCCACTCCCTGCCAGTGCTATTTTTTTTTGGGGGGGGGGAAGTGCCAGAACTCACCATGAACACCTCCCTCATTCTCTTAGAATGGCAATGCCGCTTACCTGAGAGGTGCCAGAACCCACCTGAGAGGTGCTGGAACTAAGTTCCTGTGAGTTCCCCTGGAAAAAGCCCTGCCCCCTTCTATCATCATGATACTATGTCAAGATGTAGTGCTATTCTGAGACTGGGATGAGTGCTGCCATTGTTACAAAACAGGAGACAGAACTAAAAGGGAAAAAGAGATATGCCAGTTTCACTGCCTCGATTTTGCCCACCAAAATTAAGACCCCCTGGAATGCTTCTGCAAACCTCCTGAAATGTCACCAAAATGACCTCCATTATTTACTTCAGGGGTCAGCAAACGTTTTCAGCAGGGGGCCGGTCCACTGTCCCTCAGACCTTCTGGGGGCCGGACTATTTTTTTTTGGGGGGGGGGGATGAATGAATTCCTATGCCTCACAAATAACCCAGAGATTCATTTTAAATAAAAGCACACATTCTACTCATGTAAAAACACCAGGCAGGCCCCACAAATAACCCAGAGATGCATTTCAAATAAAAGGACACATTCTGCTCATGTAAAAACACGCTGATTACTGGACCGTCCATGGGCCAGATTTAGAAGGCGATTGGGCCAGATTCGGCCCCCAGGCCTTAGTTTGCCTACCCATGATTTACTTCTTGCTTCAACAGCACCCACCATTTTGAGTGAATCTATTCTTTGTGAATTTAAGAATATAACTTCTAGTCATGCTACCAGATGCTTGACTTGCTAATTTGGTCAAAGATGTTTTCACATTAAGGCAGGAGTAGAAATTATTCCAAAAACTGGGCATCTCTTGAAAGGATTATGTAAAATGGATATGAAATTTAAAGGAGAGCTTAACTCTTCTTCTCAGAGCCAGACCTTTAGGGTTCATTGTGTTCTTTTTGTGTTCACTAAAGTTGATAAGATTACTAACTTTTATGGTTTAAAAAAAATATTGTGGCAGGAATTAGAAAAGCTGTCCCGGTTTCTGATTTGATCCTGGAATGTCCTGTTTTTCTTTGGATGTCCCTATTCTCATCAAATAAATGTTGGAGGGTGTGGAGTTATGCAACCCCTGAATCAAGGAGATAATTACATTTAGAAGACATCTGATGGCAGCCCTGTATAGGAAAGTTCTTTTTTAAATGTTTAATGTTTTATTATGTTTTTAGACATGTTGGAAGCCACCCAGAATGGCAGGGGCAACCCAGTCAGATGGGTGGGGTGTTGTTGTTGTTGTTGTTGTTGTTGTTAATATTAAATAGGGCATTCCTATTATCACAGGGATAAATGTTGGAGGGTATGGCATAGTCCATGGTCAGAGGTGATAGTGGCTGTGGTTCAACCGTATATAGAAAGCCAATGGTTTGCTACCTCTGTTTTAGGGAGGAAAAAAATCTGCAAACAATATTTACACCCCATCAAAATAACAACAACAGTTCATACACAAGAACCAGGGAACTACCATCAGAGTTGTGCTAAGAATAAATTAGTGTATTTATTACATTTGTTCAAAATAATCTCTCTAAATTATTACTCTCTGACAAAATAACTCCAGAACATAAATTATGTAGCATGAAAAATTACTCTCTGTTCTAGATGATTCCCCACTAGTCACCTTGTGCAACCGTTAGGTCTCTACAATCTACATCTGTCCCCGAAGAGAGGGGGCTATTTCTGCATATATTTTGTAACTGGGGCATATCTGATGTCTCATTAGTGTGAATTATGCAATAATCCGTGGTATGCGGCACATAAATTACAACAAAGCAAGCCCAACACGTTGCGATAATTAAAGCTGAAATAAAAAGCTTTCATAATAAAATAAATGATTAAGATGCCAATCAGAAGCTTAATATGTGTGTGGCGTATGCATGTTGGCTACTGAAACTCTGATCTGAGTTCCAAATTAAGTTGTGCCTCAAACGCTGGTAACTTTAAAGAAAAAAAAGCACACGAATTCAACACACAGACTTTGTTTCTGAGGATCTCTCCCACATGTAAATAAAATTCCTGGCCTGCTCTTCATAGACGTCTAAAAGTTGTTCAATTTTATGGTGGCCAGTTAGACAAGGCCTGTAAATATCACACACAGTTTGGAGTGGTTCTACATGTACATTTCCTCTAACAAAGGTCAGGTCATGTGAGTCATGTCACATTGTCACAAAGGTGAACTGACTCATGAAAACAGCCACATGTGAACTGGAGTGATGAGCCAATGAAACTCAAGCAGACATTGCTTTGGGGACTTGCCAACCCTGGGTGATTTTATTGCTGGGATGCTCTCATCACCTCAGATACATGGATTTCCTCCCCAAAGTATTTTTTTTTTTAATAACAACATTCCCACCTTGTGGTAAGTGATCATTTGAATGCAACCTAGAATGGAGTATGGTAATCTTTTGAATTATGGTGCTGGAGGAGACTCTTGAGAGTCCCATGGACTGCAAGAAGATCAGACCTATCCATTCTGAAGGAAATCAGCCCTGAGTGCTCACTGGAAAGACAGATCCTGAAGCTGAGGCTCCAATACTTTGGCCACATCATGAGAAGAGAAGACTCCCTGGAAAAGACCCTGATGCTGGGAAAGATTGAGGGCACTAGGAGAAGGGGATGACAGAGGGCGAGATGGTTGGACAGTGTTCTCGAAGCTACCAACATGAGTTTGACCAAACTGTGGGAGGCAGTGGAAGCCAGGTGTGCCTGGTGTGCTCTGGTCCATGGGGTCACGAAGAGTTGGACATGACTAAATGACTAAATAACAACAACAACAACAATAACAACAACAACAAATCTGTACAGTGCGACTGGATAGTTATAATTTATAGATTTGGAAAACTTAAGTAACCACCCAAAATTCAATCTCTTTCTTTGTGTGTGTATAATTTTTTCCCAGTCTCAATTGGAATTACAAAAGTATCACCAAGTGCTAAACTGAATGTCTATAAATCATGTAATGGGAACTTTCAAATGCCATCATATATTTTTTTTAAAAAAAATAACAGTAGCAGACCCTCCAACTGTCCCTATTTTCCAGAGAGAGTCCTGGATTTACAGAAGTCGTGGCTTCTGGTTTGATCCCAGAATGTCCTGCTTTTTCCTTAGGATGACCCTAGTTTCCTCAGTGAAATGTTGGAGGGTATGGAGCTATGCCACTCCCGAGCCAACGAGATAACTAACTCTACAGCCTTTTGAAGACATCTGAAGGCAGCTCTGTATAGGGAAGTTGTTTAATGTTTCATCATGTTTTTATATATGTCGGAAGCAGCCCAGATGGGTAGGGTATAAATAATAAAAATGTTGTGGTTGTGGTTGTTATGGAATAGGACGTCCCTATTTCATTGGAGAAATGGAGGGTATGCAATAGAGATCATAGGAACATAGGAAGATGACTTATACTGATTTAGATAATTGGTCTATATAACTCAGTACTGCCCCAGCTTTTACTTGGAAATGCTGAGTGTTGAACCAGGGATCTTTTGCATAGAAAGCCTGAGGCACAGAGCAACCCATACATAGAGCCAGGCCTGTGCAGAGTGCAAGGGGCAGCCTGATACACTTACCCCGGGGTTTGGAAGGATAAGCTGGCCAGGGAGCCCCCTCAGGGGCCTGGTGGACTTGCCTTGTCATGCCAAAAATGTCCCATGCCTCTTAGCTGACTGGGAATTCCTGCCCCAGGCCTCTGACAAGCTCTGCACAGGCTTGCATAGAGCCCATGTGTCTTGTTTTAAAAGTCTGACATTCAACTGTTGGCATCTCTGGTTAAATGATATCTAGTAGGAGGGTTGGGCCCATGAAGAGGTGCCAGTTAGAGAAAGCAAGACTAGGCTAGATGGTCTGAATGAGTATAAACTTAGGAACATCATATAGTTCCTAAGAAGACCACAGTAAACACCTCATAGCAATATTTTATTTCAAGTGGGTGGCACAGTGTTATGCGACGGCAAAAACCATCAGGTGTGAGACAGGTTTATTATATCTCAATGTCTTCCTGAGGGGAAATATTTCCACACTTGTATAATTTTTAGTTACATGAAGGTTTTCTTACGATAGAAAACTCTCCTCACAGTTGACAGAAACATGCTGTGAATAAAGAACCTGTCTTGCACACACTTGTTTTTGTATTTCAGGGCCAACTCTAAAGGGCTTGAGGTTGGGCATGTGCCAGAACTCCAAGAGTCCATGAAGAGTCCACCAGGTCAACAGCGCTAAGGTCAAAAGGAGGCACAAGAGACATTAATTGACACACTCTCAGGGCTGGTGCCAAAGACTGGCATGTCTGTCGAAAGCCTGATGGACCTCCTTCTCCTCTTCAGCATGTGTTCACCCACCTCTTACCCTGGGCCACATAACAGTGGTGGTGAGAAGGAGGAGGAAATGTTATGAGTCTCTGCCAAGCAAGCAAGCAAGTAGGTTGAATAATAAAAGCAGCAAGCAATTAGTGATATGGAGGTAGATGCATTGACAGAGGGCCCGTGGAGGATGTCTTATCCTGCAAAAACCTGGAGCTGACCCTCCATGCACTGCCTTTTCCTGGTTAAAGGAGACTCACTGAAGGACACCCAAATTCATGCAGCTGGAACTCATTTTCACAAGTGGTATGTGATGTTCTCCCAGATGCACCAGTAAAGGCAGATATCAATGTAATGTTTCATTTAATTTTTTTACAATCAGAGAGTAGATTTAGTATTTATTTTATTGTGGTCCTATTCTATGCTGGCTGCCTCACACACAAACACCCACCTGCACGCTGCCTCTGGCTGAGGTTCTAGCCTCCTCCTTTAACCTCCCAGAGGGGTCTTCCCTCCAAAACATAACAATACATAACAAACTTCTTAAAGGGATAGCACCACATGGGAGAAGCTGTCTCTGGGCTTGTCTACGCTTCCGCTTGTCCTGTGCCTAGAAAGCATGGCTCCGAGCGGTTTATTGCTTGACCTGAGCTTTCTAGACATGGGTCCAAATGATTTCCCCATTGCTCTGCTCCTTTCCCAGGGAAAACTAGCTCTTTAGCTCTAAATCAAAGCAAACATGAATCTGGAGAAAACCTGAATTGCTTCGACTGAGCACTAAAGAGCGGTTTTTCCCAGGGGAAAGTAGTGGGACAAAAGGAAGTGTGGATAAGTCCTCTGTAGCTACAGCGCAACATGTGAAGATGAAACCACACACTATTTGTGACTATTTGTACCTTTCCTTCTGACTTTCTGTTTATGTATTTGTTTTCAAACAAAAGCAGAAGGGAGCAAATGATAGGCAGGGAGCAGGGGAAGAACTATCTTGTCCTTTGCTTGCTAGCCACCATGTTGCTCAAAGTTTCTTCTTTCCAATGCTACTTTTTTTTCTGTCCCACCATGGGCAGGGAGGGGAGGGGTACAGACCTCAGTATCTTATCCCCTTGGATGAAATAAAGTAAATTGTTTGGGGGGGAGTCGAATTTTGAGTGTAACAAATGACCCATTGGGAAATGGCTGCTCCCCTCACCCCTAGTTCTCTGATCAACTCCCAAGCCGGTTGGCCCCAATTGCCCATGTTTTAATGTTAGGGGGAATGCGGCAATAACTCCCCCCCCCCAAACCAGTGTTTCACACCTTAATGTATTTCCTATTAGTACTTCCGGCGTTTCAGTTTTGGGAAAACTTACCTCCTCAGGGACAGCCCGTATATTGGTAAATCCTTTCCTGAACACCACAAATACGCGGCGAGCTCCACAGCGCAAAGCTGATGTTGCACAGTCAAAAGCAGTGTCGCCCGCTCCAAGAACAATCACTGCTCCCTGTATTGATGGCAATGGAGAGCGACAGGCGCACATTCCTGAATGATGAAAGGAAAACCCCATTTTCAAGGAGAGGAAGGGGGGAAACAGAAAGCTATTTCTGCATGACAGCTCAAACGGCACTTATACTCGAAGCAATGTAAAATTGCATCTTGCAGTTTCCGAGCATGGAGAGTCACTATCAAATTATTCTGCTTCATTGAAAGACAGTTTTATTCCCATTTTTTAAGATATGCTCATACATGTAATTTCATAGTCAGTACCCTTTAGCAGCACTGCCTTCCTGTCTTGGCAGGAAATAAAATACAATGCATTTCTTCTTTAAAAATAAAAATAAAGGGGAGACTGTAGGGCCTTGTCAGACTGAGTGAAACTGATTTAAGATCCTGGTATTCAAAAAATTAAACCTTTGACTCATTCTTATCGGCATCACTATTCCTTGAGAAAGAGAGAGGGAAATCTTCTTACCAGAAATTCTGTCTGTCACCTTATCTAATGTGACTAGAGTCCCACTTACTCAAGCCCTTGTCCAAAGAAGTCTCCACAATTGTGGAGGTAGGCTACAAGGGGCAGAAACTGAGGTTATAAAAAGGAAAACAGCTCCAACCACTCTTACTTTGCGAATCATGTCCACTGAAACAAAACAGCGTCCAGCACATGGGAAGAATATTCGTGCTTCATATCTAGGGCTCCTGGCTCTGGTTCAATCTACGTAGAGCCTGTTGTCATCACCATATTTATTTATGTGCATACCATCAGGTGTGGGGAATCTTTGGCCCTCCAGCTGTTTCTGGATTACAACTCCCATCATGGCTTTGGCCATGCCTGCCATATTTGTTTCCTATTTGTTTTGTTTCCTTATGAGAAGAAATATGGAAGTCTGTACAGTGTCAATAAGTCACTGTCTGGTAAGGTACAGGATACTGAGAAAGACTTAAAAAAAAAACCCTTAAAAGATACAAAATCCATACAATGTGTTGCACTTTAAAAGCAGCCAGAATGCAGCTAACCACTGATTAAACAAATTACTGTAATTTTTAAAATGATACCATAAATAGAATAAACCTGTAATCTGAAGGGGCCTGTGATAGTTTCATTCAAAAGACTATTTTTTTTTTAAGCCTATCACCAGTGGTCTATAATTCTTACGTTTGTGCTGCGGTAGTTGTGAATTTTCACAGCAAGGGGGGAGAACCACAAGTATCAATTTCTTCCAAGAACAAAAAAAAAGTTAAACACAGGCCTTTGGAAACTTAAAAAAAAAACCCACCACACACACATGGAAACCTTCAGCATAGCATAGTACATAACCATTTATTTTTCCATATGGAGACAGAATTGAATTTTATCAGGACTGGGTCACATTTTCACCCGTTTTATTTCAGACAACTAAAGTACTACAGTAGTTTGGGGTAAAAGAGTTCATTGAACTATTTCCTGAACCCATCCCCATGCTGAGTATATTCCTTCTGATTTATTTATTTTTTCTGTTTGTTTCCCCAATGTGCTGTTCTTTTATTGGGTTTTCTTCCTGGCCAAAGTCATTTGAACAAGCCTAGCAAATCAGGGATCACATTAGAAATATACATAGCTAACAAGATTTAGAAATGTGCTGATGTCACTGAGAGCAGATAAAGCTGCTTAATGGATCCACTGCCCCTACCCACGATTATTTTATTTTATTTATTTAACAAAGTTTATATACTGTTTGAATGTCAAACAAAAACCCACCACAACCTCTAAGTGGTTTACAACAGTAAAATCAATAAACCAATCAATAAAATATTGATAAAAACAGGTATTGAAATCAACATTAGCTAAAATGGGTGACCATGTTCGCTTTTCAATATAATGACTGAAAAAGGGACATATTCGTAAGCTGCTGGAAATGTCAGTGAGATGTTCTGTCCTCTTTGGCTAATTCCTAGATTCCATTCAACTGATGTCTTTACATAAACCCAAATTCTTCCCACAATACTGTATTTAAGACAAAGGGTTTTGACACAGAGGTGAGCCAAGTGCCAATTGTAAATAATTGTGAATTACATTCGATGCAGAGATTGGGATGCTGAAGTAAAACGTTTGGGCCCACAGTACCACACATTCCTGGCCAATGCTGCCACAGATATGGTAAGTTGTCAGGTCTATTTGTGGAATGGGCAACTTAGCTGTATTATGGTTCTCATGTGGAGTTCTTGGCAACTTGCACAAGGAGAAGCACTCTGCTTCAATAAGTACAGTTGTACCTTGGAAGTCGAATGGAATCGGTTCTGAAAGTCCGTTCGACTTCCAAAATGTTCAGAAACCAAATTGTGGCTTCTGATTGGCTGCAGGAAGCTCCTGCAGCCAATCAGAAGCTGTGGAAGCCCCGTCATACATTTGGCTTCCAAAAGAACGTTCGAAAACCGGAACAATCACTTCTGGGTTTCGATCGTTCAGGAGCCAAAACATTAGAGAACCAGGCTGTTCAACCTCCAAGGTACGACTGTATTAACATTCACACTGGATAAAATAATTCAGCTTTGCTGAATTTCATAGGTTCATAGACTCCACCTCCCAAAGACTGTAGACAAATTTAAGAAATGTTCATCATCTTACCCTATGAGGTGGCAGAGAGTGGGGCTTTTTCTTTATTTAACAAAAAAAAAAGCCTTGTCATCACTTTAAGTGGCAGCATGGTTGTTCTGTGAATGTTGCTGGGCAAAATACGCCCAGGAACAGGGCTACTTCAGGAAGTAGCGTCATTTCCTACCTTGGGTTATTATTGCAGCTGGTGGTAGATAGACCAATGGGAGACTTCACCTCAAAATAAATAAATCAATCACTGGGAGCAACTCTGTCATGGCCCTGTATCATTTCCATTGGGCTTTTCTTTCATAATGAGGAATGCTACTGACCTAATTGCAGCCCTATTGCTGCAATTGCTGGAGCAATGACAAAACTATTTTTCCTAGCAAAATGAAGACCGCATCCCTCTGCTGATTTGCATTTATCATGGTAATCCACACAACTGAAAAATAAATGAGATCCCCCCCAATATAAAGGTATCCAAAAATATTCCACCACCACCACTTTCATGGAAAACTATTGTTTCTTTTTTTCTTTTTTTGCCAGGAAACTGTAATGTCCCCTAGTTTGGGCATAACACATAACCACAGCCAGTTAAAAATCCTCTTTGCACAGGGGGAGAAAAAGGGAGGGAATGTGACAGAGCCCTAAGGCTCATGCACATAACACTAAATCATAATTGCGTGCTCTTCTATGAATGACTTTTCATTGTAAGCCGCTGGAAAAGCAACACTATGGCCTGTGTTTAAAGACCTCTTCTGCACACACAGCTCCATTTTCCTTCAGAGCAGGAGAGTCTCACAATGTTTTAAAGAGGCTTGCTAAAGGAAACTCAAGAATGTGCACAAAAAATGGCATCTCTGGCTCACTGAATGCCACCCTATGGGCAGGGGCAAAACTATATGCTCAGTAGTGTGAATGACTTGCATTGTTCCCTGCATACCAGTTTATATTGTTTTATTAAAGCCATGTTCTGTGTACCCTCCATATGGAGCATTACAACATATATGTCTCCTTCCTGGTTCAGGGTGGAGGACAGAATGCAAGGCTTCCCTTTATTGAAGACTTTTTTTTAGTAAGATTCTGAATTACTATAGATCCTGATACTTCATATTTCATTTTTGTATTAAGCATATTGAAATGTGAGGATATAAATGTTTTGCATAAATAGAACATATCAGCATGTATCTTTCCAGCTACCTGGTTTACTTGCCATAGCCACCAATGGCAGGAAGTCTTTAGATGTGTAAAATCCTTGATCCACTCCCAGACCTTGAAATACAGCTTCTCTCTTTGGTTCTGGTAGACCTGATACACAAAAAAGTAGAAACGGTATGTGAGTATGTCAAGTATAAGAAAGGAAAATATCTTCATCCTCTCAACCATTAAATTAGAAGAACGTTTAAAACTTTGCTGACAACCAAAGATGACAATTCATGATCATTGTATTTTGTGCACAGTAACTTTTTATTCAACAAAGGCATGTTCATCATCAAAATCAAGTGGTCAAGGCGTTTCACATCTATTACATACAGTATCATGCAATGCCAGTGAATATTCTTATCCTCTGTGTTGCAGGTGGGGAAACTGAACCAAAGAGAAAAGTGTTGTTTGGCCTGAGCTCACCTAGTGAGTTCATAGCCAAATAAAGACCTCAAATGGGGGGTAATCCAAACCCTACAGAGCAGATTTAGAGGGGCACGGGGGGAGAGAAGAAGATGAGGAAGTTACATTATGCAGACAGAAATCTTTGTACTAATGGGATGACTTTGTTGGATACAACCCAATTAAACCATTTTGATATTTGTATGATTTGCATAAGGGCTTGACAAAAGAGCTCTTCATGTTGATTACACATATTTCAGCACTAACAACTCTCTACACAATTAGGGCTCATCTCTATATTCCACCCCCCCCCCCCAAAGATCCTGTACACTTTCAGAAAGATCTACTTGGTACCTTCAATAAGGGAGGAAGGGGTGCTGCCATCAGGAAATATATCTCCGTGGAGCGTTCTGGCAGCTTTTCTCTTACTGTAATAAATACTGATAAGCTGCTACCTGACAAGGATTTGTTTCAGCCACTTGAATAGACAACTGTAACAAATATTTAACCAGTCACCACAGTGTCGACACATTGTCTTTTCGGACCTCAAAAGCCCCTCACTTGAACTTCGTATGAAAGAATACACCAAGTGCCATTTTACTTCACCCTGAGACCTCAGTCAAGACAAGAAAATGTCTGAAGACAGGAAAATGAAACATTTCTCTATATTTGGAGCAGGGAGAGTGCAAAAAATAAAATAAAAATTAAACCACACTTAGAAAAAGAAAATCCAGAGATATACCTGCAAGGATGAAGGGCCCTGCAAGACCATATCCTTGGATGCCTGCCACACTCACTGCCAAGAGTCATTCAATGCTCCATCAAACAAATAACATGCAGATACCCACAATGCCCCCACACAATTGAATGCCCATAAATTTCCAAGGAAGCAAGCGCCACATCTATTTCCCTTGAAAACAGAGGTGTCAGAGCAAAAACTGGTGTGTGTGTGTTGCATTTAAGAGGAGGAATTCTTGGACCAAACTCGACATCCCAGATTCGGGTGGCACTGTGGTCTAAACCACTCAGCCTCCTAGGCTTGTCGATCAGAAGGCTGGCGGTTCGAATCCCAGTGACAGGGTGAGCTCCCATTGCTCTGTCCCAGCTCCTGCCAACCTAGCAGTTCGAAAGCATGCCAGTGCAAGCAGATAAATAGGTGCCGCTGCAACGGGAAGGTAAACGGCATTCCAGTGCGCTCTGGTTTCCGTCACGGTGTCCCATTGCGCCAGAAGCGGTTTAGTCATGTTGGCCACATGATCCAGAAAGCTATCTGTGGACAAACGCTGGCTCCCTCGGCCTGAAAGCGAGATGTGCGCCGCAACCCCATAGTCGACTTTGACTGGACTTAACTGTCCAAGCGTCCTTTACCTTGATTTTTTTTTTTTTTTTTACATCCCACACTAAACCCTTCCACCCTTCCTCAAAGAGAGCAAGACAGACAATGTAATGTGAGATCAGAATGAAAGTTGATGTGTTCATAACACAGGGCAAGGGCATAATTATACATTTCCAGTTGTATCTATTATACCACAGGTGCAAGGATGTCTCCTCATAGCAGCCCTGTGCATGCTGCTTTCCTGGAAATGAGCTGAAATCCCTTGAAGTTTGACTTGTATTGAGAGAAAGCTTAGGTACTTCAGCTCCTGAAGGCATTTGAGGCAATACGAATAGATAGGCCCCTATTCTTTACTACACGATACAGGGGTTGCCAATCCCCTCATTTACTACCCTGACTACTGTTGAATCAACCTCCTGTGTACCTCTCTTTCCTCCTAAATATGGAAGGGATGTTCTTTCTGGAGCTTGCTGTTCCTTAGTGAGTACGCGGAGACAGTCTCACTCTCACATGCCTCCTCCTCCCCGGAAGGAGCTGGTTTGGATGGTGGGAAAATGAGACAAGCCTGGTGTGGGGAGGGCATGGGCAGGGAATCAAGAGGTACTTTCCTCTTCCCAATTCTCATTCTCCCTAATGAAGGCCCCCACAGCCCATTGGGATCATCCTCTTCCCATTCTGCATTTCCCCGAGGCTCGTGCACCACTCAAAAAGCCACTCCTAAGTTTGGGACATGGGGCAGAGAGTTGCAGTGGGAGCCTGCTCACACTAGTTCTGAATCATGGGAAGAGTCTTGCAACATGCAACAGGATTCTCCATTGCAGACCTTACCCACAACACATGGTGGGAAAGGGGATGAGGTGACAGTGGAGAGGGCCCTCCAACATCGGCCCTCCTGTGAACTGTTTCCTACTCTTTTTTTGACAAACAGCGTCAAAAGGTGAAGGCACATCTCGCAAAAGATGTGGAGCTCCTCAGAAAGATACAATCTGAGGTACCGGTAATACTATCTCTCCAGCCTCTTGCTTTTGTGTGTGTTTTGTGCGCGTCGCAAAAGCAGAGGTGCGTCTAACTAAAGCCTTGTTAACGCAGAGTATTAGTAAGCCCTGGGGGGAAGCAATTCTAGAGGGGAAGAAGGCTTATTAATAAATTAGGAAGAAAATAAAAATGATGGTTTTTAAATGGCAAAGCTATTAAGCAGTTCTTTTAAATCAGTTTTTAACAAGGAAAAATAAGCAGAAGTAACTATGGTACAATTAAGAAAGTAATGGCCCAGATCCTGAGTTGCAGTTAAGAGTTCCTCAGCGCAGCTTCTGGGAGGGGCTGGCTAGGTGGATTTCAGTTCATCCTGCGGCTGTCTGGGAAGTGGAGGGCTCCTTCTCCCAGTCTCTATAATCATTGTTGGTGACAGGGAACTCACCTGACAAGTTGCTAAGACATTCACCTATACACGCAACCACTGCTGACAGTGGCACCTCCAGCACAAGACGAATGCAAAACACTCTGCTGAAGGAATCTCTGCCTCGCAAAGACAGGGCTAAGATAGACAGACACATTTATAGACTGATGGTGCTGGGTTGGGAGTGGGCTCGTGTGTTGAATATAAACTTTTTTTTTTAAAAGAAGAATAAGTTTATTTTCAAATAAAATTGAAAATGCAGGCAACAAAAAAAGTAAAATCAGCACTTAATAGTAAAGCAAAGTCACTCATTAAGAGGGTAGTAAATGAGTACATAAATAAAATATTAAATTGGCCGGTTACCATCTTTAGTATAGCCTGTAGGCTAGTTCAGAGTAAAGATTGCTAACTATCGACTATGCAACCGCAACCTAGTCAGAAATAATATATGCCTCTATAGTTGATTGGATCATGGTCAGAACACCAAGGAGCTTCCACACAGGAGATAATGGAAAACCAGGTGCTATGACAACTTTTTAAACCATTTTCATCTCCCACAGTGAGCTCAGTTCTGCAGCCTTTTTCTTTTTTTGGACAGATTAATTTGAAGAGAGCAAAGCTGTCAGCAGTCAGGTTTGATCTGAAAGTACCTGTACTGCACCTGTCTATTTTTTCTTCTCTCTCTCAAATGCACACATTCACCTGTAGTGTATTTTATAACTATTTTTGATTTGTGGGTCCTTTTTTTCCTTAAAAGTGAGGAATGAATGGTGAAGCATATATATAAAAGAAAAAGTTGGACATGCCGGCCTATAGGAGGAAACCACACTGACAGCTAAGCCAACGTTCAATTTTCTGGTCTGTAGAGCCATGGTAGAAATTACAAATCCAGGACTTTATTCTCCCTTGTGTGAACATTCTCCGCTGTGTGTGAGTATGTGCATACTGACTTCTGGCTTAAGTGTTGGTTTTGTCTTAACAGACCCTGTAGATTTTACTCCACGTGCAATGTAAAGGTTTAAAGCTCTGGGTGGTATACTACCTAGGGAATTAGGAACACCAATTCGCGAACAATTATTTGCATAGGAGAATAAAGTTCTAAATTTCATAATGCAGAAAGGACCTGTTCAGGTATAACAGGACTATTGGACAAAGTACAGCTTGTTTGAGGGTGAACAAGTGATGAGCTTATTTCCCTGGGTGCTTTGATGGCTTCAGGTTGGCAAGCGCAACATGGCAGCTATGAAGATTACACAGAATCACAAAATTGCAGAGTCGGAAGGGACCCCGAGGATCATCTAGTCCAACCTCCTGAAATGCAAGAATATGAAACAATCCCATATGGGGATTGAACCTGCAACATTGGCATTATCAGCACTGTGCTCTAACAGGCAGTTTAAGAATTTGTAAAGTAAAGTATTAAAACTTAGTGCACAGCAGCACTACTCGTTGAAGACTTGCAGTCCAGACTATTCCTGGGTCTCAGAGAATTGAAGCTATTGGAACTGAAACGAGGGAAGAATTTGGCTGTGTTTGTGTATAGCAACATCATCAACAGAGTGTGCTGCTACTTACATGTGTGCCTTTTCAATTTGTGGGCAATCGAGCAAAGCTATATTTTTGATCCTGTCATCTGAAAGCAGTATTTGGGGACATTTTCTCAGTTACCATTTCAATACGCCACCTCTCTGGCACTAAAGGGCACAGAGAACTTTGTTAAGCAAAGATCTAGTAATGGGCAGATGGGAGAGTGAGATCAAGATTATCGGATAGAGAGCCCATAGTCACACTGGAGAGACACTGTTTGGTAATGAACAGCCACCCAGCAGAAACACACTTCAGAGAGAGATCAAATATTGATATATCACCCAGCAGCTACCCAGGAGGAAAAGAATTTGGAGTTAAAAAACCCCCCACAAAAAACCACACCCACCCACCCACACTACTTGGGGAAGAACATAATTGAGAACATAGAGACACACAATCTGTATAAAAGCCAACAGCAAGAAGAGATACAGGGGGAATAAAATCTGAAATAGATAAATGATTTGGAAGTAACATGCACCCAGGACAGATGCCATTTAAACAGATGTTGGACATCCCCACTTTTATGGTGAGTGCAGTAAATGCCCAGGAATCACATGCTTTGGTAATACATATGCCACTCTCAAATTTAGCTGCTTCAAGGCCTATTAAACACTTCTGCTACCCAGGTTGTTTTACAATCACCACAACCCAACAAAATAATCCTCTTTCTAGCATTTATATTATACAAGCACATATATTTAAAAGGTGGATAGGTGGATAGGTCAAACCCTGTTCCAGCATCATAAAACCTGAGCACCCCAATTATTATAAAATCAAAATGATTTGTTCCAACCATCCAAAGGCTGACACAGACACAGTGAACCTACAATACTATAAAGTTTGCCAAACTTTTCAAAACTCCAACAAGAAAGGGCTGTGATATAGCAGCGGAAAATGTCTCCTTGAACTACCGATGCTTGAGGGATTTCTGTGAATTCTGATGCAAACAGAATGTGGACCAGGAATCCTTCTGATGTCACACTTCTCAGAATGGGAGGGATGGACAAAAATACCAACACAACACTAATTAAAATCTCTTAAATTGTACTACAACTAGGGATGGGGGAGAAACTCAGTTCAGTTTGCATTTAAAGGTAAAACCTACCAAGTCCACACTTTCTGTAACTTTCTGAAGCACAACCATCCTTTTAAATTTGCACTTCTTTGAATTTTGCAATGCAGTTCCCAAGACAAGTCACACACACAAAAATGCATGTGCTGTGCATAGAAACACAGATATTATTGAAAATAACATTAAAAATGCATTATATTAGGGAAAACTGATTTGCAAAAAAATGTGTACATAAGGACAAATTTCTATAAATGGCAGGCAAATTTCGATGAGGACTTTGTTTTTTTAAAACGTGCACAAACTGATGTAGAAATGTGCAGAGCTGAATGTAGAAGACTGAAAAAATAAGAAACCAAGAGAAACCAAAATCGACAGATTCACCCATCCCTAATTACAACACATATTTGGTATACATTGATTTTTTTCCCCCTGGCTGAAGTCATTCCCCCAAAAGAAATGGCTGTCACCAGTTAAGTTGCTGAAGTCTATCAGCAGGAGAGATTGAGTGGCAGAGTCCTCCATTTCTGCCTGTTTGTGTGTGAAGTCCTTGAGTATGTATTTGTTTGTGTTTGTGGTCCTTGTGTGGAAGAGAGGAATAACCAAATTCTCACATAGTTATCTTAAATTGGATATCCACAAATGATCGTTTACTTTCCCCATTTGCTTTCGGTTGGGTTAGAAAGAATGGCATTTGCTAGGCTGCATGTAACCGGAACAAGGCTGAGAGGTGCAGGGTGCTCCAACACTGGAGCGAGACTGGAGCAGGCAAACTTTGGGGCTAATGCCTGTACCATCATGAGGCAGGCAACACACACACACACACACACACACACTACATCTGCAATAGAAAGGAAGCAGTGACTTGGTGGAACAGTCTATCACAAGAGACCAGGGCCCTGCAGGATTTGGCATCTTTCCACAGGGCCTGCAAGACGGAGCTGTTCCACCTGGCCTTTGGGTTGGTTTCTGTTTGATATTTATGCTTCATTCTTTTATTGGTGGGTTATTTGAAAATGAGACTGCAGTTTTAATATTGAATTTTTAAATTTGTATTTTAATCTGTTATTTTAAATTGATTGTGTTTATGTTTTTGCTGTGATTTTAATTAGTGTTAGCCGCCCTGAGCCCAGTTTTTGGCTGGGAAGGGCGGGGTATAAATAAAAATTTATTATTATTATTATTATTATTATTATTATTATTATTATTATTATTAGTGAATCCCACACTTGTGAATAAACAGGACTTTGCAAAATAGATCTGTTTAAAACAAATGAACAAACTATTTAGAACTGACAAGCATTGCATACCAAGGGAACTCTCCCAACTGTGATGTTCTGACAACGTGTGCCATTGTTTTGCTGACTGCAGCTAAAAAAAACAAAGTTTGCAAGAGATTAGCAGAGGGAGCTAAAAGTATGAGGAGGTCCAGTCACAGCAGACCAAGGACTGTTAAACATTCAAATGATCATGTTTTGCAACTTTAGCTATACAGGTACAAGAGGCTGGGTATCAAAATTAAGAGTTTAGAATGTTGAAGTCTATAGCTCAATTAACATTAGGTATACTGCTGCAAAACCCACCTTCAGCTCCCCACCAACCTCCAAAGGAATACAACTATGGCAGAAACACTAGTTGTGTGTGTGTGGACACTAAGTTGTGCGTAAGTAATCCCAACCAGTGAGACTGCATATGCATGTGCCCTTCAAAGTGATTTCTGTAAAATGAGCCAGGCAGCTGCTCCAGCCTGTCAGTATTTTTAACCAATGGAGTGAAGTCTGAGCTGTGATTGATAAGTGAATTGTTTGGACCCCCATGCAACAGGAATTCCTGGGGTCCTAAAGAACAGCTGTTTTCCCCTCCTAGTTAGCACATTTTCCCTGCTTTTGTCTTATTTTCTGGTAGTTTTTAGAAATCTCTGTAGTTTGGCCTTTCTTTTTTCCTAGCAACGAGGATTCAGCTTTCCTGGAGTGAGTTAATATGAGAGCAGGTACTCTCTAGAAGTTATTTTCTGCAAATAATAGAACAAAATACGTACACGTGGATCCCATCTTCAAACGGCAAAGAGGCTTAGCCATGTCTCCTGGTGTGCAAGACCTATATCCAATCACTCAGAATCCACTGTACAGGCCAATGGCACACATGTCTACTCAGAAGGAAGCCTCTTTGTGTTTAATGGGGCTTACGCCCAGGTAAGTTGGTACATGATGGCAGCCTAGACTTTGGTTTACTGTTGCCATTGGGGAAAACTGAATTCTTGTGCTTTTAACAGCTGTATGATCACAATCAGGAACAGGTAAGTATGATTTTGGGGGTGGTGTGGTGTGGGGTGGAGAATGGACAAGCCACAATGACTGTACTGTCTTTAATTTTGTGTTATGTCATGCCCCCATGGGAGTCTTTTTGTAACACTCAAAATATGCTCACTGATACGAAAACATTGGCAAGCCCCTTTATACACACTTTAAAAGGTAAAGGACCCCTGGCAGTTAAGTAAGTCCAGTCGCAAATGACTCTGGGGTTGTGGCGCTCATCTCACTTTAGAGGCCGAGGGAGCTGGCGTTTTTCTGGGTCATGTGGCCAGCATGACTAGCTGCTTCTGGAGCAACGGGACACCGAAACCAGAGCAGCGCACAGAAACCCCGTTTACCTTCCCGCTGGAGTGGTACCTATTTATCTACTTGCACTTCTTTTGGTGTGCTTTCAAACTATGTTGGCAGGAGTTGGGACTGAGCAACGGGTGCTCACCCAGTCATGGGGAACCACTAACCTTCTGATCGGCAAGCCCAAGAGGCTCAGTGGTTTAGACCACAGCGCCACCCGCGTTCCACCTTATACACACTTACTTGGGAGTAAACTTAATGGAGATAATTTCTGAGTAGACATGAATAGGGCTGCATTATTTCTATCTTAGTCATTCTTCCACACACCCTTATTTATTCTCTACTCAAAGGCCATCTCCTCATACTGTGGGATTCATTCAATAACTCTTTTAGAACTGCCCTTGAAGGGAGAGTTGATGGAGGAGAAGCCTAGAAGTAACTTGTCCAGGACCTAGTTATACAAAATTCAAGAGATGTACATATCTGAATGGAATATGCTGGCCAGCTTATATAAAGAGAGAGAGAGAAAAAAAAAATCATTCTCCATTTCTCCCTAACCCCAGGTGAATTCTAGCACAAACATAGCCATTTTTTTAAATCTACAGGGGGGAAAAATCCCTTCAAGTTATCCGTTGTACACAAAGTTCTTTCAATGGCTTCTTGCATTTCCATTTCAGAGATAGCATGATGATTGTTAACATTCATAGGTTTGCAAAAACAGAGAAGATGGCTTGTACTTTGAGTACACTGAAAGTAAACATCAAACGTGCATAAAAGTACATATTCTAAATTCAGTCTGCATAAGCATCACATAATGTTCTGGGAAACTCTGATCTCTTCAACAAGCCCATTTAGAAACAAAGATGGTAATTACGTACAAAAACTATTGTGTACAAAAACTAAAAAAGGAAGTACTAGAAGTTTCAAATGCTACTTCCTTGAGATAAGTATTAGTCCAAGATAACCAAACCATTCTCAAGTTGGATTTTCATCCTATATATTAAAACCGTTTATACATAAAACCACAAGGTGACATATAACAAGAGAACATTTACAATTTATACTATTAACAGTCTTGCATTTGGCGGCTTCAATAAAACAGTGATTTAGTTTCGAACAGCTCTAGATAGAGCCTGTCACCTTGTGCTATAATAACAGCTATAGAATACTAAAACACATACTGCAATTGTATATTCCTCATCATATGAATATGTTCTTAACAGGATCCCCACCACCGCTACCCCGGGAGGAGGGGGAGTGGGAAAGGACTTACATTCCTAAGGAAATGTGTAGACTTCACATTACATTGTAGACATTTTGCAATTTTAACATAAAATATTTATTCATGCTGGAAGACACAGCCTCATCCCACTCATTCATTAAATATATTTATTTGAGAACAAATCTTTTTGATTGAATACTTTGTAAGGAAAAGCCCTAGGACTCGCAATGTCACCACTCGGCAAGCTATGGAAGGCTGATGTCAGTGACAGATCGTGTGGGCCACTGGATGTGACAGCTCATGCCTGCAGGATGTCCTCTGATGGGAAGTGCATGAAAAAGAATTACAGGTAAAGTTTGCTTTAAGTGCCGGAAAAATGAATATTTATGCGCCTCTTTCGCAAATGGGAATATTTCATAGGGAAGGTGCACGCTGTCTGTTACTGGAAGAATTTCGCGAAAAGGAGAGCATGACAACAAACCCAAACAAGGAAACAGAGGCGGAGGGAGAAAATACACCAGCTCTTGGCTATTAAAATTCATTCCAATTAGAAGGAAATGAAAACAGAAAGGCAGCGACATCTCTAACTAGATACTTGGTATAGAGTTATTAAGGTTTGATTTTCGGAGATGAAAAGAACCAAAGGCTTCATAGGCAAGAGCAGGTGACCAGTATCTCTCAAGGTCAGGCTGACAGCAGTTGGCATGCTAGCAAGGTCTGTTTGTTGTTGTTGTTTTTTAAGAAAAGAAGCCCTCCCTTTACTGAAAACCCTTCCCTTTTCTATGGTGGCAGTTTGGTGACTTCCCATTGCGAAGTTCAATCAAATATGGATGCTCCCCTCTTTTTTCTGGTGTTTGGATTTGTGGGGGTAGGGGCTGTTTTTGTTGGTTTGTTATGTATGTTGATGGAGATAAGTGTTTTAATTACTTCTTTAATGTCTGGGCTTTTGTATTTTTCTCCTCTCTCCCTCTTTATTTCCTGCTGTTGAGATTAATGCCTCATCTCCACAGCAGGTGCCACTTTGATTATTATTTTTTTCTCTTTTTCTTTGGAAGACTGACTGGGCAGATTTATTTTGTAACGTAACTGCTTCTTTTTATGCTCTCTCTCTCTCTCTCTCTCTCTCTCTCTCTCTCTCTGTGTGTGTGTGTGTGTTTACACACACACAATACATACATACACACTTATTTGGAGATATCCAAAGCTAATATCCAAAGCTAATCACTGAAAACAATGAGATTTAACACACTTGATTTTAATGGGTCTACTTTGAGTGGAGATATTCTTACTACAGTAAGTGGTGTTTTCATTTTTTAATTTAAATTAAATTTAAATTAATCCTAAATGGTAATTCTCCAGCGAAGCCTACCACTTCATAATAAGAAAAATAAAATCATGTGTCAATGACTCACAATTTAGTGTTTCCTTCAAGGGAGAATAAAAGGGGCCATTCCCAACATTACTTCGTTACTGTGCATGCTTAAAATGAGGGATGGAGAAACCTTGTGACCGTTCAGATGTTGTTAAGACTACAAAAGTTATCAACTCCAACCACCATTGCAAATGGGCAGGGATTGTGGGAGCAACATCTGGAGGGCCAAAAGTTTTCCACAAGTGGTTTATATATATATATAAAAAGAGAACCTCAAAATAATGAAGTGTTTCAAAGAAAAGTTGGAAGAAGCAGAGGACAAATGAAAGGCTTTCTTCTTCCACAGGTGCCTTTTGGGGCCTATACAAAAAGGGAAAAGAAATTATTTGGCAATCACCAAAAACCATCTGTATGTATTTACACATTACAACACCTACAATGGAACTTTCTCATTCCTTCCCCACAACACGTAAGCTTGAGGAGGAAATACCAATTTGTGGTGATGGCACAGAGCTAGCGCACTGCCTCCACCTGTTCAGTCCAGGCCTTCCCAAGTTGTGCAGGGAAGTTCTACCCTGTTCACCTCCACGTCAGTAGAAGCAGAAGAGGCTTGCTCACTGTGGGGAGGCTTGTGTGGTGCGCCAGGCTGCCTGCCGCAAGCCCATCTCCTTGCCATCTCTTCCCTCTCCCTCCTGGTAACACACCTGTTGGGAAGCTAGCATCATGACACCACACCACCACCAAACGGCTTCTGAGTAGAAGCAGTCATGTGACTGGAAGCTCTGCATCAGACCTTCCCTTCATCACATGGGAATTTCTGCTACTGAATGGCTGGGAAGGAAGATATTTCTCTATTGTGATGACAGCTTTTAAAACTGCTGCTGAGAAACCTGAGTCCCTCCAAATGCACCCCCCCCACACACACACATTTTCCTGTTGAAAATAGGCATGTCCTATTTCCTATTCCATAACGATGGTGATGGTGATGATTTTATTTATACCCTACCCATTAAACATTTTAAAACTTCTCTACACAGTCCTGCCTTCAGGTGTCTTCTAAAGGTTGTATGGTTACTCATCTCCTTGGCTTAGGGTTCACATAACTCTGTATCCTCCAACATTTCTCCAATGAAATGACATGCTAAGGAAAAGCGGGACATTCCAGGATCAAATCAGAAACCGGGATGACTTCTGTAAATCCGAGATTTCCCTAGAAAATAAGGATACTAGGAGCATCTGCAGATGTTGCTAAACTACAGTTTCCATCTTCTCTGATCATTGGTCGTGCTGTCTGGTTTGATGGGTGCTGTGTGTCCAATAACACCTGGAAACACACCAATTTCCCACTGGCATGCATGGGGATGTTAGGGGCGAGACCAGTGCATGTGGCCTCATGCCTCCTACATGCAAGGTTACCTGTTTGGCAATAATGCTTCAGCTCAATGTACTCAATAAACTTAAGTTAGTTAAGTGTATGGGATGTCAAAGGTTTACTCTGAGTATGACTTAGTCAGATATTACCCAGTGCTGAATATCAAATATTTGTCAGACAACAGAAATGATCTATACTAATATGTTGGCCTATAGGAATATATCATTTATGTACTGTTACAGAGTGTTCTTACTTTGTGGAAATTCTATTCTATTAACATTTTGTATTTTCAGGTAATAGTATTATTGTTGTTGTCTCATCACCTGCTTTTAACTGACTGAACAATTATTTATTTAGCTTTTTAAAAATAATAGTAATAATAATAATAATATAAATAATAAACACACACACACACACACACCACACATATATAATTAATTTCCAAATGATTAAATACCAATATAAATGCTTTGGGGAGAATATGGAGGGAAAGTGCAAAATAAGTTTAAAAAACAAAAGCAACCGTTTTCATTGTTTTTCTAGAAACACCTTTAATCTGTTTAGTAGGTGGAAAATGTTCTTTTGCATATCCAGTTGCAGTAACAAACCAGAATCAAAAGAGCCTCAAAAAATAAACGTGTGCCTTTAACTTTTATCACCCTCACCCTCTTAAAATTTGCCCTCACTGATTACAACTTGCATCCAACTTAATTAATTGATTGATCGGTGAAGGCAGATGTTTAATCAACTAAATATTATTTAATTGGCTGACGGCCCTAGTGAAAAACGTTATATCAGAAAGGCAAACTCTATGCTAATTATGCAGAACACATTTACGAACAGGAGCAGGAAGGAATCTCGACTCTCTTTCACATAATTTTCCTGGAGGAGGGAGAACATTTGGTTTCCCATCACATTTTAAATGTTAGAATCCCTTTTTGCAGGAGAAGGGAGTTTCTGTGAAAACGAATGATGATTATTCATAAACTAAGGGACATCAGAGCAGAAAGCACAAAAGCAGAAGGCACGCAAGGAAAAGGACTTGGGCACTGATGTACTTGTATGCTTGGTATTAGTGAGATGGAAACCAGGAAAAGATGACCATCACAAGGGCATGAATCACATGACCTGCTTTTGCATGTTAAAAATCAGCATGTTTTGCCATTGTTACAAGGTTTGTAGTTGAAACAGACTGGCAGGCATTTCAAAACATACAGTATATATAGCATCTCACCAACACAATATACCAAACAACAGAAACAACAGACTCACTGAGCAAGTACAGCAAGTCAGAGCCAATCTACAGTCGCCCAGTATACCTGAAGGAGCATCTCCACCCCCATCGTTCAGCTGTGGACACTGAGGTCCAGCTCTGAGGGTCTTCTGGAGGTTCCCTCACTGTGAGAAGTAAAGGTTACAGGGAACCAGGCAGAGGGCCTTCTTGGTAGTGGCGCCTGCTCTGTGGAATGCCCTCCCATCAGATGTCAAGGAAATAAACTATCTGACTTTTACAAGTCATCTGAAGGCAGCCTTGTTTGGGGAAGTTTTTAATGTTTGGTGTCTTATCATGTTTTAATATTCTGGTGGGAGCCACCAAGAGTGGGCATCATATAAATTATTAATTATTATTATTATTATCATTAACCCATTACAGAACCATTCCCCAACCTAGATGGAGGAACTGATGGACCTAGATGGAGGAACTGATGGAAGTTGAACAACATGTGGTGGACACGAGCTTGGGAATGACTGATTTAGAGAACAGTGGTGATTTCTGCCTTTTTACTGGATCTGCACATTTAGAATCTAATAACTGTAGGGGATAGTTTGTGAAAGAACCCTTCAAAATCCCTTGAAAGTACTGAAGCAATTTGGAACATTGGCTGAGCATTAAGCATTGAGGTGGTCAGCACTGAGTAGCAAAAACACTTAGGAAAGCCAGTCAGCAAGTTACAGCTCTTTAAGAAAGCTCTGTTCTGTGTGACTCATTTTTAACTTTAAATAGCAACTGTGTGTTGTGTGTCCGTGAAAGAAAAAGAGATCAGGTCTTGGACTGCGGTGCGTACAGACATGTGTTAATCCTTTTCTCCTGTCCAACAATCCCAATTAATATTCTCTACCCTGGAAGTATTTGATATGAGAGAAGATTCCATTTTTTTATCTGCTCGCTTAAGAGTCCTGGTGCCAAGGCTCTTCAGGTCCACCATCTGATCAAGGGACAAAACAGTATCTTCTTAATAGAATATAAGGAGAGGGAAATATAATTAAACACAGGGTTGATTTCATTGAACACAATGTCTGCGCAATATACAGCGTTGTTTGGTTTTATCTGCTCATCTACTAAATTTGCTCATCCATGATGGTGTACATGAGATTTATTATCCACTTTTATTCTGCCTTTTATTCTGCCCTGTGAAGTAAGTTGGGCGGAAAGACTGCAACTTGTTCCATTCATGTCTGTGCAAAGGATTTGAAGTCCTACATTATATCCATTGGAAATTTTTGCTAACTATTCCCCAATGTTCCTGTGATTTTAATAGCCAAATGACAAGCAGGTAAAGCTTTTTCCAAATGTACAGATGCAAAGTCTGCTTGTCATGCAACCCTTACAGGTGCAGAGGATTTGTCAGAAAAGAAAAATTGGCAATCTGTTTTTTTAATGTTCCAAGTATATAATTTACAGGTAAAATCAAGAGGACTAACATTAGTGCTTTGTGAATGAATGAATTTATTTTTACGGTCACAGACCAACTCACTAGTGCTTTGTTTAGTAAGCTACTACAAGAGGCCTGACAGGAACAGAAAGATAACACAGCTTCATACCTTGCCATGTTGGCATTTGCTCAGCTTCTTTCTCTACGTTCTGTTTGCCAAGGCTGAAAAAGCTGAAACGGTTAGCCATGAATCATGATTTGCTGGGCTTAAGAGTCCTGCACGTATTTGTAGAATAAGTGAAGAAACAGCTGCTGGAAAAGGGAGGAGGAGGGATAAAGTGGAAGATTGCTCCAGACCTCCCTCACTCTCTGTCATCCTGGCTACAAAACTGAAAAGGTCACAAGGGAAAATGAGTTTAGCGATCTCAGCCTGGGGCCAAAGCCAGCCTTTATAGAGCATGTGAAATTTCTGCGAAGGCAATGAAGTAGGACCGTTCTCACGCCAAGGCTAAATTTCCACTACTAGGAAACAGGTCACTTCACACAATTGGGCCCAAATGGCCAATTTTTGGCAGCATCCCAGCACTGGCAGAGCAAGGTACAGTACTGCATTTACATCGACATGTTACAGCTATCTACCCTTCTTCTGTGATGCAATATCTGGAAATATTTTGCTACTATGTTGATCCATCAACAGTTCCCAAAGCACAAGGACTCTCGCCAATTATTGTTTGACGTGCGTGATCACGCTAGAGTGCCACCGAGCAACCATTCTTCCTCACATTGTGTAGGGACTGGATCACTGGCCAAATGAGAGGGACATGGTCTGTTCCAACCCTTTCAGAGTTAATGCTGAGTCAAAGGAATGGAAGGTATCTACAGGTCTATTCAGATGTTCCTTCCAGAGCAGAAACTGTAGTTCAATAGGAACCCCAGGTGTGTGTAAACCTGCCTCCAACAGGAAGGGACTGAATTGATTTGAACATGATCGTTGTTGGGGTGTTTTTTTTTGGGGGGGGGGGGTTGAATGCCTGAAGGACAAGTTGAGCAAGATTTGGACCCACCCACTACCTGTGCAATGTGTGATTAGTCTGAAGGCGACTGTCTTCTCTGTGCACATGGCTTCCAACATGGAGAGGGGATCTCCAGTCAATCAGAGCACACATTGGCTGAAGAATGTGCTCTGCAAATGCAGCATCACTGACAGGTGGCTGGGTTTCAACCCACATGGTCCCATTTCAGCACATTTCCAAATGTGCCCCCCCAAAGGTTGAGCACCTCTGTGCTAGCCTACCCTAATTAATTAGCACAGCGTGGATATGTTGCCAAATATTGGGAGAAAGGAAAGAGATGAGAAGAGGCTAGCACCATGTTCAGAGGGAATATCCCACCAAATACCAGTTGCTGGGAAAGCGCTTGCTTTGTTCGTGGGCTTCCTGATGGCAAGTTGTTGGTCACTGCAATAAGCTGGGTGCTGAACTATGCTGTACATTCGTAAAGCAAATGATATTAATCTTTTAAAATACATGAAAACAGCAGCCATAACCCATCTTTAGTTCAGCCACTAGCCATGCACAGAAAGATGCAGAAGCCAATTCACATAGAAGTATGCATCTAGCTAGAGCAATAGGGCCTAGATGAATTGTCCATGCTGGTGGAAATCAGAGAAAGGCACAGGAACTCTAGTGCTCCAAGGCTGTAATTCCATGTTCACCTTCTCTGGAATAAGACCCATTGGTTTAGTGGGATTTACTTCTAAGTAAACACACATTGGACTGTTCTACAGGTCAATGACATTCATCAGAAACAAGTGGTACAAAACTGCTCTGGTTCTAAGCCCTTTCGCTTAGGATCAGGACACAACAAAATGGAGATTTCTATAGGGAAAATATATAGCTGCATGTGGAGTAAGAACGGCATAGTGCACTTCTCTAAACAAAACCCTTAAAACAAGATCAATTCCCCATATAGTTAGATGTGGTGGGAGGAAAGTTAGATCAATGTTAGTGGCACTGAGAGGCAAAGTGGATATTCATTCAATGCTAGCAAATCCTAATGAAATTATAAATGGCCGGGTCACTTGTATTATATGGTACTACCATCCCTCACTGGTGTAAATCAATGAGATCAAATAGAGCTTTACCAAATCACATCAGCAGATGGTTCAGCTGAAGGCATACAATATTGTCTTAATCTATTAAGTAATTAACATTTATAATGCACCAACTGTAAAACTAAATTGCATCCCATTTCACATTTGTTTTTATATAATATTCATAATATTCAATAAGGAGACGGAAAATCACCAAGAAATTAATTTTATACCCTAAGAACATATCATTTGAGTTACAGCTCGTCTACCTCTATCATAGAAAATGAGATTCTCTAGCTTCCACTAGACGTTTTAGAAATGAGTAACCTCTTAAAATGAGACTTGAGCACTGATTTTAATCTTTTTTTGACTGATCTGATGACTATTCATTAATTTGTTAAATTTGCATAAATTTGCATACGTTGCATTGGTGCCTTTTTGAGGCTGTTGGATGAAGAAAGAGATAACAGGCAGTATAATAAACAAATGTTACCAATCAATTGGCACATTCATCTGAGAAGTTCTCCTCTGCAAGATCCACTGGAATAGCGCAAAACAGTTGTGATTTTCCCATTTCTTTCAGTGGTGATGGCTTAGGAACATACCTTAGTGGTGCCTTTAGTTCTAGTGTGGAAGAATGGTAGTATATAAATGTACTTAAGGGGGGGGAATGAAGATGGTGTCCATTCTTGGGGGAGAGACATCATCAGAATTCTCTCCCTCATTTTGCATTACATTGTTAAAATAACTTTTTAAAAGTACCGGTATGTTCTTCAATATGAGCCTCACACACTTTGCCCACTCCATTTTGGTTATCTCATCAATACTTTACACCATGCTTAAGAGGGAGCGAGAGTTGTGCCTATCACAATATTATAAAGTCCTAGTAAAAGGTGTGGAAACCTAATCAGTTGGCTGTAATCAGCAATTACATTTTCTCCAGCCCTCCCTTAACCACCTTTCCATATGCCCATGGTGGTTAAAAGTACTAAACAGGATTAAGAGTCCGTCCCATCGAGCATTTCATGCTTCAGTCTAAATGACATTACTGAACAACTATTCTGGTAGTTCGTCTCTCTTTGGGATTCCACAATGCAGCATAAAAGGTGGTCTTGTGTGTACAGACCTTGAATCAACTTATAGGGGTTTCCAAAACCCGTGCATCATGGTGGTGAAGGGTTATCTCTACCCAGTCATATGTTGGGGTGGCAGGAAGTGAATCTACACTAGCCCACCTGGAGGGTATCTCTAGGTAGAGCTAGGAGAGACTCCTGCCAGAAACCCTAGAGAGCTAGTATATACTGTTGTTGTTGTTCAGTCGTTCAGTCGTGTCCGACTCTTCGTGACCCCATGGACCAGAGCACGCCAGGCACGCCTATCCTTCACTGCCTCTCGCAGTTTGGCCAAACTCATGTTAGTAGCTTCAAGAACACTGTCCAACCATCTCATCCTCTGTCGTCCCCTTCTCCTTGTGCCCTCCATCTTTCCCAACATCAGGGTCTTTTCTAGGGATTCTTCTCTTCTCATGAGGTGGCCAAAGTACTGGAGCCTCAACTTCAGGATCTGTCCTTCTAGTGAGTACTCAGGGCTGATTTCTTTGAGAATGGATAGGTTTGATCTTCTTGCAGTCCACGGGACTCTCAAGAGTCTCCTCCAGCACCATAATTCAAAAGCATCAATTCTACGGCGATCAGCCTTCTTTATGGTCCAGCTCTCACTTCCGTACATTACTACTGGGAAAACCATAGCTTTAACTATACGGACTTTTGTCGGCAAGGTGATGTCTTTGCTTTTTAAGATGCTGTCTAGGTTTGTCATTGCTTTTCTCCCAAGAAGCAGGCGTCTTCTGATTTCGTGACTGCTGTCACCATCTGCAGTGATCATGGAACCCAAGAAAGTGAAATCTCTCACTGCCTCCATTTCTTCCCCTTCTATTTGCCAGGAGGTGATGGGACCAGTGGCCATGATCTTAGTTTTTTTGATGTTGAGCTTCAGACCATATTTTGCGCTCTCTTCTTTCACCCTCATTAAAAGGTTCTTCAATTCTTCCTCACTTTCTGCCATCAAGGTAGTATCCAGCATATCTGAGGTTGTTGATATTTTTTCCGGCAATCTTAATTCCGGTTGGGGATTCATCCAGTCCAGCCTTTCGCATGATGTATTCTGCATATAAGTTAAATAAGCAGGGAGACAATATACAGCCTTGTCGTACTCCTTTCCCAATTTTGAACCAATCAGTTGTTCCATATCCAGTTCTAACTGTAGCTTCTTGTCCCACATAGAGATTTCTCAGGAGGCAAATGAGGTGATCCGGCACTCCCATTTCTTTAAGAACTTGCCATAGTTTGCTGTGGTCGACACAGTCAAATGCTTTTGCATAATCAATGAAGCAGAAGTAGATGTTTTTCTGGAACTCTCTGGCTTTCTCCATAATCCAGCGCATGTTTGCAATTTGGTCTCTGGTTCCTCTGCCCCTTCGAAATCCAGCTTGCACTTCTGGGAGTTCTCGGTCGACATACTGCTTAAGCCTGCCTTGTAGAATTTTAAGCATAATCTTGCTAGCGTGTGAAATGAGTGCAATTGTGCGGTAGTTGGAGCATTCTTTGGCACTGCCCTTCTTTGGGATTGGGATGTAGACTGATCTTCTCCAATCCTCTGGCCACTGCTGAGTTTTCCAAACTTGCTGGCATATTGAGTGCAGCACCTTAACAGCATCCTCTTTTAAAATTTTAAATAGTTCAGCTGGAATATCATCACTTCCACTGGCCTTGTTGTTAGCAAGGCTTTCTAAGGCCCATTTGACTTCACTCTCCAGGATGTCTGGCTCAAGGTCAGCAACCACATTTCCTGGGGTGTATGAGACCTCCATATCTTTCTGGTATAATTCCTCTGTGTATTCTTGCCACCTCTTCTTGATGTCTTCTGCTTCTGTTAGGTCCTTTCCACTTTTGTCCTTAATTGTGGTAATCTTTGTACGAAATGTTCCTTTCATATCTCCAATTTTCTTGAATAAATCTCTGGTTTTTCCCATTCTGTTATTTTCCTCTATTTCTTTGCATTGCTCGTTTAGAAAGGCCCTCTTGTCTCTCCTTGCTATTCTTTGGAAATCTGCATTCAATTTCCTGTATCTTTCACGATCTCCTTCGCATTTTGCTTGTCTTCTCTCCCCCGCTATTTGTAAGGCCTCATTGGTCAGCCACTTTGCTTTCTTGCATTTCTTTTTCATTGGGATGGTTTTCGTTGCTGTCTCCTGTATAATGTTACGAGCCTCCATCCACAGTTCTTCAGGTACTCTATCCACCAAATCTAAATCCTTGAACCTGTTCTTCACTTCAACTGTGTATTCATAAGGAATTTGATTTAGATTGAATCTTACTGGCCCAGTGGTTTTTCCTACTTTCTTCAGTTTAAGCTGGAATTTTGCTATAAGAAGCTGATGATCTGAGCCACAGTCAGCTCCAGGTCTTGTTTTTGCTGAGTGTATAGAGCTTCTCCATCTTTGGCTGCAGAGAATATAATCAATCTGATTTCGATGTTGCCCATCTGGTGATGTCCATGTGTAGAGTCGTCTCTTGTGTTGTTGGAAAAGAGTGTTTGTGATGACCAGCTTGTTCTCTTGACAGAACTCTATTAGCCTTTGCCCTGCTTCATTTTGATCTCCAAGGCCAAACTTGCCAGTTGTTCCTTTTATCTCTTGACTTCCTACTTTAGCATTCCAATCCCCTATAATGAGAAGAACATCCTTCTTTGGTGTCATTTCTATAAGGTGTTGTAAGTCTTCATAGAATTGATCAATTTCGGTTTCTTCAGCACTGGTAGTTGGTGCATAAACTTGGATTACTGTGATGTTAAAAGGACTGCCTTGGATTCGTATCGAGATCATTCTATCATTTTTGAAGTTGCATCCCAGTACAGCTTTCGCCACTCTTTTGTTGACTATGAGGGCCACTCCATTTCTTTTACGGGATTCCTGCCCACAGTAGTAGATATGATAGTCATCCGAACTGAATTCGCCCATTCCTGTCCATTTTAGTTCACTGATGCCTAGGATGTCAATGTTTATTCTTGCCATCTCATTTTTTACCACATCCAGCTTACCAAGGTTCATGGTTCTTACATTCCAGGTTCCTATGCAATACTTTTCTTTACAGCATTGGACTTTCCTTTCGCTTCCAGGCATATCCGCAACTGAGCGTCCTTTCGGCTTTGGCCCAGCCGCTTCATCAGCTCTGGATCTACTTGTACTTGTCCTCCGCTCTTCCCCAGTAGCAAGTTGGACGCCTTCCGACCTGAGGGGCTCATCTTCCAGCGTCATATCTTTTATATGCCTGTTGTCTTTGTCCATGGAGTTTTCTTGGCAGGGATACTGGAGCGGCTTGCCAGTTCCTTCTCCAGGTGGATCACGTTTGGTCCAAACTCTCCGCTATGACCTGTCCATCTTGACCTGTCCATAGCTTGCCTGAGTAATTCAAGCCCCTTCGCCACGACAAGGCAGTGATCCATGAAGGGGAGTATATACTAGAGCTAGTATATACAACACTGAGTATGATGGACCAGTGGTCTGACTCAGTATAACACAGCTTCCTATGTTTGTATGAACTATCAGCAAATTATTGGTCCAGGACTGGACAAGTTATCAGGAAGGTCGCCTAAATACCTACTGGGAGATAAAACCCCATGAGTTGCATTGTTAGTGGTGAAATTTCTATCACTGGTGGTGAGAATTGGAAGGCAATAAACCACATGAAGCTGGAAGGATTGCTTTCAGGGTCTTACATAGGATTAGTTGTTATTTTGTACAGAACTGAGCAGTTATTAATATGCAGCATGTTTTTGCATTTGTCCTGTATTTAAGATTTTGGTGTATTGTCTGGTTTATTTTTGGTCATGTTTCTGACGTGTTGACCATAAGCTGAAGATGAGTTTTGCAGGATCTGTGACTGGCTTCCGTCTGTTGAGACAGCAGGCTGGGTTAGGTTGGGTTGAAAAGGTTCATGTGGTGTTAAGTCTATTTCCGCTGCACTCTCGCAATGACTCCTCAAACTGCACATTTTTAAAGGCACAAAATGGAGCTAAGATTTCATACCATGCAGCCAAAGGCATGTAGCAGTTAAAGTTACTAGGATTCAGGAGAAACAGGTTCAGATCCCCACGCACCCATGAAGCCCAGTGAATGAATTGGGCCAGTCATTGTCTCTAAGCCTAAACTTCACCACAGGGTTGCTGTGAGGATGACATGGCATGGGAGGAGAAGGATACATGTCAGCTTAGGCTACTTGGGGGAAAGATAGGATAGATATGTAATGAATGTTTCTTTTAAATCAAATGTCCATTAGAGAAGTAACTCTGGAATTCCCACTGCTCAATGAAGAAAGAGTGCAAAACAATACCACAACGAGAGTCCTCGGTGATACGTGAAACAAATGTAAAACTTTTTCAATGTACTCAAAAATATGTGGCATGTCTCTAGTTTAGTCCAACATACAGAGGGAACAAGAGTGTACATCAGTGGGACTCTTACCAACTCTGCTGTGTTCCTTGTTTTTATCTATACAAAATGGTTGTTGAAATGCAGTTCAATGATCTCAGGAGACCATTAGGAGATAATTAAAGATAAGTGCAAGTAGCAAGACCCTTCACCTCATCCTTGAATTCTAGGAGGCAATGGGTTGTATCCAATATTAATCTGACTCAGAATAAGCCTACGGAAATTAATGAACCATTTATGTGCAGAAGACTGCAGTGCCTGGAGACAGACAGTCAGGTTGTGTATCCATTGCAGTGACCAGAGGAGGAGTGACCGGTGGGAGGACTGCAGAGAGGAAACAATGTCAAGATGCGTTTGCATGAGCACAACTGGACGCCTTCATCTGTCCCAGCTGCAACAAAACTCATCTCTTCCATATTGGTCTCTACAGCCACAGCAGGTGCTGTAACCTTCCATTGGCAGCTGGAAAATAGACGTCAGTAATAGTCCAAGTCCTGCCTTCCAGATTTGGAAGATAACGCCCATCTGCCCTACCTAACATGGCCAACGATCAGGGATGATTGGAGTTGTATTCTTCAACATTTGGATGGCAACAAAGTTGGCTACCCTTGGACTAGACAGAGCTTTGGTCTGATCTAGCTGGGGTCTAGTTATGTTCTTAGCGAGAAATTATCATAAATAATTTTGTGTCTGCAAGCCTAAGAGATTAGGAAGTGTGTGTGTGCGCGCACACATGCGTGCTTATGTGTAGTTATGTATCTGGAGAGCTCTGATAAGGAGGATGGTGTAGCTCCTCTTTCATTATACCAGAAGACAGCTGGAAGGTGAACCTAAAAAACAACAACAATAAGCAAATGGCTAGATGCTTACATGATCGTATGGCACAGGATCCTGGATGCACAACATCTCTTGCCCGGAGCACTTAAGTTTCATGCCCACAAGCCATGCTAAATTAGCAGAAACTTTCATTTTTGAATACTTTCTCTACCTCGGCGGGGGCGGGGACTTTGCAAACTCTAGCTTGCTTTAATCCTGCAGAGTATTTACAGCTACTTGAACGAACAAGAAAAGAAAAAAGGGAAAGAAAACACTAAAGGCTGTTCAAACAATTTTTTTCACATATTGTTCCACCTACGCCACACTGCTCAAATCGCTTTATGTAAACCATCTCTAACATACATTAAAATGATGCCCTGTGAAAGGGATTTTAAGCAATGTTCATTTGTCTAGAAGCAGTGGATGTGGGACTGAAAACCACATCATCAGTTCGTTTTGACAAAAATGTAATAATTAAAGTCTTTTAACTCCCCTCCTCCTCTTCCGGCACATCATTTGACCTATGATAAAACAGCCTATCAGATTTCCATCCATTATTCTACCTGAAGGGCTTTGCCAGCTCACACGTATATAAATCTCCATTTGTCAGCTTTAAACTATACCTGTCCCGCCCGCTACGAGGGCTCATTGCTCTTGTCCCTTAAAAATTGCCAAATGCCGTCAAGTGACATAACCTGCCTTCAGCCTCCATGACCCCTTGCAATCAATATATTTTGTAACCTGTAAGTGCAGAGTTAAGTAGAACAGAAGCGATGCACCGTCCTCGGTAACCACATTGAGCTGTGATACTGCAACCGGCTCCCCTGTGCCTCCCGTGATCAATTTTAATCTCTGGCCCAGGAATAAAAAGAATGCAGGCTCCTGCTTCTGAATTCATCTCAAAAGGATGCTATAGATTTGTGTGTCTGCGAGGGAATGAAAGATTTAATTCAACCAGGGGCTGAAGGAAAGAATGCGTCTAAACTATCATTCCTTCTCATTACCCTTGGTAATATTTAAGCCTTCAGTTGACAGTATTAAACACAGGGAGGGGGGGAAATACACAGCAATAGGTTAAGAGCAGACCTCTCTCGTTCTTTCTTACATACCAGAGGCTCACAGTTGCTCATTATAGCATTTGTGATTAGTATAACTGTCATCACAGCAGGGTCCGTTTTGTATCATAAACACTGGCTATACAGAAAGCACAAACCTGGCAGCTAATGCACATTGCAAAATTGGATTCACGGCACACTGTAAAAAATAAAGGAAATTGTGTGTGGGTGTGTGTGTGTGTGTGTGTGTGTGTGTGTATACACCATAGACTTGTAATCACCAGATTACAAGATCTACCACCTCTAACCACTACACCACAATGGTTTGATAAATCTAGTGGAACATCTTGGGGGGGGGGGAGGATAACATTCTAGACCATCAGTTCAAAGTTCCTCCCAAACTTACCATGACTGGAAGGGAAAGATTGGAAATTTGTCAGAAGCTAAGAGGTGCACAAGGGAGCAAAGGAACCAGAACTATCACCACCAATGGGATTATGCCAGTGAGTTTAAATGCTGCACACCTGCCTGCTGCTGAGGAGTATTTTGCTTCCCTTAGTTTGGACCCCTTAAGGCAGGTTTGCTACATGTTTTTTTTTACATTCAGTATCTGAGCTCAAGAGGTGCCCATCTCAATGGAGATCCACATGACAAGAAAAAAACAAGAAGCATCTAATCGATAAATAGAAAATCAAGTTACATGCTCCCAATAGGTCCCTCTTAACTAGGATTTCTCGGTGAAATGTTCAGCCCTGTCTACAGCTGCTGCTGTTGCTTTTAATCCTTTCACACCAGTGGGTCCAACATGCCTGCCCATTAGCGTTAATGTAAAACGAATGAGCATTTTACACCAAGATCGGCCAGCGCTCTTCCTCGGGAAAAGGGGTTAACACCAGAGTAAGCTTTAGCAATGTAAATTATTTCCCCCATGCGGCTGCAGAATCACACAAGTTATTCATTTAAAAATTATTAGCATATAAAAACATTATTATCTCTGCAGTTAATGTACACTTCGCTGACAACCTTTTGGACCATTACAATTAAAGGAAGGCAGCATCCCCCTAATGAAGTTACAAAACATATTGTGTTATTAAAGAGCAATTATATCTTTAATTAACTTTAAATATTATAATCCAATGAAAAAACTCTCTCATAAACTAAAAGGCCTTTCAAGTGCTCAAGGCTGGAGCCAACGGTATAATTTAAGGAGATGATTTTGAGTTGCCGTGGTTGTCTCTAAAATCTAAAAATATTTTGCTTTGGTTTTCTGCCAGCAGTTTTAGCTTTTTACATGGATTTGCCACTACTACTAAACAGGATTATTTATTTATTGAATTTATATACTGCCCACTACCTGGAAGTCTCAGGGCGGTTCACAGAATAATAATAATAATAATAATAATAATAATAATAATAATAATAATAATAATAATAATAATAATAATAATAATATGTTGTTGTTGTTGTTGTTGTACAGAGGATCAGCCCAAATTCAGATTTTTTATTGGTTCCTAGAATGAGGAGATGTTGGGTCAACTCTTAATTATTTTGCACTGATCCTCCATTGAGCAAAGATAAAAGTGCAGAATACTATTAGTATTTAGCAGTTACAAGCCACACAGCACGGAAGTCAGTGGCAAAAATATGCATTGATTAAATGAAATGGGCAAAATTACAACTAATCATCTTCATAAAGGGTAGTGAAGCAGAACTAAGCAAATGTAATAGTTGAAACGTATTTTTAGTAACCCAACAATGCCAGATACGAAAAAGGCACCACTCAGTTCCTGGAACCTAATGTGAAAATAAGTTCTACAGATGTCAAGCATCACAATGTACCACTTGGAAACAGTGAAGAGCTCATTAGGAGTGTCCAAATCTCTCTTGCTGAATAGGTAATACATTTATAGACAGTAGCAAAATGGCCATCACTTTGGGTGGCAGCATATAATGGGTGGCGGTCACTATGGTATCTGTATACTCTGCACACAGGGTTGAATCCAACTAAGTCATTACACTTACAAGTGATTGCTGATCCAGGGCCATTTGATGTACCTTTGGGGACAATGGAATTTCCTGATGAAGACTATCATTGAAACAGTTCATTATCCTGGAAGAACTGTACGATTTGCTGCTGTCCTTGGAGCAACCTCTTGCTAGATTTGGGGTGCAGGCAGAGGTTGCCTTGTGGAAGCAAAAGTAGTTCTTTGCGTGAAGTAAGTGAGTGAGATACAATCAGTATGCACATTGCATACTGAGGGAGCCTTCACAATGGAAACCGCACCGCTAGTTTCTTCAAGTTGCAACCATTCACTTATATGGGTCAATTAAAGCCATGCGTTCAGCGGCACATCTTTCGAGGGAGCGCAGCTTCTCGCAGGTAGATCGTGCTCTGAAGGGAGCAGACTTTTTACTCTCTTGCAAAGGTTTGAGGGCTGCAGCCCATGCATTTTACCTCCTTAGCACTGAAGGGAGATACTGAGGGTGTGATTGTCGACAAAGAGACACAACTGAGTAAGTAGAAGCTCCTTCTCGAAAGAGCGGCCACACGATACCCAACTCTACCAAACTTGTAGCCAAGGAACAAAAGATTTAGGCAGCTAACCTTGGTAATCTCCCCCTCTAGCTTTCTTTAACAAGTTTTGACATTGCTAGTTAATCATCAGGGTCTTATTTTATTATTTTTTAAAAGCAAGCCATGACAAGGGATTGAGCTGCATAAATTGGTTCACACCACAGTCCACAGAAGCCCCGAGACTGTGAAAGCAAAACAAATTTTCTGCATAGTTGCAGTAACTGAGGAATGCATATGCACATAATGGGGAAAAAAATTAAAAATGCTTGCTTCTCAGAAGAGGATTGTTGAGTAATTGATGAAATGCTTTTTAGAGCAGGAAATCAGCGGTTTTCTCTTGACATTAAAGCGAAAATCATTTCATGCCTATAGAGATTGACACAATGGCATTGGATTTAAACAAACACTTTTTTTTACATTGTGGGCAAAGCTTTTTCTGCAAAAAAAGCAATTGCTTATTTTTAAAAGCATGCACGGCATGGATAAAATCTGTATGATGTGCTCAAATTATTCTGCAAACTACATTTGTCATGGGAAAAAAATTCAAAAACACAGAGAAACAGCACGGATCCTACTTTAATTACTTTCTTAACCAAGATAGTTTTGAGCAAGTTCCCAACAAATTTAAGAGGCTGAATCCAGACTAAGTTACTCGTATTTGGATTCCATTGAAACAAATGAGACCAGTTAGCCATGACTGGTTTTCAGTGAGAACCAAGCGTGACTACCTCATCCTAAATCTAATCCAACCATTTAAGCTTTCTTAATTCTCACTAAAACAAAATTGGATTTAAACATGCTATGACGCTATCCCACGGTCCAGTTATTCTCAAATAGCTTCCGTCTATCACCTCCCACCAACTCTTGAACGAGCTAAGCTTCTCAAAGAAAGCTGGGCAACTCACTCTCTTCCTTAAAACGATCCATGACGAATGGAGTGAGCGCCGAGTCCAAAAAAAACCAGGAGTTTGCTGTAAAAAACCTATTAGCCAGCAGGCAAATCTGGATCGCCTTTCGGGCATGGGGCGACTAACGGACACCTCTCAGTAAGAAATGCAAAGAAAGTGAAAGGCAAAACAAAGCAAGTAGCTTCTTGCCAGAAGAGGTAGGTGATTTCATACATGAAGTTTTTAGGTTTGGCAGTGGCCACTTCTCCATATGGACTTGGCATCATCTTTCCTTCCATTCAAAGAAGGCCAACTTGCTTTGAAGTGGCTGAATCCTAAACCTGTAGCAACAGCATCATCGTGCAGCCATTAACAGACTACCAATCCATGGCAATCCATCCCACATTTGAAGCTGATGGAGGGATGAGAATCAAAAGAAGCTTCAGGGTCTGCCCTCTTCGTATCTCACCCACTTGGATTTGGCATTACACCAGTGCTCTGAAGCAAACTCCCTTCCTCCGTCCCACTGTCCTCTGAAAATGTCACAGGTGAACTACAAAGTGATACCTCTTCCAGTCGTTCCATCTGCCAAGCACTACAGCTTGCGGGGCAGAATGACCCTCCCTTATCTCACCACATGCTGCTCTCCTGACCCCCCGAGTCATTTCAGCAGGGGCATGCAGGGGGTCAGGAGAGGAGGAAAGCCCCATTGCACACACGGAAGTCCTTGCACAAGGCTTCCACTGACAGGGCTGGTTAGGTGAATCCCGCCCCACATCTCTAAACCTGCTCTCTCAACTCTGGAGAATCACGATGACTCTCCACTGTGGTGGACACACTGTGCTCAGCTGACAATGGTTAGATCCTGCCTATCATAGTCACAGGTGAAGCAATAACCGCTGGAAGCTGCTGGACAGGGAAAACAAAAGCCCCTTTGGCGACCGTTAGGTCGATGGGCAAATGCTGGATTAAGAACTGACCTTTCAAATGCATGGATTTACATATCAAATGTTGATTTATTTTAATGCCAGCTGCTATTGCACATATTCTTGAAATTGTACAAGCCATTTGTGGAGGTTGACAGCTACGGAGCAAAATCATCAAATAAATCAAATTTTAGCATAGTGGAATAAATAAATGCTCAAAGGCAAGAAAGCAATGTATTTCTAAATGCAATCTTTACAAGATAAAAAGAGATTACTGTTGGGGCTCCATAGGCAGAGGTTGGGGACTACGGCTATTTACTTATTTATTCATTCAATTATTTACACAAACAGCTGGATCGCTGTGTTGAAACCAAGATGCCTAAGAATGCAGATGTTACAAAACCGAGAGGCACATTAATTAATAATGAAATAAGCAGTTTACACATCCCACGATTATTTAACTGGGTAGATTAACAAATCACAGAAGTAGATAAGTAGACGAGGAGGTTTCGTGAAAGCAGGAAAAAATGCCAGGGAGGAAGGATTAAAATTGTGCCATAAATTAAACACTGTTGTAATATGGTAATAAAGAGAATATATGGAGCAACCTTTAATGAGATGGGTAGCTGAAAATTCCAGAAAAAAAACCCCACAAATCTTTTGATCCTGCTAAGTCATATGCAATGAATGTAATGCCTGAGGACCCAGAAGGTGCCCAGAGTTCCCACTGCCATATGCAGCTCCAGGAATGTACAAGGCACTTCATTTTTAATAGCTGGAGAGCCTCAGTTCCATACTCAAATACTCAGGTTTTTTTTTTTTTTAAAAAAGAGGTCCCATAAATACAGTTTACCACTCCTGACATTAGGGCCGCCGGAAAAACTCAGGATTTTTATCCCTAAAATGGCATCCGAGTGGAACTTGTTATGTCTGTTCTAAATCTCCATGAAAACCCAGATGTATGTCAACCCATGTCATAAGTGTTGTTGTTGTTAACTTTGCTGTCTGGTCTTTGATCGCGATAAAGATTGACTGATTGATCGACTGTTTGTGCTCACGTTTTTGCATCATCCAGCTTCCTAGATTGAAAGTCATTTAAGCTCTTCCCAACCTCTTATTACTGATCAGAGGCACTGGGCTGCCCCCAAGAAAGAGGGGGCCAGAGCACGTTATGCCACACATCTCCTAACACCACGAAGGCTAGTGAAACCTTCTGCTGGGCCATGGCAGTCCCCGCAGTGTCTCCTCATGCTGTGATGGCCAGTGCAAATTTGTGCCATGCCGTGTCGGTCCCTGCGGCGTCTCCTGACACCGTGCAAGCCAGTGCAGCCTTACGGGATGTCATGCTGAGCCCCCTCAACATTGGGGGGGGGCTAGGCCCCCTTCAAACAAATCTTGAAGGGGTTGAAGACAGCTCCACCACTGGTGTCCCTGTTACTGACTGCTACTGGGTGGTTAGGGTAGTGCTTCCCCCCCTTTAAAAGTGTTTAGGGGTACTGCCTTTTTGACTCAAGAAAACATCATTTTATAGTTCAAATCTGGAAAAACAAATACAGTGAATGGACAAAAGTACAGAGATTCACAAAATGTTTAGAGGTATGTGTACCCCTGCGTACCCCCCGGGGGGGGAAGCACTGGTTAGGGGTATGTACAACATTGTGCTGTGGGGACCCAGGTAAACTGCCTTGGATTAGATGGGGGTAAGAAGGAAAGGGAATTAAAATCAACTGCTCTTTTCAACAACAACCACACATATAATGAAGGTGCAGGGAACCTCTTTTATCTGAGGGACACATCTCCTTCTGGGCAACCTGAGGAGCACCTGCCAATGGTGGGTACAGCAAAAGTAGGCCGAGCGACAAATGTACATGTTACATTTTGTACAGTAGGCTAGTTTTTACACACACCCTTCTCTAGCGTCCATTCAGGCAAGTGAGAGAAATTGGTGGAATCTACACACATATAAAAAAATGTTCTGAAAATGCTTGTTTTTTTAAATAAAAAAACACAATGTATTTAAAAATAAAATACATTGAATTTTCCATAAGGCTCACCATCGCCATCTAGTGTCACATTGTATATTGCACTTAAAACACACTTAAAACCTTTTATTTGCAGCTGTATAGCTGAGTCCATTACGAGAGTTCAAGGGGACACACAGCAAAGCCAGGCAAAAGCATTCAAAGGAGGTACAAAAGAAGGCTGGTGAGGCGTGTGGCTGGGCAGCAGGTGAAGCCTACAGAGGCTCCTGACACCTAGACAGAGAAGTCTGAAGGGCCAGATTTGGGCCCCAGGCCTGAGGTTTTGCACCCCCTTTTTGATGTAATGTGCAGTACCAACTGTCGCGGGCCCTTCGCCCTGTACAGCCCACCCCCGGACGTTTTACGGTCTATGAGTGCTGCACCAACGACAAACAGTCCCCCAGCTGCAGCCCTTCAGACTACTAGCTGGATCCTGCTTACTTCATTCACCACAGACGAGGATATTGTGAACTAAAAAGATGTTTATTGCGTACAAAGCTTGTGGTTGCTGATAAACTAAAAGTTGTTCAATAAGCTTATAACAGTTGTCCTATACCGGCCTAATACCTCTAAAATGTTACCGGCCTAATACCTCTAAATGTTAACTAAATAGCAATAACAATGCGTTTCACAATCTCTTTATCCTCTCTGCTAACATCCACCTAAGACTCTAAACTCCCAGCTCTATCTCTTGACTCACACTTCAACTCCCCGCACTTAACTCCCCCACTGCCCACTGGGAGGGGTGTTTTATACCCAGGCTAAGCCCGCCCCTGAGGGTTCTAACTGTCAGAAAAAATTAACCCCTACCTGGCATTGGGCTAGTTCTCCACATACCTCCCTCCTTTTTAGGTTTGTATCAGAGGAGTTACTAGCCAAAGTATCCCTCTGATACAAACAACATTTTTAAACATTAACATAAACAATACATTTTATAACTCTTACCTATATTACCTATCTATAACATAAACAGTTACATCTTCAGTAAAAGTACATATGGTTGTGAACATTATATACATGCAATATTACATAGTACCAGTGACATGCAATATCGTTGTGGTGATGTCTTGTCTTCGGATCAGCCGTGGCTCCCTGGTTTTCGAGACAACGCATCAGCCACAATGTTCAGGGTTCCTTTTACTGATTTGATGGTGAAATCAAAGTCTTGCAAGATTAATGCCCACCTCATTAACTTGCTGTTGGTCTTCATGGATCGTAGCCAGATCAGCGGTGAGTGATCCGTACAAAGTTCAAATGTTCGTCCCCACAGATACGGCTTTAAACGTTGCAGAGCCCAGATGATGGCCAAACACTCTTTCTCGATCGTCGACAGATGTTTCTCCCGAGGCAACAACTTTTTGCTGAGGTAGACGACCGGATGTAGTTCGTCCTCAGCTCCCGGCTGGCATAACACAGCGCCAAGTCCATCATTAGACGCGTCAGTGTAGACCGTAAATGGCTTGCCAAAATCAGGTGTAGCTAGTATTGGTTGGGATATCAGTGCGTTCTTCAGCTTGTCAAAAGCAGTTTGACAGGCTGCTGTCCACGTGATGGGGTCTGTTATTTTTTTCCCTGTCAGACTAGACAAAGGAGCAGCTATTTCACTAAATTTGGGGATGAATTTACGATAATACCCCACCAGTCCCAAGAATGCCCTCACTTTCTTCTTGGTTGTGGGTTTCGGCCAGGTCGCGATGGCTTCTACTTTTGCAGATAAGGGTTTAATCTGCCCATCCCCAATCATATGACCCAAATATTTGATAGAACTGCCCCCAATGTGACATTTTGCCGCCTTGATGGTTAGGCCTGCCTCTTGGATTCTTTGTAGCACTATTTTTAAGTGCCCTTTATGCTCCTCCCAAGTTTTACTAAATATGGCGATATCGTCAAGATACGCAATTGTAAAGTCATATAACCCATTTAAAACTTTATCCATGAGGCGTTGGAAAGTGGCTGGTGCGTTTTTTAGACCGAACGCCATGACTGTAAATTCATATAAACCGATAGGACTTCTGAAAGCGGTCTTTTCCCTATCTTTTGGGTGCATTGGAATCTGATAGTATCCTTTTGTTAAGTCCAAACTAGATATATATTTACAGCTTCCAATTTTCTCGATTAAATTGTCGAGCCTAGGCATAGGATAGGCATCTGATTTTGTCACATGGTTAAGACGGCGAAAATCCAGACAAAATCTTATAGTTCCATCGGGCTTATCTAATAAAAGAACAGGGGCTGCCCATGCACTGCTCGAAGGAACAATAATGCCTGCTTTTAACATCTCCTGAACTTCCTCGGTTACAGTCTTTATATAATGGCCTGTAATCCTGTACGGAGCCAATGCAATGGGTTTGGCATCGCCCGTATCAATCTGATGCATTACCCCTTTAGCAATACCTGGTTTATTGCTGAACGTGGGTGCATAGTGTGTCAAAATTTGTTTTACATCTTCTTGTTGGGACTGCGTTAGTTGGGGGTCCAACTTAATGTCAGTTATTGGACAGGGTTTCTTCTCCCTTTCCCAACAAGGTATTGGCATGTCTTGGGGATCTTCTTTAATAGCAAATAATGACCACCCTTCTGCTTTATAATAAGGCTTTATCATGTTCACATGCACGACCCGCCTGCCTTCACCGTATTGAATTATATAGTTTACATCATTCATTTTTGAAATGATTTTAAAAGGACCTTCCCAGGTCAGTTGTAACTTATTCCCTTTTACTGGTCTGATTAATAAAATATCCTGTCCTGGCTCAAAAGATCTCACACGTGCCTTTTTGTCATACCAAACTTTCTGTTTGTGCTGAGCAACCTTGCAATGTTCTCCTGCCAGTTCTAGTGATCGTTTGAGAGTGTTTTGCAATTTAAATAGGTAATCAACTACATTCTCCGAATCTCCAACCGGCCGTCCTTCCCAATTAAATCTTAATAAATCTAGGGGACCCTTGACTTTTCTCCCAAACAATAATTCAAAGGGACTAAAACCCGTGCTTTCCTGGGGTATGGATCTATAAGCATATAATAAGGCTTGTATATTGTCATCCCAATCGTGAGGATGTTCCGTTACATATGCCCTCAGCATTCTTATCAGGCTTCCATTAAAACGTTCTGCCAAGCCGTTCGTCTGAGGGTGATAAGCGGTACTGGTGATATGTTTTATCCCACACCTCTCCCACAAACGCTGCATCAGTTTAGAGGTAAATGAGGCTCCAAGGTCTGTCACGATCTGTTCTGCAAACCCTAGCCGACACATATAACTTATTAGAGCTGAAGCCACTGTTTCAGTCTCTATGTTTCGTAATGGAATCGCTTCCGGATACCTAGTCGCAAAATCCACAATAGTCAATAAATAATGATGTCCCCTGCGACTGGCTTTTGGCAGTCGTCCAATAATATCTATTGCTAAGCGTTGGAAGGGTTGGGAAATGATAGGCAAGGGGCATAATTGTGCTTTCGTTTTATCTTGCCCATGTCCTTGTAATTGGCAAGTATGGCACGTTCGACAAAATAACTTTATTTGCTTGCCCATCCCAGGCCAAAAGAAATTTGGGACACCCTTTGTTTGGTTCTGGTGATTCCCAAGTGACCTCCAAAGATACTGCCATGTGCATGTTGTATTATCTTGGTTCTGAATTCAGTAGGTACTATCAGTTGCCTGTGGATCTCATTACCCCCTCTATTAGGCTTTAAAAGAATCTCCCTGTATAGCAACCCATTGTTGACTATAAACCGCTCCGGGCTTTCAGGGGTTAATACTGTATTCACGGCTATGGCTTGAAAATATTTCTGTAAATCTGTATCTAGTTTCTGCTTGGCTGCAAAACTAGCTGCTTGACTATTTGTAACTGGCATTATACTTGTATCTTGTGTCAGTTCAGCAATTGTATCAGGCCTTTCCTCCTGAGGTAACTGTCGCAGTTTTTGTGCCCTAGTTATTACAAATGCACTCTGTACATGGTCAAATAGATCCCACCCGATTAACATTGGAGCTGGGATTTCTGGCGAAACTGCTACTTGCCATTCTCCAGACCATTGTTTATATGTCAGATTAACTAATGCGACTGGCAAGATTTCTGGCTGTTTTGATATTCCTTTTAAACTGATTGTTTTGTCTTTAATAAAGTCTTCTGGCTTTAACAAATCAGGATGTACAATACTAATCTGAGACCCTGTGTCTTTTAAGCCTTTATATGGTTTACCATTCACCCAAATTTCTTCTCCTGTTTTGTGTAATAACATGTCATCTTGTTGAATTATATAGCACCTCACAACTTGGGCCACTGGTAACTCATCAGCCTCTGACTGGGCCTCGGTTGCCGTGGCAACCATGTTGGCAGTTGGCTCTGTCTCCACAGTTTGGACACAATATGTCTGCTTCTGAGGGATAGTATTTGCACTCCTAGTTCTGAGTTCAGTTCTACAGTCCAATTGTCTATGGCCTTTTTTTCCACATTGCCAACAGATTAATTCAGGCCTTTTACCCTCACTATATTTATTTACTTTTCCCTCAGTCCCCCCCGTTGTCATAGGCGTGTTATGGGGAACATTTGCATTGGCGGGAAAAATTTTCCTGGCAGTTTCTGTGGTAAACTTTGTGGGCTGTTGCATTCTCTTAAACTTATTTGTTTCCCACTGTTTGTCCTTATATTTTGGGGCATCATAAGCGTGTTCTCGGATTTCATTTATTTCATCTGCCAGATTAGCAGCTTCCAGGATGGTTTTAGGGCGTCTTTCTTTAATTAAATACTTCAGATGACTATTAATCGTGTCATAAAATTGTTCCAATGCGATCACCTCTTTTATTTTTGCCACAGAATCGGCACCCTCCTGTTCTAGCCACTTGTTTAAATAATTTGTAGTTTTAGCTCCTAGTTGAGCAAATGTTTCCTCACGCACTTTTTTTATTGTTCTAAACTTTTGTCTCAGTTGTTCTGCAGTAATTCCGAATCTAACATAAACCAACTGTTTAAATGCTTCAAAGTCTTTAGATTGATCAGATGGCATTTGAGAATAAATCTCGGTTAATGTTCCACTAATACGCGCTCTCAGTATTTGCATTTTCTCCTCATCTTTTACTTCAAAATCCTCGCAAGCCCTCTCAAAAGAAATGATAAACGCTTCAGGATCGTCTTTATCTTTGAAGTCAGGGAATCTTTTTAAATCCACCCTGCTAGGATTTTGTGTGGAACTATTGTTGTTGTTTCTATTTTCTACGGCTGATAATTCAAGTCTTTTCATTTCTAATAAATATTCTCTTTCCTCCCGTTCTCTTTCTCTCTCAATAGCTAAGGTCATTTCTTTCTCTTTCAGTTCTCTCTCTTTTGCCTCAGCTTGTAATTTTAATTCTCTCTCTTTTGCCTCAATAGTTAATATCATTTCCTTCTCTTTTAGTGCTCTTGCCTCTCTCTCTCTTTCAATATTTAAGGTCATTTCTTTCTCTTTTGCCTCAGCTTGTAACTTTAATTCTAATTCCTTCAGTTTATATTCTTGTTCTAACTTCCATTTCTCAAATTCCTCTGAGGCTTTAAAACTAGTCCCCTCAGCAGGATTTTTGTTAACTGTTTCAGTACTGGTTTCCTCAATCTGCGAAACCCCATTTTCTTCTTCAGAGCTTTCTACTTGTGAGTCCCTAAGATCTGGTTTTGTCTTCCTAGGTGGCATTTTCTATTTATTTGGTGGTATTATTTCGGTACTTAAATCAAGGATGTTTCCGTTAAACTATTTCTCCAGGCTTAGTTTCCACAGTTTAGGTCCAAAGTCACGCCTAAAGTTACCTCAGTGCACTTTGTCCAGCGTACTTTTCCGACCTCTCACTATAAACCTTTCTGCCTGAAATAGTTTCCAACGCAAAGTATCTTTGTAATTCTCTCACAATCTCACAGTCTTAGGCGCTATCACACCACACCCTAGGGCCAGGTAATTCCTCTCTGAATTCCCCTTCTCCCTTCCCAGGTGTATGCGATCCCCTTTCTGACTAGATTGTAGAGTCTCACAGAAGTTTGCTTAAATCCTCTTTAAGCCTCACACTTCACACAATGCGTCACCCTTAAATCTTTCTTGTACCTTGGCACGTTTTGCCAACACTTTAGATCTTTGATCTCAATGTGACCACCACTTTAAGACTATCTTTCGTCCCGACGCTGCCACCACTTTAATGTCGCGGGCCCTTCGCCCTGTACAGCCCACCCCCGGACGTTTTACGGTCTATGAGTGCTGCACCAACGACAAACAGTCCCCCAGCTGCAGCCCTTCAGACTACTAGCTGGATCCTGCTTACTTCATTCACCACAGACGAGGATATTGTGAACTAAAAAGATGTTTATTGCGTACAAAGCTTGTGGTTGCTGATAAACTAAAAGTTGTTCAATAAGCTTATAACAGTTGTCCTATACCGGCCTAATACCTCTAAAATGTTACCGGCCTAATACCTCTAAATGTTAACTAAATAGCAATAACAATGCGTTTCACAATCTCTTTATCCTCTCTGCTAACATCCACCTAAGACTCTAAACTCCCAGCTCTATCTCTTGACTCACACTTCAACTCCCCGCACTTAACTCCCCCACTGCCCACTGGGAGGGGTGTTTTATACCCAGGCTAAGCCCGCCCCTGAGGGTTCTAACTGTCAGAAAAAATTAACCCCTACCTGGCATTGGGCTAGTTCTCCACACCAACCAAAGGGATGAAGCCACCACAAAGGATAGGCTAGATATCTGCAGTAAGACCACAAGCTACACTCAGGATGATGGCAAAGCATATAACTGGAATGGCCACAAAAATACTAAAGGTCAGCCTATCGTTTAAAATGAAATATATTCTACAAGGCGGAAAGGTATTTATTGAATACAATGGTTAGCAAAGGAAATGAGCAATCCAAATAAATTATAAGAAAAGTTCCTTTTCAAAAAATCAAGATGGTTTTTAAAATCCCCAAAGACACCCCCCACCCCACACACATACTCAATTTGATTATCTGAAATAACCTTTGGATCAAATTTCTTATTTTGGATGAAACAAAGAAAATCATTTTCAAGAGACATGAGAGTAGACTCAGAGATCCTGCAAGACTGCAGAAACCAGATAGGGTATTATAGGGTTTACTTTTTACTGGGTACATAATTGCAGTCTTTTTATATATTAAAATAATAATTAACCACCACCACCCTGGAAATTAAGACCCAGTTTGTACACAAATATAGTCATAGGATCGTGCTATTAAAAAAAAAAAAAATAATTCAGGCCTGCCACTCGATTGCAATCGAGGGAAGAGTGCTTAACCACAAGTCTGTGTACCTCTTCTCCGGTAAGAATAACTAATATGAGAGGGAGTGAAATGAAAAGAGCTGGCAATGCATTCAACCCCCCCCCCCCACCAGCATATCAAGCAGGTTTTCATAAGGAAGCAGTGGTCATCAATCACTACCTCATTACCAACCTGTCATCTGGGCTTAGGCTAAATGTATTCTGGCTTGCTGCCATACTAAATGTTCAATGAAACATCCTTAAGGCTCTCTACAAGTTCAGCTGAAGTCGCACATGCTATACATCAAAGAGGAACATTAGCGTTATCATAGCTTAATAAATAGTGCCATTCCGGCAACGTAATCCTGTGTTCTAGAGCTATCTCCCATTCCCTGGTATTATGCAGTTTAAGTAAACAATCTGGCTGTCCTGCGTGATGTTTACTTAATGATAAATGCATGTCATGATAATTAGTCATTCTGGGACATGTGCACTTCCATTCCCTGTTGAAATTTATATATAGATATAGATATATATGAAATTTCAACAGGGAAGGGAAGTGCATACAAATACACACACACACACACACACACACACACACACACACCCCTTGATCACTGATTGCCTTAACAAAGGGTTCTGTGACACCAACATAGAATTAGGGATGGAACACAGTTTCAAAACGTTTCCGCTGGATGAAATTAACAGTCCTCAGATGATTATGAAGTGCCCAGAAAATCTCTTCTGTTCTTCCAATAGACCAGTTAACCAACTGCCTAATGCATTAAATGAAAATAAAAGGGTGCACATTAAATCCTTGTTAGCAAGTAATGTACTCCATTTTATTTTCATTTCGGACACCTACACCTTATGAAGGAGTTTTGAAGAGTTCCAAAGTATGCAACACTTTTAGGCACATTTTGAACCCAATAAAAGGTATCACCAATTTACTAAACACTTTGAAGAACATGATACCATAGGCTAAAATGTCCAGTTGCTAAGGAATTGCTATTCACTCTTCTGTTTTGTACTTCTCCCTACTGGGAGATGCCAATAAGAGGGTATGGTCCACATAACTGCCGGTACTTTTAATAATAGGTCTTGTTTCCGAGCACAATTCAGTGTTGGTTGTGACCCTTAGAAACGTCAATGGTTTAAGATCAGAGTATGTAAAAGATACTCTGCCACGTGAACTTGCCTGCCCACAGAAACCAGTGGAGGCTCTGCTCTGTGTTCTGCCACCGATGGAAGTATAACCAATGGCAACCAGTGGGAAGGCCTTTTCCAGTATTGGTTCCAAGACTGTGGAACTCCCCAAAGTCTGTCTCTGTCTCTATCCCATCTCCCCCTAGCCTAGAATCTATTTACCTACGATCTATTCACCTAACTGCCTTCCCCTATATCATCCTGCTCAAATCCTGAGGCCATCAAGTGATGTTATCTTAATGAGATGGCACCTTCAGTGCCCCGACTTCCACTTGCAGAAAAAGGGGCTTGGGCTTGATTAATATGAAGATTGTATTCAAAAACCACTACATGGCTTAAACCAGGACACCACTGGGTGATTGAAAGCAAGGCAGAAATTGAGATGTTGCCTCAACCCCTATTACACCCCCTTCTACCCTCCTTTCGGAGAGTGGGACAGGCACAATCATTCCCAAATTTCAGGCCCTGAGTGATGGGACTGGACAAGCAATATGTTTTCCTGCTTTCTGGCAAGGAGGAAAGGGGAACCTTCCTCAAGTTCACACATTGTTCCAGGTATTTCCCTGGCTTAGCAAGGTGTCAAGTTCTGGTTCCTGCCTAAAAACTAAACTGAGTGAACCTCCAAGATCCTCTCTGATGGGATGCTGACACTGTTGTCCATCCAACTCCTCCTGTCCCAAACTTAATTTTAAATGATTAAATTGTAAAAGGTTGGGATGTGCTTTTGGGCCATTTCCCTTTAGCTTTTGGACTATCACGCAACTGAGATCTGTATCTCACACTAGACAAAAGAGGGGTGCTGTCCACGAAGCAAGTGCTTAAAACATTATTAGAATTACACCAGTCTAAGACTGGTTAGGAAAGGAAAGGCTGCATTGAAAACTATGTCAGACATCTGAAATTTACTGATTTGGTGCATATCTTAGGATTTATCTTTCTAAGTTTCTAACCATCTTGGGTCTGTGCTACATTTTTGTAAGGCAATTTACATGAGAATAAGAGGGTTCAGTTCAGCTGTTCGTGACCAGTGGGCCTGAGGAGTGCTACTGCCCTACTTGCAAGAAACCCCCAACTGGTTGTAGTATACTAGACTAAGGACATAGAGGGCTTAGAAATGTACCTATGTTTTTGTGTTGATGTGCACACATACAAGGATCAAGGAGCCTGATTTCATTAGGATGGTTGATTTCTCCTAGACACAAGAGCTTTATTATCAAGATGGCAAGTGCAATGCAATATCTTCCTAATGCTCACCATCAGCCAAGCAATTTAAACCTTGTTTCCAATACCCCATACTGTAGCTGCTAGGTCACATTACATAGCTCATATGAATGCAAAATTGAGAACCACCCTAGACTGGAAATATCTGCAAACACCCATCCAAGAAGTGCCAAAAGAAGCATCAAGGTGCCCTACCCCCTACCCATTATTATTATTATTATTTTGAAATTTCCATATAACAAAAGTGAGTTGCTAACAAATATTCGGGGTGGCAGGGACTGCAATATGTAAACAGTATTTTAGACTGTTTCAGTCATCAGAAAGAAAATCAGCCCTGGCCAACAAGCCCACACAATGTGTTTTCTTATATCTTCTCTTGCTGTGGGAGTGAGTGAGAAAACCAGTTGCCATCCTGCAATAATATATTTACCAGTCCTATCTCTCTGAAGGGTTTAACAGCAGCAGCAGCTGCTGCTCCCAGCATTTCAGGGTGAAACAGAGAAGCGGGTTCACTCTAAAAACATTACCATCAGAAACTGCAATAGCCTTTAACTTGTGTGAAGCGTAACCTGGTGAACAGGCAATTCTTTATTTCAGATTTATTTGTTTAAGTGTTTCATAACACGAACAATAACAACTTACACTATTGGCCTTAGAAGAAGTCCTTTAAGAAGAGTTATTTAAAGCCTTGATAAATGCAATGTAATGTTCCCCCCCCCTTCCAGTTTTCTTATTATGGTCATAATCTTCCCATGACCTCTTTACAGATGAATGATGGTATGAAATCCATTTCTTTACATTCTCTTATGAGAGGCAAAGAAGCTGAAAGAAAGAAAAAAGCTTTGATCCTAAGGCAAGGTAGAGCGCTGGTGGAATATTACAGGTCTCAGAGACCCTAAACCAAGACGCTGGCATGTAGACATCTGCTAATATATGCTTGCCAAGATACTGAGTTGCCTGCTAAGTGATAACATTTAGTCCCCCCAGAATAGAGGCAACAGATGCGTAAGGATCTCCCCCAGCTAGTCTTTGCTTCCAGCACCTTCAACATGTTTCTTCAATTATACATTACAGGAGTGACTGCACAGCAGTATACCCATAAACTCTAACTACCTAATTCTTCTCTTTCCAAAATTTACAAGGGTCAAGATACTGCTGAAGCCCATAGGACATTAGTGTGCAGCTGTTCTTCCATATGTTCTCTAGGTTTACATCTGTTACAGAGATAATCCCAAAGCATGGTAGTTGGCATGACATGACACTAACATATCTGATGAGCTTGGGGGGTTGAAAGTCACTTCTCTCTCCTATTTAGGGTTCCGGGACACTTTTGGAAGGTAATCACAGTTACTGCTAGAGTGTAACTATGCGCAACATCTGTGATAAAAGAAATCAAATGCTTTTATTGGGGGGGGGGGTTAGACATTTTCTCAATTGCAGAGGGCAACAGATAAAACACCTTTTTGTTGTTGTAGGAGAAAACAAGAAAAATAATGTAAAAGCAGACAAAACAGAAGCCAATCTGACCAAAGCCGTTAATTGAGGAAAAATTAAAAATTCCTCCATTCAGCATACTCATAATCTTGCTTTCCTTATTTATTTACAAAAACAAAACAAAACAATGCACACTACAATTTCATTAAAGAAATTACAACGGTTATAGCCATACAATAAAAAAGTTAAAACCAGGGATAATTCACTAATAACTGACAGAAAGATGTTTTCTTAATTGCCTGCCTAAGCTTGGCAGCCTAGAAAAGTTTTCAGGAGACATTTAAAGGTTAAAACAGCAGGTGTTTGCTGAATCTCTATTGGAAGAATGTTCCATAGTACTTGCCCAATGTCACTAAAAGCTCAATTTTGTGTCCATATCAGAAGAATTTCATTAACATTGGGGATTAGCAACTAAACTCCTGTGGATGATCTCAGTGATTGAGCTGGGATACAAGGATTCAGATCCCTAAGGTAACATGGACCTATCTTGTTCAGAGCTTTGTAAATTAACACAAGGACTTTGAACCTGACTTGGTAGTTGATGGGTTGTCGGTGCAGATGGTTTAAGAATGGTGTTACGTGTTGCTAGCCATGTAACCCCATCAGCAGTTTGGCCACTGCATTCATTCTACACCAGCTGGAGCTTCCACTGTAGGCCCTCAAAGATGAGGGTAACTAACTTCTGGCTTTTGTGTTTTCCTTGAGTACAGATCTGTACAGGTTGTCAAAAGACCAGGTTTCCACTTGTAAATTCATGTTGCAGTGGAGCATCCAGACAACCATGGTCTTTGGGTAGACTGTGTGAGTCTGCTTTTATGGAACAGGCTAGAGCAGGCATGGCCAAATTTGGCTCTCCAGCTGTTTTGGGACTACGATTCCTATCATCCCTGACCACTGGTCCTGTTAGCTAGGGATGATGGGAGTTATAGTCCCAAAACAGCTGGAGGGTCAAGTTTGGGCATGCCTGGGCTAGAGGGATAGGAAGAATATATGATATTGTGTACAGATCTTCATGGGCATAGCCAGGGGGGGGAGCTGCCCCCCTCCGATCAAGTAAATTAATAGAAATACTTAACTAACTGACCAATCATGTCGGTTCTGCCTCCCCTAACAATAGTCCTGGCTAGGCCCATGCAGATCTCCCCTTGAGATGCAACAGTGGTGTGTCTTGGAGTGGAACAACATGATGACCAGACACAGGTCTCATTTGATTTTATAAATTATATGTAGAAAGCCAGTCATTTCCCCCCCTAAATGGTTAATGTGACTGATATTTGTGCCTACATCCATTTTACTTCCAGGTAAATAAAAATGTTGGGAATCTTGGGTGGAGGGACTAAACTCCAGATAGAAGAAGAAGAAGAAGAAGAAGAAGAAGAAGAAGAAGAAGAAGAAGAAGAAGAAGAAGAAGCAAAAGAACTCAGGTAAGTAAATGAAAATCCATTAAGACAACAATTTCCCTAAATGCCCATAGTCCTACTTCATATTTTTGAAACATTTAATATAAACTTCCATATTCATATTTAGACAAATCCATCCCACTATGAAGACTGGTGAAAGTATACACAAGATCCCTTATATTTTGAACAACATCAATGTTTAGGGTATTTCTGATGGTGGATTGTAATTGTGTCAGGTTTTTCTTCTTTATTAGCCAGACAAAATGTCTGCAATTTATGTATATCATCCTCTAAGTCAGAGAGAGCCAATATGGTGGCAGATCGGCCATTACTTCCATGATTCCTGACCATTCGCTATGCCGACAACATCTGTCCAACAACATCTGTCTACCCCTGCTCTAAGTATTTGACCAGAATATTTCCCATGCGCTCAAGAAACTAGAAATTTAAATTAAATATCCCACCAACAGCTACAAAAACTGAAGTCTGGTGAAGTATTGCAATTCCTTGCTTTGAACAGAACGGCAACAATATCGACATGCACCATGGAAAGAATTCACCCCAACCCACAATTTTGCATTACTATCATACCTCAAAAAATTAAGCATTCTTATAGCATTCACTTGCAGAAAAGCACCTAGAGCAATCTCATCAATCACAGTCATAGAGTAGAAATCCTGTACGTATGCAAAGTGTTTATGCAGCTTTAAGATCACAAATTGCATGATGCAGTGCAACTAGGAGTGAAAATCATACATTAAAACTTCTGGGGTTCTTGATTTCTAATAATATATTAACTAAGCATAGAAGAGCAACTTGGTGAAAGCTTGAGTCAGCTGAAAGATTCCATAGGTTTTCTGGGAAAATTTATTCCACAGGTTCAGGAAAGGAGAACCAAAATTAGAACCCTTTCTGCAGGTTTTGCACTTTAAATTAGTAAAGTGCTTGCTCTTGTTTTATTTAGTGATGCTGCCAAGATTCAAAAATAACAGGCATAAAATATTATCATTCTCAGCGCACAATTCCTGACTGTATTGCAAATTAAGCTCCCTTGCTCTGCAATTCTTACTCTGCTCATTTAAATCGTGTTATATTATGAGAGTAAATACGGTACCAATATGCAAATACAGTCAGGGGGAGAAAACCCTGTTCTATCACTTATATAATTAAGGAACAGGTCCTGATCTCTCAGCAAGAAAGTAAAAATATATCCAAAAGCAAGGTTAAAACCCTGTTCCACATGAAATCTGAAGTCGTCTTCATTTTTAGCATATGGAATCAAATTATTATTTTAAAAAAGGAGAGAAGCCCGACAGCAGCTTTGGATGTTGCAAGTGAAACAGGAACCTGTGCTTCCTTTCCCCATGACTCTTCTAGGTCTTGTCCAAAGTCATCAGGTGTATATATTTTGCAACTGTATCAAGATAATCTGCATTTCCCACAAGAATCCAGGTAGGGAGTGGAGCCTAGTATCTATGCGCCCTCGCCTCTCTCATCTACTCTTGTTGAGTAGACAGCTGTCCTCAGTTGACTTTGCAGAAATGGAGGGAAAGGTCATCAGCCCAGATACCAGATGGAGAAGAAAGATGTTCCTTACAAGAGAAGGGCAGATAGGATGGGTTTAGGCAGCAGCAGGGATTATGTTATAAATTACGATAAAGGTTGCAGAAGAGTCGGGGTTTATAGGGTGCTGCATTTTTTCCTGGTGTTCATGAAGTTAATCAGTGCAGTTTACATTTTCGTTTTGAAATAAGAAGGCAGTTCTCTCATCACTATTTTTTTTTTGCCCGATATGTGTCATTTCAATAGCTGAACACAATAAAAACATGAACATTTAAGGAAAGTTACAGCACATTAAGTTTAACCCTCATTTCTGTCTTGGATGATAGATGCAAGAATTCCAACTGAGTTGATTTTATGAACCAGTTAAATGATTTGTATTCAGAACCACATTAAAAAATCCCCATGACAAAGTGCACTTGAACGAAAATACCCTGCTAGTGACACATCCTTTGCAAGTAATGTGTTTTCATTTTTCACATGTTGCATCTCATTTATTTTATTCAGGCACACATAGTTAAATCTGCAAGATACGGCAAGCTCCCAATACCCTTGAAATAATAAATCATTTCTTACAGATGTTTTCACCCACTGCAAAGCTGCCTCTCATTAATCAAACATTATCGGTTTCTATCAATGCCCAGTCCTAAACAGGGAAGGCACTTCATTCTCAGTTCTGACTTTCATTCACTGGCTAGCCCCACGACCCTTCTTTATTACTGGATACTCGTTTGAACCATGGAATCCCTTAATGTGTGCTGCATTTTGGTGGGTTTTCTTTAACCACACAAGTGTTTTATAAGGGTGTAATTCTTATGTTTTATGCTACAATTAAATTCACACACAGAATCTTAGTTGGAGCTCTAAGTCACAGCAGAAATGCATAAATATTATGTTCAGGCCTCCTTAGGTAGGCCATTCTTTAAAGAAATTGCAAATCCATAAACAAAGCAACTCAAAGATATATTGTTTTGTTTCAAAGTGTGAAATAGTTCTCCGAGCAGAATCTATGCAATATAAATCTTTCCTTTTTTTCATTTTGGATAAATTATTAAAACTTCATTTCAGAAAATAGTATGGTACACATGATAGAGTCTTATCAAGACAGTTCTTTGGAGAACACAGAAATGTATGTGAACAAAGGGCTATCAGATACAGCAATTTTTTTATTATTGTTATTTTGTCTTAAGAGTAACAGTAGCCAGAAATTATTTGAGTATTGGAAACTCGCCCCTGAATAGGAAATAGTTCTTCTAGTAATACATTGTTTTGATCTTTCCTCATAATGCTTCATATTCTATCACACAGGGAGTCAAGCTGGATAATGAGCAAAACCCCTCTTTGTTCTGAATAATTATATAACCAAAAAGCTCAATTTTTCATACCCACCCCCCCTTTCTTTTGGGTTTGAGAACAAATATTTTTGATATTAAAATTTTGTGTTTATGGTATCTGCTGGGTTGCACAATGGCTGTAATACAAGCCTACTTGCATGTTGCTTCGAGCGGCCCCCACATGAGACACGCATCGCCGTTGGCATCAAAAGGACAGGATGAGCATCATGTTTGGGGGCACAAAAGCAAGGCGCGGATATTTTGTAAACCTTGTGGACAACCATGTCCCCTCACCCCATACAATTCCCCCTGGGAGCAGCTGAGCACCATCAAGCCCTGTCTCTTCCAGGGGACATTCCTCTATGTGCATTCAAGGTGTTCAGTTGCTACAAGACCCCTTGTTAGCCATTATGGGCAGCCTGAATAAACAGTTTTAAAGTATAAAAAAGCAGCAAAAAAGACATGAGGAGAAGGCCACAGGCAATGGGGAAGGGCTGGTGTGGGTAACAAAGAGACCTGACCTTCAGTCTTCCCTCTCCTTTCACCTCAACCAGTCCTTGGCTTCATGGGACTGACAGAAATGAGCACGACCTCCTAGCTTCAGTAATGGCAAAACATTTGTATACTATCTGTTACTACTACAGACAGCAGAATATTTGCCCCTGATCAAAGACTTTGTATTTCCCCTTTTTAATGCAACAAGAAATCCGTAATATTTTTACAGAAACAAAGATTCCATGACCAAAGAGAGCCTGTTGTTATTGTTTAGAATACAGGAAATGAAACAAAAAAAGTTATTATTTAATTTATACCAAAAAAATCCAACTTTTGACTTAGGCCAAAAATTGTTTAATAAACGGTGGCTTTAAAGACTAATTGACCACATCTTTTTGACCATTAAATTGTAATCACTGATTTCCCCTCATTAAACTCTAATCAGGAAAAGGTCATTAATTAGGAAGGTCTTTGAACAAGTACAATATTGAGCCACTGAAACTTATTTATAATTTTCCATTATGGCCTATGTTACAGTTCTTCCTCTGGCATAGACACATTGCCTAAAATCAATTTAAATTACAGAAAGGAGGAGTACGTCTGGCAATACCTAGGAAATTAGAATGCCAACTGTTCAAATGTTATGTATCAATTCAATGCCACTCAGTATACGTGTGGAAATGAATAGACAATAGCCAATGAAGTCCTTTTAATAGAAACCACTGCCAAGGACAACAGACTCTGAAAATATTTTCTCTTGTGATGTAGCCAGCCATTTTATTATTAGGTGAATACAGTATGTGGTTTTATTATCTGGCCTGCATATTCTTTTCCTTCCAGTTTTCTAACAGTTCCCTCCCTTAAATCTTCCTGTGAAGTGTACAGATATTGTACATACAACACAAAACCCATCTAGTAAGGGTGCAGACGTTCCCGTAAAACTCCCTAGAAATTATGGCACGTATTACACAAGACAGCTCAGGCATGGCTTACAAGAGCCTTTCTATTCAAGTACTGGGCCAGAAAGTCAACTGTTCCAAATTACAGGATGAATTTATGGTGCAGTAATGTAGATCAATGTCATCCGCACAAAGAACTATTTATGATGGATTTGTCCAACATGGCACAACAAAACACATAAAATGCATCACCTATCGCCATCAGGGAAAAAATAGCTTTATGTGCATGTTATTCTTGCTCCTAAACCATTCTCCAGATAATTTATATTGCCATAGAGTACACTCAAAAAGGAATGTTTAATTAAGTGACTAACATCATGATCCTAAACACATTATGTGGCAATAAGTCCCATTGATTTTAGCAAAACAATCTTTCATGTAATGTGTTTAGGATCACTGTGTAAAGTGTCCATTCTTCATGGCTTTCCTTCTTCACATTGACCCAAGAAATAAATAGCCTTGACAAGAGAGAGAGAAAAGCAATGTTGTTTTCTTTTTTGGGGTCTGAAGCTAGGAAGCAAATAATGGTGCACAGCAGCTTCTGAAAGCTTGTTCTATAACAGTGTGGAAGTGTCGCCTAAGTAATGCCCTTTAAAAAAAGTGATATTGCAGTTTTAAAATTATGCATATAAAAACAGTGTTTCCTCCTTTAGCCTTCACTTATAGGCACAAAGGAAAATAACAAGGAACCCGTGCATTATTGAAAAATAAAAATAAAAATCCTGTTACATCATAAAACCTAGCAGTTATCTGGTGCAAGCAAAGACAGAATTGAAACTAAGCAAAATGAGATCTTCCTTTGCTGCCTTTAAAAGTTCCCTAAAATACTTGAGTCTAAAGCTATGCCTGTGCAAATCCTTGTCCCACTGAACTTTTTTTTTGTTACCCCAAAGTGCAATAGAATGTTTTCTTTAAGACTTCTTAGATTCTGAGAATATTCCCCTTTATTAAGCTGACTTAGGGCCATCATTTTCCCTATCCATTGCTAATGCTCAACAACAACTACCAGAGTTTTAGAAGACACCTGAAGGCAGCCCTGTTTAGGGAAGCTTTTAATATTTGACGGACTACTGTATTAATATCTTGTTGGAAGCTGCCCAGAGTGGCTTATATCATAAGGTAAAGGTAAAGGGACCCCTGACAGTTAAGTTCAGTCATGTCCAACTCTGGGGTTGTGGCTCTCATCTCGCGTTACTGGCCGAGGGAGCCGGCGTTTGTCCGCAGACAGCTTCCGGGTCATGTGGCCAGCATGACTAAACCACTTCTGGTGAACCAGAGCAGCGCATGGAAACGCCGTTTACCTTCCCGCTGGAGCAGTACCTATTTATCTACTTGCACTTTGACGTGCTTTCAAACTGCTAGGTGGGCAGGAGCTGGGACCGAACAACGGGAGCTCACCCCGCCATGGGGATTTGAACCGCTGACCTTCTGATCAGCAAGCCCTAGGCTCTGTGGTTTAACCCACAGCGTCACCCGCGTATGATATCATGATATCATACTTCTCAATTGTGTTTATTGCTTTTTTCTTCTCCTTGAATGAGACACATCGATGATCCCAGCCGACTGGAGATCACGTGGTGAATGGAATTACATAAAAGGATGGTTTTGCCAATCAGATTTGGCATATGAAGTCCACCAAGAGTGTGCCGAAGCTTTCTGTTAAATGGTGATCACACACTCAATGGAATGGCACCACAGCCAATCAGATTTGCCTACATGATGTCAACACAGCCAATGAAGAGATACGACAGATGAATAGGTGATTCCCCCTCCCCAACACACAAGCATTGGCAAAATATCACTGGAAGAAAGAGATGCCAAAATAGTTTTGGCTCAGCCCTAGTTAAGATATCCAAGAAAAGGAAATTTGAAGGGACAAATGGTTTGAGCACGTTGGGGCACCAAGTCAAGACTAGCTGTGCTGGCTACTGAAATAATTAACCTCAATTGGTTTAAATTAAGTCTGGCATGAGCTTGGCCCTTCTACAACAGGATTATCAACTGAGAACTAGACAAGCAGGATACCGGTAAGTTATAGCAAACTGTCTTCCTAGAGGAGTTCCTGGACAACCCTTTGACACATTCTTAAAATCTCCTTCATATATCTGAGATTTCTTTTTTAATGTGTCAAAGCAGATGCACCCCTTACTGGGCAGGCAATAAGAAGAACTTATGGGGGGGGAATTGATTGTATTTATAAAAATACATTTTTACATGGGAAAATTGCTTGGAACCTTTTATTCCTTAGCATGAAAAACACCCGCCAGTAATTGGCACCAGACATCAAGATATTTTGCTGCATCTCCTCCCACATTTTTATTTCCAGTAGAGTTTCAGAATCTAAGAAGCTTAGCTCACTACCTTGCCTCAGGGGGGAGGTAAAATGAAGGGGGGAAATGAGCATGCATTTCAGGAGCCATTATTTAAATTTTGTATTTCATCACGGCTCATATGAAATAAGGTAGCACAACATTAAAATAAAATTGTCTGGAAGCAAGAAACTGTTGCTCAGTGGTAGAGCATCCTAAGCTGTACCGGGTCAAATGAACTGAACTCCATGACACATTAAGAGCCCAAAGTAGAAACTCTCTTTGCAGCAATACATACAGCAATTTTGTGCATGGTTTGCCCACCTGCCCCCCTCGCACTTCGATGCCCCGGCATCTTATCTGCATAATTTAAATATCCCAAAGTATAGACGTGCTTTTACGTTGGCAAGATTGGACGTACTACCCTCTGCCGTGCTCGAAGGCCGATATCAGAAACTCCCCAGGGAGAATCGACTCTGCCCGTGTGGAGATGGAAACTTGGAGACAGCGTCACATGTTCTTCTGACCTGCCCCCTGTACAAAGACCTGAGGAGCGAGATCATTACTCCCCTCCTACTTTCCATCCCAGGTCGCTCATCAGCGGCCGCAATGTTTTATTTGTTAGCGGACCAGAACATCCAGACAACAGAGAAGGTTGCCAGATTCATTGAGAGGGCAATGAGACTAAGGGCCACAATTTGACAGACAACTCGAACGAGGCCACCACTTGAACGGCCTTTTAGCCTGGGGGTTTCATATGATTTATCAGTATATTTATATATTTGTGTACCTGACTGGTCTTTCTCCAGTATTTTTATCTGTTTTATCTGGCCTGTTGGCTACGTGAATAAAGTTTGATTTGATTTGATTAGAAAAATCAATACATTTGGAGTGGGCCTGTTTGGGCCTTTTGGCTTGGGGACCAAGTGGGTGGAGTAGCTTAGGGATCAGCTTGCTAGACCCAAGTCAGATTTTGAGAATGCTCATGATGGCAAGTGGCTGTAACATTTAGATATACAGTAGCATAATAAAGGAATCACTGTGCTCCCCACCCCCATTACACAGCCATAAGATTACGGTAGACTCGTAATCTGGGGGACCGGGTTCGCGTCTCCGCTCCTCCTCATGCAGCTGCTGGGTGACCTTGGGCTGGTCACACTTCTTTGAAGTCCCTCAGCCCCACTCACCTCACAGAGTGTTTGTTGTGGGGGAGGAAGGGAAAGGAGAATGTTAGCTGCTTTGAGACTCCTTCGGGTAGTGATAAAGCGGGATATCAAATCCAAACTCTTCTTCTTCTTCTTCTTAAAATGCTGCCCAAACAAAAGCTTTGTTGTTGCTTTAAAAGAAAAATGCTTTAGTGCAATCTACTGAATAATCAGTTTGGCAGGAAAATAAAACAAGATTGCAGCGAAAAGAGCACAGACACACAGTGGCCCCCATTCTGCATGCTCCTCGTATTACTGCTCAGACATCTCTCTCTTCCTGGAGAATCTCAAATAGTGCCTCCTGCAGAATGTAGCCATCGTTTCCTCTATCTTTCTCAGTCTTATTTATTTATTTATTTAACAGAAAATGTAGCCATATTGGGCAGAGAAGATGTGAAAAATGCTTCAGATGATCCTGCCCTCCCACTCTCCTTATGGGAGGTGAGAAACTCAGTAGGGAGGTTTAGAAGGGATGGTGGAGGCTGGAATGTACAGTAATAATGAGACAAAATTGGCATGAGAAATTATGTGTGTATACGTATTCCTAAAATACTTGTGCTGGCCTCTGGTCAAAAAAGAAAAGGGGGAAAAAGTCCATATGCAGAAAATATCTTCCAAATTTAGTTTATTAATCAGGAGCAAGAGGCATAATTTCTTTCTGCATCACAAGCAAAATGAACATCTGTTCACTTTTTGTCACATAGGTTTTTAATGCATGTGGGTGGGTGTGAACAGAGCCCTTGATATGTAATATTCTTCCCATCTGCACACCAGGTGGCACTGCATAGTTAATCAGAAGATAATAATTGGCACTAGGTGATTACTTACTTTTTAGGGATAAGGGAATAAATCAATCTTGCGACATAAAAAAATAAAATAAAGTGCACCAATGCTCAGACTTTTAATTTCTCTTTTGCTGCCCAATTTGGTAACGATCAATGAGATTATCTGATGACACTATTGTTTCCAATCGTATGTTAATTAGCACTGAACAAATGCAATTACAGAGAGGATCTTTCCATGAATGGTTTGATTTGCTCTTTCCGATATAGTTCTGTAACCTTCAGCTACGGAAAATTATATAGCATTTGAGCAGGAGGGAAGGGGGAGAATGTTGTCTGTGCATTCATTTAAAAAGGGCTACCCAGGACACAATAGGATTCACTGGCACGCAAGACCTCTAGGCAGCTAAGAAAGGAGTAACAGGTGCTATAGCAACATCACAGCTATATACAGAGGGAAGAAATAATGCACCCGACAAAGGCAGCCAAACCCCCCATGAAAGCATCTCACAATTTAGAGTTGCAAAAAGCTGCCCGATAACTGCATTCACCCCCTGCAAATGTAACCATTCCTCTACTGTGTTTCTACAAAGACTTAAGCTGTGAATGACTCGAGCAATGAGGATTCCAGCACTTCTCTAGGCAAAAGGAGCTCCTGAAACTCACTTTGAATATTCATCAGCCTAGCTTCCTTTTATTGCCCTTAGCCCTTTTCCAGCTCTGCTCCATGCTTCCTCTTTGGTGGCCTTTTGCAATAGTCAAGCGCAAGAGGAAAACGGCAGCGATAAAAACCGCTAGCACGGAATAGTTGCAGTTGTGCAAGTTCTACAGAACAAGAGAAATGGAACGAGTTAGCAGTCTCTTTGCGGAGTCAACGTTTTGACTGCATTATCCCAAGAGGAACTGCTACCTCATTGCGCTCCTCAGACCTTCAGGTAACCGAATTTAAATCAACGGTATTAATTTCTTCCTACTCTGATTGACATAGATTAATTCTGAAGTGTTAACACCCATAGTTACCTTTGTTTTGCATAAAGACGGGAGAGCCATTTGGTCCATATTTTAATGCAAATGTAACCTGAGTTGCACTTGCGGAAGCAATATGGGAACTGAAACACAGGTATCCTTTGAAATTTCAACTTCCATTTTGAGGTGCAGTTCCCCCGAGTGAAAAATGTGTAGAAAAACATACATACTCTCTACCCACTTATGCCCTACACATGAGTAGCACATGGATATGGCTTATGGTGACCCACAAAAGAAGATTATTCATGAAAACAACTGCAAAGCCATTAAAAAAAAAATGTGAGCAGCCAGGAACTCCATGAAATGCCCATCTAGTTGTTGCTGTTGTTATGGATACAAGTATTGTGTCTGCAATCAGCTGCAAAGCTGGCCTGTGGTCTTCTGTAAAAGAGATACATAGCTGTGGTGGTACAGCTCAGAATGGCCTGCCCCCATCAGTATCTCACTTCCTTGCAAAGCTGAACAATTAAGGGAGAGTCCTGGTCAATCTAGAAATGCTCAAGGGAAAGCTTTGATGTTTAAGCAGAATAAAAGTTTCTGGGAAGTTTTATTGGCCAATTAGTGGGGTGGGTGGGTGTGTTTAAAAAATAGGAAAATATTTCTGCTTTTGAGTAAAGGAAATCATCCCAATGTAGTTCAATGCCAATGTCTCCCACAATCAATCATTTTGAAACATACACTGGGCTTTAGGCAGCACAATGGTCCTTCTGTGTCTGAAGAATGAAGGAAGGAAGGAAGGAAGGAAGGAGGGAGGGAGGGAGGGAAGGAAGGAAAACCAACTGGAATTCAAAATTAATTATAGAAATGAAGGAGCTACATACCCCTACCTTATTGATTAATTTCTAAAGTTTGTGGCATTTTCCTTTAATAACTGATAATGAAAGTGATGGCAATTACACACAAGACACATGTAGCTAAGAGTGAATGTCTACAAATGTCATTTTGAAATTCAGGGTCTCCAAGCCATATATTTAAGGTTCCAGAATTTGTTTGTTTAAAAACACCGATTAGGTACAATTAATCATAACAGAAGCTTTTAGGCTAACAAAGATTAAAAGCAGGTGATTCCTTTAAAGCAGGTAGTGCCAGTGCACATTGTATGGTTGTTACCTGGTGACAGCTACAAAAATTTCCTGTAGTGGCTTTATCTGCACAGAAAGCCACTACAAGCAGCAAACAATTGAGGATTTTGTTCAATTCTTAATAGTGGAATGGATAAAGGTTCCTACTAGCAGTGCTTTTTTCAGGGGGTATTATTAAAAAGTGTGGCACTTAATGCAACAGTATCATGGTGAGTACCGTCACCTCTCTCTCTCTTGGTTAAAAAGTGTGACAGTTACTACACCAACTTCATGGTGAGTACCAGCATCTGTTTTTCTAGAGAGAGAAAAAGCACTGCCCACGACACACTATTGGATGTGAATGTCTCGCCACATAGAGCAATACCCATTATATGAGATGAGGGTTGGTGGGAATTCTGACCTTCTGACAACTGAAACACTCCCAACACAATGCAAAACAAGTTTGCAAAAGGTAAAAGCAGCTGTGATCTCCAGCCGGTAGAAACATCAGCTCCCTGTGTTTAGGATCTCATTTGCCTGGACCATGGTGACATCAACAACCAACACAACCATCACCTCTATTTTCACTCTCCAGTGTAACCAATGAAGGAATATGAGAAAAAACGCAACCCGATGCATGGTATTGAAAGAAAGCAGCTGCAGATTTGAGGACAGGGCCCAACTGGAATGAGAGAGGGAGAAGGCAGGGGAAAGATAAATGAAAACCATTGGGAAGAGAAGACCAGGCTTATCCACCCACTCAGAAGCAGTTAAATTTCCACACATTGTCAATTTCCAGCACTCTGTGGTCAACTAATTTCATGTCCAAGGGCATGAAAATTACCCTAGAGCAAACTCTCTGGTCATCTTAACATATCCTTTACATCAGTAGTGACCTAAGGGCTGCATTCACTGTAGACCAATCATCCAATGGCCACACATACCCTTGTGCAAATTAATTGAATCAAACAATGTAGTTTATTGTACAAAACTCACATATACACAAACAAAACTCACACATACGTACATTAGTAACGGATATGACCTCCGCTATTTTTAGGCAGCATTTGAACACGGTTTGGCATGGAGTGTACTGGTTTCGAACAGTCACTGTTGATTTTCGGATCCCTGTACCACACTTCAATCAGCGCCTGAATGAGCTTCTCCATAGTACAACAGTCTACAGCACAGAGACAACTTTTGCATATAGCCCACAAATTCCCAATGGGATTTACGTCTGGGGAATTCCCTGGCCAATCAAGTACCTGTATTTGCTGCTCTGTCATGAATTTCTTCACCACTTTCGATGTGTGACAGGGGGCTAGGTCCTGCTGCAATATCCCAGTACCATCAAGATGCCCCTTTTCCAGCTCTGGAATAACTCTCTTTCATAGAACCTCAATATATTGTGGCAAGTGCATCATTCCTTCTATTGACTGCAGGCTTCCGACACCATAATGATCAACTGACTTTTTGAGTTTGTTTTGAGTACAGGATTACGAGTAAGATAGAAAACATGCTTTGTTTCAATTAATTTGCACAAGGGTGCACTAGTAGCAAGTGTGTTCAAAGCAAAAGGGGGTGTTTGTGGGTATCCCACAAACTCCCTTACACAAGCACACATATATAGAATACATAGACTGCATATATTGCCCATCTCTCTCTCACTCCTCACACACACATCCCTCACATGCACTACAATGATGAAAATCATGCACTCACTTCTTTCCCTGCTTCCAAACTTCCAGAATTCTTATTTACCATGGTAGTGGTACATACAAGACAAAATCGCTTGCAGCTCACATGTCATAACCCTGGCATTTCCCTTATTGCATCTGCAAGCTCATTCTCAGCCCAAGGGGGATTTTTGTTTTGAAAAGAATCCTTCTAGCACCACTGGCCACCCTTATGCTGGCCTACTCTAGGACAGGCTTTTAGTGAGGCACTTCAGTAAGAAGGAATGTCAGGATTATCCCAAGTCTCTTATTCAGGATCTGGAACTGCAACACGATCGGCACTGAAGGGGGCATTTATGTGCTGCTGTGTTTCAACCAGCAGCTATACTGCAAGACATCTGGGGTTGGCATCCTGATCAAGTTTGCAGATGACACCAAATTGGGAGGGGTGGCTAATACCCCAGAGGACAGGATCACACTTCAAAATGACCTTAACAGATTAGACAACTGGGCAAGATGAATTTTAACAAGGAGAAATGTAAAGTACTACACTTGGGCAAAAGAAATGAAGAGCAGTACATGTGAAAAGGATCTAGGAGTCTTGGTAGACCACAAACTTGACATGAGTCAACAGTGTGATGCAGCAGCTAAAAAAGCCAATGCAATTCTGGGCTGCATCAATAGGAGTATAGTGTCTAGATCAAGGGAAGTAATAGTACCACTATATTCTGCTCTGGTCAGACCTCACCTGGAATACTGTGTCCAGTTCTGGGCACCACAGTTCAAGAAGGATACTGACAAGCTGGAACGTGTCCAGAAGAGGGCAACCAAAATGGTCAAAGGCCTGGAAACAATGCCTTATGAGGAACGACTTAGGGAGCTGGGTATGTTTAGCCTGGAGAAGAGAAGGTTAAGGGGTGATATGATAGCCATGTTCAAATATATAAAAGGATGTCATATAGAGGAGGGTGAAAGGTTGTTTTCTGCTGCTCCAGAGAAGTGGACACGGGGCAATGGATTCAAACTACAAGAAAGAAGATTCCACCTAAACATTAGTAAGAACTTCCTGACAGTGAGAGCTGTTCAGCAGTGGAATTTGCTACCAAGGAGTGTGGTGGAGTCTCCTTCTTTGGAGGTCTTTAAGCAGAGGCTTGACAGCCATCTGTCAGGAATGCGTTGATGGTGTTTCCTGCTTGGCAGGGGGTTGGACTGGATGGCCCTTGTGGTCTCTTCCAACTCTAGGATTCTATGATTCTATGGTTTGGAACCTGAAAGGTTTGGTGGGGTACATTAGGCTGGGCTGTATGGCACTGCAGTTGGAAAGAATTCAGGTTTAAGCATCTTCTTGCAGTACGCCAATTCTTTGCTTCAAATTGCATCCTTCCAGTGCCAAGATATATGGAATAGGGGAAGAGGCAAGTGCTCTGCAAATGCACTGGAACTAAGCTACACATTGCTCCTCAAAATCGGTACAATTCACCACCTCTACGCTGCCAAGAAACACCCTTTCTTGTTGCCTTTCAACTCTGTGAAACTGGTGGGCTGTCTTCAAAACTTGCTGTGATACTTTTCATTACCAGCACCACCATCAATCACACTAGTACTGGGAAACACATGCGTAGTGGTTGTACCAATCACACTGGCAGCAACTGGAGTAAGCAACAAACAGGCATAGACAAACTCACAATAGGATTCCTCTAGCAATAAAGCTCACATGTTTCATAATGCAACAAAGGACTAGGACAACAAGCTTGCTGGCCACAGGCATTCCATCCTCCCCATGTGGATTTGAGACCATGCAAAAGTGGAGTTGCACAGAACAGAAGTTGGAAGCAAGAAACATTTATAGCATAGCACAACAACACAACCGCTCACTTAAATGCAACTGTTAAAGCACCAATCTTTGTTTCCTATTTCCTGACTTTTTGGAGGTTGAGTCACCTTAATTCTGGTCTCAAACCTTTGGTTTGTTTGGATTTTTATTTTATTTTTTAGAATAATTGGATAAGTATATTTTGTTGCTGCAGGAACCTGTCCACCATGCACTTTCATACCTAATTGGACAGAAGTCCCCATTAATGCCAACTATTGGGGGAGGGGGGACAGGAATTGATGCCGGGGAAATTCAAACTGGGAAATTCATCAGTTCAATCCATTATTCTCACCACAGTCACCCCATTTTCACTAGTGAAAACAACTGCTGCTTTGCAAATGTAAAAGAATGGCAGCTACTCAAGGCAGCCTTGAATGCATGCTATGATCATGGAATGGATTCATCATAAAGCCAACGTGAGTGAGAACAGCTATAGCTCAGAGACAAACCACCTGTTTTGCATGTACAAAATTCGGGTTGTGGAGCTGGGGGGAAAGGACTTCTTCCTGAATCTCCGGAGAGTTGCTGTCAGTCAGAGGAGACAATAATAGGAGAGGTGGGTTCAATGGTTTGACAGAGCATAAGGCAGCTTCCTATGTACATTCCACTATGAGATCAGTATTAACACAGTAGGTCAAAAGGAAAGGAGCTCTTGATTTCACTTTTCCCCTCGCAGACATTATTTCTTGTCTGTACTCCTCACAAAATCCCAACTGTGCCTAGCCAAGCAATCTCAGAACAGAGGAAAGATTGCTGATAGTTTAGCCTAGCTCTCGGTTATAGAGACAACCAAAGCTTTTTATGTATTCCCACCTAACTTCTGGGATTTCCCCCCCCCTCCCTCCCTGAGCAAAGGGTGGGATGAAGAATGAAGGGTACATGGTTTGTCAGATGGATTAAATCAAGAGGGACGGTAACCTGGCATGTTGCCTCGTGTACAATTATCAAGAAATATGACCCCATGGAAATTCCTACGCGTGGAAGGTCTCAAACAATGAGAGGATTTAGGATTATATAAATCACAATGGCCTGTAGTATAATCACATGAGAGAACAAACCTGGAAAGCTTATTATACTGAATACCCAGATGGAGAACAACAGTTGTTGCTGTACTAAGAATTACCACTCTTGTAATCAATAACAAGGAAAAAAGAACAGTTGGGCAACTTGTTTCTTATTATGTTCACTTAGGCAACGTCTAGATCAATAAAGAGCATTAAGTCTCATACCACTCTTGGCTGTGCATACTCAATTTGCTGAGCGTATGCTGGGGAGGGATTTGGTTGTACATTCACATTCTTTTAGCAGATAAACATGCATTCCACTTGGAAAGCCATTGTTTAAATGCCGGGAAATTTTTTTTGCAGCATATCAATACAGCAAAAAGGGAAAAAGGGGGGGGGAGAGGTCTTGGTGAAGAATGCTAAATATATATTTTTAAGAAAATGAAAAACATAACCAGAGAGGTTATTGTTTATTGCCCTTAATTTCCAATAGCACTTATTGTTCCTAAGGTTGACATCTAGGCCATCTTCAAGGAAAAGAAGCAATTTTGGAGTATAGAAAACGTGTGTGTCTGTGATGTTGCCCGTATACCTCAACATCTACTAAGATCAGAGGAACTTCAACATATTTATGCTTCTTTCCTACTCCTTCCTCAATCTGCTCACTGCATGTTTTGGTTTTGACCTATAAAGCCTTAACCATCTCAGGACCGCAATACCTCAAGGACTGCCTCTTTTCGTATGAACCTACCCGGACCCTGAAATCATCATCTGAGGCCCTTCTTCATGTGCCTCTTCCTCGAGAGGTTCGGAGGGTGGCAACACAAGAAGGGGCCTTCTCTGCAGTGGCTCCCTGTCTGTGGAATGCTCTCCCCAGGGAAGTTCGCCCTGAGCCTTCATTATACGCCTTTAGTCACCAGGCAAAAACATTCCTTTTTAACCAGGACTTTGGTGGTTCTGATTTACATCCTATGCCCTGTTAAAATGTGTTTTTTGTGTGTGTGGTGGTGGTGGGGCTACTGGGTTGTTGTTTTTGTTTTTATTGTGTATTTTGTGGTTTTATAACTTGATTTTATTCTGTGATGCCCAGGGGTCTCAGGACAGTATATAAATTCTAATAATAATAATAATAATAATAATAATAATAATAATAATAATAATAATATAACCACATGTAAGATAACCACAGATCTCTTGATCTGGGCGTTGCTTTCTATGTATGGTGAAGATTGTAAGTGAATGAACCTGAGGATGATTCCAAAAGGGGAAACCAAGCCAGATGGGTAGGGTATAAATAATAAAATCATCATCATCATCAAATCTCAATGTGCATAGACATGTGAGTCATTAACGTCAAAACAGCCCTACTCTCTCTTTCTAGGTAGTCAATTAATGATGCTTTTGTCAAGATGGTTTTGGGAGATTCCTTCTACCTTGTCTTAATGACAGGTGCATGGAATTTGCAGGAGAGGAACAAGATGCAGGGGATACAATGCAGGACATGACGTATCCCCAGGATGTATTATATCTTTTGCACAGAGGGGAATTGCTTCCAGCTAGGGCTGTCACTCAATCAAAATCTTTGCTGACTAATGCTATGAGTTCCAATTGATTAACCAATTCAACAAATTTGCATAGAACTTGCATATAGGCCAAGACAGGGTACTTTGTTTTTCGATGATGCATACAAGTGTTATAGCTAGCATCGCCATAGAAGAGTTATTCCTGTGCAGAGGAAATGCCTCTTTCAGATAATACCTGAGATCTGCATGCATAAGTACAATACAGTGGTACCACGGGTTAAGAAGAAGAAGAAGAGGAGTTTGGATTTGATATCCCACTTTATCACTACCCGAAGGAGTCTCACTACCCGAAGGAGTCTTCCACAAGCAGAGATATTCACTAGACCAGGCATAGGCAAACTCAGCCCTCCAGATGTTTTGGGACTACAACTCCAATCATCCCTAGCTAACAGGACCAGTGGTCAGGGATGATGGGAGTTGTAGTCCCAAAACATCTGGGGGGGGCAGAGTTTGCTAATGCCTGCACTAGATCAAAAGCTTTAACATGGGTGCAAGTGTAATAATTCGATTATACCCTTTAAAAAATGCTGCCAAGTCACATTTATTCTATTGAATCCAACTAACTTGTTTACCAAATGCTTAATCTCTGCTTCCTCTATCTGCAGACAGCGCTAAAGTCTTGAACCGGAAGCTTGAAAAGCACATGGGCAGGCAGAACAGACCACACAAAAATAATAGTGGACAGCCCTTAAAATTACAATTATTGTAGTTTTTAAATTATGTATACTACTACCGTACCTACCTGCTTACCATAGTAAACATTAAGGGAAGGGCTACCAAAAAAAGCAATATGTTCCTTGTGTGTGTGTGTGTTGTTGTTTTTTTTTTTTTTTTTTTTAAAAAGATAATGTTGATCCTGCAATCTGCTGACATTAATTTAGCATAAATAAGTCCCCTAAGGATTTTGTTACTTAATGATCATATTGAGATCTTGACTAAATTAGTGACATCTATTAAATAAAGTGCTCCTTAGGAATGTGATAATTGTACTAGAACATATTGATTCAGGTTTTATTAACTCTGTCCCTAATATAACACAGCAGCCCATTGCCAAAGCCAACACCGTTTCATACTTCCACAGCCCCAGAGAAATATTTCATGTAGGTAATAGGCATAATTATATATTGGGGAAAGTGGTCGGTACCAGAGAAGGTCGCATTAAAACTAGTTAGAGGGTGGCGAAAGCTCCTCACATGCTAACGCTACCACTTCGTGAGGTTAGTGTTTAAAGGTCTCTTGCTGAGACACAGGAACACGGCCCGTTTATTACAGCATTAATCATACATACAATACTTCCAGTAAAACCAAGTACAGTACAGAGGAAGAATGATGAATCCCTACCAATTCCAATAAAGATTGCTTTGTAATCATCTTCCTTCAAGGCAGCGAGCGTCAATCCTTCTGCCGAAAGCCCTCCGCCGCAAATTATCTGAAAGATAATATTAGGAAGCTCATCATCACTTTATCAGTCACTTTTAAGCTCAAGACATTCAGAAGCTTCGTCCCGGTCATTCAATCAATCATTTTAAGAAAAATATAAAATTCCACTAAAGGCCCAAGGATTTTTTTTTTAAATGTTGTTGACCCTAGACTTATATCTGAGCCAAGACTGTGAACTTATAGCAGAAACTGATTAAATACCTTTGCTGGTTCTTTATGCGCACTTCTAAATGCAGTTCAAAGTGCTGGTGCTTACCTCCGTGGTCTGTGAAGAAACCTGCTCACTTTCTATGGTGGGCAGTGTAGCGGCCAAGCTGTGGGCCACGCCAGTTATCTGAAAATTGGCAGGGCTGGATCACCCAGCTGCCAGAAACTGGCCAATGCCAGCAGGTTTCGGGCAGGTGTTCCCTGGGGGGGTGGCCCCAACTGGCCAATAGGCATCATCATCATCATCTATTATTATTTATACCCCGCCCATCTGCTGGGTTTCCCCAGCCACTCTGGGCAGCTCCCAATAGAATATTAAAAACAAAAATAAAACATCAAGCATTGAAAACTTCCCTAAACAGGGCTGCCTTCAGATGTCTTCCAAAAGGCAGATAGTTGTTTATTTCCTTGACATCTGATTGGAGGGCGTTCCACAGGGCGGGCGCCACTACCGAGAAGGCCCTCTGTCTGGTTCCCTGTAGCTTCACTTCTTGTAGTGAGGGAACTGCTAGAAGGCCCTCGGAGCTGGACCTCAGTCTCTGGGCTGAACAATGGGGGTGGAGACGCTCCTTCAGGTATACTGGGCTGAGGCCTTTTAGGGCTTTAAACACCAGCACCAACACTTTGAATTGTGCTCAGAAACATATCGGGAGCCACTTGGGCCCACTCCCAGGAGGGAATAAATGGTGGCCTGCCCCAGTTCTTCTCCTCAGCCTTCATCAGACACCTTTGCTCCTGTAACAACTGGCCTAAGTACTGAGGTAACTTTGAAGGCACTCCTTCAGGTGCAACTGCCATCTGTGGTTAGGCAAGCAGCATCAAGACTGCTGTGCCCCATTTATGACATCCTTACAAAAGCTGCCCTGGTACCAACCTTACTATTGCGATTTTTTTTAATGTAGTACTTTATCATGCTATCACTTAGTCTCAACAATAAAAGGACCGCTAATAATCAGAGCATGAGGTCTTGCTGAACTTTGCTTCACCCCCTGCCCTTATACTGCTTCCTCTTCTGCTTACGCATTTCTAAACTACATGCAACTTGCTCCACTTGTTAGTGTCCATTACTGTCATGGTTCTCTTAAGCAGTGTTTGAAGTTGCTTGCTGGAACATGGTGAGAAAGGGCATAAAGATAGTTCAGCACTGAGGAGGGCTTTAGGATTTAGAAGGAAGCATCTGTAATAGAATGGAATGCATGGATAAGATAAGGAATTTCCTATCACAAGATGGCCACTAATTTTGATGGCTTTAAAAGTGACTTAGACAAACCGGTGGAGGAGATGGCTAACAGCTACTGTTCATGAGGACTATATGGCACTTCTAGGGACAGAGGCAGCAGGAGAGGATAGTGCCCTCATGTCCTGCTTGTGGACTATTTCTGAGTATCTATTTGGGCATGGTAGAAAACAAGATGCTGAACTAAATGACAGGCCTTTAGCCTGGTCACATAGAGCTCTTGTTATATTCTTAGGAAATGGTGTGGAGGGCTCCCTGGTCCTGAATGGGGTAACTGTGCCCCTAAAAGACCAGGTGCACAGCCTGTGAGTCATTTTGGACTCACAGCTGACCAAGGAGGTGCAGGATAATTCTGTATCCAGGACAGCTGTCTACCAGCTCCATCTGGAACGCAGGCATACCCAGAGGCATACCGAGCCACTTGGCGGCGCCTCCCTCCGTAGCATATGCGTCATGGTGCATGCGCTACAGAGCGCAGCCCGGGCGGACTGCGCAGTCCTGCGGGCTGCTGCGGACATGCACAGTCTGCCCAGACTCCCAAGTCGCCGCCCGGCACCCCTTCAATGTGGCGGCTGCTTGCGTGGAAGGCCTGCCGGGCAGTGGCATGGGAGTCGCACTCACGGGGGGGGGGTGGCCAGGTAGCGGCTTGGGTGTCAGTCCACCCGGACTCCCAAGCCGCCGCCCAGCAACCCTTCCATGTGAGCAGCCACCACACGGAAGGGACGAAAAAGGGGTGCCGGGCGGCGGCTTGGGAGTCACAACCGCGGGGGTGGTGGTGGCTCAGAGTGTCACCCTCCCCAAGCTAGAACACGGGGCGCCCCGCCCTCGCTACGCCACTGACCCTACCTGCCCACGGACTGTCTCGCCGGAGTGATGCATGCTCTAGTTATCTCTCGCTTGGATTACTGCAATGCGCTCTGTGGAGTTACCTTTGAAGGTGACCCGGAAACTACAACTAATCCAGAATGCGGCAGCTAGACTGGTGACTGGGAGTGGCTGCTGAGACCACGTAACACCGGTCTTGATCTACATTGGCTCCCAGTACGTTTCTGAGCACAATTCAAAGTGTTGGTGCTTTAAAGCCCTAAACAGCCTCGGTCCAGTATACCTGAAGGAGCGTCTCCACCCCCATCATTCTGCCCGGACACTGAGGTCCAGTGCCGAGGGCCTTCGGCCGGTTACCTCACTACGAGAAGCCACGTTGCAGGGAACCAGGCACAGGGCCTTCTCAGTAGTGGCACCCACCCTGTGGAACGCCCTCCCACCAGATATCAAAGAGAAAAACAACTACCAGACTTTTAGAAGACATATGAAGGCAGTCCTGTTTAGGGAGGCTTTTAATGTTTAATAGATTATTGTATTTTAATGTTCTGTTGGAAGCCGCCCAGAGTGGCTGGGGAAACCCAGCCAGATGGGTGGGGTAAAAATAGTATATTATTATTATTATTATTATTATTATTATTATTATTATTATTATTATTATTATTTGATTTGATTATTTGACATGTATTGTCACTATTGCATACTGAAATTCTAAGAAGACCCTGGACCTCCAACCAGAAGGATAGATACTCCTGCCAGTGACTCAGTGTCTTTCTACCTGGTTTGCATTTGTGAAAAAAATATTTAAAGAAGCAGGTTAAAAATAAAGAAAAGCTTTATTCCCATCCAAGTTGTAGACAGCACTACAAGCACATACACACACTGCGCGTGTTGAGTCGTCCATAACATTGAAGTGAATGGAAGATCTTTGCTAATATGGAAACCGAAGGTATATATCCAAGACCTTTAATTCTTGGTTGATTCAATGTTAAAAATCATCTTTCCCCCTCTATTCGTTTAAAAGATGTGGTATAACTCATAATTATGAAATGATAACCAAAGTACAGTTGCAATCCTCCTCAAACGGATACTTTATATTCACTGGGAACAAAACATTTATCATACAATGATGTGGATTACACACACACACTTGGGGTGGTGGGATTTAGTATTCTTTAGGCCTAGTCCTGTAACTTTCAAAAGCCCAAATTATTCTTAGAAAAAGAATTACATGCATAAATAACTTCCAGTGCTCAAGACAATATTGCATTCTTCATCTGAGAGCAGCGCAATTACTCTGATTTTGCCAAGGAAAGAGTTCTGCGCGGTGGATATGCAAAGAACTGAAAGAGATCTCTCCATCATACTCATTAAGGGCCATGATAATATCAGGAAAAATGAAAGGCTTTGGAAGTATTGCATCTTAACAGTGTGCCAGCATATACTTTGCTGCTTAATAGTTTTATTATCATGATATTAGCTCTGTGCAAATGATCACATACGTACAGGGACAACATTATGATAATCAATTAAAAATATACATCACAAAACACGAATAGCTGAGTCTTTTCAAGGAAGTTTAACAATCATGCAAGCCCCCCCCCCCCAAAAAATGTATTATTAATGCTCCACTTAGTTATTGTGCAAGACAGGTCTTCCTCCCGAGGTGATAACTGTACACATTGTAAGAAAATGGAAAGTGTCACGGATTAATGTTTTTCAACTAATATTTAACTTGCATAAAAGGAGGAAGAGGGGGCGGGGTGGAAACAGCAACACCACGACGTGATTAAAGAAATCAAATCCTTCCAATAGCTACACTGAACCCCTAAAGCAATTTAGGTATTTGTTTCTTACAGACAATTAATCACATGCAGGCAAGCCAGATGAGAACTATTGATTGCCCTTTTCCAAACTAGTGGCATTCAGACAGCAGACAGACAAATGCCCTGAGCAAGAGAAAGCATCTTCCTCCCTCTGTCTGGTGTAGCTTTTAATTGTTCTTCACTAATGTGCATGACATTTTGCTGTTAATCTTTGGTAGAGCTCGGCTCCCCCCCCTTTTTTTTCTTCCCTGCAAGCTATACCAAAGCAGTTTATATTTTTCATTACCTTCACTCCGAGGTCTTTCATAAGCTCAGTTTCAAAATGTACTACATCATATGGCAGCCGGAACTGGGGGATTTCAGATGTACTAGAGAGAACAAATAGAACAGAGCTGATGAAACATTTCCCAGCTGTTTTACAAAAGAGAAGGCATCCTGGAATATTAAACATTTAAACACACGCACACAGAGAGACAGGCAGGGCATACTTAAAGGTGCTAAACACAAAGCAGAAAGTACACCTTAAAACTTGCAAGAGCATGGCTAATCTAACGAACAGACAGCAGATACCCATGTTGGCACCTGTGGTAGAAACTCAAGGAAAATATTTCAACCCATGTAAAAAGATAAGGCATGCTGAAAAATGATATGGCATGCTATTATTATTTTTTTTAAAAAGCCACTTAGAATAAGAAGTAAATACTGTATAGGAAAAACGAAACTTATATTCATCTTTTTACCTAAAAGCAAAATATGCTTATTTAAAGCAAAAATAATAATAAATGTTATACGAAGACTTGCTATAATTGAATACATAAAAAGAAAAGGGTAACCACAAATCTCCGTGTTGGCACAGAGATCAGGTTCAGATTGGGTCTGACGCAGGTCACTAACAGCTGTATATTTTTTGAATATAAAGACCCCAGCAATGCAATATTTAAAGGGTAAGGACAGAAGTTTACCATAACGCTCCTGGGTAGATTGGAAATGTTATCTAGTCTTCCCCCGTCCCGCGCCCCAATTAATTTGTTAAGAAGTAACTGGCACATCAGTTTCACCAAACCTGGGATCAAGATTGCAGCTCTTTATCCTCTTTACCTTCTTTCCTGTTTCCATAATACATAAAGGTCCCAGTTTCAGGTAGGTAGCCGTGTTGGTCTGCCATAGTCAAAACAAAATAAAATAAAAAATTCCTTCCAGTAGCACCTTAGAGACCAACTAACTTTGTTCTTGGTATGCGCTTTCGTGTATCTGAAGAAGTGTGCATGCACACGAAAGCTCATACCAAGAACAAACTTAGTTGGTCTCTAAGGTGCTACTGGAAGGAATTTTTTATTTTATTTTGGTTTGACATAAAGGTCCAGTTTTCCAAATCCTCACTACGCAAAATTTCACTTATCCAAACATAGATATGCAGAAACCTCACTAAACACACAGCTGATTCAGATATCTAAACAACTTGCCCACTTCCTTGTTTGTGCTTTGCTGGTTGATGGCAGCCAATTTCCGAAAGGAAACCAAGGAGAAAATGAGGGTGGGCGAGAGAAAGATCAGCCAAATAATCAAAAGATCAGGAGAGATCGAACATAAAAGTTTTTCTTTTGTCTCTCTTTTGCTTGTTGGCTGCAGTCATTTTAGGAAAACCATAGTGGGAGTGGGGAGAGTGGTCATGGATTAGAAATGTTCCCATAGGAAATAATGGGGAACATTGGCTCATTATGGGAACACTCACCTAATGTAAGGTCCTTGGAAGGTTGCTCATGAGTAACCAGGCAAAACTCCAGCCGTTCCTTTAGTAGTTTTATTGTGCATACTATGTACAGTGCAGAGCTTAAAAGTTCATGTCTGTATCAAACGTCTGCAGAATCCAGGAGTGGCCCCTTCCGGTTCTGATCTCAACATAAGAGCTTTGGTATACGAAATCCCCACCTCCCCTCTTTTCGTTTCACCCCTCTATGCATTTGGGGCAATGGAAATGGCGTGTCCCTCTCCTCTCCCTCTGCGTGAGGGGAGTGCAGGGTCTCTCCAACATCCCCAGAGCCTCAGCTCTCAGTTCCCTGGGCTGCCTCCCCCTCCCTACTGGAGACATCGCTGTCTCCCCTGCTGGAAGAGGAAGTGCTACTGGTCAGGTGGGACTGGGGCTCTCTGTAGTATCCCGAGAGCCCTTCCACCACCCTGCACTGAGCCTGGGACAATCCCCTGACACCTAACAAATGATTTCCTGGAATCACATTGTGTTCAGAAAGTGTGACCTGCAGGTATTTGTGTTAATAAAATATTCCCCTTCCTGCATGAGCAGTTACTCACAAGCCCCCAAAACAAAAACAGAGATGAATACATCAGGTAAAAAACGTAAAGGACCCCTGGACAGTTAAGTCCAGTCAAAGGCGACAGTTAAGTCCAGTCAAAGGCGACATCTCACTTTCAGGTCGAGGGAGACGACGTTTGTCCACAGACAGCTTTCCAGGTCATGTGGCCAGCATGACTAAACCACTTCTGGTGCAACAGAACACTGTGACGGAAACCAGAGCACATGGAAATGCCATTTACCTTCCCTCCACAGCAGTACCTATTTATCTACTTGCACTGGCATGCTTTCGAACTGCTAGGATGGCAGGAACTGGGACAGAGCAACGGGGGCTCACCCCGTCATGGGGAGTCGAACTGCTGACCTTCTGATCAGCAAGTCCAAGAGGTTCAGTGTTTTAGACCACAGTGCTACCTGTGTCCAGGTATCCCTCTTCTAGACCAAGCCAATACATGTCAGTTTGTATCCCTCAGTTCAGCTCCTGGATCCCTCCATAGTTCTCTCCTGGTTTCCTCTTTCTGCAGCAGCCAATAATGCTATTTAGAACTTTCTAGTAGTATTTCAGATCTGCTTTAGTCCTTTTCCCTCTCTTGTAGTCTCTTTTAACTCCAGCCCTTCAACTTTCTGACTCCACAAATGCTCGTTTCTAGCTTGATTTATATACTGAATTTTCACTTCCCCTCCAAAACCTTTCGACAATCAACAAGGTGACTACTCTCCTTTTAAGCTTCTGATTCTCCTTAACTGCTAGGTTCTTAGTATGAACCTTGGATCCTCCTGTGAACGACAAGCCCATTGCACAAAACATTCTCTTATACTCTTAACCTCCCTGTAAACTTTTGACCCTCCTGTGCATGGGAGCCTTTAAAGCAAGCAAGCAACTGTTTAACAATCCAAGTCTTTCAACCAAAAACCAAACACAAAATGGCTGAAAGTTTTATCTCCTCACAGGCAGCATTATGATAAAATGTAGTGTAGATTGCTTAAACCTACTACCTTGAATACGTGGCATCAAACTATTGAGGAAATTGCTAAGAAGAGCAAGAGGGTCTCTGCTGTGCAACTACCCAACATTCTATGCCCCTTCCTAATAATTTATTGGCCACTTTTATGCTTTTAAGCTTTATGTTCATGCTGTTCCTTTCCTTGGGGCTTTTAACTTCATAAACTGCCTAGTCGTACCTTGGAAGTCGAATGGAATCCATTCTTGAAGTCCATTCGACTTCCAAAACGTTCAGAAACCAAAGTGTGGCTTCTGATTGGCTGCAGGAGGCTCCTGCAGCCAATCAGAAGCCGCAGAAGCCTCATCGGTTGTTTGGGTTCCAAAGAACTTTCGCAAACTGGAACACTCACTTCTGGATTTGTGGCATTCGGGAGCCAAAACATCTGAGTACCAAGGTGTTCAAGATCCAAGGTACGACTATATGATAGAAATCTATAGCTATATGATGGTGTAAGAATGCATATGAAATTAATTTATTAAAATGAATGGCCTGATTCTGTCTTCAGTGTTGCTACTCAGCAAAAGCTACAAAAGTTAGAAGTGGAAGACTGAACCTCAAATTCCCTCCCCAAATGCTATCCATATTGAATAAATAAAAGTATATTGTTTACAATAAAAAGATGAACTGGGGCTTTTTAGGGGGTGAGGGGATTTGATACTTAGAATGAATATTTTGCAGAAAACCATGTCCCCCCACCCCTACACTTCAAATTGTTGTGGAGTGGAATGATGAAAACATGGTGTTCAGAATGCTTTATTTCCAAATTTAATTATACTTTATATAATTAATTTAATTCCAAATTTAATTTAAATCTACCTTAAGCCCCCAACATAGCCTTCCTTTTCAAATATGGTGATATTCGAGTAGCCCAATCGAGCCAGAAAGGTGGCACAGCTGATGCTTGCAGGCCCTGCTCCAAGAAGAGCTATCTTAGCATGGTAGGCTTCCGGCATTTCTTCTGGCGATGGCAAGGATGGACTTCTACTCTGAGGAATATTCATTGCTCTGAATACCTGAAAAGGAAATACATTAAAGTAGTTAATGAGTACAGGAGACAATACCCCTCTCTTCAAGCCACAACAGTTAAGTTGTTTGGAAAATGTCCATTCGTAGAGTTTGTCATCACATATGAAAAGGGTAATTCTCAGTGTTAAGTATTACTGTAAGTAAGTTCACCGCACAGTGAACACTGAAGTTGCAAACTGTCCTTAGGGAATGTATTCCAATGACTGCCAATCACAGACAGCTGCTGCCAGGGACTGGCAGGACACTGATGAGTGTGCACCGGGAGAAAGCGGGCTGGAGTCTGACTCGGGAGAGGGGGATCACTGATTTGTGGGGGACTGTTCCAGCCAGGAATCAGAGACTGGGGAAGCTTCAGAGATGGAGGGTGGAGCACAAGATGGATAAGAAAAAGAGGCAGGCCAGGCAAGTGAAGGGCCAGATGCTATGCCACCCTCTCCTGCACCACTGTCCCCTGGAACCAGAAGGGGATTGAAATGGGAGGAGCAGAGGAAGTTGCCACGCAGGCGCAGTCTTTGGCTCCATGTGCCCAGCCTGTCAGGGGAAGATGCATAAACTGGTGGAAGGGGAATGGTCGCCTGTTGCTGCAACTGCTCCATAGAGCACAGACCTTGGAATAGCTGCCTAGACACTAGATTGGTGTGCACAGGTATCCAGAGCTGTAGAAGCAATAGTGTTATCTTTGACAATAAAGAATTAACTATCTGTAAGTGCATTCCTTTGGCTGGGAAGCATCCTTGACAACTGCAGAGAATCTGAGATTTACTTGCCATTTGCCTCCACTTTTATCTGTTGGATCGCGTGATGGAAGATTTGTGGGGAGCGGGGCGGTCAAAAGCAATGATAGCTGGGGCAAGCTATGATTCTTCCTTACAACCTAAAATAGGTTTCATGGGAGTGAATTCTACTTATTTAGAATGTATTTTTAATCAAGTAATTCCAGTCCAGGTGAATAAATAATATAGAGAACCACATAGATGTCACCGTTATTAGATCCCACACACGCCCAGCCCAAAAAACCCAGGACCAGAAGCATTTATTTGACAGAAGTAGACCAAACCAAGAGTCTAGTCAATTGTAATTTTAAATGAAGAAAAGTTGAGCATGACTGCAATGTAGTGGTTGAGAAATCATGCAGCCATGCAAGAAATTCTAAAAATTCAAGGTTGAGTGCCTTGCTTTTAATTTTGCCTTCTCGTGCATATGGCTTTGAGTAGCAGTACAATATAGGGTTTAAAAATAAAAGACCTATGCTGACCATCTATGATGCTCAGTCAGTGTTCCACGCTGTGAAGAAATGTGGGGTGCTCTTTCATAATTATTTATAAATGATTTTTAATAGTACAGACCCTATAAACAGATATACATTTTCACTACTTTCTAAATCAGTATTCTCCAAAGTGGTGCCCCCCCAATGTTTCTGAGTATAATTCTCATCAGTCCCAGCTATCATGGTTAATAGAGTTGATGGGAATGGAGGTCTTCAACATCTGAAGGTCACCAGATTAGGAAAGCCTATTGGAAAAGGGCAGCATTATAGAAAGGAACATGATTCCTACCATTTACAGCAATGCCAGCAATGCGCTCCAGGTGGAATTGTGCTTGGACCTGGTCTGAAAGATCCAGCCAGGGCAGCAGATGGACAACAGAATGCTAAAACATCTGCAGAGGCTATCCATATACTACCAGGTCAGGTTCAAGGATCTTGCATGCCTTTTTAAGAGTCATGGGGCAATTTAAACGATGCCAGGCAAATGCCAGAAATACAAGATGCTAATCGGCAGAAACAATTTGCCTTTGTGGCACCTTGATGCTGACCATTTGCACTTATCTACCTGCAAAGCCAGCGTGATGTCTTGTTTTGTGCTGCGTTACTGGCACAGCCAGTCAATAAGTCTCCCACCCTATGCACTTAATCTGCTGGCACAGTATGTTTTCAATTGGGCTGTAAATCTTGCAAGGCACAAAAAGGCAAGGACCACAAACCATTTAAAGTGCCACATGGAAGACAAAGGGATTAACCCAGCTTAATTGGTTTATAACAGCACAGTTTAAGCACTTAGGCAGGTATCCTACCCGAATGCTTAGGGAAGGCTGCACAAATATTTGAGGCAGAAGCACAACAGGCACTTTGAACTACCGAGGGCAGGAGACAATTCCCTAATCGCTTACATATGCCCTCCCTGACATTGCTCCCATACCTTTGCTAAGAAGCAAACCTGGAGGTGAACCTAAAAAGATGAAGAGCACACTGCAAAATAGCTTCTTGGAAGTAAATATTACAACCCAGTGGTTTCCAAACTTAGGACATCCATAGAAGCCTTTCTTCAAGTCCACCAAGGAACCCTTGCCTGTAAAGACCTGTTGTGACTCAATGTCACCCTGCACGGATCAGCACACATTCAACACTTCTCTACACATACCCGCTGCAGTGAATGATGGATAGTGGTGCCCAAATAGTCAATCAGGGAGGCCTATCCACCATCAGTGAGAAACCTCATATATGTTTCCATGGAGCCCTGGGGATGCAGATTGAAAGCCATCGCTGCTGCTCAAAATGTTTCACGTTTCTCTCTCTCAAGGAGATCTGGGATGGAGCTCATTTTATTGAAGTTTTCTTTTCACCCCACCTTCTTCCCTTAAGATCATGATTCTCCCCTTCTTCGTTTAATCCCCACACCAATCCTGTGAGGTAGGTTAGGCTGAGAGGCAGTGACTGGCCCAAGGTCACCCTGTGAGCTTCATGGCTGAGTAGGATTTTAAATCCTGGTCTCCTAGGTCTCAGCCCAACAATCTAACCACTACATCACACTGGCTTTTCATGACAGACCTTTCCCCCTAATGGAATTGAAGGCCTTCCTGCTTTGTTCAGATGTCCATCAGAGTCATCGTCTCTGGGAAAATGTGCTTGACTAGATAGCCCAGAAATGTTCCTACATGAACTATTCTCTCTGCGAGCTGCTTTTCTTTAGAGGCTTGTGGAATAAGTTTCAGTTGCCCCGGAAAAAGAAGAGTAATTGTATTCAAAATATTCTGGGGCACTGATACTTGAGCTTCTTTCTGAAAAGCTAGCTCACAAGACTTTGAGGTCCACCTCTTGATTTCCTCCTGTCCTTTTGGTGCTGCTCAGCTTCTTCTTCTGACATGCATTTGTCAGCGCAGTTTATAGCTACAGTAGATGCTGAACATGTTAATTTTGATAGATTTCGTCTGCTGAAGATAGCAAGAAATTATTCAATCTTGCATGCTTGGAATGCAAGTGGAATATTACCCCCAAAATGCATTATGAATATGACAGATTATTGTTCCTTATCATTTCTATAATATATGAAATAGTCATTAAAAACCACTGCCAAACTTGAGGGGGGGGGTTGCCCTAAAGTTTGCAACATTTATGAGCATGATCTGGGTATAAAATGAGTGTATATATTCTAAGTATATATTTGTGCACGTACATATTTCAATAAATTTTAAATTATGCAGAACTACCACATTGCTCAACTGTATTAGAACCCTTGATACCAATAGATCACTTTAAATAAACTTAAAATGCTGTGATGAAAACTATTCAGAGCTATTCATCCTATGCCAGTTTTAATATCAATCATTGTGCCAGCGCACAGCATTTTTAATAGATTTCTAAAGATTTTTGAAGAAGAATGGTGGATATTTAGCAAAATCTATCAAGGCATAATTCTTCCCTATTAATCAAAGCATTAAGGCTAAAAGGAGACACAAATCAAGGTTTAACAGATATTGCTCACATTTGGTTTTAAAAACAGTAATAATTCAGTATTATATCACTCACACATTTGACAAGAGTTTAATCTATTTCTTTTACGCGAGCTGCAAATGTGCGTATTTTTAAAGAAGAAAAAGCAAACTGGAATGGTTCTCTTTCTGTGGCAAGCCAAAAAACATTCACTATTAGTAAAGGATTAATAAAGCATCAGACATTGACTGTGCTCAACGAAACTTGCAAGCACAATCTTTCAACAGTCCTCCTGGCCTCTCCTTGGGAAGTCCAAAGCCAGTTGCCTGTCACAAACGGGTGGTCAAAAAGATGACGGCTCCAACAGGAAATTAAATATCTCATTTGCCAGCTTTTTTTGCAGGAAGAGTTGCAGGTAAGCTACAGGTAGAGTGTAGCAACGGACTATTTACTCAAAGGAACGCCTGCCCATAGAACACCATGCAGGAGGAGAAAAATGCATGATCTAGAGCTGAAGAATTGAGGTGAATCAACTCTTAATGGGTTCAGCCCAGTTTATTCTACCATCTGGGACAAAAGGAACCGTGATTCAAATCTTTTCCCATTAAGTATTCTTAAGAAGAGCATATTACATTCATTTTTGGAGTGTACTTCAGGTATGAATAGCTACAGAGCAAAGTTCAAATGATTAGCTGCCAAAATCTTAGTCATTTTTTACATATATATCTATATTTTAAGGCGGACCCAGGTGGCGCTGTGGGTTAAACCACAGAGTCTAGGGCTTGCTGATCAGAAGGTCGGCGGTTCGAAACCCTGCGATGGGGTGAGCTCCCGTTGTTTGGTCCCAGCTCCTGCCAACCTAGCAGTTCGAAAGCACGTCAAAGTGCAAGTAGATAAATAGGGACCGCTCCGGTGGGAAGGTAAACGGCGTTTCCGTGCACTGCTCTGGTTTGCCAGAAAGCGGCTTAGTCATGCTGGCCACATGACCCGGAAAGCTGTCTGCGGACAAACACCGGCTTCCTCGGCCTATAGAGCGAGATGAGCACCGCAACCGCAGAGTTGGACACGACTGGACCTAATGGTCAGGGGTCCCTTTACCTTATATTATAAGGCGCACCATTTTTTTAACTGGAGCAGTGGCGGATTCGAGGTCTCAAATTTCAGCAGTGTCCTCTGCAATACCCCCTGCTTCTCATCTTCCATTCTACATCATAGTTGCAGTGCCCCTCCCTGTGGCACCCCTGAGACTCTTTGCCCAGTGTGACTGTCATGCAGTCATGCTCCCCTAAATCCACCTCTGACTGGAGGGGTAGGTGGGCAGAGCTACGACACTTGTGCCCACTCTCTCACAATTCATGAGGGATCAGAACAGGGCTACACTGCAAATCAAACCTTAGACCATGGCTGAATATAAAGGATGATTTGCCAAGTGGCAAGTTAGCAGAATGTGCATGGAGCTGCTCAGTAAGTCAAGGTGAACAGACCAATCTTTAGGGATTATTAATTTCTTTATTATTTCACATTTACACCCCACCCTTGTTCGCCAAGTAGGGAGGGCAGGGTGTCTTACTTACAACAATGAAATTACACAAATCTGTTCAAAACAAGTTTCTAATATGTTGGCAACCTCATACCTGGCATTGCTCAAAAATCCCAAGAAACCAAAATGACCAGTGCAGTTTTGAAAGGTTCCATCCACCATATCGATTCAAAATAGCATGCAACTGTATGCAAGCACAGACAGAAAACATGCTCCCAATATCTCAGGAACCATCATGCGAAATTGGGTTATGGTATCTTCAGAGCTGTCCCAATTCATAGCAAGCAAGCAAGGGACTTTCCAAATTAGCCTGAAAAGATAGAGTCAACATGGCAGGGAAGGGAGGGGGGTCTCCAAAACTAGTGTGAGGGTGAGCAAGAGTTCCAATGGTCAGGTGGCTAAAGCTTGTGTAGATTTTATAGCTGCTTTCCTCCTGCCCTTCAAGTTGCCCAGAAAAAAAGACCATCTGGCTGATAACTGGGCCTCCAGTATGTGTAATAATGTGGTGGGAGCTAAGTATATAAAGAAGACTGATCGCCGGAGAATTGATGCTTTTGAATTATGGTGCTGGAGGAGACTCTCGAGAGTCCCGTGGACTGCAAAAAGATCAAACATGCATCCTTAAAGAAATCAGCCCTGAGTGCTCACTGGAAGGACAGATCCTGAAGTTGAGGCTCCAGTACTTTGGCCACCTCATGAGAAGAGAAGACTCCCTAGAAAAGACCCTGGTGTTGGGAAAGATGGAGGGCACAAGGAGAAGGGGATGACAGAGGATGAGATGGTTGGACAGTGTTCTCGAAGCGACTAGCATGAGTATGGCCAAACTGTGGGAGGCAGTGAAGGATAGGCGTGCCTGGCGTGCTCTGGTCCATGGAGTCACGAAGAGTTGGACACGACTGAACGACTGAACAACAACAATTATTGTTCTTGCCCCCATAAGTCATCCCCTGAACTTGTTGTAAATAGGAGGACAGTCAGATGGGGACTGGCTGAGGGCAGAGAGAGGCTGGTTGAGCATTGCCCTAATGGACCAGCCTCCCCTGCTGGGCAAAGAGGGGAGGGAAGGAAGGAGGTGGCAGAAAGCGAGAAAATTTTGCCCTGACCTACCAATGGCACAACGCAGAGAGAGCCTGTTCTTTCACACACAAAACAAATGTTCCCCAACCCTGCTTTATAACCAAAAGTATTTATGGATTACATCTAGCTCTTTGTACATTCTTTTATTCAACACAAAGAAGGGAGCGGAGAACTACCACATTTGACTTAGTCTGGTTGCCAACAAGATGTGGAATCAAATCTCATTAGTAAACAAAAAAACCCCCCCAAAAAACTCCCTGAACTCTACACATCTTCACTTACCTCTGTAGCAAATTGCTGCAGTCCGCCAATATTAATTGGTCCCTCCTCGGTGGCATATAAATTGCATCCACCCACGCAGAGGTCTGAAGTTGGACACACCATCCCGCACGTCAGCCCAAGTGGGTTGTCAGAAAAGATCATTCTGGCAGCTCCGTAGTAGTTCTGCACAAGCAGGAAAACAGCAGCAGCATCATGTTAGAAGGAATGTGGAAGCTTAGAGGCGAAGCTTTCAGCATTGCATCTGAACAATGTGTGTAGCATTATCCCAACGATTCCACACAAAATGTAGCCACGTTACTCAGACACACAAGTTTCAAATCCATTTTCAATCATGTCAACCTTATTTTGAAGACTGAAATGTTGTGATTAGTTTAGGCAGATTTTAAGTCCTCCGCGTAGCAAAATGGTCTTGCTATAGAAATAATATTGTAGCTGCAAAACCTTCCTGCAATGGCACCCTCTGTTCCTAAATCAATTACATACAAGGGGAGAGGGAACCCCACAAGATAATGTAATTTCTTTCCCAATTTTCTCCTCATTCCACAGAATCCACATCAAGACAATTCCTATCTTTCATTATTACCGGTACTTGAAAGATACTTATAAATTCCACCACTGATCCTCAGCAAAATAAGCTGGTTAACACATCCAAGGTTGATGCAACAAAAAAGTTTCTATGATTTTATAATTCTATTATGTATCTGTACCCATTGTTTCCTCAATATGTGTCCAAGGGCAGGTTAGGAACAGCTTTCAGTGCCCTCAATAAGGTTAATACTCCAGGAAAAGCCCCTGGCAACATGTTCCTGCTGCTTGAAATGGCAACCAAAGGCATCTACTCAGAATTAATGGGATGTTGTGCAGTGGTTACAGTACTGAAGTAGAGTCACATCCACACCGTGCATTACAAGCACTTAAGTACATTACAGTATGGTCACATCTTGCACACATTTAATTTGTGTGATCTCAACTATACACAGTTGTAGGTCAGCTAGCTGAAATCCTGTACGTTAAATGCAGAGCCGGTACATGGAGAGGGTCTCCCCACACCAAGTCTGAATTGCTCGCATGACATCTCATGGGAACTAAAACACCACGTGAGATCTTGCAAGAGCATCCTGGGGCTTCTGGATCCAGTGAGATTAGAGAGCCTTGCTTGGAAACCAAGGCTCTCTAATCATGCTGGGTCTGGGGGGAAGAACTCAAACAACCCCATGAGAGCTCACAGGAGCAACCTGGGACTTTTGGAGGCAGCACACCAGTTCCTGAAGCCTTGAGATGATTGCAGGGGGTTTGGTTCCAAGGATTTGAGTATATGCATTTTTGCATATACGCAGAACCCTTGGAACCAACCGCCGTGTAAGACACAATCCTACTGTACATCCCCCAAAGAGTCCTAGGAATGTAGTTTGTCAAGGGTGCTGGGAATTTTACTTCTCTGATGGGTACACTATGGTTCTTTGCATTCCGGGGATGGGGTGGGGCAGAAGCAATGTGCTTTACATGTACGGTGTAGATGGGTGGCGCTGTGGTCTAAACCACTGAGCCTCTTGGGCTTGCTGATCAGAAGGTTGGCAGTTCGAAGCCCCATGACAGGGTCAGCCTCCATTGCTCTGTTCCAACTCCTGCCAACCTAGCAGTTCAAAAGCACACCAATGCAAGTAGATAAATAGGTACCACTGCATTGGGAAGGTAAACAGCGTTTCTGTGTGCTCTGGTTTCTGTCACGGTGTTCTGTTGCAGCAGAAGTGGTTTAGTCATGCTGGCCACATAACCTGGAAACTGTCTGTGGACAAACGCTGGCTCCCTTGGCCTATAGAGCAAGGTGAACGCTGCAACCCCAGAGTTGTCTGCGACTGGACCTAACGGTCAGGGGTACCTTTACCTTTACCTAACCCGTCCAGGAGTCCTTTACCTTTTTACCTTGTAGATGGGACCTAGACCTGGAGAAAACTAGGTTCGAATCCTAACTCATTCAAGAGGTTCCTCATACTGTCATACTGTCTCAGCCCTACCTATGTCACAGGATTAGTATGAGCGTAAAAATGAGGACAAAACATGTACCCAACCTTGAGCTCACTGTTGGAAAGCTGGGGCCTTTAATGTGGTAGTAACAATGAGAATTCCTTCTGTTTTAAAAGTGGGTTGCAGCACCCTCTCAAGAACATAAGAAGAACCCATCATAACCACCTGAGGATCTTCAGGTTTAGTGCACTGCATCTAACAATGGATAGCCATGGAAGCCCACAAGCAAAGCAAGATGGTAACTGCCCTTCTGCTAGCAACTGGCACTCAGAGCACGTTACCCCTGAACCATAATTTACTACGGGGTAGCAGATAGCAAAGAGGTGTGTAGGAGACAAAGGCAGAGCTGTCCTGCTCTTCCTTCCACCAGCTCATTCCAGCTTGCAACCAGGGGAAAACCAGTCAGAAAGGAGAGCATCAGTGGGCTGGCGATGTGAGGAATGAATAGAGAAAATATTTTAGTTCCAACTAGCTACCTCATTATGAGGAACGGTTATATCACTCCACACAAATTAAAAGGCAGCGGGGCAGGGGAGCTAGGAAAACATTTCACCTACACAAACTTTGTTTACTGCCAGTTCTGTGTTCCTAGCACCAAGCAATGCATTTCCATAGAAAATCCACAGGTAATTTGGAAATCTGCCATGTTGCAAATGTGCTCACTTTATTTGCTGCTTTATTAGTTGTTTGGCTCCAGGTAGCCTCAGACAGTTTCATGCAGCCTCAAGGACTCCGTTAATGTGAGTCTGAATGAAAAAGAAACACAGACTACGTGTAGGAGTAAATGTGTTTTAAAAAATAACATAAACAGGTCATCTTGCAAAATAAAAAATAAAAAAGTGATTTCACAGGACTGGGCAAGATGAGAAGAGGTGCTTTGGCGTGAAAATATTAACCATGTCACTATGATGACAGATAGGAACACGGGTGGCACTGTGGTCTAAACCACAGAGCCTCTTGAACTTGCTGATCAGAAGGTCAGCGGTTCGAATCCCCACGACGGGGTGAGCTCCCGTTGCTCAGTCCCAGCTCCTGCCAACCTAGCAGTTCGAAAGCATGTCAAAGTGCAAGTAGATAAATAGGTACCGCTCCGGTGGGAAGGTAAACAGTGCTTCCATGTGCTGCTCTGGTTCGCCAGAAGCAGCTTAGTCATGCTGGCCACATGACCTGGAAAAACTGTCTGTTGACAAATGCTGGCTCCCTAGGCCAGTAAAGCGAGATGAGCGCTACAACCCCAGAGTCGTCTGTGACTGGACTTAACTGTCAGGGGTCCTTTACCTTTACCTTTATGATGACAGATATTGTGAGGATGCAGGCTGCACATAGAAAATGCACGGCCCGAACAGAAGAGTTTTGGATGAACAGATTAAAGAATGTGCCCTTGTGGATTTCAATAAGCTTGCCTAAAAATATGAAATAATATCCCAAATGACTGGAATGGCAGACTCAGATACTGGTGGATTTCAGTGGCAGCTGTATTTGCAACTGGACAACTACAGGAGAAGAGGAAAGTGCGAGATATACACACAGGTTGCATCATCCATGTGTCTATGCATCACTGAAACATGTCATGTGGTCATCTTGCCCATCAGACATCAGAGAGCAAACTGGCAGCAGACATTATTTAAGCAGGTTTTTTGTTAAAGATTATCAGAAAAATCCAATTTTAAACAAGCAAATAAACAGGTTGCACTCTAGGCTTTGGAATCCACAGTCTATAAGGTAAAAATTAAGTCCAGCCAAAGGTGACTGTGGGATTGCGGCGCTCATCTCGCTTTCAGGCCGAGGGAGTCAGCATTTGTCCACAGACAGCTTTCCAGGTCATGTGGCCAGCATGACTAACACACTTCTGGCACAACGGGACACGGTGACGGAAACCAGAGCGCACAGAAACACCATTTACCTTCCTGCCGCAACAGTACCTATTTATCTACTTGCACTGGCATGCTTTCGAAGTGCTGGGTTGGCAGGAGCTGGGACAGAGCAACGGGAGCTCACTCCATCGCGGGGATTCAAACCGCCTACCTTCTGATCTGCAAGTTCAAGAGGCTCAATGGTTTAGACCACAGCATCACCCGCCACTTTCTATAACGGGAATGGGCAGGCTGCTGTTCAGATGTTGCTACACTCTAACTCCTATCGTCCTTGATCATTGGCAATGCTGGCTTGGGCTGATGGGAGTTGGAGTCCAGCAACATCTGGAGGGCCACAAGTTCCCCATTGCTTTATTGCTTGATTTATCCCCATTGTTGCTGCTCTATGAGCACAACAGTGGCAGCCAAGTGGCTAAGGGAGAATGGAGAAGTCTTATGTCACCCTTCCTGCGGACTGCCTCACATTAGCATTCTAGTCAATCTAGCTGGTAACCAGAAAGCTACACACTGTCATTTTAAAGGGAATAATGCATGAAAGTATAGCTTAATTTATTTGTCAAAATTCTAAAGCCTTTTAGCACATGATGGAAGTTGAAATATCAAACCAGATGTCTTTTACACTGAGGCTGAAATCTAAAAAGGTATTTATTTACAACTGCCAAATCAGTATATGCAAATCACTATCCATTTTAATTTATTAACTAAATGTTCTTCATGGAAATCAAATTGCAACCAATTCAACAGGTGGCTATTTGTTTCCCCCCCTGTGCTTTCCTCTAAAACACAATTAATTATATAATGGTTAAAAGACAAATTTTCACATACTAATATACTTGTGTGGCATCTTCATTAGAATACTTCCATTATGTAAATTCAAATGTTGATTGTTTTCCTCTGTTACTGGATTATTATTGTGATTAAATTTATGCCAAAATGCATTATTCATTGGATTTAAAGCCATTATGTACATTTTATATGGACTGTTACAACTACAGTGAGGTATGCATTGTGGACTTCCACGCTATTAGAGACTAACACAGTAACACAACAAATGCATTAAAGGGAACAGCCACAATCCAACATGCCTAATTCTGCATTTGATGATAGCTGACGCATTTTGCAGTTCACTTTCAAATTATTTCAGAGCTCATAAATGCACCAAAACTTTAATTAAATGGGCAAATGTGAATAATTACCAATGAAACAATTTACTTAGTGGTTATTGCTGATTTCAATAGCCATGAAAACTTCCACAAGCTCTTTCACCATCATGTCCAAAACGATGGCATGAACCACTTTCAAAAGAACTGAAAGATAAATTCAGGGCAGTTACACCTTCCTTGTCCTACATAATTAGACAGATGGGCACCATATGAAACTTGTCACGGTTACTATCCTGTCTGAAAGAGTCATGTAACGTGAAATGGAAAAAAAATATTGGGGACATAAAGAACCCAGAAATAAGGAAGAATCTCAATTAGAGGCTAATGGAGATTAATAGACTAATTAGAGAACTCTAATAGAGAGCTCCAGATAAACATGATTTTCTCCCATAAACAATTCAGAGGGAAGTGTTGGCAAACCAATGCCTACTTAATTTACCAACAATATGGCTGGTTATAGCCTGTGTTAATTATGATACTGGCTGCAATGATGCTGGGTTTCTGCTTGAAACCTTGGGATACAATTCTACTAGTCCATTGGTAAGTCACCCTGATGGCCAGTTGGACTAACAGTGATGGTTATCATGAAGAATTGTAAAACACTTTGTATATAAACAATCCTATAAAAATAAACAAAAGGTGATTTTCTATTAATTTCTAGGCAGCTGTAAGCAAGTTACTGACATCTAAAGGCAGCATTCAGTACTGGGAAGAAATACTGCTTCATCTCTTGAGTTAGATTAAACCCTGCTGGGATCAAAAAATATTTTCTTCTCTGAGCTGTTCATTATTAATTGTTCCAACCATGGGCCAATACAATACAATACAATACAATACAATACAATACAATACAATACAAAGTATACGTTGAAGGGCAGTTTGTGTTGATGCAAAGGTGAACTGTTCCGGATGCAAACACCATCTTGGTAGTCAAGATAACACCACAATTAATAGTTGTTGCAGCATGGAGCTCATGTTTATATTCGCTTGCTTTGATATAAGCTCATTGGCTTGTTTTGATGTTATCCTTATCTGTGGGCTGGGGGCATTTTGCCCTGAGCCTAGGAAGGGGAACTCTCTGAAAGATTTGGGTATTTGCCACCTATGCCCTCATCTGGTCAGGTGGAGTGATGGGAAGTCCTGGCTAGAGTGAAGCATGCTGTTTTGTGTATAAAGAATGTAGATACATTTCCTTGGGTGCAGACAAGCCATCTCCTTGTTGTGGTGTCTGTCCTGTGCCTGCCAAGGCTAGGAGACCTGGCAGGCTGCTTTGTTTTAAGTCTACACCGGTGTTTCCCAAACTTGGGTCTCCAGCTGTTTTGGAACTACAACTCCACCATCCCTAGCTAACAGGACCAGTGGTCAGGGATGTTGGGAATTCCCAAAACAGCTGGAGACCCAAGTTTGGGAAATCCTGGTCTACACCTTCTTTAATAAAGCATTAGAACTGATCACTCTGCTGTTTTTGACATCTTTGGTATCCCTTTACCCAACCACTCTCGTGAGCCCTCCTTTTGACCTGAGGTTCAGAACACAGTTCTTTAAAAGTACTGGCCACAGCACATTAAAGAGAGTTTCACCAAAGAGAAATAACGATCCATATGCCTTTGGTATCTATGAACTCCCACTACCCTCATCGGCATCAAGGGTGCCAAAATGAAAACACAAAACTCAAATACGTTAGGAAGCCAACACAGTGTCCTCTAGATGTTGTGGACTCCAACTCCCATCAGCCCCAGGCAGCATGACCAAATGACAAGGGATGGTGGGAATTGTAGTCCATAACATCCTAAGCATGTCACATTGCCTACCCTGCCTTATACTGAGAGTATTAATCTAGCTAGGCCAGTGTTACTCAGGCTGCCTTTGGACAACACTGTATTCTGTCTTCCCAATGTTTCCTTACCTGATAATTTCCACATTTTATGTGACCTGTCACATGACATAAAAGCCACTCAGCTTAGCGCTCATTTCAATGTTATTTGTTTGCAGGAATAAATCTGTTTGCAACCCTGTTAACCAAGGAAATCACTGGAGTTTTGCATTGTAAATTCATACAAAAAACTTCAGGTGGTATTCCAGCATACAGTTCTTTCCTACCATTTAAAATTTAGCATGACATGGCACTATAAGCGATCCAAAAGCACCAGTTCCATAGCTCAGCAAGCAATGCAGTGTCAAGGGTTGTTAGAATCCAGGATAGAAAAACTGGCATTAGAATCAGGAAAACTAGCACAATCATCCTCACGTCTAAATGCTCTACAGGATCTCAAGCAGGGATTTTCTCCACGACCATCTACCCAAGCCTCTTAGTTGGGGACTTCTGCATGCAGAAGATGTGCTTAGCCCCTGAGTTATAGTCCACCTTCTTTGAAAGTCTATGGAAATAGCTCCTCTTTCAAAATCTGGTTGCCCTTGGGAAGAAATTCTGCACTAGTGTTTAAGGAAACATGACCCAAGATTTTAAGCTTTTAGCCTTTTCCCCTCCCCATTCCCTATGTGTGGCTTGTCGGCACTTCTAGACTTCTCTACAATGATGGTCACCTTTGGTCTGCCTCAGATTGTTTCCACTCTGCTCTTTATATAGAGCACACTGTGAATAAAAATTGCCTTGCGGGATTAGGCCAAAAGTAATATAGTCCAAAATTTGGTTGCCGATAGCAGCCAGACAGATGCCCTGGGAAGCCTACAAGCAGGGTGTTACAGTGACAGCCTTTTCCTGTTTGCTCCCAGCATCTGGCAATCAAAGGTTTCATATCTGATCATGGGGATCCCATTTAGTTGTCATTGCTAATAGCTGGTGATAAACCTGTCGATAACCCTACACTTCCATTGAATTGCAATGGGCAAATATCTACACACTTGCACCGACTTTCCGAAAGGAGGTAAATAGAAGCTGGACAATCATCTAACCCCTTCTAGCATGGATTTCACAAGCCGCTTAGTGTTAGCACATAGACTGCCTGAAAAGAATGGTGCTTGACATTTGCCTCATTTACACTTGGTCACTAAAACGGAGACTTCTGGATATTGCCCCAAGGATACGGCCTTTGTTAAATGTTTAAGCAGGTCAGTCACATACCTTGCTTGTTAAATCAGCACATTTCCTAAAGGTATGTTATAAAATGGTAAGCTTTTTTCTTAAGAAAAACAGAGAGTTCTGGTTTTTTAAAATAATAATAATAATAATCTTACAGTTTGTTGAAGAATTAAAAAATATAGAAATGCTAAGGAGCTGTAGGCTAAGTTCCCACTTCCTTGACAGGGTGAGGGGCTACTGTATTTTAACTTCTCTATACACCCCTAAGAGTATTAAACCACTGTGCACAAGCCTGTTTCTCACCAAGGAACAGTCCAACAGTTAAAAAGACAGCATTTCCCTTACACTGACATCTCTCAAGTACATTGCTAATGGCTATTTTAGAGGTAAAGCAACATTTGTTAAGCACAAAAGAGGTGAAATCCTTCCCACCTTATCAATTGTTGAACTGCTAGTACTGGTAGAAGTTCTTGAGGGGGGTTTAATGCAAATCAACTTCCTGTAGCTTGAAATGTTGTTTGTTTATGCTTCAGTCTATGTTAGAATTAAAACTATTGCCCGCCTTCCTCCTAGGGCTGCATTACAATAGTGTCACCAATACGTAATAGGTGTGTAAGCAATGCTTTGGCTGGTAAATGACACCACATACAATCCTCTCTCCAATCAATGAGGTATGGAAGAATTTCTCACCTTCCCATGATTCCCCTCCATCCATGATTCCATTCTCTGTCACACATCTATTTCTCTCCCCCCCCCCCGGTCTTCTGTCACCCATCTCTCACTCTCAGCCTCTTTCAAGACGGATACAAGCATCATACAATATTATTTATATAACTCAGGGGTGGTGAGTCTATGGCCTGTGGGCATAAACCAATAAAACCTGATTAAAAATACAACATTAAACTTACATTCTGGTAGAGGTAGAATAGAACGGAATGGGCTCAGTCTCTGAGTCTTTTGGGGAAGTAATCGTTGAAAGTTTGTGTCTGACAATGTTTGTTCCTGACATTTTGCCAAGCTCGGAGACATGTAGTCCAGGATAATATTCTCCTAATTTCTCCTGATCAAAAAGCCAGAAGGAATAAGAACTTCCAATCATTCACAGTGTTATACATATTCTAAAACTCAGGAGGAGCTTAGAAACTAGCTTTAGTTTAGGTTGTTCATTTCCCTCCTCTCTTATGTCAGAACTTGGTAAATTTGCAAAATTTGAGTGAAGAGGCAATGTTGCATTCAGATGAGGGCTTGGCTTGGCATGTAGCGATTTTTTAACTTAATTTTCCCATCCCCCATATGCCAACCAGTATTCTTCACCCATACTTCATATCATTATCCCTCTGCTACAGGGATGATTAAGGTTACTCAGTGACTTAATGGCTGAGGTAAGGTTTGATATAAACCCTTCTAACTAATTTTTTAAAAAAATATTATTACATGACACCAGTTAGGGATGGGTAAACCTGACAATTTCAGTTTCTTTCGGATTTTAAGTTTTCCAGTCTTGTATTTGGTTTATCCCTATTTCCACATCAGTGTGTGATAAGCCCAGATAAAAATCTGTAAGCATTTCAGTTGCATCTTATATTCATTTATATATAAGCAATTTCCCTAAATACAATGCAATTTTGTATGTAATTTTTATGAATATAAGAATTTCAATGCACAATTTTCCCATGTGCAACTTTCGGTTGGAGAACTGCATTGCAAAATTCAGAGCGATGTGAATTTTGATAGCCATGTTTTGCTTTACATGTTGGTTGGAGAAATATGAATTAGGTAGGTTGACATTAACATTCAAACCGAACAGTTTTCTCCCCATCCCTCATGCCAGTCTCTATAAATGTTACAAGTCAAATCAAAATTCACCAAGGAAGCTTTGCAACTATAGCATTTTACAAACTTTCACATACTACCCTAACTCGAATCCCTTTGACTTGGGTTTGCTTTTTACTGCTGAATAAACTGGAGCTCCCCATTCTGTGCAAGGCCAGACACAAAGCCACATTCCTCACAAATGAAACCAAATGATTTACTGCAGACACTACAGCCTTTCCCAAGCATGCTGTGATCTCCAACTAATAAGATTTAACTGAACATGAAGAAGGTAGCAAGACTCTGTGGCTGCATCAGGAAGATAGGTTCCAAAATGAATTATGATTATTCAGGGAAGTCTGACGTTTACCATTATTCATCAATAAAAATGGGTTTGGAACCAGAATGCTTTGTAAATGTTTTTAATTAAATAGATGCCTGCTCATGCTTTGTTTATAAAATGCCTTCTCCTGGGCAATTCCACAAGAAGACATGCATCTAAGTGGATAGGATGTTTTGTGGTTTCCTTTATCAAAATGTCAATAAGTACTGCATTGGTAACCAAGAGAACAGAAGCCAGCCTTAAACAGACATCAATAATTGGTAGCAGACAGAGGTGGATCTTCACATGTATCACTTGGAAGCATTACATAATATGCATGTAAATGAGAATGTTTTTACTAGAGAAAACCTATTAAAAGATGTAGGATCAATACTGTTAGACCAGAAGAAATTGCGTCTTCTATCAGGAAATGCTTGTACCATTTAGACTGTCCTTCAATTCTGGCATCCATTATTTATACTCCACACTGAAACTTCCTGATATTGTAACTTTCTCAAATGCACAGTGACTGTAAGTTTGCATTCTGCGTACTGGTAATTAGAATGGAACTTATGGCTCGCAACTGGTAGCAAAATCCTAAACAGCCTTTGCATGGAAATAAATCCCGCTGATTTCACTGAAACCTGCACCAAAAATGTATGTCGTGAATCGCCCTGCAATCTTCAGATGGAATTTTAAAGTAATAATAACCCAAGTTCATTTTCTGCTGCAAGGAAGTGAGCAATTCTAAAATAGAAACCAATTGAAATGGTAGAATTTGGACAGCTAGCCTTGTGTTAAAATAGTTCCAGTAGATCTATTTATTGTCATGGTCAATGGCTAGTACAATAAAATTATTTGGATTAGATTTAGATTGCTCTGTACATAGTGCTATACTAGGATATATAGAATTAGCCATACTAATATAGAAAAAAAGAACTGTAAGGAAGTTTTGTAAGAGCTTCCAGATCATTTTTTTAGTACCTAAATTAAAGTTCCGTAAAACTGAAATCCTACAAGAATCCTAAGGCTCCAATGAATACTTGCAAACTATGCACAGAGCTTTGTTTTGTGGGAGGAGAGAGAATGTTCCCCACAGAGGATACCAGAAGCAACAGGCAATCTCTGGAGACTTACGCAGGCATTCAGCTAAATGCATGATGGCACAAACTGTGTAGGGGAACACATTCAGGCCCTAATGTCCCCATTCCTACTCACTCTACCCCCAAAACTTTCCATATTGAAAAGCAAGGTCCGAAAGGCTTATGCGTTCAGCTAATTCAGCTGCTTAGCACAATGCCTTCTGAAATTGTACATATTCTCCCCTGAAAAAAACACGGGGAAGCTTTCTGGTTCACATCACAGTTGGCGTTTGATGCGGCGAGGCCTGACAAATTCAGGATGACGGAGCATGAAGCGCAACGCCGTGCCTGATACGGGATTATGATTATATCTCCAGTGGTGTAGTAAGGATCCAAGCAACTCTGAAGCTGATTCCTTGAGCTCAACTGGGACCGATTTGTGCTTTGTTTGTTACTAACAAAAGGTCCCCAAGCCACAAATGTGGAGGGTTTCTTATTTATCAAAGTTTCATAATGTTTAATTATGATAAATTCAAAGTTAAGGAAATTTTATTAAGTGTTACAAATTGAATGAATAAGCAAACAAAAGGAGATTACATAGTCAAAATAATGCACCATATGCAGCATTTACAGAGTCACAATCTCAAAGGTGTTTATTTTATTTTATTCCTAGAGTGTGTGTCCAGAACGTCTCAGAGGTTGTAACAGTATAAGAACACAAGGACTGTTTTTCACATGGTTTAAGAACAGCTTAGTTTATGAACAACTTGGATTAAGAACGCTGCAAACCCGGAAGGAGGTGTTTTTGTTTGTGAACTTTGCCTTGGAAGCAGAACATGTTTTGGTTTACTAACAGACTTCCGGAACAGATTAAGTTCGTAAACCAAGGTACCACTGTAATCAAGTTTGGCCAAATTTCTTGACATCCTTCATTCGTGAGTCATTTCCCCCGCTACAAGGTCACAACCCATACATGGGTGTATCATTTCTCAAAAGAGCCACTATCAGAGAGTTTCAAAATGTGGGCAATTTCTATGTGAGCAGCAACCATCAAGAAGACAACTCACTCTTCATTGTGCTCATCAGCAAGTAATATTAGCAGCATTAGAGAGAAACAAGACCTTCTGGGGGTGTTAATGCTGTGAGCCCCTCCATTGTAGGTCCAGGTTGTGTATATGTGTAAATAACCCGTATATCAATAAAAAAAACCATAGTTCACACTGTCCTTTATTCCAAGAAAACTGAACCCTGAATAAATGCCTGGAACTAGTGGCGTACCATGGGGAGGGCATAACCCCAGGCACACTTTTTTTGAGTGGATTCAACCAGGTGCCCCCACAACAGGTTCCCACATTGAAGGAAGCCACGGCCAGGTCAGGCCTGACCTTGGGGGGGGGGGAGAGGCAGGCTCCAAGCTACTCCAGGCTGCAATAGGAGACACTGTGCCGCTTCCCAGAACCCCTGAAATCTTGATTGCTCAGAGGTTGGAGTGGTATGCAACAATGTTGTGGGCTGTGTTGAAAGTTAGTAAATTCAATTGGTTTAAATAAGTACTCTGTCTTTGCCTTACTTGTATATAACCCTCACATCCTTCTACACATCTACTCAGAAGTAAATGCCACTCAGTTTAATGGAGCTTACTTCCATGTAAGTGGCTGCAGTCGTACCTTAGTTCTCAAATGCCTTGGTCCCCAAACACCTTGGTTCCTAAACACTGAAAACCCAGAAGTAAGTGTTCCGGTTTGTGAATACTTTTCGGAAGCCGAACGTCTGATACTATTGTTTCCGGCGGCCCTGCGCCAATCAGAGGCTGTGCCTTGCTTTTCGAACAGTATGGAAGTCAAACAGACTTCCAGAACGGATAACGTTTGGCGCTTTAGTTTTTGCTATTTATTTTGCGTTTTTGTTTTTGAGACTTTTTCGGTTCGTTTGTTTTTGTGACTGTGTGGAACCCAGTTCAGCTACTGATTGATGGATTGACTGATTGTGTGATTGCGGAAATGGATAAAAGCCTCCCATCCAAACAATGACTATCATCAGTGCAGGTAAGAAAAAATATATATTTTAATTTTTATCATTGACAATACTGTCTTATTTATTTTATAGTACAGAACATTGATTATTGCTTTCAATGGTCTCGTTAGATAGTAAAATTCATGTTAAATTGCTGTTTTAGGGGTCGTTTTTAAAAGTCTGGAATGGATTAATCTGTTTTGCATTACTTTCTATGGGAAAGTTTGCCTTGGTTTTAGAACGCTTTGGTTTTGGAACAGACTTCCAGAATGGATTAAGTTTGAGAACCAAGGTACCACTGTATTATATTATGGCCTAACCAACTAACCACTTGCTTCAGCACAAGGATTTACAGTTGAGCAATGGAACTTTCCCCTCCTCCTGCTAAATCTCTCCTGGGGTTTTCCCCAACGTTCTGTGACAGAATGGAGCGGAAATCTTTGCACTGGTGCAGCAAGTTATTTGGGTAGTCCAATAACTGTGTTGTCCAACTCCCATTAAACTAGAAGCTGTGGCTTTGGAAATCGGAAATGAAAAGCGCTGAGCTTTGAACTGTCGTAAGGTTTTAAAAACTATTATTTTCAAATTCCAGTAATGCAGACTGCAGACTAAATTGGAAGAGGGGGAGTGGAACAAACGCAAACCTTGACAGGGTATCAATATCCCTCATATTTTGCCATTGATTGTTACATCGCACCATTTGACTTGCGTCACCAAAACAACCCTGTAGTTTTACACCGCTAACGAAAAAAGAACCCCATAAGTTGGTGCTTATACTGTCACTTTAGTCTTTAGTCTTTGTCATCGAGAATGCAAGATATTCTTTCATCGAAACGGTGTCACCGAGACAGTCTATTCTACATAATTACACTATGGCAACCGAAACCAGCTGTCAGCCATCTCAGTACATTAAGTACTGATAGATATCTTAAGAAAAGTCAATGTTTCAAATACATCAAGAACATCCTTACTTTTCATCTGAATGCTTTTGTACTTAGCGACCTGGAAAAAATATCAAGATGCACATAAAATACTGAATAAAATTCAACTTTCAAAAACCCAGCACCCCAGAAATCCTTCATGAAAGGTTAATTAAAATGCAGATTTCTATGTAATTATAACTCAGTGCATACTAGCAGCTTTAGTTTCCTTTTTAAAAATAATAATAATAATAATCAGTTCCTCATATTAATGATTCCCTGTATCATTTTGCTTCTGAACTCTGGCAGATGATTTTTTGGCAACAATTTGCAGTGGCATGTAGGTGACATCTATCCTGTATCGAAAATTAAAGACACTTCCTTGAAGCCCCACTTATTAAAATTAAATGTAGCAGTTTTAAATGGCATGCATGAGCGCGCATGGCTTGTGCAAATGAGTACAGACTTTCACACACAGTCTCCAATTTGCATGCACAATTTGAGCTGTCATTTTGAGAACAGGCCCTCTTGCGTCTAACGTCTGTGTTTCATTACATTTTAAATCTTAAATGAAAGAATTAAACACAAAACAGAGGAAAAGGGGAGAAAAGAGAGAAGAAAGCAGAAGTAATAAATAATTTGAGGGAGAGGGAGTAAGAAAGAGGTGGGGGGGGGAGAGAGAGAAAGATGGAGGATGAAAGAGTTGGTGAAAGCAGGAACAGTAGACCAGAGGAATGGAAAGCAGGTAAATAAGGAAACGAATTTGAGGGTGGGGGAGTGGAAGGGAAGGAATGAGACATTTGGAAAGAGAAAAGGTTAAAATACTAGATCAATCAGAATATTAAAGGGGTAATACCTATTATTAGGAATAACTAAAACGACGCAAAATAACGAGCAAGCTTTCAAGTTATCCATAAGACTTCTTTATGCTGGATACAAAACAAAAAAGCAAAAATATAGAGTAAAGGAGAGGAGAAGATGGGTTTAATGGTGGAGCACCAAACTGCACAGTTTGTAAGTCTTAGGATGGTGTGCAGGTGTTAGGCAGACTTAATCTGCAATCCTATACACATTCATTTGAGAGTAAGCTGCAATGAAACCAATGAGACTCACAGCAGTGGCGTAGGAAGGGGGTGGGGGGAGCGCCCCGGGTGCCACTCTGGGAGGGGTGACAAGATGGCCCCTGCCTCCCCCCAGGTGTACAGCTCCTTACAGGCTGCCGCTCATGAGTGGGAGCTCGTAAGGCTGCCATGCACGAGCAGCAGCCCGTACGGAATGCGCGTGCGCAGTATGCCGCACATGCGCAGCCCATACAGGGTGCAAAAATTTTTTCGCACCAGGTACCATCAGGCTTGCTACGCCAGTGACTCACAGAGCAATTCAAACCCTGGTTGAGGAGCAAGGATCCTTCAGCTACAACTGTGCCTAAGCCACTCTTGTTGGCCAAGTGCACAAAGTAGGAAGCAGGCCAGTCATTGTACTAGCCTGGACCTGGCACAACAATCTGGTCCAGCTCAGCCTCTATGCTGTAATGAAACAGCAGTGGGTCTGATTCGGGATCCAACAGATCCCTAAGCCAGCTCAACCAATCAATCTAACGGGGCAAAGGAGGTGGGAAAAGGTGCTTCCTTCTGAAGACTGACTGCTCAATCAATCAAATTTTATTAAACGGTCACAGACCAAATCGTGAAGACTGACTGCTGTTGTGGGCTCACAGCCTGCTGTAGGGAACTGGCAGTGGGCGTAGGGGCAATTTCATCTCCCTGACTTCCAGTCCCGGCCCTTTCTGTTTCCTTTCCACTTCCTCGCTCTCTCCATTTCGTTTCCTCACAAACGATACACACCTCAGGCATTGGCACGCAGTGATTTTTATTTTTATTTTATTTTGTAGGGGAACAGTTAGGACCAGAGGTGCCAGCTTGCAAGGCTGATTGAGCAGGGTGCCAACATCACACAAGTGAGCATCGCACCTCCCTCCCTAAGCCGGGCAGAAACTTCCTGGGATTTGGGAAGGAGACACCAGGCCTCTTGACAGGATGCTAAAGCCCTGCTGCCTCCTTTCCAAAGCCGAGTGGGCTTTAGAGAGGTGGCGACAGGGCTCTTGGACCCTTTAGGGGACTAGCCTAGTTCCCATAGTCCATTGACTGCATGCCACTGACCTCAGGATATCTGGGCTACAGCACACAAAAGGATGGGCCCCACTGACATGACTGGGAAATAAACCAGAACACTGCACCCATATTCTCACTTGGTTCCTTCCGCTCTTACGCTGAGCAAACATTTGCTTTTTAACACGGCTTGTCTCCAGTGAAAGCATGAATAAATTATGATACCTTCAAGCTTCTCAGCAAAATCATTTCTTTACACGTCTGATCTTCTGTAGCAGTCTATGTAGTGACAAAATGCATGCTTGTTGCGTCTCCCTCCCTCTCCCAAACAAGCATTCGCAGTACGGGGAACCTCAAAGTTGTCTGTCACCTATTGAGCGAACACAACAGAAATAGGCTGTTTGCACATTATGGTGAATATTGACTAGAAAGGGCACGACAGGATAGTCTGCATGCTTTGGAAAGCAGGGCTGTGTAATCCCATTGTATGAGAAGTAAGGAAAGGAAGTTCTGGCCTAGACTTTGCAGAAATGTGGAAACCTAGCACAATGTCGCCGAAGCCAGTGACATCCTTTTCCTCAAGGAGGCTCAAGGCTCATTGCGCCTGGCAATTCAATTACCCTCTCAACCCAGAAAGGCGGCCCCCCCAACCCCTTTCTTGCCAAGCTGAGGTCTACAGGCAATGAAATGTAGAACAGACCACATTGTGCAAGACCTGCAAATATCTAAAATGCCCCAGGCTTGAGAGAACAAGAATCCCTGACCTTTTATGATTGCTACAGTAGTTTCCCAACAAAACACACAATATACAATAAAGCCCCTTAAATACCTGACAAAAGAATGCATTTGCTACACTCCACCATCCAAAGAACTTGCAATAATGAAAGCTCCTTCAGTGAAAACCTGAGAGTCACACAGCTTCCCAGTTAGCGAGACAGCATGGACAGAAATGGATGGTGTGTAGCAGGAATCTTAGTATACTGCCTTCTCTGTCTCTGATATACACCTTTGGACACTGCATTCAGGGCTCAATTAAGCCATACTGAGGCCCTAAAATACATCAATTTTAAGATGCCCGTAGCAGAACTAAGAGACACACAAGAAAATGTGCATTATTCTAAAAGAAATGACGATGAAAATATAATGAACTAACTTGTATAGCTGCATATGTGCCAGGATCTAGGCAAGATGCAACTAAAAACTATCAAATGGAAACATTTTTATTTTTTTTGCAAACTGTATTTGCATATGAAATACTTCAAACAAAAATATCTTATGATTTCCTACTTGGCATATGTGAAAAGAGTTTCAATGTCTGCTTTGGAGTGTTTCCCTTGCTTCCTTTCTTTTCTAAACCAATGAGTGACACTTGAAATTGAGTTTAAAAGATTGTATTTAGAGCCCCCTCATAATCTGAAGCAATAAACTTTACCATAGCTCGCATGTAAATTCGCTCTGATTGCACATACTTAAAAGTCCTGTTCGCACATGAGCACAGGCACTGACTCCTAGGGACCAAGGCAGTTTCGAGCCCCCTAATATATATTTTTGAATGGGCTGGGCCCTCTCAATATTCAGAGGACGTTGTGTGTGTGATGTCAGGACAACATGCAACACTGCATCGCACGCGCATCCGATCCTCTGGAGCCGCTGATGCCTCTGCGCATGAGCCACATGGAGGGCTAATACCACTGGGAATTGGTGCCTCCTGACGTGAGAACTAATTGTGGTCCCATATCACACCTTTCTAAGCTACAAGGCTGCCAGAATGGCAGCAGAAGCTCACCACTACTGCACATGCTTATTAGAGAAAATACTAAATGGTTCAAGGTTTCTGAAGATCACCCTCTAGGCCAGGGGTAGTCAACCTTTTTATACCTACCGCCCACTAATGCATCTTTCTTGATGGTAAAATTTCCATACCGCCCACCAGTGCTCGATGGAAGGAGGATTCAGTTTGTGCTGTAGAACCCTCTACCACCCACCTAGAATCCTGAAACGCCCACTAGTGGGCGGTAGGGACCAAGTTGACAACCCCTGCTCTAGACAGATAATGCTAGACAAATAATACTGATTATTATTAAGGGAAGAAGAACAAGTGCAGAAACCCAATACTCAGTTACAGTCCAACCCACCGCAAAATTCGAAAGCACAAAATATTTGCCAGAAAAGGTACATAAGGTTTGGTTTTTTATTTGCGACACACACACACACACACACACACACACACACACACACACACACGTACCACAGTCAAGGCCGAAACTGAGTGGCTTTCAATGTTTTCTTTTGTTAGTTCCATTCCATCCTATTAACTGAAGTAAGTGTTACTTATTAGCACTCTCATAACTAGGTTTTGCCATTAAACAAGAAAAAAAGTTTTAGTTGAAGGAATCTTTTGGAACAAAAACAAAAACAAAAACCTACATTGCCACTGCCCTCATAAAAGGCCTTGCACTTCAAAGTTTAGTTCAAGGTGCTTTAAAAAAAATCTCTCTCAAGTAAACTAAAAATGAAACTAGAAGAAAGTATCGGCTCTCCTCCTCTAGCACATCATTCTGGCGTGGGTTCCACAAACCATTTAGCTCATTTTACATTAGCGGAGCTCTCTGAGGACAAGACATTATCTTCTTAAGAGAAATAAAACAAAATAAAATAAAGCCGCAGAAGCCTAGTAAACTTCTATAGTGAATCTTACTCCACAAACCGCTTATTTTTTTCTTTAAAAAAATTAATTAATAGTATCAATTAAGAAGGTCCATCCAAAGCCAACAGTTTTATGCAAAGAAAAAAGATATATAATTACTTGAAAAGGCAGACTGAACACATACAGTGGCTATACGCTTATTGCACAATATCTCCACAGGAAAGTAGCAAGAATAATTATGCAATTAAGAAAAGACTGCTAAATTTTATAATAGCTGCTTCTAAACATTATTTCATTAAGCTACATACAAAGATAAGGGCTGTAATTCAATCACACGAAAAGGAATGCAGCAACTGCAGGTTTTGGCTTTCATTTTCTTGGTGAAACAGCCTCTTCCTCTTTCTTTCTTCTTCTTACCTTGTTTGCAATACTTGTGATAAATGACTTGATGTCTAGATTAGTTGGGCAGCTCTTCTGACAGGGGGCATCTGCACACTTTAAGCATCTGGGGAAGAAAGTAAATGAGTTAAAGCGACTTGCAGCACAGAACGCTGCCAACAGCATACATTCCTCCCCCCCCCTTGCACCTGACAGAAGCTAATCAATCTAAAAATTAATAATGCTTCACCGTTTGGGCAACAACTAAAAAAAATGTTCCTGGGAGAAGTGCCATTATTCCCATGCCACAGACAGGCAAACCAAGGCAACCACCAGCAGATCACTCAGGCCACCAAAGTCAGAAGGAAGCCGCTCATAAAAGAGAACTCTCTTGCGAGTGAGTGTGTCGTGCTTAGAATTATGCGACAACATAGTCTTCTTCTCCAGAGTTTTTATTTCTAAGGGCAAAAGGAACAGGAGCTGTTCCCTGAATCAGTAGCTATGACATCCTCTCTCCACCTCCCTTCACAGTCTTCTGATGTTCACACTGAGGTTATCGGCAAATATAATGCTCGATGTTCATTTTTTTTTTAATGAATTACAAATACATACAATACAAACAAAACAACACAATACACACCATACACACAAAACAACACAATTAATTAAAAATCCTTCACTTCTTTAAAATCCTAAACTTGGGACTTCCTCACGACCTCTCTTATGCGTTCATTTCTAATCTTCTTCAGTAACTTTGTAACATTGTAAAATCTAGTTTCTTACTTCTAATCTTAGTCTTACAATTATAATCAACATATCTTAAATCATACAACTTATTCTTATCAAATAAAACATCAAGTTCCAAATCTTCCCTTCTTATATCCTTTCTTCTCTTAACTTAGTAAAGCTGTTGCTCTTGTTACTTCTAATGCCAACTTCAAAAATATATAAATCCACACATTTTAACCAAAAACCTAAACATTTCTTCCATTCTCAAATTCCTTTCCCCCCTCTGATGTCGGAGTACCGTGGTCAGCGTTCATTATACATCTCTTAAATCCCATTACCCCACCCCCTCCTCACCAACCTCCCCCCTCCCATTCCCATCTCCCACCAGGCTCCCCCCCCCAACATTTTCCCAGTCCAAGTTCTTCTTCTGTAATGCTCGATGTTCAAACAATATGCTGAATGACAAATAATGAATTAAATTCTAGCTTTCCTACTGAGCAGGTTTTCACAGATATTCATGAATTTATTATCCTACATCCAACAGGATGAATCAATGACTGAAAAAGGTTTAAAAAGCTGGAGGAGTGACTAAAACCAGATCATTTAGGCTAGGGTCAGCCATAACACTGAACTACGTGACTGAGCCTTGGGTCCATGCACTTCTCCTTCATTTCCTTCTCTGGTATGGCCATAAGAAGCACTTCCTTCCATTTTCAGTTAACCATGGTTTACCATTGTGTCTAAGCCAGGACTGTGGTTAATCTTAATTGTGGTTTGTTCAAACAAGTCAGCTTCAATATCGTGGCCTATTGAGATAAACCAGATTCAAAACTAACCAGAGTTCCGGTTTGAATGAAACTATAAACAAAGTGAGTTCAAAATGGAAGCGATGCCTCTGATCTCCTCACAACCAGGCTGAAGGAAGAGAGGGGAGCAGGTTCGTGCACTTGATTTAGTGTTATGTCTCAGCAAAGTCCAACTGGGCCAAGGGTAGGCAAACTAAGGCCCAGGGGCCAAATCCAGCCCAATCACCTTCTAAATTTGGCCTGTGGATGGTGCAGGAATCAGCGTGTTTTTACATGAGTAGAATGTGTCCTTTTATTTAAAATGCATCTCTGGGTTATTTGTGGGGCATAGGAATTCATTCATTCTTTTCTTTCAAAATATAATCTGGCCCCCCACAAGGTCTGAGGGACAGTGGACCAGCCCCCTGCTGAAAAAGTTTGCTGACCCCTGTACTAGGTAAAGTACTTAGTGTGTGTGGACTAATTCATGAGAGCAATTAAGCACAATAACTGCATGCACGTGATGTCAAAGGGAAATAGGAAAGCAAATAGGGTGTAACTCCCTTGCCCCATCAGCTCAAAAATTTCCACTTGTACAATGGGATTGCCCCTTTTCCCCTTCCCCATGCATGTCCTACACCTGGGGTCAGCAAACCTTTTCAGCAGGGGGCCGGCCCACTGTCCTTCAGACCTTGTGGGGGGCCGGACTATATTTTGGGGGGGGAAATGAACAAATCAAATTCCTATGTCCCACAAATAATCCAGAGATGCATTTTAAATAAAAGCACACATTCTACTCATGTAAAAACACCAGACAGGTTCCACAAATAACCCAGAGATGCATTTTAAATAAAGGACACATTCTACTCAAGTAAAAACACACTGATTCCCACACCGTCCATGGACCAGGGGCCTTAGTTTGGGGAGCCCTGTCCTACACACTCCCCAAATCTTCCCCAGAGAGTTGGAGGAACCCTTAGAACAGATTTAGGGGGAACATTGGGGGGTGTGTGGAGGAGATAAGGCACTCCATTGTGCAATTGGAAATTCTTGTGCTTATGGGACAGATACTTAGCACTACATTGGTTACAAGCCAAAGACTGGAGATAGTTTTCAGGCATGTTCAGCTCCAGGGACAAACTCTGACAGAGGCATCACAGCTAGTTCACAGTTGACATATTGCTTTCTTCTGCCCACTGTTGTCTCTTAGCCAAACAAGTTCGAGAAAAACTACAACACCTGAATGCAGGAATGATCATAGCATGAGTATGTACACCACAGGCAACAATCCCTTTATGCCCCCTTCATCATTCTAGAAACATTTCACCGGCCTCCAGGAAGGCTATGGAAATGGCCCTACAAGACTCTGCATGCTTAATCCAACGCCAAATGATATATTAAATTGGAAGAAACCACTTCATTCTGGACCGGCAAAACAGGAGCAGTAATACCGCCCTACCTTGCCTGTTGCAAGAATTGTAGCACTAATGTAGGTAAAGCACTCTGAGTACTTGATATGCATTATATAAAACCTTAAGGATTATTGCTGTTTCTACAGCACATCATCCCATTCCAATGCCTCACAATTATGGTGAGCCCTGAAATTTCTGGCAAGCAGAATATTGTATTCTGTTCAAACAATAAACCTGTGGTTGGTATGAGATAGTAAGTTTGGACCACATACGGGAGGAAGAGTGTTTAGTCCATACAGGGTGGTTTTGTTTTGTTTTTTATTTGACGATGTTAGACCAATAATAAAAAGAGACAGCTTCAGAGCACATTTCAGCAAGTCTAGAGCAACCACAGTGATCAAAGAAAGGAAAGGCTTAGATGTAGGTCTAAGCTTTAAATAAAATACACGAAAATTCAATTTTAGAGAAGCTACGTATGAGGAAAATATTAATTGTGTGGGCTCTTGTTTTGAAGATCTTCTAGGAAAGCAGATTTTAAATAAAATATAACCTGTTTTAAATATGACACCTTGGGGGGATGGTGCTAAACAAACACCACAACTGATAATGGGTCTCACCCATCTAACTTTAAACCTGCAAAGAGAACATCTGAAAGAACCGCCTAGGAAGCCATCTTAGCAATAGATTATTGCGTAGCGTCGTTATGCATCCTCCGTCAATAATATATACAGTATTTATTTGCATTATTGTTACTGGAGTGATAACAACAATAACAGTAACTGTCTCACAAGGAACAGCTGGTTGAAAATGTCAGATGCTAATGAGGCAGGGCAATGTGAGCCTGAATTTGTGGCACTGGGTGGGGAAAGTGGGGAGAGAGTGCTGTGAATATGCCAGTATAGACAGACGCTTATAACAACACCATCTTCCAATTCTCAGAGCACTCTGCAGACTAAAGTGCATCAGGCTGCCATTAATCCCACTTATCACTCTGACAGCTCAGTAATTACACCACTGCTATAGCCCAGGTACTGCAGTTGTAATAAAATATCAACCGCTGTGCAGGATGCATGCTGGTGAGATGTTTTATTAAACTTGGGGGGGTTTGATCATCAAGTGACATTAGGGTTGACCTATTTTTTTCTATTTGACAATAAATTATCCTTTGACCATGCCATAATAGATATTACAGAGTGCATTTACTGTACCAAAACAGAAAAAGGTACCACATTCCGAAGAACCAGACAAATGGCATAAAACAAGACAGTAGAAAGGCATGCCTGAGTGTTATTACCTAAATGGCTTTAAATGATAGATACTGTGAGAAATTACAAACATGGCTCCGTACTTAAGCGGAAGATGACAATTACTGCAAACCACAATTCAACACAAATTGTCACATGCACACGTATTTTGTGTGTGTGTGTGTGTGTGTGTGTGTGCATGTCACTCTTCACTTTCTTTGTAAGAGGTCCCCTTCTACATAGTTATGCACTTGAATTAAACATTTTTAGAGCAATTAAGAAGTCATTAATCAAGGTGGAGGTGCTGTTCCTACCCAAAGTAAAAAAAAACACAGTACACAAAGCCAGCCAGGGGGAAAAAACAGACAAGCACTTCTCCACTCACCGCACCTATAGCAGAAACAATTCAAAAACAATACATAAAATAACTACCACTTTGCTGTCCAAAGATCAGCAGCTACAATCTGCCTAATGGCAGTGCCTGCCCTTACACTTATTTAGTTAATTTAAATAATGATAAAATGGAAAATATACTTTTATTTTACTGGGGGAGTCCAGAGAAAACTACCTACAGCTTTGTAAGAACACAGGTATGTCGACATCATGCACCGGGCATGTGTAAGCAATCTTTTGATGGAACAATAATTTACTTCAGAGAGTCAGAGTGATGATAAATGCTGAGCTTCTTCCAATAAAAATAGCCCTGTGGCCTCTCTTCTGTAATAGATGAATTACTAGCAACAATGTTCTGTTTAGCTCTGTTCTATGAGAAAGTAACAGGGGTGCGGAACCCTAGTTTTGGCCTTCTAAATGAGACAATAGCTGCATTCAGACAGCACTTTGTTCCTTTTCCCAGACAGTTCCCTACCTGGCTTTATTTATTTATTTATTTATTTATGCATTTTATACAATTTTACACAACATCTTAAAAGCACTCTGTGTGGACTCAAACTGCTGACCTTATAATCTTACCATTGGAAGCCCAAGAGGCTCGGTCGTTTAGACCACAGCACCACCCACTTCCCTCGTAGTTCATAGTTCATAGTTCACACCACTGCTGCCCACATGACAGAATTGGGGCATACATATTCCAACACAAGAGATCTTTCTCACCATTCTCATGGGCGAATCATGGAGAAAAAAGACATGCGCATGCACATAAAAGGAGGGAGGACAACATGTCCAACAACGTCCGCTGTTGTTTCACACCACGCCCACCAGTGTGAATGAAAGTTGCAGAAGCATGGCAGTCGATCACTCAACAAGCCACAGTGGCATAATGCAGCTGGCAATGCGCCATAACCAGAATGTTAGAAACTAGGACCAAAGTGCTAGCATTATAACCAGGAAAATGGATCCCCACTCCTGTATGCACCCAGTGATGAACAGGTATGAATGGGGCAATTTCCAAAAGCAAAAAAATGTGTGCAGAAAGAGGTTTCCACTTGAAACCTCTGCTCCTCTCACCCCTAGTTACAATGGCTACTAGGAGAGGGAGAGATCTGCATCTGAGATCGGCACATGTATTTGCTCCAGTTCCACATACATCCTGCAGATCAATGCTCAGTGATATCAGTTCTGATCACATAGGAGGGCACCAAAGGGGATGGGAGATCCATCTTCTGCTTCTATTACTCTGCAAATAATAGCAGCCACAGATAACATTGCACCAGGTACCCCTTTCTACCTACCCCCTCCATCCTTGTTGGCTAACTTTATAAAACTGTTAACAAAACTATATTTAAGGATTAAGACGGCTGGGGAAAACAGAAGTGACACACATACCTATTTTCACAAAACTTGTTTTGAGTAAAGATACTGGACCTAACGGTCAGGGGTACCTTTAAAGGTAAAGGGAACCCTGACCATTAGGTCCAGTTGCGGACGACTCTGGGGTTGTGGTGCTCATCTCTCTTTATTGGCCAAGGGAGCCGGTGTACAGCTTACCTTCCCGCTGGAGTGATACCTATTTATCTACTTGCACTTTGTGCTTTCGAACTGCTAGGTGGGCAGTATCAGGGGTACCTTTAAAGATAAAGGTAAAGGGACCCCTAACCATTAAGTTCAGTCGCAGGTGACTCTGGGGTTATGGTGCTCATCTCTCTTTATTGGCCGAGGGAGCCGGTGTACAGCTTACACAACCTGTTGCAAAACTGGCTTCTGCTAGTGCAAATGTTGCACTGGATTTCATATTGCACAAGCATTCTTCGCACCCTTATGCTAGCATAACAGCCTTTGCACTGGCAGTCAGAGAACTGACCCGTAATCAGATTGTCCATCTAGACCAGTATCATCTGCTCTGACTGGCAGTGACTCTCCAGGGTCTCTGGCAGAATCGTTTCCCTTCACCTGCTACCCAATTCCTTTAAACTGGACGTGTCAAGGGGCTAAACGTGCATGCAAAGCATGTACCCAGCCAAGGCTTTCCTATATACCTGTCTAAGAATGTGAATAAAGGTGGTAGAAGGAGGGGAAAATATTCCCATTCACACCACACTGAAGTTTTCTTTTTTGGGATGGCCTGTAGCTTCTGAGAATCACTTTCCTTTTACTCACAACCTTTTGTGCAATGACGGAAAGCAGGAAAAAGACAGCCTGTGATAGTATTCACACACACACACAAAAAAACACACGTGCCCAAAAGGAAGAAGAAAATATCTTCACGCATGCAGCCTCCAGTTCCCTTCAGGACAATGTCAGATGCTACCTATAGTATCTCAAATAGCCAGAATTATGTAGCCTTTTTCATATTCATGATCACAAAATATATCCCCACCAATACTATTTCATCAGTGAAACACAGTGCTTTTGTCCTTGCCTATTAGGAAACTAATCTGCATGTGCAAACTTTCTACATGGCATGAAATGCCACCAGTGTTAAGAAGCAAGGTCGGCAATAAGGGGCAAATATGAACTTCTTGCAGATTTAATAGTAAGTTCAACACATTTTCAACTGCACAAAACTGTTCATCGGTAGGAAGTGGAATCCAAAGGGAAAGAAGCATTAAGGAGAAACAGTGACCATGTAACTCTCAGCTCCCTTTATACTTGTTGAACAACATGAAGTTACACCAGGAAACATGGCAATGCACTGAGAATATTTTTCTGTATTTTCTGTGTTTGTCCCAAGACCATAGTATGATTTATTTATTTATTGGATGTGGTACAGTTGTGTTGTTCGTTGCTGGCCTTGACGAAGAAATGTACAGCACCTGTATTCAAGTCAGCTTTCCCAAGTGACGCAACTGCTCGGGTTTTTTGTGTTTTTTTTGTGAAGATGTTTTTAGTATTGGGATTTTGAAGGCTTATTTGTGATAGCTTTGTTAACTGCCTCAAGCATTCTGAGAACTGCCATTTAATTAATTATTTTTAAAAAAATTATTCATTGACATTTTATTTCCAGTGAAAGTATATTGTCCACAGAACAAGCTATGGAAATGACCCACAAGTCAGTTATTGGCTACAGATACAGGAGACCAGAAGTTCACTTGAGAGGATACTGCCACCCCATAGCCTACAGGAAAATAGTGAGCTCCAGATCATTGTCAAATGTTATTTCTGGCTTCAGCAGCCATTTCATTCACCTAAATTGGAAGATTTCTAAAACCAGAAACACTGGCAAACTTGCAATAAGCCATATTGACTCAAGAACGACATTGAGGCATACTTGTCTAAAGCATCTTATATTCTCAAACTGTCCCCAAACATTATTACTTCTTTTAGTTGTGGTATCTGAAATAGTCTCCTGATACACGTTTTCCCTTGTTGATAACTGACCCTTCAACACAACAAGTGTGATTAAAAAAAACAGCAAAGACCAGGGAATAAGAGGGTTGGCAAGGGCAACGTTAGGGGAAAGGCTACCTGCACCGAGAGGTCGGGTATTTTGCTTTCTTTCTCAACACCCAGATTTCCTATCCAAGACTCCTGGGAAGCCACACTGTCAAGGAGCAGTAGGTTGGTCACATAACACACCAACCTCAAAAGAGGAAATGTATCACCGAAAAGGAGGACAAAGGCTAGTCAGATTTGCATAAACTTTGCATATGCTAATCAACAGGCACACATTTAGAAATGATAACTGTAATTTAAAAAGAAATACAAGGCAGCTGTCCACAGTGTGGGAGATGGTGACTAAGTGGTCGGTGTGCCTGCCCCTTCAAGACATCCACTCTGCTTTCTTATGGTTCATAATCTTTAGAACTGGCCTTGGGACAGAGCTAGCTTTGAACGGAGAACTTCCCTCTGTAATTTAGGACATGATGCCACCCATTCACTGCCTTGAACTTCCTTTGCATTTATCTGTCATCTGCCCTTTGCAAATATGACATTTGTGTGGCCAAAGCAGTCCTTTTTTTTCTTCAGCAGGCTACACCTTCCCCCAGGTTTTATCCTCAGTTTTCTGGCTCTGAAGATGCATCTTCCCCGAGGTATCGCCGCTTTCTATCCTAATATTTGTGTGCGCTAGAGCTAAAAATCGATGGAGGTGGAGAGAACCTGCTGCTAAGAAGGTAACCTACAGCGTTGCCATAAAAACAATGAATAAATGCAGGGATGTTCAATGAGAATACCTTTTCACCTGCTGTCTAGAGACTCAAAGCCAGGGATCCTTTGGAGGGAAAAGTTCCTGAGGAGATAGCAGTCAAAGAAAACCCTGAAGCAAATGCGGTGATTCTAGCCAATTCTACCAAGGGTATGTAGTTCTGCCGGTCATATCTCTCTACTGAACCCGCATATCAATAGAATGAAGAAGAAAAAACCCCAGTAATCTTCTCCTTTCCTCCTAATACAATTATCTACAATGTGGTAAGAAATACCACAATCCTTCCTTTTATAGGTCCGGCTTCCAAAATACAGTTTGCACTGTTTGTACAATGTATGTTCCTAATAACAGGAAAATATCAAAATGTTTTATTTTATTTTATTTAGGTCTCAAATGTTTCGTGGGTCACTTCTGGAGCATTTGCTGGGAATCGGGGTAGAAATCTTCCAAACAGAATATGTTTAATTTATTCATCAAATTATTTTCAAACATTTCTTGAGCATTCGCTTGAATTACCAACCTACCTATACAATGTCATTTTGTTTCGGCTGCATCTAGAGTTTCAACGTTGCAAAGTAAGTGGAGGCAGAACCCTTTCTTTCATTGGTACCATGAATCACTAGAAGTACCTCTAACGTGCCATGGAAGTCGTTTGCTCCGTGTTTTGGTCCCTCGCAAATCACACTTGCAAACAGGTACATGACATTATTGGTTACAGAAAATAGTCAGCACTAATGAAGGAATGGGGATGGGGACAGACTGACCAACCAGTAGCTTTCAGTAACGGAAGCGTGTTTTATAACATTTGGTTCAACATATTTTGGACACTGGATTGTATGCTCCCCAACCCCAACTCCTGTACACGATGGGGCTGAGGGAGAACAAGGAGAGATGGCAAAATTATCTATATTCAGCACTAGCAGACAACTGTGACACATAAAATTCTATAGGGGCCAGAGATATGACCCGATGAAGTCTGTACTGCTAGTCAGTGCAAGGATGTCTCCTTGACCGTTGTGGCTTCACTTTCCTCCATTAAAGAGACAAAGTGGATAGATAAAAGTGTTTCCTCCTCCTCTTATAATGCTAGAATTCAGGGCCATCCAATGAAGCTGAATGCTGGAGGACTCGGGACAGGCAAAAGGAAGAACTTCTTCCCTCAGTTCATCACTCCCACAAGGTGTAGAAAATTGGAGAAATTCATGGTATTCAGAGACTGCATGCCATTGGGAATCACAAGTGGAGAGAGAAAAGTTGAGCTCAGATCCTGCTTTCAGGTTCCCCATGAGCATCTGGGTTGGCCACTGTGAGACCAGAGCACTAGAGGAAGATGGCCTTTGGCCTGATCCAGCATGATCTTCCTAAATTCTTATGATGTGTGGACTGAATTCCTCCCAGGCGCTCGTCAGGTCACCAGTTCAAGACCAGCTGTGTGTGCAAGCCACAACAAATTGTGAAGAAAAATGTAGCTGGGGAGGGGAAAGAATGGAATACAGCTTTTCAATTTATCGAAATTGTTGCCACAAGATGCTGTGAAGGCCACTAGATTAGATGGGCTTTTATGTGGATTATTTGCGTATTATCAATGGATCTTATATATCCTGCATTTCTGCTGTAAAAAATAGTGTTCAAGGCAGCAATTAAAAACAAACAAACCAATGAAATTATTATAAACTATTAAAACAGTGGGTGGTAGGAAGCCGAATGTTGAACTTGACTGACCCTTGAAATGAGCAGGACTCATCTTACGTTCTTACTAGCAGAAAGTACCCAGCTTTGCCCAGGAATTCTAAGGTTCGAAATGGTGCCCAGCATTCAAACTTAGACAAAGACTGCCTCTTCCACCTCATTAACTGCCATGTTGAGCTTGGTGTTGATATCTTCAGAGGCATCCAAACTGAAACAGGATGGAACCACCCTTCGCAGCTGGGCAATGATATCTTCAGAGACAGCTAAACTGGCACAGGTTGGAACCATCATGCCCACCAAAAGTGGTGGTGATGATATCTTCAGAGGTGTTCAAATTGTCACAGTTGGGACTCGTCACACCAAATCTGGCAAAGTTATACCAAAGCCACATTTCAGTCCACCATCTTGATTCAAAATGGCACCCAGGATCCAAATTTAGACAAAGACCTCTGCCCCACCCCAGAACACCCGTGCCAAGTTTGGTGACGCTATCTTGAGAGGCATCCAAATATACGGAGGACAGACAGACAAACCACTTTCCAAAATATATAGCAGATGAGAGGCCAAAGTTGGACTTTCAAGCACCATTCTCTCAAATGACACTCAGAGTTCATATTTTGATAGGTGAACTGTAGGATCAACTGTAAGCAATAAAATACATGGCTACATTTCTGAAAGGCTAAATTAAACCACTAATCAAACACTGTAGTTCAGGAAGCAGCTGTACCTTACCAAACCTGGTGCTATTTGACCTGACTAACAATGCATAGATAAAATGATACAATATCTACATGGAACATTATTATGCCCTGTAATCTGGACTGGACTCATAAACCTGCCAGTTGGATCCAAGTGAATCAAATTAAATGTGATTACCCAAACAGCAATGCTAAATGTGTATGCATTATAATGGGTAAATCAGTAACCATGATCGTGAAAATGAACATGACCTCGGATAATCCAATTATTTTACAGAAGAAGAACAGTTGGTCAGTTCAGCCGTGCATAATCAGGTAGTATAATTCACAGATCCGGATAGTCACATTATACTGTCATAGCCCAAGTATTTATTTTATTTTTAAGAAAGTGTGTAAATGTTACCAGAGTTTTTAAGAAGCTTGTGATAATATGAATCTGGAACCATAGTCAAGAACAGGCATGGAACAACAACACAGCAATTTTAGCATTACCAGAATCTTAAACAAGTTTACTTAGAAGAAATTCACTGGAAGGGGACAAAAAATATTTTTACATATGCATGTTAAGGTTTGGATTAGCTCTGTGCAAAAAGCGACCATTGGTAAATTTTGTATTGCAAGAAGAGAAGTACTATTGCAAATTAGTGATTGATGAATCAAACTATGTCTTGCCTGCACGACTTCCGCATGTATTAAGTCATGCAGAACTGGCAATGTTACAAGTTCAACACTTGTTCCACACTTGTGAGAAATCAGTGTTTAGCACCTATATGTTGGAACTTCCTGTGTATTGACCTCAGCCAAGTACATTTGCTATACTGTTTTCAGCTTTTATTTAAAACATTTTTATTTTGGCAAACCTATTCAGACATGTAGAAGTTACACATGCCTTATCTCTTTTCAGCTACTGGTGGTTTTAATCATCTTTTGAATGCTTTTATCTTCTGCACATGCCTTCAACTGTTTTATAAAAAATGTTAAATGTTTTAATTTGTATTATTTTATCGTATGAGCTAAGAACTGTGCCAGAACTTTAAATATCCACTGGATAGGTAAGTTCCAATGTCCGTATTAAATACAGGTCTTACCAGAATCCACAAACGAAGAATTCCTTACACATCCCTATTCCAAATAAAAGTGGCCGTATTTGTCTAGGTCAGGCATAGGCAAACTCGGCCCTCCAGAAGTTTGGGGACTGCAACTCCCATAATCCCTGACTACTGGTCCTGTTAGCTAGGGATGATGGGAGTTGTGGTCCCAAAACATCTGGAGGGCCGAGTTTGGGGGTGCCTGGTCTAAGTCATACTCAGAGTGGACTTAGCTAGTCATGCTTACCTTATTTAGCAGAATCAAAGAGGGAAAGATTTTCCTGGACTGTACTACTTTATTCCACAGGTGAAGGTTGCCTGTATGAATGATCACTGTTGAAAAACAACATTTTCCAGAATATGGAAAATGAGCATGTTAGGAAGAAGGGCTGAGCCTTGTCTCCTCTGCACTATGCTAATATTCACTTTATCAATTGGTTATGCCGATGCACACAATGCATCAGATTTATTGCTGGTGGACAAGTCATGCACCTTTATGGTCTTGATACAAGAAGACAAATTTTGGACCACATGTATCCAGCAAATATACAGCAAGATGGTGAGAATCAGTAAACACGATGGGTATAATTTATGTTTGCTAAGCTCACAAACTTAATCAACCATCTTGCAACTTGCAACATAATATCAGCAGTAGGTTGAGATCATCTCTGGTAGTGTTTGACCTTGCAAAACTATGTGGAAGATCCTGTTCTGGGATTCCCAGCCCATTTATTCTAACCGCACACAGTAGTTCAGTCACATGTAGCAGACATGGTCTGAAGGGCACATGGTGCAGTTCCTGGCTGAAGCTAAGAAAGGTTACTCAGTGCCTGGGTAGAAAACCTCCTGAGAACTCTCCATATACCTTGAGTTCCATGATGGAAGAAAAGCAGGATACAAATGTACTATAAGCAAGCAAGCAAATATACACCTTAGACAAATCGTGATCAACAACAACAACAACAACAACAACAACAACAATTTACTGTTATTGTTATTGTTTATATGCCACCCATCTGACTGGGTTGCCCTAGCCACTCTGAGCAACTTCCAGCAAATACAGAAGCATAATAAAACATCAAACATTCAGGGCTGCCTTCAGATGTCTTCTAAAAGTTGTATAGTTATTTATCTCCTTGACACCTGATATCATTCTACAGGGCGGGCACAACTACCAAGAAGGCGCTCTGCCTGATTCCCTGTAACCTCACTTCTCGGAGTGAGGTCCTTGGAGCTGGATCTCAGTGTCTGGGCTGAATGATGGGGGGGGGGTGGAGGCGCTCCTTCAGGTATTCAGGGCCAAAGCTGTTTACGGCTTTAAAGGTCAGCACCAACACTTCTGCTTGGAAGTGTAATGGGAGCCAATGTAGATCCTTCAAGACTGGTGTTATATGATCCTGGCAGCTGGTCCCAGTCACAAGTCTGACAGCCGCGTTCTGGATTAGTTGTAGTTTCCGAGTCACCTTCAAAGGCAGCCCCACATAGAGAGCATTGCAGTAGTCCAAGCGGGAGATAACCAGAGCATGCACCACTCTGGCGAGACAGCACAAAGGTAGCCAGGGTCTCAGTTGAATGCCTGCAGAATTTTATGTCTATGCATTTTGCGAACCTATGTACATAACACTTCCTCCGTCCGAGGTAATACACACAGTAAATCCTTTTTCAATAGCTGCCAACGCAAGTCCCTATTGCTACCTGCAATATTACGGCAGCCAAACCTAGCAGTTGTGGTTCTGAAGCATGCCAAAGCTAACAGCCGTTTTAAAAGCATCACATAGGTGTTCACCATAGAAGTGGCCACCTCCACATAGGAGACAGCTGTTACATGATGTTCAATATCCTTTTAATCCTCTATAGACCTTAGACAGAATGGGTTGACAGAACTGACAGCTTTTATTATAGCTTTCCTAGTACACAATAATCTTCTTTCACCTGGCCTATTCTCCCAGTAGTGTTATAAGACTTTTGACTTATATCGAGGCATCATTCGTAGCCTGCTTAGGAGAGGAGAAATTATTTTTGTGTGCTGCGACCCATATGCTGTGTAAATTATCTTTTCAAAATTTGGAACACCTGTTGTCGGGTTATCTTAATACCAGTGGAATTCCTGAAGGACTCAGCTCTGGAGGTGGAGGCAGGGGGAGAGAGAGAGAGAGAGAGAGAGAGAGAGAGAGAAAGAAAGAAAGAAAGAGAGAGAGAGAGACCTCTTCCGCAAACCATTCCTGCACTAAGGAGAGCCTGCATCTTTTATAACCTATTTACCAAGATATACTGTTCTTCACCATGCGCCAAACAGCAATAACCCGTTTCCAGTCTTTCCCATTTCCAGAAGGTATTATTTAGTACTCGCATTTAGTCTATCTACCACCCCAGTGAGCTACGATAAAGCTCACTGTAGCACAAATGCAAAACAACAATAATATGGTCTCATTGTTTAAAAATCCAGAAAGGGCTGATTTAATTATGGCAGTACCATTATTATTCTCCTCCCGACCATTCCTTCAACCCATGTATCTTGTTACTATTTCAGGGAAATGCACACCAAATAGAATTATTCAGGACTTTCTGCAAGAGAAGGGTGGGGAAAACCTGATAGGAATGTCATAATAGTTTATAAAAGCAGAGACTGAAATATTGAATTTCACTGAAATACAGAGGTACCTTGGTTCTCAAACGCCTTGGTACTCAAACGCCTTATTTCCCAAACGCTGAAAACCTGGAAGTAAGTGTTCCGGTTTTTCGAATGTATTTCAGAAGCCGAACATCCAATGTGGCCATTGGCTACTGTTTCCAGGGCACCTGTGCCAATCAGAAGCTGCGCCTTGGTTTTCGAACATTCTGGAAGTCAAACGGACTTCTGGAACGGATTAAGTTTGGCGCTTTTGTTTTTTCTATTTATTTTGCGTTTTTGTTTTTGAGGCTTTTTCGGTTAATTTGTTTTTGTGACTGTGTGGAACCCAGTTCAGCCACTGATTGATTGTGCAACAATGACTATCATCAATGCAGGTAAGGAAAAAATAAAAATTTTTATTTTTATCATCTACAATACTGTCTGATTTATTTTATAGTACAGTACATTGATTACTGCTTTCATTTTATGGATCAATGGTCTCATTAGATAGTAAAATTAATGTTAAATTGCTGTTTTAGGGGTTGTTTTTAAAAGTCTGGAACCGATTAATTGCTTTCAAAAAACAACCGTTTTGCATTACTTTCTATGGGAAAGCGCGTCTTAGTTTTGGAAAGCTTTAAGTTTTCCGGAGCAGATTAAGTTTCAGAACCAAGGTACCACTGTATAACACTTTGTTTGTAATCTCACAAAAAATGCTCACTAAAAGAAAATGGAAAGTAAAAATAAATAAATAAATAAGTGAGCCAATGTGCAACTTTATGTTGTATACTATGTCGGATGAGTTCTCAGAAACCTTCAGACCCCAATACAAACAAAAAGGGGGTTCCTTAGTAGCACCTTCCCCTGGAAAAGCATACCTTTTAATGGGATCAATAAGGTCTAAAAAACACAAATGTGTTAACAGTCAGCATTTGCTATCCCTAAAGTACCATGACTCATTCAAAACCTTCTAACAGCTCACCGATGTACCAACGTTGCTTTAAATCTGATTTTGCTATATAGTCCCCCCTCCCCCCTCCCCCAGCTCCAGGAGGGAGATTGGGAGAGGAAGGATTGCAGAACAGGACATAGCAACAAGATAAATGAATGGCTCTCTGTTTTATATTCAGGTGTAGGGCAGTCCATAGGGAAATCACCAATCCTCGCCGGAATCAGACAGATTTCTTTCAGCAATTGATTTGGCCATGGAGCAAACTGCCATAGGAAATCATATTAATTCCACAATCTGATCATATTCAAGGTACGCTGCAAAACTGCCATTTCTGATTTCCCATCAAAACCAGCTTGATACTCCAAACTTTCAAAAACCCAAGGAGTGAAAATAACAGGTGTGGGTTGTGGGTATTCATGTGTGTGTGTGTGTGTGTGTGTGTGTGTGTGTGCATGTGTGTAAATCAATACTTTCAGAGGCACCTTGAAGTTGCTTAATGAACACCACAGAAAACAAATCAGTCCTTATGGTCTATGGAAGACCATGAGAAGCCCCCAGCCTGTGATCTAACCATACAAAATTGAAAACCTTGCTTTATTCTAAAGGGCTCGACACCTGACTATCTGAACCCCACGGATTGCAACACATGCATGCCATATTTCATATAAACTCTTCTGCGGAATGAAACTGATGTTCGTTATTTCGATACCCCCCAGCTCTATAGGGTTCATACAAAAAAAGAGTCCTGCACGAAAGCTAAGCTAAGCTGGAACAGAACGACTATCACCAGCAGCTAGCCTCCTGTAGGAAATGCACACATCAAGTAAGAGACTTTAGGTAAACTGCCTACTTGCCAAAAACTTAACTTTAATTAAAGAGTGCTGAAAATGGTCAGTGAGCCGTCTGTCTTAAACCTTCATGCTCATCTCTGCAATGATCATATAAAAAGATCTCAAACATTCCTCATATGGCTAAAGGTTTGTTTCGTATTACCCAGAATAGAGGTAAAGGGACCCCTGACCATTAGGTCCAGTCGTGGACGACTCTGGGGTTGCGGCGCTCATCTCACTTTACTGGCCAAGGGAGCTAGGATACAGCTTCCGGGTCATGTGGCCAGCATGACTAAGCCGCTTCTGGAGAACCAGAGCAGCACACAGAAACGCAGTTTACCTTCCCGCCGGAGTGGTACCTATTTATCTACTTGTGCTTTCGAACTGCTAGGTTGGCAGGAGCAGGGACTGAGCAAGGAGAGCTCACCCCGTTGCGGGGATTCAAACCGTCGACCTTCTGATCGGCAAGCCCTAGGCTCTGTGGTTTAACCCACAGTGCCACCCGCATCCCAAAATAGGAAGCGATTTAAGCCATTTACACTTTTGTAGATACACATAAACATACAGTACATTTGGGGCCTGCTAAAACTTGCAACTGCAGCAGCAAGCCCCATTTTGCTTTACATCACACATATTCAGATGTAATCATATGATTGTTGGTGCCACGACCAAAATCCAAAGTCTCTTTCTTGTTCTATATTGGAGATGTCAAAAGGAATTCTGCTCTACAAAACTTAAGCAAGCTTTGGAAAAGAAGGGAAGAGAGCATACGGAAACCTCGGCTTCTGGGCAAATCCTGAATTCATTGTTTTAATGATGCATGTGTTCTTTTATGCTCTCCCCCTAAATCACTCTGAAACCTCAACGATAATGTGCAATTGTGAAACATATCTAGAATTTATTGAAGCTATATATTTTTACCTGCTCATAGTCTATTTGCATCACTGGTTACCTCAGGTTTTATTACTCTGACTCTAAATGCGTATACAGAGCTACAAGCTCAAACATCCAAAAATGTTCCCTGTGAGGTACAGCACCATCCCTGCCTATCCACTCCAAAAAACCACCTTCATTCGCCATCAGTTTGCAGGTGGTGGTAGCTGTGCCAGGCATTTGGAGCAGGAAATGCCATGGATTTAAAACCTCCAGACACATGATGGACAGATTTTAGTGTCTACAGATTTTACAAGATCTATATGCCCATTTAATATCAAGAAATTTAAGGTCTGGTTTTGGGTGAAGACAGAAATGATGCAAACAGAGAAATCACAGCAGTTTATTTTCCAGTGGAGTATGCAAGCCCATTTCCTAATTTCCATGATGGATTCATACCTGCAAAATGTCAAGGTGCTACCCTTTCTTAGAGCTTCAGGTGAATTGCCCAATTTCCCTCTCCCCTTTTTTATTTCTAGAACACCACTTGCACATTTATATTGTTGTTTCGCATGAATTACTTAAAAAAACAACAACCTTGCAAACATTTTAAGGAAATTTAGGCATGTACTTCAGATATTTAGGAGAGGGGGCTATCAAAGAGTGATGGGTTCATGACGCCACAGCTCTGGCCAGTAAGTGCTCTACACTAGTGCTCTACACTAGTCTCCACCTCCAAAACAAAGTTAAGAGCTTGGCTGTGGTTTTCCATGCTCCAGACTAACGTATTGGAAAACCTGTCCTGATACACAAGTCATTTACCCACATCTTTAAACAAAATAAAAATCAGCAGGCACCAAATTGAAAGGCGCAACAGGCTCAGTAATTGCATGTTCAGACCTTTAACCTCCCCCTTAAATAGATTCAGAAAAGACTCAAATTTTGGTTTGGTTTTTGGAAGAATTTAGGCCACAACTTTATTGATTACATCAAGTGAGTGGTTGCATAGGCTCTGGTTCGACTAGCTCCCTACACCGTTGCAGGTAGCGCTGACCCAGGGCACCAGCATAGGTCAGCCTAGGGTGAGCACCTGGAACAGCGGAAAGCCGGGGTCAGGCCAGTCCACCACCCAGATGTCCCCCTGGACTCAGGCACGGGCACAACCCCTCTCGGGGATTGACCAAACAATTGAGTCCCTGTATTCCTTTAACGGAATACCCTTCACATAGGGATGGCGAGAGCATTCCCCCATCCCTATCACCTGAATCAGAGCCTATCCGCAACCTTACAAGTTGTGACGATTTGCTACGCGGCAGGCGAAACCCAAGTGGCAACAGCCAATCAGCCAAATGGGGGAAATCCCTGCCGTGCCCCTGTCCCAATGACAGACGACACACGACTGCATAGCAAGGTCAAGCGCAAGCCCTAAATATAGGGATAGGTGGGTGGGTGTTCCGATGCACTGGCCCCAAGAGGAAGCTCAGGTACACATGCATGGGCTTATGTAGGTCCCTCGATCTGTTTTGCTAGCATCCCATTGGTCTGATTACACCCAGCATCAAGGGACCTACCAATAGGGTGTTGTGGCTATCCAATCGAACCCACCCACAACACAGGGTTTGGTTGCCAGGTCACACCGCAACACGTGACCTCTTTGAGGGAGGACACGATTAATAATTCTTACTATTTTAGGCTGATGTAGCTAAATTATTTACAATTTATTGAATTTATAACCTGTTCTTCCTTCCCAAAGCAGCCCTGGGTGGTAAGTTGTAGGACTGAGCATGAAGCAACCCAGTTTTAAATTCATTTGACCTAAAACTAGAAGATATTAAACCATCTGAACACTAGATTTGTATGATTACTTGCTTAAGAAATGAGAGGTAGTGCCATATATTCTTCCATTTGTTTTGAAAGGGAAGATCATGATACGTACAGCACAAAATAAGACACCTTAAGAAAATGTGTTAAACAGCTACTCATTAACTGTGTCTAAATACAAAACAAGATATGTACACCTTTTTGCATTTCCCCCTCATTTTCTTCTTACCCCTGGGGTCTTTTTTGGTGGGGGGGGGGAGAATACATCTCTTTTACAATATTATGAAAGTCATAGATGGCATTTCCTTGCATGCTATGACATTTGTGTTGGTGTTAAAGGGGATTAGTCTAGATTTGCTTTTTGTCCTGAAAGAAGAAAATTATTCAAAAAGCCAAGACTGAAAAGGCTCTCTCTCTCTCTCTCTCTCTCTCTCTCTCACACACACACACACACACACAGAGAGAGAGAGAGAGAGAGAGAGAGAGAGAGAGAGAGAGAGGCTGCAGGGGTCAGCGCAGAGCAGATGAGGAAAGCTGTAAACTCCTACACAAATCAGACTTTATAATCTGTGAACGTTTCATTTTAACCCATAAATTCAACATGGCAAGGCAGCAACAAGTTGCTTCTCTAGCGTCTGAGTGACTTTATGCCTCAGATCACAAAGCTTTGTGCCATTGCCGCTTGTGGCCAATTAGAATGAAAATATTTAGCAGGAGAAACAGTACAGTGAGATTTTTTGACACACCATGAAATGTGACACAGCACCCCGTCCTCCCAGCACAGAACCCCTCGGGCATTCAGATGTCTAATACACAGATGATTGTTGTGGCGGTGGCATGAGGGGGGGAGTCATCAAGCAATGTAGAATGAAAGGCATTAGTTTTTTCCTGATCCCCCTGTGTCAAAATTAAAAATGACCGACTTTAAGGCCCGGAAGAACTCAGCCGCCTTGTTGTCAGGGCAGCAAAATCCCACAGCCCCTAAAAAGAGCGCCCCATTAGCCTGTTTCTTCGCACATGCAAGTTCCAACAGTTAGATACTGTTGCTTAACGTCTGAGCGGACTCTGGCCAAAAAAGATTGCATTCCGAGTAGCTAAAAAAAAGAAACGATCCATTCACACATGCAAATTACAACATGGTCGGGAAGCGGGCTTGACGACTCAGTGTATGGTCTGAAGATGCATAGTTCAGCAAGCTGGTTGAAGCAAATTTGAGCCTGGCCAGTGTGTGGATGCTAGTCTTTTTTCAGTAACGAGAAGTGGGATTATTTATTGAGGGCAGTATCCAGTACACTTGTCCCATTGGCACGGGGATTTATGCTTGCACAACAAAACTTTCCCCCGTCTCTGACACTTTCCTCAAATTTGCTCCTTTCTCCACTGCCTGCAACTGTTCACATGGCTACGTATATATGTTTGCCTTGATATTACTTAATTTATTAAATTTCTAAACCCTCCTTTCTTCTCAAAGGAGATCAGGGTAGCTCAGAGGGGTCGCTGGGATCAGGTTTCAGGGAGAACACACTGTACTGTTTTGCATGGAGTACTGGGTGCCAAATGTTGGCACCAGCAAACTACAGATCATCAGTATATCTTAAAATGTATGAAACTGACTTTCTTTCTAAGGGCAGTGGAGATGATCTAAAAAGAATATTACAAAGTTCCTTTTAAATAAAATAAATTGGCTTGGTTTTGAGCCTGGAATCCAGTGGAGTCTCCTACTGGCATGTTTGAGAGTGACAGGGGAAAATAAAATTTCCTTAATTAATTAATTTTATTATTAATTATTATTATTATTAATTTCATTTCTATACCGCCCTATACCCAAAGGTCTCAGGGCAGTTCACATAAAGGATCACATACATAAAAGCAAAATACAAACAACAAACCAATAAGAAACCATAAAAAGAGCCAGCACTTTTTAGGATATAGGATATAGAACAGGCATCCCCAACATGCGGCCCTCCAGATGTTTTGACCTACAACTCCCATGATCCCTAGCTTATAGGACCAGTGGTTGATGATGGGAATTGTAGTCCAAAACATCTGGAGAGACAAAGGTTGGGGATGCCTGATATAGAACGTTTTTGCCTGGTGCCTAAAGTTGTACAGTGGGGGAGAACATGCCATAGACAGGGAGCCACTGCAGAGAAGACCCATTCTTGTGTTGCCACCCTCTGGACATCTCGAGGAGGCACACGAAGAAGGTCCTCAGAAGATGATCTCAGGGTCATATGGAAAGGTTCATATGGAAAGAGGTGGTCCTTGAGGTTTTGTAATTCCTTCCTTTCCTGCTGCCTTCAGTGCCACTTCCCATGCAGTTCAGAAAGTCCCACCCCAAGACCTTACTCCCTTATAGACATCTGGTTGGCCTCTGTGAGAACAGGATGCTGGACAAGATGGGCCCTTGGCCTGATCCAGCAAGCTCTTCCTATGTTCTTTCATTAAGATTTCTACGAATAACGTTCCTCTCATGGGCACTCAGGATCCAAGCCATTAAACATAATAAGAACTCAGACTAAAACAACACAAGAATGCAAAATACCTGCAGTGGAATAATTTCAGGATCCTAACATTGTAATACTAAACAACTGACAATTGATTAAAGTTTGCATTATATCTGAATTTCATGAGGACACAAGGGGGGGGGGGGAGAGACAAACAGAGCTGAACAAGTGATTCACTTGCAGCTGGAAATGAGGCCTTGAAAAATTGTCTCAGGGTCACCCAAATGATTTCAGCATCTCTCACTAATAGCCCTACATTCACATTGAAATACAATTGGTTTTGTGAAACGCAGTGCTTTTATCATTACCAAATAGTTGAAAAGCAGAGCAAAAAAGTTCTCCCCTGCTATTTTTTTAATAACTAGCATATTATAGTTATTTCTCTTGACCTATATAAAACCTTTTAAGAGAATTTTGAAAACTTCTTCATCAGTAAGCTTTTTAAATCTTAATTATTAAGATATATTTATTCATTTGTAGAATTTCTTAACCCATTCTTAGCAAGTTGCAGGGTGCCCTATAATATTTTTTTTTTGGGGGGGGAATCAACAAATAATTAAATATTGGATTATATCCCATTGGTGCTCGTGTAAAAAGTGCAAGCACTTTTGATCCAATGTTTAGGGCTGCTGGGGGTGAAGAAGGGAGGAGGAGAAAATCACTTGCTGTCGGAATACGTTTCACGGATCCGCCATGGATTCATATTTATTTGGTTATTTTATAAGTTTTTCGAGGTCTACTTTTGGTATAATTGCGCATAAAAGCGAAAGTGAAAGCATGAATGAATAGTGTGGTTCACTTATGAGATTAATCCGCCTTTATTTTGTAGATCCGGTCATGTTCAAAGTTGTTAATGAGCGTTAAACTTGCTTCCCGCCTTTTTGGAGGGCAGCAACAGTGATTTTATTGGTTAAAGTACTAATGATGATGTCACGTTTGTTCCCTAATAAAAGGCAGAGGCACCCCGCTTAGGCAGAGGAGTTCGTTCATGTTCTTTTAGTTGGGTTTTAGTTGAAGTCAAGTTTAGTTTAAGGGACTAGGAGCGGGCTGGATGGGTTGGATGGGTTTTTCTTTAGTTAGAGTTAGATCGCGGAAGATCATTCGGTTTTAGTTTTAGTTAGGTTTTCTTTTAGGTTAGCCTAGGGTTAGGCCCGCGGAAGATATTTCGGTTTTAGTTTATTTAGTTAGCCTCGCGGAAGATTGGGCGCGCAGGGTCTTTAAGCTTAGGAGAACTTAGCCTAGGGGACGAGCCTACGCGGGTTCTGCCGAAGCCACTAAAGATACAACCGGTGTCTGTCTTCCTTTGGGGTTAAAGGAGGGAGTAAAGTAAAAATTTTAATTTCTTTAATTTGGTCCGCCTATTCAGAGTCAGGGTATATATTTTATTTCACGAGGCAACTTTTCATTAAAGAAGGCAATTAGGAACTCACACACCACCAGAGTCTTCAATTGGCTTACTCATCATCCTTCAGACTGTGAGGCTTGGCCGGCGACCGTGCTCAAAAGCACGCGGAACGCTGGCCGCTTTCCCCGCAACTGGTACCTCGTGCATAACCAGTCCAAGGCCGTGCACGAGGAGCTCCAGCAACCAAACCCCGACAACTTGCCGCCCTCTTCCATTACTGGAAGTCTCATGCTGAAGCAAAAACATATGGAGGACCAGCTGAAATCTCTGAATTGTATCACTTAATATACTGTTTTGGTGCTGAATAGCCTAGTAAAATCTTCTACAAAGCATGTATAGGAAATCTTGAGATTCAGAGGAAGTCAACATCCTCCATGCCTGATCCAGCAGCCTCTCCTTATGTAAGAACATTTTTGTTATTGTGTGTTTTTTTTAAAAAAAAAACAACAACAAAAAACATTTATATACCTTCCTTTTCATATCCTTTATTTATAAATTGCACAGTGTGTGTTTATGTTATTGGACCAAAACAGGCAGCTGGGCTTTCATTTCATTTTCCTTATTATTAGCTTCTTTAAAAAAATCTTTTTAACAATACAATTCACCTTATGTGGTTTCTTCATCTTCTATGGCAACTACCTGGATTACCAATTATCTCAGCAAATACGACAGTCTCCTTTTAACTGACAGCCCTTTCAGTTTCACAGGTAGTCCTCAATCCTATGTGATGGAGGGTTTTGTGGGCTTTCTCCAAATGCTTTAGCAATGGCATCAGATCCCTGCAAAAAAGGGGAACCTAAACAATGAATGCATGCATAAAGATAGGGTGCCTATAAACTGGTGTCATAAACAGCATCTCCTAAATCATGATGGCACCACTTGCATAACACAAAATCCCTCAAGTTCACCAGGCTGCTAACAGGGTAAGGGATGTGGGTGGCGCTGTGGTTTAAACCACCGAGCCTCCTGGGCTTGCCGATCAGAAGGTCGGCGGTTCGAATCCCTATGATGGGGTGAGCTCCCGTTGTTCAGTGCTAGTAGATAAATAGGTACCGCTCCGGTGGGAAGGTAAATGGTGTTTCCGTGCACTCTGGTTTCCATCACGGTGTTTTGTTGCACCAGAAGCGGTTTAGTCATGCTGGCCACATGACCCGGAAAGCTGTCTGCGGACAAACGCCGGCTACCTCGGCCTGAAAGCAAGAAAAGCGCCACAACCCCATAGTCACCTTTTACTGGACTTAACCGTCCAGGGGTCCTTTTATCAGGGTGTAGAGAAAACGATTTGTTTTTGCTGGCCAGAACTGTGAAAACCAGCACTTGCACACTGGTCATTTGGCTTGGTACATTAAACAAAGGATTCTACCAAGAATTCATCCTGGTTTAGTCAAGACAGGATTACTAGACTTGCTGCCAATGTCTTAGAATCAGCATCACCTTAAGTGAAACTGCTTGTGGAAGGACCACCCACCTGGAGGGAGGCTTTTTTCCCCCTTGGCTCTCTTCAGCCCCTCCTGCCCCCTTAAAAAGCTACTCTGGAGGGTAAGAGGTGCAAATTAACCAATGGAAAACATCTGAATAAACTTGCATTTGAGTACAAACAGTTATAAAGCAAAAGGAGATGTACTTTGTTTGTACATGATATATGCAACTGTAGAAGACTGCATACTTTTCCAGGACAAAATACTTATCTGAAAGACTCTTCTTCCAATCTGCAGCTTCTGAAAATATTTGGACTGAAATGTTTTCTTAAAAAACATACGCCTCCTGGCCAATCTATCATGGCACCTTTTTAGTCAATCCATTAAGAAAGCAAATAAACAAAATAAAATCAATTAATAGGATTCGAGAAATCTGTTGTTGTTGTTGTTGTTGTTGTTGTTGTTGTTGTTAATTTGTACCCCGCCCATCTGGCTGGGTCTCCCCAGCCACTCTGGGCGGCTTCCATCAAATATTAAAATACATTTAAAATATCACAGTTTAAAAACTTCCCTAAACAGGGCTGCCTTCAGCTATTTTCTGAATGTCAGGTAGTTGTTTATTCCCTTGACCTCTGATGGGAGGGCGTTCCACAGGGCGGGCGCCACTACCGAGAAGGCCCTCTGCCTGGTTCCCTGTAGTTTTGCTTCTCGCAGTGAGGGAACCGACAGAAGGCCCTCGGTGCTGGATCTCAGTGTCCGGGCTGAATGATGGGGGTGGAGACGCTCCTTCAGGTATACAGGACTGAGGCCGTTGTTAAAACATTCCACCTCTGTGAAATATATTTGCTTAGAAGTAAGTTCAAATGATACACAGAAACTTCCAGCTAGGGGCTGTGAATACCCAAACATGAGAAGATCACTTTAAACAAGACCCATTGTTAACAGTCTCCATGCAGATAGTCATTTTGTGTGCAGATGGGGGATTTGTAGGAAATAAGTTATGTAGAGTGCTCAACTTGGATTCTATGAGGCAATGACCTATATTTTTGCTTACGCTGCTCTGCAAAACTCTGTGTATACTGATGGAGGTATAGGAACTATTATAACTAGTAATAATAATAATCAATAACATCATGAAGGGCCCATCAAGGGAAAGGATTAGAAATGTGGAATAATAACATTCCAAATATATAAAATAAGCTTTGCAAAATTTTGTGCTTCTTAAAAAAAGAACTCTTCCCTCTTTAAAAAAAAAATATTTAATTATCTGAAATGATACAGTTGAAGGGTAGGAACAGAAGAGGGGATTGTCAGCAAACTGGGGGGGATTATTACAGAACAGTGGAAAGGCTAAAATTCTTTGAAATGGAAGGCAGTGAATTGGGAGACAAAAGAAAAACAGCCTTTTCAATTTTCTTTTAAAACTCAAGAAGAGTAGGAAGCCCTAACACAGATAAGCCAAGCATCATGCATGCAAGATAACAAGCCGTTTGGGTTAATTACTGTTTTGTTGCAAGTCTACCCAAATTTTAATCAACGGAACTCTATTCTTACACAGATTGCAAAGAGGGGACATCTGTAGAAGTTAGTGCCATTTTTAACTCCTCGGGCACTGCAACACCTGGGAAAGCCACGGGAAAGAAATCATGGATCCTTTCGGAAATTACTGCGGCATCTGTCAACTCAGAAGGAGGTATACAATACTGACTTACACGGCAACAGGCATTATGCCGCAGCAAGCATCGTACAAAATGCTCAGCACTTCCTCTCAGGCACGCTTCACCAAAACTCTGGGGGAAATCCATGCAAGTGAGCGTGAGTTTAGCTCGAGGTGGAGGGAGCAAGCCATGCCCTTGTGGATCCGACAAGTTTTCCATCAGGCCCAGCAAGTAAAACAGTGGGCGGGCTGGAAAGCTCCCAAGTAATGCATCATTTGGGCAATGTTGCTTCCTGCTGGTGTCCAGCATCTGGAGATCAGAGGCAATACTAACCCAGCTCAATTTTTGGCAGTCATGACTATAATCCTGTTTAAAAGCTATTTAGGCCAATGCCCATCACTTTCCCCCCAAAAAATAAATGAGTGTGTAAGAGTGTGATTGTAAGGGCACACACACACACACACACCTACCTTGCCCTGGTCCCTGGTGCAACTGCTGGCAGAACCTCAAAGCAGATCATATGTGGCTTGTTCAGAGCATCTCTGTGGCACTCAAGCAGGAGAATGGGCAGGCATGCAAACCCTACCCCACCAAATCTCCATGGGCTGGTGAAGCACTTCTGGCCATCCTAGGATGGTGGAGAGTCTGAAGCTACTATAGCAGAAAACAAGCTGGTCTTTCCACACATATGTGCTGGTCAGGGCCATCCCTACCTTCAGGCAGCTGCCTCACACAACAGATTTGGGGTGTCATGAAAGGGCAGCAAATCTGTAGTTACTTAATTTATGAGTGTCAAATTTTAATGCCAGGGGGAGAGGACCAGTGCTTGTGAGTTTTTCCTGTCTCAGGTACCAAAACTGACTACTGTGTACTTTGGGCAGGGGACACCCTTTGTTGTTCCCTCTCCAAGGCAACAAAATATTCAGGGCTCTCTAGTGCTTGTGGAAACAATTTATTATAATGTATTTATTCCTTGTTAAATGCCTACTGCCAGTGCTCCTTTTCCTTTAAAAAATGTTTAGGGGTACTCTCACTTTCCTACTCATATTGAAATACTGCCCCTCAATGAGGCCAAACTTAGATTCGCAAAATGTTTAGGGGTATGCATACACCTGCGTCCCCCCAGAAAAAAGCACTGCCTGCTGCTATAAAGAACCTGATGTTGGGAAAGACTGAGGGCACAAGGAGAAGGGGACGACAGAGGACGAGATGGTTGGACAGTGTTCTCGAAGCTACTAACGAGTCTGACCAAACTGCAGGAGGCAGTGGAAGACAGGAGTGCCTGGCGTGCTCTGGTCCATGGGGTCACGAAGAGTCGGACATGACTAAACGACTAAACAACAACAACTGCTATGAATGTCTCAAGGCAACCTACAGCACGGTACAAAATACAGTCAATATGACCTATAAACAAGTCTTGCTACCTCATCTTAAAACAATCAGTACAGATTCTTTAAACAAAAACAAGAAACAGGAAGGCAACCCCAGGAAAAGACACACAATCATAACCAACTCAGAACCCCACACCGAAGGCTCCGCAGGATCAAGTAGGAGCAGAACTACTGCAAAGAAGTACCCCTTTTCAGTCCTGACAGCCACAGGTGCCATGGTTGGTGGTATCAAGAGCCACTGGGAAATTAAAGATTCTTTCTGGGATCTGAATAACAGACACAAGAGCTGGCTAAAACAATGAAGAATTTTGCAGCACCTTAACTCATTTATTAGAGTATGAACGTTGGTAGGCAAAAGGCCTTCACTAGATGCACAAAGTGACAAATGAAGATGAAGGATATTTATAGCTACACAAGCCCCAGAAAAGGATAGCTATGCAAAGTGGAATTGAAAAAGATACCACGCATGATTTAAACAACTGAATTAAAGGAGAATCAGTCACTAAGACGGTCTGATGCTGAGAATCAAACGGGCATTTGTTTCTGTTTTGTCTCTGCTACAGATATTCAGGCTTATCTGAGCAACCATGAAGTCATCAGACTTATTAAACAAATGAAATTTTGGTCTGAGTGCCCATAGGCATCGTGCTACACACCTCCTCTGAGCCTCTTCTCCATTTTAACACATTAACTCAGCATGTGCCCTCCACATCTTCCTCCTCCATGCCATCTATTTTTTTCCCCTATCACAACTCCTTCCCCCAGCAGATGCTCTGTCATTGCGGCCTCCACTTCAGCTCCAAGAAGCTGCATCACGGTACCTTTGGCTATGTACACACAATACACTTAAAACATCTTCCTCCACACAAAGAAACAACCCTGGGAACCCTAGTTTGCACCTCATAGAGCTACAATTCCCAGCACCTTTTTCAAACTACCAAGTTTCTTTTCTGGGCGGGGGGGGGGGGTTGGCTTTCTTGGTTGCATTATGTGCAAACAGCCTCCAGGGATGTGTGCAAATGGCTTCTAGAAATTATCCAGCACAGGGTAGGGGGGAATGGGAGTGGGGGACGTATCAGCCCTGTACCCCTGGCCTACCTACTTCAAGTCCAAAGTTCAACAGTCGGGAAACATGGTCCGGGGGGGTCAACCCATGTAAGCAAAGTCCAACAGTCAGGAAATGCAGTCCAGGGTCAATCCAAGTAAGCAAAGAGTGAAGTCCAGAGTCAAACCCAAAGCACAGTACCACAGAGGTCCAGGAGCATCCAAGCCAAGGTCCATCAACGTGGACTGTTGAGGAGACAAAGCACCTCAGCTCTGCTTCCCTTTTGTACTTTGCATGCGAATTGCAGCATCTGGGCTTGACGTGACCGTCACCTGTTCCTAGCCTACTCCAGCTGAGGAATCACACACCTCCTCCCTGAACTAACAAGCCACACCTGGGCTGTGGGCCCTTGCCTGCCTCAGCCTCTCAGTGTGTACTTTACACAACCCCAACCTCTCATTCCCCATCCCCAGTTTGCCCTGGTGGGTCCCAGCCATGGCTGCACCCCTTCCCAAGATCCTCTTGTTCCCCCCTGTTGTCCTGCCAGTTCATGACAATCTCCAGGAAATGGAGACATACTTCAACTGTTTTGCCACGGGTGGTGTCATGGCATTAGCAGTAGCACAGCAGCTGTGCTGGCCACCTGGCTGCCATTTTGCATCCTCCACTGAGGGCCTGGACCTTGTGTCATTCTGGGGCATTTTCAGGAGGAGGAGTGAACGGAAACGGCCACCAAGGAAAAAAGAGAATTGGGAAACTTGGAGACAATTCTGCAAAGTCGCTTTCTTTTTCTAGGGACTGTCAAAAAATCTCAGAAATTGTTTCTTCTGAGAAGCACTGACTCAAGTCAAATTCTCTATCTTGCATTTCAGTCCCCTCCCCCCCTGCTTTCTAAGAACTGTTCAGAGGCTGTAAGATCACCCTCTGGTGGTCAGAAAAGAGAAAAATTGAGAGCTGAGAGTGTCAGAGCTTGAGACAGAATTTTAGGATTTCCCTTGCAGCGCAGAGAGTAATATCTCATGATTTTTTTTTTAAATTAAAAAAAATACTTTGTGGGTTCTTTTTCCTAGAGGTTTCCCCATGTATATTGCCTTAGCTGCCAAAACAGAATACCAGAACCTTGTGGGACAACAAAGAAAAAAGTGACTTGCGTAAAGAAGCATGTTTCTGAATAATCAAACATTCTACTTCATTGGATGCCCACAAAGTTCTGGCATTAGGAGAAAGGGATAAATAAAAGTTTTCCCTGCTTTCTCCATGTCATGCATAATTTTATAAACGTCTATCATGTCATCTCTTACTAGCATTTTCTCTAAACTAAAAAGTCCCAGATGCTGCAACCCAGTGCTTTTTTATTTTTTAGAAAAAGAAGGTGCCAGTGCTTATCATGAAGCTGATACAGTAAGTGTCATACTTCTAACATTGGGGGGTAAGGTGCCGGTACTGCATACCCTTGAGTACCCCCAGGGGGGGACCTTTCTTCACATAAGAGTCACTCTGTTCCTTTGATCTATAATATCCTTTTTGAGGTAAGATGACCAGAGAGCTATACACAGCATTCCAAACTCAGTGCAACACAGATTTGTAGAATGGCATTATGATACTGGGAGTTTTATTTTCAATTCCTTTCCTAATGATCCCTAGCATGGGTTTTGCCTTTTTCATGGCCTCCACGCAGAAATAAGAGATTCCAGGAAACCCCACAGTCATACAACCAGTGCTTTTTTTTTCCTGAGGGGATGCATACCCCTAAACATTTTGTGAATCTAACGGGAGAAGAAGAACACGGTGAATCGTCAGTTCCGTTGCTACCCCTGATGGCGGCCTCATTTCCTGTCAAGGTGTTTCCTGAGTCTCAGATGGAAGCAAGCGTTTAATGTGTGAAGGAGTTGGAATCTAGCACAGTGATTGGTCAGTTTCATTGTTGCCACCTCCGATGGCAGCTTCCCTTCCTTTCCCAGTGAAATATACTCGGAGTGAAGTGTGAATTTCATGCTCTTTATTCAGGTCATAGTAGTGAGGAATGCAGTTCCCCCCAAATGCCTGCTTTATATACACTATTTACACAATGGGCCCCACGTGATTGGCTAATTCCGGGATACTCCTGTGTGCCAATCAGATTGCGGATTCACTTCCACCTGTAGCTGGATTGGGTGGCTCCTGCGGACCAATCAGACTGCTGCATTCTGGATCCTATTGTTCTAGGACCAATCAGAGTGCTGCATTTTGGATCCTATTCAACTCAGTACATAACACCCAGTGTTTCCTAAGTCTCAGAGGAAGCGAGCGTGTAATATGAGGTAATGCATGTTCTTTGTACTTTTGTCCATTTAGTGTATTTATTTTTTTCTTGAGTCGAAATGAGAATACCCCTAAACATTTTTTTTTGGGGGGGGGAGCATAGCATACAATCCAATGTCAGCAAAGTCCAGCAGGTCCTGCCATCCAAACTAAACATTGTCCACCAGCAATATAAATAACATAACAAGAGGCCTGCTGGATCAGGCCAATGGCCCATCCAGCCTAGCATCCTGTTCTCACGGTGGCCAACCAGATGCCAATGGGAAGCCTGTGAGCTGTACCTGAGCGCCAAAGCACTCACCCCACTTGCTATATTTCGTTTCATTTCACTTTTAATTTGTATACCACCTTTCTGTATTAGATCACACAAACCTTAGAACAATCTGTTCCAATACAAAAAAAGTCATAATAAAAACATAAATATTTCAAACAAAGCAACACCCATTTGAATATAATGGTACACAATGAAATTAAATACCAGCAAACAATAATTAAACAGAAATTAACTCTTAACAATTGCAAAAAAATAATAATTATCCAGCAAATGGCATTCAGAGGCACACTGCCTCCAATGCTCCAGGTACAACATAGCATTTGTTGCTAGCAGTCATCCCCAAGGCACTGGCCATCTTGAAGGAAATAATTCCATAGCTTAACTATGTGCTCCATGAAGAAATACTTTGTCTCTCCTGAATCTCTCATCCTTTGACTTTATTGGATGGCTCTGGGTTCTAGTAAGAAAAGACAAAAAGAAAATCTCTCTCTCTCTCCACTTCCTCCAATTCCTATAGGGGCCTTCTGAGGATCTGATAAACCCTCCTGTCTCTGTCGCCAGCCTGCAAAAATGGGGGAGTTAAAACATCCGGCAAGTCACAACACAGAGCTGGTGTACTGCTACATTTGGCTTTTCAGATCACAAGTTGTACTGTTTAACTTTATGGAAATATGGGTGGGGGAAAGAGAAAGAGAGATTTCCTAGTGTTGCAGTCAAGGATAACAGAAGTAGACACTGTTGCCCACATATAACGCAAATCTGATACCAGGCTGGCTTGGCTGTGTTTTTAAAACACTGAGAGGCTTTGTGTGTGTGTGTGCTCTGTGAGTGTATGTGCTGTGTGTGTGTGTGTGTGTGTGTGTGTGTGTGTGTTAAGAGCACTGATTATCACAGAGGCTCTTTCTAGAGTACTGATTATCCCCGAGATCCCCATGACCCGTTGCCGGCAGTACAACCCTTGAAAAAATTAGAAGGAGCCAGAAAACAGATGCAATTATATTTTCGTTTCATGAAACATGAAAAATGGTAGAAAATAAAACACACACTGCATCGCAACGTATTCATAACATACCCCTACTGCAACTGAGGCTACAGTATCTCATAACAGTTAATGAAGCGGTCTGCTTGGAACATGCAGATGGAAAAACGGACTCCCATTTTTCATTGCAGAAATGGAGTTGGGCTGCTTATATCACTTGAACTATAACACAGTATCAGCATCTTTCCAAGCCCCCTCCTCCCCGATTCCCCGAGGTTACTGTAAAACAACCCAACATCAACAGATGAAGAGTTCAATATATATGTTAAATATTATTTGCTTACTAAACATCCTTGTCCATTTTGATTGCTAAGGGTACAGTAGCAAGCATTTTCTAAATCACACTCTTTGAAAAGAGAGAGAAAGCAGAGCTGTGCTGTGTGCCAGGAGTTTCCATTGTACCAAGAGGGAATAAAGCTAAAGAAGCTTTTAAAAGAAAATATCCAAGCACTGAAAAAAAATGTTATTATTTACCTGCGGTATGTCAATGTCGGGGTTTGGGTGCTGGAGCTCCTCGTGCACGGCCTTGGACTGGTTATGCACGAGGCACCAGTTGCGGGGAAAGCGGCCAGCGTTCCGCGTGCTTTTGAGCACGGTCGCCGGCCAAGCCTCACAGTCTGAAGGATGATGAGTAAGCCAATTGAAGACTCTGGTGGTGTGTGAGTTCCTAATTGCCTTCTTTAGTGAAAAGTTGCCTCGTGAAAATAAATATATACCCTGACTCTGAATAGGCGGACCAAATTAAAGAAATTAAAATTTTTACTTTACTCCCCCCTTTAACCCCAAAGGAAGACAGACACCGGTTGTATCTTTAGTGGCTTCGGCAGAACCCGCATAGGCTCGTCCCCTAAGCTAAGTTCCCCTAAGCTTAAAGACCCTGCGCGCCCAATCTTCCGCGAGGCTAACTAAATAAACTAAAACCGAAATATCTTCCGCGGGCCTAACCCTAGGCTAACCTAAAAGAAAACCTAACTAAAACTAAAACCGAATGATCTTCCGCGATCTAACTCTAACTAAAGAAAAACCCATCCAACCCGTCCAGCCCGCTCCTAGCCCCTTAAACTAAACTTGACTTCAACTAAAACCCAACTAAAAGAACATGAACGAAATCCTCTAACCCAAACAGAACGTGCGGTCTCGTGCCTAGGCGGGGTGCCTCTGCCTTTTATTAGGGAACAAACGTGACATCATCATTAATACTTTAACCAATAAAATCACTGTTGCTGCCCTCCAAAAAGGCGGGAAGCAAGTTTAACGCTCATTAACAACTTTGAACATGACCGGATCTACAAAATAAAGGCGGATTAATCTTGTAAGTGAATCACACTATTCATTCATGCTTTCACTTTCACTTTTGCGCGCAATTATACCAAAAGTAGACCTTGAAAAACCCATAAAATAACCAATTAATTATGAATCCATGGCGGATCCGTGAAACGTATTCCGACATATCATCTTTCTTTTTTTGTTTTAAATTAAATTAATTTTGTTTTAGTTATATAAAAAAAAATTAGAGATATCATAAGCATTTATCTGACATAAACATTACCATATGCTTCGATATAAACCTCGACATGAAAAGGCAAAGCGTCAACAGTGCTGACAGTGTCCACATCAAGACTGTGATATAAACACCAGCAAAACTATCAACATCCACCCCTTTCATAGGAGGAAATACTTGTACAATAATGTAGCAATAAAGTCATGAAAATAACAAACCACTAGCCGAACATAAAAAATGATCGATCCGATACACTGTAAACCTTCTAGGCATATATAAATACTTCAATATGTAGTGTAATACAACAAATCACCTCATAAGCATGTATACTTTCGCGTGCAGCGTAAAACAACAAATTACTCCCCAAACATAAGAGAGGACCTGATACAGGTCCAAAATTAAAAATAACGGATAACGACTGCCCAAACATAAGAGAGGTCCCGATCCGGGACCCAAAATTAAAGTATAACTAGAGCTGGGGCTACATGGCCTACCCAGACCCCTCCCCCATTTTTTTTAATTTTTTATTTGGCCGATTCCAGAAAGGGGATTTAAGGCACCTATGTACAAGTGGTTTGCGCCACAAGAGGGGATTTAAGCTACCTATATAAAGGTGTCCCAGCCAGGATGAGGATTTCTACGCAAGGGTTTCCAGCGAAACGAGATTGGAATTAAACCAACTACATAAAGGTCTCCCATGAACAGCAGGAAACAAGGTGAAGGGAAAAGCTGGGAACCTGGTTTACTGCCAAAGGTAGCATATAGAGGGGTATGCTTCAAAGAAAATAGGGGTACCAAAAGGGTAGGACGCCACCAGACTTGACATATATATCTTGAACAAATCCGAGAATGACCAATTCTTTGACCAAAGGAAATATTTCAAATAAGGCATATAAGTGTTACCACATTTTGAACTACAACTTTTGTAAGCACAACGTGGAGATTTAGGATTATTGAAATAAAACATATATGTATAAATATGTCTATGACTAGAACTGCACAAAGATGATGCTTTGACCTTACATAAACATTTCCATATCATCAAAATTGTGACGCTCTAAATGGAAACCATTTCAGAAAAGCTTTGCATATATAAACATCCATGTCATTAATTATCAAGCTATAAGGAAAACACATGTAACATGCGAGGCGGATATTTCAAGAAGCATACAAAGGTAAATATGCAATTTTTACAAATACAATACAGGTTTAGAACTGCAAAATGGTGTTGGAGAGGAGGATGAAGACGATGAATGAGTTGCCGGTCGTCTTCTTCTCCGAGTACACACGACCATGTAGAATAAATAGTCCTGGAACTCAGGAAAAGTTCATGGAGCTCAGGAAAGTACTGAAACATCGAGTTCTGAAGAAACAACGATACCTGTAGAAGAAAGGAGGTTAAGCAAGCAAATCAAGGTGATCTGCTAGTGAATGCAGGTATGAGAGTAACTGGAACAAATCTAGGCAGCCAGGAACCAAGGGGCTGCCCAGAGGCAAACAAAAGGCATAGGTTGAGGATAGTTGAAGAGTTGCTGCATTTGACACTGGAAACTAGTGCAGTCAAACAACGAGGTGGATATTCTCAACTTGGTTGATGCAGGAAAAGATACTCCAGAAGAATACCTGGGGAGATGCGGAGCATATTTGCAACCAGGTAGAGAGCAACAGAAAGCAGGTGAAAAGGGTTTGCGGTTTTGGTTGGAAACAGGTATGCTGCAAGAAGTGATGGCAGCAATCTGTAGGCACGGTGAGTACCATTCAAAACCAGCCAACAGAATGCCCATGCAAAAGACAGCACGGAACATAGCAAGGAGCGTCCCATGGTTGACGATTGGATCACTGAGACAAAGGAAAGTTTCAACGGCGTGAGAGTGCTTGAAGATGCTGCTGAACAGAACTTGTAGACAGGAGAATTCACCTTACCAAGCAGTGAAATTCTCCAGGAGAACTTTGCAATAGGTTTTCTGCAAGGGACAGTTTGAAGACTATCAAGGGAACACTCTAAAGTCAATGACTGTGGAGCTTTATCCATGAGGTACTGATGGAGAGTAAAGAGTTGCATGTGATTCTGGTGTAGCAGCTCTTTGATTAGGGCCTCTGCTGCAGCGAGCTTTTCTGACGTCAGCGCCCATTGGTCGACCCATACAGGGGGTCCTTCCTTCCATGTGAGTGGAAGAGCATGTACTGGCGCTGATGCAAAGGCCCACATCAAAAATGTGTATGGACAACAGTTCTTGCTTTAGACAATAAGTCTCTACCCCAAAGGGTGATAGGTACATCCATAACAAGTGGACGGAGCTGCACCATGGAGCCTGAGTCTGACTGGAAGGTAATCGGATGCACACTCTGGTGGGCGGGTTCGAAACCTCCGACTCCGAAGACTTCCTGGGTGACAGTCGTTGCCCACTGGTCAGGCCAATCCTTTCTGGCGATCACTGTGACATCTGCGCCTGTATCAAGAAGACCCTTGATCTTTCGTCCACCCATTTCTAAGACGAGATGAGGGCGTTCTTCTGTAATCTTGATTAGCGCCATTGCTGTCTGAGGAGGCAAAGAGTCTACAGGAGCTGTAGGTGTAGAAGTAAGCAAATAGAGTCTGGCAATTTCCAAACCTTTTGTTAGGACACAAGGAACAGTTGAAAATCCTGGAATCAGCAACTGCGATGAATCTGTGATTCGAACTAGGCCTGCAGTCAGTGTGACTGTGGCAGGGAGGCGATCCATCCTAGGCAGGATAAGGCAAATTGAGGTGTCTGGGAATGGACCACGAATGGATGTTGGCAATTGCTGAGCAAACCATGGATTTGAAAAGTAACAGTCCTCTGTTAAGAAGAGTGGTATACCTGGGACAGAAGATTCTTCTTGTTCTTCGTTGGCAGTGTTTGAAGATATCTTTTTGGCTTCGGGTTTTTTGCACTGCTGAAGTTGGCAACTCTGAAGCTGCTTGGCGTTGAGTTGGCAAACTTGAGGTTCCTCTGTTGGTAAAAGTTGCTGATGCTGTTGAATCTGCTGGCATTCAGTCAGTTGTGCATCAAACTGGCAGGATGGAACTTCTTCTTTGACACGAGGCAGTAGAAGTTGTTGTTCCTGATAGTTGTTTGGTTGTGGCGGGCTGAGCTTAAAAGCTGGAGGTGACACAAAGGTGTGGACATTGTTAACTGGAGTGATGCTTAAGCTTCCACAAGAGGGAGCTGGCCCACCCACTTGCATTCTTTGGCCACATGAAAAGTGATCATCAGCTGGGTTGCAACTTGAACACTGCTGTTTCATCAAGGGCAAATGTCCTTCAATGACAGATTGACCTTGATTTGAAGATGAATAAAGCTCAGGAGTTGCGAGATTGATCTCAGTAGGATGTCTTCTCAACGTTGAAGGCAATTCTGCGATCAAAGACTTGACTGTGATTGCTTGCTGTGAAGCAGGATCAACATCAGCAGGAACTGAAGGGCGGTCAGCAGAAGGTGAACTGAATGCTGTGTTCTCTACTGGAACCCTTTGAATAGGTAAGGCAGATGATGAAACCTCTGGAACCTGAATGCTTGATGAGGTCACATCTTTTCTCTGGACATCTGAAGAGTAGATATCTCTCTGGATCACTCTTTTTTCCTGATGACCTGGATAAGGAGTAGCGTTGTTCACCTTTCTGGGATGGTTGACCTTCATGATGTTCTTGAACTTGCACCCTATTGTTTTACCGGGGCCGGGGCGCGGCCCGCAGAACCGTTTCCCTGAACTGGAGATGAGGTAGGTGATGTGTTTTGTGGATTCAAGCGACAATCATTCGCCCAATGAAATCCTTTCTGACAGATGGGACATCTCTCTGGCGGCTTGGCAGAAGGCCTTGGCGTTGTTGTGCACTGCGACCGGAAATGCCCATCGCCTCCACACCCATAGCACTTCTTGACTGGCGTAGAGCTGTCTTGACGTGGCATCTGTACCGCAGCTGCCAAGAGCTGTGCTTTGTAGGAGTGGGTACCGACATTCTGGCAGACGCGTAGCATCTCAGTCAATGTGGCATCTGGACGAGCTGCAACTGCTGTTAGGGCATTCTTGCAGTCATCATTGGCATTTTCAAAGGCAAGTTGTTTTGTCAGCATGTTTCTGGCATGACGATCTTCTATCTGGCGTTCCACTGCAACAATCAGGCGATCCACGAAGTCCCCATAAGGTTCTTTTGGACCTTGCCTAACTGCAGCGAATCCTGATACTGAGCTAGCATCTGTGCGATTGGGTAGTCTGCGCCAAGCTTTGACTACAATGTCTGCTATGGTGACAAGTGCAGCATCAGGTATGGCTAGCTGTTGATTGAGATTGGAGTAATGTCCTGATCCTGTGAGCATATCTTCTGTGGCAAGTGGCGTTGCACGTCTGGCTGCTACTTCTTTCCACTCTTGCAGGCACAGAAGAGCATCTGTAGGCGACAGGAAGGTGCGAAGTATCAACTTCCAATCAGATGGCAGAAGTCTACTAGTGGACAGTCCTTCAAGTAAACTTCTAGTATAAGGAGCTTGAAGTCCATTTTCGCGTATGGCTTTTCGCAGTTCACGTAGTGTTTCAAAAGGAATGGCTTGATATCTTGCAGGTTGTCCTCCATTAGCACGAATCACTGGAAAGATGTGCATTGGATCAGCACTAAAGTCTATTTGTCCCAAAGCTGCTTCCAAAGCTTGGGTTCTGCAGATGGGCTGCATTGCTGTTGGATCTGTAGGTGGCATCAGTGAGTTTAAATCTTCTTGATGCTTTCCAAATGATGAGCCACTAGATGGTGCTAAAGAGTCTTTGACATCTGGATGCCTTGAAGATGGCTGACTATGAAGACAAGATGGCTGACTTGAAGTTGGATGAAGACAAGATGGCTGACTTGAAGTTGGATGAAGACAAGATGGCTGACTTGAAGTTGGATGAAGACAAGATGGCTGACTTGAAGTTGGAGCATAAGGTTGTTGGCTCTGTACTGCAAGTCCTGGCATCTGGATCATCATTGTTTGGCTTTGCTCTTGTCTTGGAATCTGCATTGGCATTGGAGGTGCTGAAGGGTTGGTAAATTGCTGTTGTGCTGCTTGCATTGAAGCTTGGATTGCTGTTGATTGGAAATCAGCTTGCTGCAAAACTGGAGCTGCTGGCTTGAGCGCGGCCTGCAGGGCAGCAGGGTTTGCTGGCAAAAAGGCTGCTTGCTGCTGCTGCTGCTGGATCGCTGGCAAAAGCGCGGCTTGCGATGGAGGAAGCGGGACCGTTGCTTGGAGCGAGGTCCGCGGCTGCTGCTGACTTGAAATCGCTGGCTGGTAAAAGGCCTGCGATGACTGCTGAGCGACTGGCGGTGGGGCAGTCCGCGGCGGGGCTTGAAAGGCCGACGGCGTCTGCTGCACCGGCACAGGCGGCAATGAATCTGGCAACGACAAATTGGACAAGGGCGAGTGCGTGTACGACAACGGGGCCTGAACTGGCTGCTGCGAGGGGGCCGAAAATGGCACAACCGCAAGCGGCAGCACAGGGGCACTATTAAAAGCAGTATTTCCTAAATTCACTGTTCCATTAAGCAAAACATTTCTTGGAGCGATTTGTTGAAAGCAGTTTCTTACTTTGCTCCATACTAATTGTACAGGAATTCCGATTTTCGGGTTGGCCATAAATTCTAACCCGATCCTTTCCCATGAGGCTAAATCTTTCGTTCCCTCCTTAGGGACCCAGGGACAAATTTCCCCAATGGTTTTAACTAAAAGCTCTACTTCTGATTCAGAGACAGGGTGACCATTTCTTTTCAAAAGGTACAATAAATCTTCACAAAATTTTACTTGAGCAGTTGAGAGTGAGGAGCCCATTTTTTAAACACTTTTCCAAAACTTTTCCTCCCCCACCCGTAGGCTTCTACTAGGGGACACCGGTTCTACCCGTAGGCTTTAACCGAAAAACCTGGCACCCGTAGGCTTTAGCCAGAAAACCTCCGCCCCCACCCGTGGGCTTCTACTAGGGGCTACCGGCCCTACCCGTAGGCTTTGACCGAAAAACCTGGCACCCGTAGGCTTTAGCCAGAAAACCTTTCCCTCCCACCCGTAGGCTTTTTCGGGAGACACCGGCCCTACCCGTAGGCTTTGACCGAAAACCCTGGCACCCGTAGGCTTTTGCCAGACCCTGGCACCCGTAGGCTTTTGCCAGAACCCTTCCCATCCGTAGGCTTTAGGGAAGACCTTACTCTGCCCGTAGGCTTACACTAAACTCCTTGCCGCTCTACCCGGGGACCCCTTGGGGCAAAATATACGCGCGCGACTTCTATTTACACTACTTTGGGCAAGTGGTGGATTCGCGCTACTGCAGCGAAATCCTGGATAAACCGGGCCGTTATACCTCACCTCTCAATGTCTGTTTCCGAGCCACTTCCGATATGTTGCCTTTAACCGGAGTCTTCGTGGAAGCGATTTTTGACTACGCTTTGCCTCAGAGAGGGCACCACTTGTCGGGGTTTGGGTGCTGGAGCTCCTCGTGCACGGCCTTGGACTGGTTATGCACGAGGCACCAGTTGCGGGGAAAGCGGCCAGCGTTCCGCGTGCTTTTGAGCACGGTCGCCGGCCAAGCCTCACAGTCTGAAGGATGATGAGTAAGCCAATTGAAGACTCTGGTGGTGTGTGAGTTCCTAATTGCCTTCTTTAGTGAAAAGTTGCCTCGTGAAAATAAATATATACCCTGACTCTGAATAGGCGGACCAAATTAAAGAAATTAAAATTTTTACTTTACTCCCCCCTTTAACCCCAAAGGAAGACAGACACCGGTTGTATCTTTAGTGGCTTCGGCAGAACCCGCATAGGCTCGTCCCCTAAGCTAAGTTCCCCTAAGCTTAAAGACCCTGCGCGCCCAATCTTCCACGAGGCTAACTAAATAAACTAAAACCGAAATATCTTCCGCGGGCCTAACCCTAGGCTAACCTAAAAGAAAACCTAACTAAAACTAAAACCGAATGATCTTCCGCGATCTAACTCTAACTAAAGAAAAACCCATCCAACCCGTCCAGCCCGCTCCTAGCCCCTTAAACTAAACTTGACTTCAACTAAAACCCAACTAAAAGAACATGAACGAAATCCTCTAACCCAAACAGAACGTGCGGTCTCGTGCCTAGGCGGGGTGCCTCTGCCTTTTATTAGGGAACAAACGTGACATCATCATTAATACTTTAACCAATAAAATCACTGTTGCTGCCCTCCAAAAAGGCGGGAAGCAAGTTTAACGCTCATTAACAACTTTGAACATGACCGGATCTACAAAATAAAGGCGGATTAATCTTGTAAGTGAATCACACTATTCATTCATGCTTTCACTTTCACTTTTGCGCGCAATTATACCAAAAGTAGACCTTGAAAAACCCATAAAATAACCAATTAATTATGAATCCATGGCGGATCCGTGAAACGTATTCCGACATGTCAACTTGGACAAAAAGCAACGGCTAACCTTCAGTGGATCATCCTCTAAAATGGTATTTTCAGAGAAATGAATGGCTGTCTTATTCGTGCAAATTAGCACATATGTAAAATTGTCCCTTGGACAGTGTTCTCGAAGCGACTAGCATGAGTTTGGCCAAACTGCGGGAGGCAGTGAAAGATAGGCATGCCTGGCGTGCTCTGGTCCATGGGGTCACGAAGAGTCGGACACGACTGAACGACTGAACAACAACAAAATTTCCCTTGGTTATTACCAGAACTGAGCCACAGAAACAGAGTGTGGCAACTTGTACATAGGGGGGGAAATGACCAAGATCGTACAGAAATGCTGCAGTCTCAAAGCCTGCCTCTGGCCGCACACTGTTAGGAATTCAGGAAACACCCTTATACCAAGACCATTGGTCCATCTTACTTAGTCTTGTCTACACTTAGTGGTAGCAGCTCAAACCAGAGTCTTTCCCAGAGCTAACTGGAAATGCTGGGGCTCAAACCTGTGACCTTTTTTCTCTTTTTTTGCAAAGCATGTGCTCGACAGATTGGTGCATGAGAATAGGGACTTTTGGCCTTTGCAGGAGTGTTAGGCTGGTGGCTCTCTTGGATTTTCCAAATGTCCTGGGGAGTTGTCAATCAGTCTAACTGACCATCCTGTCAAAGTGCTAGTCAGTCTCTGGAATAAGGAGTTGAACTTAGGCACAAACCCTCTTCCACAGGCTAGAGTCCATGCTCCAGAGAGCTGGCTCACGAAGCATCACAGACAATATAGGTTAGGTGACAATGGAAGAAAACGCAGGACAAAATCCTGCCAAAGGCTAGAATCCACTTGCAGGCCTATGCTGTAGCAGTGATAGAAGCAAAGAGACGTCATTTCTCTACCACGGTTGCGTCTGTTCAGCACCACCCAGCATAATGTTTACCAGAAATAATCCTGTTAAAACCTGGTTTAAATCCTGATCCAATTTGCTACTGCTATATGACATGACTGAGAGGCACTCTGTGGACAGAATTATTCACATCCATTCATACTCAATACACCATGTGGAGTGCCGGTCCAGTGAATGAGGAACTCTGAAGTTGAGCTCGCCACCTTGGCTGGAGGACTTTGCATTGATGACACCAAAAGACGTCCTTCAAAAACTGCACTGGGTAACACGTGTGCTTCATCCTTTTGCCCATCCTTGACTGGCTCCTGCCAGTAGAAAATGGTTAGACAGAAACATCAATTAGTTCAGTGGACGTGAAGGCGTCCTCTTTTATTTGTCCCCATGTTAGTTTCAGTTTGTTGGTTAGCTTTTCTAGTAAGAGGAGATGTGGGTGGCGCTGTGGTCTAAACCACTGAGCCTCTTGGGCTTGCCGATCAGAAGGTTGGTGGTTCAAATCCGTACGGCGGTGGTGATTTCCCATTGCTCTGTCCCAGCTCCAGTCAACCTAGCAGTTCGAAAGCACACCAGTGCAAGCAGATAAATAGGTCCCGCTGTGGCGGGAAGGTAAACAGTGTTTCCATGCGCTCTGGTTTCCGTCACAGTGTCCCGTTGCGCCAGAAGTGGTTTAGTCATGTTGGCCACATGACCCGGAAATCTGTCTGTGGACAAACGCCGGCTCCCTTGGCCTGAAAGCGAGATGAGCGCCTTTGACTGGACTTAACCGTCCAGGGGTCTTTTACCTTACCTCTAGTAAGACTGTTTCCCATACAGTTTGGTACCAGTGGTCCATGTTCACTCCTTTCAGGTGACCTCCAGTATGGCTCCCCTTCATTACATACGCAGCCCAACAAGATAACGAGAACCCAGCGATAACATACTGATAACAACCCCCCCCCCCCATGCAAACAAAACTCACTGTAGTCAACTGAAGGGAACCAACCATGCCCTAGCGCACCCCCTCTCAATGCCAATGTAAACTAATAATGAAGAAAAATAATCTACCCACGTGACACTGACACAAAAACCTTCCACATACACTATATAAAAGAATGAAAGTTGGCTACCCCTCTCTTCTCCCCCAACCTTATACTGTATACATCAAAGTCTCACATCGAATATAACTGATCTGTAAAAAGGACTTTATGATCGGGAAATAGAGATGATGTATGTACTTTCGTAACCCAAGAAAATATTTAATAAAAACTTTCTTTAAGAAACAGTCCAGCGGACATCAGCCGGATAATTAGCAGCCAGATGATTAGTCGGAGTTAACCAATAGGGTCACATAATTCCTGTGCAATGAAGCTCTGGGGTCTTAATTTTCAAGGCCAAAATAGCCTAGATTCCATTTGTCTCACAGAGCCCCTTCATAGCACTGAGGTCATTTTTAGGGGCTCTTCTCCATATGTATTCTTTTTCATTGTCAGTCTGCTCTCTGACCATGTGCAAAGCGTTTTCTGCAGCAGCATCCGCACTTGTGGAACTCTTTCCACCGAGGTGGTCTTATTTCAGCAGGCCTTTAGAGGGTTAGTCTCTGTTGTTTAAGCAAGCCAGAGTGGGTTTGTACATTCTCTGAAATCTGCCAGTCAAAGGATTATCCTATATCTAAAATGCATAACATATATATTTTATATGGTCTGGGGCTACGGCTGCTTTGTTGTTTTTTAAAATGTTTCATTTCTGTACTTCAGATGATACTTGCTTATTGTTTATAATGTCAGTCGCCTTGAGGGTCTACGCAGCCATGTTAGTGGGGTATACATTTTTTAAAAAATGGACGGGGGGGAGATAGGTTTGAAACATGCCACAGGAAACTGCTGGCTCTTTTCCCTTTGAAGTAAGTAAATAAATAAATAATCCCCCCCCCTTGTGCAGCCCCAAGTCTCACCTAAATTGCTACTTGGGGTCCGAGCCTTTCTCTTTGGCCTAGGATGAGGCATTTTGGGTTAACCACAAAGCCTTGCAATCTGGCCAATTGTTTATTACACGCATGGTTACATCTTGTTTCATATTCTGCAGTGAGTCTCCAGTATTGATTGGGCCCGTTGGGCTCACTACACTATAAATACATTATAAATGAATGGAACACAACAAAGGAAAGAACAAGAAGAATACAGGATATTTGATGTATTAGGTAGCTATACATGCAGAGCGTCTACTTTGCCTAAATTATAGCAATTGTGTGTGTGTGTCTGTGTGCGCACACACACACACACGTGCATGCACGCACACACACACACACACACACACACAGTTTTTGTGTTTATTTTGAGGAAGACACCCTTTCTTTTCAAGTAGTCTTACAGGAGAAAAAAAAATTCAAAACTCTCAATTTCCCCTGTTGAACAGATAGATAGCATTAAAAAGCACTTTTAACAGAGGAAAAGGTCAAAATGGACATTTCCAAGGATACAAGTTAGATACTGTATGCAGCAGACATATCTATTTCTATTTAGTATGATATGAAGCACTTTTAGACATTGTTTTGGTGTGATGTGCGGTACATTATTCATTTTGAAGGGATGCTTAGAGTGGTATTTTACAAATGGAAGAAAATAACTACTTTCACATACATTTGTGATTCAAAGCCTTCATTTGAGCAATGACACCCATCCATCAACACTATCCCAATGTTGCATGCGCCTTTTATTTAATAGAACTTCTTTATCACAGTTCTTTATATAGAATAAGAAAACCTACATATGCAATGCAGTTGTAGCACATCAGAAATTCACAGGCATTTTTAATACATCCCTACAGGAGCAACCGAAATGAGATGAATGACCTTTCTTCAGAGGCCAACATAACCTGACTGCAATGATGGGTGCCCACTTTGCCCTTTAAATCTTAGGGCAACATGTCTCAACAAAATAATTTTTTTTAAAGCTATTTAGTGTATTGGCTTCCATATAAATGATTTGCTCAAAGAGCATATTTAAATTCTGGTGCATTTATCATAGAATTTTCCTTATTGATTTTTTTTTTTTTTAAAAAAATTAAGATTAAATTGTTCCATTTTGCTAATTGCTCTGCTTTATCTATTACTGCCAGACTTAAAAGACAGGATCTGGTGAAACAATTGTGCTAGTATTGGTACGGCAGGACAGCTTATTCCCCCAAGCACTTAGACCTGAGCCTGCAACAGATTCAGGTCTGAATGGGGGGGAGCACTCAGTAACATACAATTACAGTGCGAGCAACAGAAGAACTAAGGGGAGGGAAAGGTCTCCTTTCAGACACAGCTACACATCATGAGGACACTTTGTACTTCAAAGCAGGTTCAGCAATAGCACTCAGTAAGGTGGTCAAGCAGGAGGATGCGCAGATGGAACAGCTTGGGATTCTTCTCCGATACAGGCTTCATGAGCAGGCTGTATCTGCTGCCATTCCAAAACAGCACAGGAAAGCCTACATAATTATATTTGCATGCTGCCTTTCCACAGTTCAAACCATGCTCAAGGCAGCTGACAACATGAAAAAAACATGCATAACCGCAACGTGACAAAAGTAGTCATAAAAAAATAAATAAAACATCCAAAAATGCACAACCAAACTGAACAATTTCCACTTAAATCACAATATCTAAAATGCAGATTCAAAAAACAACAGCAACAAATCCCCGCCCCCACCAACCAAAAACCCCAAACAACACCTTGCCCAGGAGTTTGTTCAGCAGCCTCAGCTTTTGTAGCTGGAGTCAGTCAGGGCCTCCCAGGCCAGGTGGGAAAAGGCCTGCAAGGCAGGGATCAGGTCTTCTAGGGCTCATTGCCCAAAGGATGTTTGGCTTCCTGAGCATCTCAGCTCTCATTTAAGGAGGAGCAAATTTCTAGCTCTCCTGGAGAAGGAACACTTGCTCAAATTTCAGAAGTGTAGCTAAGTAATATTTCCAGTGCTTGGGGTGTGTTTCAATGGCCAAAACTGTGTCTTCCTTGCTACCATAAATTATGCACATCTATTCCATTCATGCAGATTACAGAATTCCGGCTTTCTTAATACAGTTGTACCTCAGAAGTCAAACGGAATCCGTTCTGGAAGTCCGGTCAACTTCCAAAAAGTTTGCTAGGCAAAGTGTGGCTTCCAATTGGCTGCAGGAAGCTCCAGCAGCCAATCAGAAGCCGTGGAAGCCCCGTCGGACATTCTGCTTCCCAAAATAGTTTGCAAACCGGAACAGTCGCTTCTGGGTTTGTGGCGTTCGGGAGCCAAAACATTCAAGAACTAAGCTGTTCGAAAACCAAGGTATGACTGTACAAGATTTGGATTATCAAAGCATAGAATTTCACACAACCCCATCTCAAGGTATCATATTTTCAACTCTGAGTGTGTAAGGTCCAACTAGCCATTGAAATGAATGTCTCTTGGTTATGTAATTTGGATTGGAGGTTCTTTTTGTGGGGGGCGGGTCATCTCCCCCCACAAAATTATCTAGATTATGACCTCGGCAAGCCCAGACTGAAATGTCCACTTCAATCCATAATGATAAATTGCATATATATATGATCTCTGAAGGGACCCAGGTGGCGCTGTGGGTTAAACCACAGAGCCTAGGGCTTGCTGATCAGAAGGTCAGCGGTTCGAATCCCTGCCACGGGGTGAGCTCCCGTTGCTCGGTCCCAGCTCCTGCCCACCTAGCAGTTCGAAAGCACATCAAAGTGCAAGTAGATAAATAGGTACCGCTCCAGCGGGAAGGTAAACGGTGTTTCCGTGCGCTGCTCTGGTTCGCCAGAAGCGGCTTTGTCATGCTGGCCACATGACCCGGAAGCTGTCTGCGGACAAACGCCGGCTCCCTCGGCCTATAGAGCGAGATGAGCGCCGCAACCCCAGAGTCGGACACGACTGGACCTGATGGTCAGGGGTCCCTTTACCTTTACCTTTATGATCTCTGAAAACACAGGCTCTTGAATAACCTATGACCATGGTTAGGATGGAATATACCGAATTCATCTCTCAGCCATGGAAGTGTCTTTTTAAATTTTGTGTGCATGAGCAAGAGAGAGAGAGAGAGGCACAGATATAAAACATGCTTAGTCTGATCTGAATTGCTGTAGTGCTCTTGTTAAAAACCGCCATCTGTCAGAGATTATCCTATTTTACACGCAGGAACATGCATTAATTATTAATCCTATTCCTCGTAGAAATGTACTCACACAAGATCAGGACTATTCTCGGCGTGAAAGCACCATTAGTGGTCTTAGCAGGTGGTCTTGGGATGGAACTTAGAAGGGATTCCCTAGAGTGCTCTCAGCAGATGAGCTCTTTCAGGGTCAGCCCACCAGCCATGTGGCAGGAGCTCTAAACTGTAGACGGCATGCAGGAAACAAATGTTGAATAAATTTCCTTCCCTACCCGTGGTAGACCAATTCCTTTGGCAGACAAGAAAACCTCGGGAAGGCCACCGTTTTTTAAGGGCCTCAGTTAAGCAGAGCATCTGAATACATGAGTAATCCTACTGATAGCTTGGCCAGGTCGTTTCGCATAGGCTAGCCCAGGAATTCCTTTTCCGTTTGTATAACATTTGGAGCACTATTATTTTAGTTTTTTTTTTTTTATTAAATTTACATACTGCCTTTTATCAAGGTATCCTAGGACGGTTCACAAAATAAAATACAGAATAAAACACAAGTAAATATTCAACTACAAAACCCATCCCCTCTTACCACAGATACGTTTAAAAGACTGTAGGATATTAAACAGCCAAAGGCCTGGTTGAAGATGAACGTTGCAAAAGTGTCGTGGGGCACACCTGGAAGATACCTGTGGAGGTGTGGCCAGTCCCGAAACAGCTTCTGCGGGGGGGGGGACATGGGCAGTCGCAAATGTTGGGGGATTCCACTATAAGAAAAGCATGAAAAAGAGACAGGTCCTTGAAATGGTGATAATATTGGGTGCTGTAATAATGTTTCCAGACTACATAAGATGAACCATGCTGGATGAGACCAAAGTGCCCTCCCCATTTCTGATTTCCAGCAACTGATATTCAGAGATCTACTGCCTCTGACAGGGGAGCTAGCACACAGCTGCATAGCTAGTATCCATGAATTTGTCTAATCCTCTTTTAAAGACATCTCCACCAGCATTTTTTTTTTTTGGGGGGGGGGTGAGTTTCATCAATCAAGCAGATTCCAAAAATTGCCGTGACTTGAATCAGATGTATTTATTTGTAAGTTTTAGATGTTTCTAAGCTGTCTTTTAAGGCCACAGCCTCCTCAAATTAAGTTGTAAATACACGATTTAATTAAAAACAAGCGCTGAAACATACCATCCATTTCGCAATAAAACATACCATTCACAATAAATCACAACAAAATGGCCAGTTTAAATGTGCTCAATACAATAAAATTCAATAAGCACACACACAAAAAAAAAACTCCGCCCCCCAAAAAACAGCAACCTACACAATAAAACCATTTGATTAAAAGCCACAGCAAACAGATGAGTTTTAAGAACTTTCCTTAAAAAGCTGAGCTGAAGGAGCCAGCTGCCTATCCTTTGGGAAGGAATTCCATAGAGTGGAAGACATCACTGAGATTGTAAAATTAAGTCATTTTGAAGGCCCACAACACTCAGCCTGACTCCTTTGCCCCTGCAGATTCTGCCCCCAAATAAACTTCTCAGCGTTTAACCATCAATGCACTCATTTCCCATCTTGTCACCAGCCTCACTACCTCTCTCCCACACCCAACTCACCTCAGGCTCTGTCACTCTGTTCTTTTGGACAACCTCTCTAACCCGTTCTTTTGGGTCCTCTCCTCTCCTACTCTTTGCTGAGATCTTGATTCCTCATCTCTCCCCCCCCCTTTCTCCAGCTAGGTATTCTCTCTGCTCTGGTTCCCTTCCTTTCTTCCATCTCTTCCTTCCACAGCCAACCCCAGTTGTCCCTGCAGTGCGAGTTGGCCACATTCCCTGTTAAGTGTACTGTAATTGGTTTAGTTGACACTGAAATGGAAAATGGCTAAATGTGTAACACTGGGATTTTCCACAGTAGTTTTCTTAGTTGACTCTGAACACTTGAGTTGAAAATTAAATAATTGTTGTTTTCTGCTACGTAACACGTGAGTAACCTTAGATCAGGTGACGAAGGTATTTGGTTACAACTCTCCATTCTGAAGGGAGTTGCCTCTCAGTCTTTATTCTCTCCATGAAAACGTTAAATGAAACTCTCTAGGAAAGCAGATCCAGGCAAAATGGATGCTGTTTGGATTATTTCATGATTTATAAGATGCTGAGCCTGTGCTGGACAGCAGAAGATATTGTATGGACATATTTGGACGTATCATTTGATGATTCTGTTTTGTTTTGAAGAGTTCTGCAAGTAAAAGTTTGAATAATATTTTCAAAGGTCTGGACAATCATTTCTTCCAAAAGGACTCAGTTTTCTTGCAACCAGTCTCTTCAGACTATGCAGTATTAATCTCTGCAATATCCCTTGCTTCTCTCTATTTTGTTCTGGTATTGCAGAGTCCTTGCAGTACAGCACCTTCCAGGTCTGGATGACTGGCAGCCACATACCACTGCCAATGGTAGTGGCCAGAACCCGCTGCCAGTCCCTACCAACACCAGAAGCACCAGAGACCCTCACAAATGCCATGTCACATCTTCCACAGGTGACACTGCAAATGGAAGACCCACAGTCCAGAGAAAGAGTGCAATTTCACACACCTGTGGTTCCAATACAACTCACGGTCAGAGTGCAAACAACACATTTCAAAAGCAATGGTGATGCAGTAGCTGGAGGGATCTAATCTCTACCCAAAGACATTTTGTGCGGCCCCTAACACCTTCTGAAGCTGCCCTATTCCATCAAAATTCCTTCAGTACTGCCATTCTTTTTTCTTGCTCCTGCGGATCATGTGTGTAGCACATTAAAGTCAGAAAGGAATTGCTCTCCCTTTCAGAACTGTAGGGGGGAAGAACAATACTGCATATACTTCTTTAAAAGTAACCTCAGTGTGTTTTCCATCTAGGGATTGGGAATTATAATTTGAGGCCATCATGGTGAAAATCAGAGCAATGTGGTCTTTATTCCAGGTTACCTAATCCAGAACACTCTGGTTCTGGCTCTCCCCATCTTTAGCTCCAGCCCTGCCCACTATTAGTATGGGTGCCCCAAGAATCTACCCCGCTACCACGTTACAGGGTTGTTGTGAGGATAAAGTGGGGCAAGCAGAGTATCATGCTGCCCCATGTTATTTGAAAGAAGAATACGCCTACTGATGGAGCTGCATTGGATTTAGATGAATCCAGAATCTCATGCTGGTTGAAGGTGCTTCTGAGGCATGCTGGGCTGGTCACGAGACCAAGTCAGATCTGTATGAGGTGGCACAGGTCAAAGCAGGGACCTCGGAAGCACTTCACTGTGACTCAACTATCCAGACATCAAAATAATGCTGCAGACATAAGACTACAATGTGTTTGGCAACTAAAGGTGCTGCTTATTTGTAGCAAGACATTATTTGTTGTTCTGCCTCTCAATATATATTGAATCAAGTCACTGGGTTTAGAAGCCATTTTATCTTATTGCTTGACAAATGTCTGATAATTTGAATCAGGCTGTCAAGCTGCATTTACTTGTGTTTTAAAAGATATATCGAATTGTATCATTATGTCTGGAATGGTTATGTCATTGGAAACTTTTTTTGTAAATACAGTAATTACATATTGTGTAAAATTTAGTATTTACAGTTTGTTTGGGGGGCAGACTTTTTATAATCTGGGAAGGCAGGGAAAGCACCTGAGTGGGGAGAGAAAGGGAGAGGTCCACTGAGACTGACAGGTCAAGTTTATAATCTTGTAAGCGTTCTCGAGTTTACCTGGAAAGCAAGACAAGTTTAGTTTTCTCCTCTATCCATTTTAAATGTGCCTAACACAACAGCCCTGGGACCTGTTGTTGTTGTTCAGTCGTTCAGTCGTGTCCGATTCTTCGTGACCCCATGGACCAGAGCACGCCAGGCACGCCTATCCTTCACTGCCTCTCGCAGTTTGGCCAAACTCATGTTAGTAGCTTCGAGAACACTGTCCAACCATCTCATCCTCTGTCGTCCCCTTCTCCTTGTGCCCTCCATCTTTCCCAACATCAGGGTCTTTTCTAGGGAGTCTTCTCTTCTCATGAGGTGGCCAAAGTACTGGAGCCTCAACTTCAGGATCTGTCCTTCTAGTGAGCACTCAGGGCTGATTTCTTTGAGAATGAATAGGTTTGATCTTCTTGCAGTCCATGGGACTCTCAAGAGTCTCCTCCAGCACCATAATTCAAAAGCATCAATTCTATGGCGATCAGCCTTCTTTATGGTCCAGCTCTCACTTCTGTACATTACTACTGGGAAAACCATAGCTTTAACTATACAGACCTTTATCGGCAAGGTGATGTCTTTGCTTTTTAAGATGCTGTCTAGGTTTGTCATTGCTTTTCTCCCAAGAAGCAGGCGTCTTCTAATTTCGTGACTGCTGTCACCATCTGCAGTGATCATGGAACCCAAGAAAGTGAAATCTCTCACTGCCTCCATTTCTTCCCCTTCTATTTGCCAGGAAGTGATGGGACCAGTGGCCATGATCTTAGTTTTTTTGATGTTGAGCTTCAGACCATATTTTGCGCTCTCTTCTGGGACCTATATTTTGCCCTGGGACCTATTTGTCTGCAATTTGACAGATTTCTTACCCCGAAGTACCTCTCTCATGTCTACAACTTTCAGGTCAATTGCCCAGAAAACATATGGGGAAATTAAGTTAATCCTTTTTGCACTCTCCTCAAAACTATAATGGCTACTCTTGCAGTAAAACTATTACAGCTCTATCCTTCTGAAACTGAAAAGATTCATGCCACTAGAAGGGGAAACTTTGACCACAGACTGCATAAAATTATACATAAAAATAAAGCGTTAAAACTGCCCCCCTTTTCTAAAGACTTCAAAAGAAAAGTCCCAGGCAGGCATTCTTGATGGACCGATTTGCCTGCAAATTTCACACACTTCTGTCAAAAGGGGGAAAGTTACAGCCTTTTTTTAATTTTCGGAGAGTTAATGAAGGAGGAAACAAGAAGGGCACTGAGTTGAAATGGGGAGTCTTCAGAGTCCCTTGGACTGAGGCAGACGGTTTTCTGAAGCATCAAATCAGCAGTCAGCTGAACTTTGAGGCCAGTGCAAATCCCTTAAAATGCATAATCAAATAAAACCATGAACTACAGTTTGAGTTTTGTGAACAGTCGAGGGATGATCTTCCTCAAATACTGCTCATAATAATTTCCTGTTTATATTGAAAAACTCAAGGTTGAAAAGCAAGCAACTTCAATACAAAGAGATGCATGTGAAATAATAAATAAAAATATCCTCCCCACCCTAAGGAGACATAATACCAGTTTTCCACTTTCCTATTTGACACTGGATCTGGAGAAATTGTATTATAGGATGCAGGCAGGGTGATATGTTAGAACAGTGTGTGTAACAATGCCATTTTCTTTTTCCCTGTCCCCCCCCTCTTTTTCTCAGTTTTTTTAGGATGGTCTGTCCATTTACTCCCCCCCCCATTTTTTCTTCACTTTAAGCAGTGACCTCAAACATACAAGGATTTTTATTTTATTTTTACAATTTATTCACTTTGTAGAGAAAACAAATCAGATCTGTCCTTCGAGAACAGGTGTTCACAAACTTTTGATAGTGGAGTCTGTATTCCCTTAGCAAAAGGAATTTTTTCCTAGCCAGTTTTGAGATGATATTTGTGTCTGCCTCCTACATTTCCTGTTGGCAATTTGGCTAAATGCAGCAGCACCCCTGTTGTTTAACCAGTGATATTGGAAAACAGCCACACTATCACATTCATTCGTTTATTTCTATCTATAAGATAGAAAACGACCTGTTTCACAAAAAAGCGTTCCCCGTTTCTTTAAAAGAAGGGTTGCAAAAAACAACAACACCAAACCACTTATTAGAGCTTCCAACTTTATGGTCAGGGATTATATTTAGTCCTTATGGCTGGCATATGAATATGGAAGTGTACTCAGTAGGAAGCTATGTTTGTACGCTACGAACTGGTACCCACAGTCCTGTGATGCCCCCATCACTTAAAGTACCCTTTAGTACAAATGCTGGCAAAGGAAACCATCCTCTTTTTGCAATTGAACAGTGATGCACAAATGGAGAAGCTGAACATCTCTCCCACAGGGAGATGCACATGCTCTAAATATGGGAAAGCTCATGCATTGTCCCTCAGAGAAGATGCTTGTGCACTGCAGAACAGGTGCTTACTTCTTAAGACTCTACATGGCTTGGGATACAGTTACCTTAATTGGCTCCACTTTTTGTGGTGATGGGTTGCGGTCAGGGAGACCCTGGCCATGCCACGTAACCAGGCAGCCGATCAGGTTGCTTCGGGGGCATGCCCAGTTCCAATTTAAGCCACGGTGCGACTCTGAGGCTTCCCTTTCAGCCTCGTGCCACAGATCTTCAGCCCTCCCACCCTTTTTTCAGGGTTCGTCATTGGCCTTGCTATGGATTTCAGTTGGTCGCCATTGAGGGGCCTGGTAGGACTTTTTCCACTAGGCAAATTGGCACCAGCCACTTGGTTTTCGCCTACCTCATAGCAATCGTCACAACTTTGTAAGGTTAGGCAGTTAGGCATTGGAATAGCGATGTGGAGGGGGGATACATGGCTTGGGACACAGTTACCTTAAGGGTTGTCTTTTCGTATCTCTCCCTCCCTCCCTGTCAAGTCCCTATGCCTTCCAAAACAAGAAATAGTGATTAAGGAGCAACCTCTTTTTTGGAATAATTGTTGCAGGGAGGCTATCTGGTGCTGAATTTGTGATCGATTTGGTGCCAGCCATTTTTTAATTCCCCTCAGGCCAGGCCTTGGGGGGGGGGGAATCAATTAACATTCTTCTAACTTGCCTTTTTGCATTTTACCTGGCTCCCTTGCTTGTTTGTTCAACTCTTTTACCATATTATTAAGATATTTGCCGTCACCTGCTCTTGGAATATTGCCGAATGGGGAAATAAAACCTTAATCAATGTAACAGAAATTCACAGCAGAAGTGCAGAAGAAGCACGACTCACTCTCACACGCATCCTGTTAATGGCACTTCCTGCATGATCCAAAGCAATTCTCAGTGGGTCATGTGAAATCTGCAGAGAAAACCCACCGTAAGATGCTCACATTGCGGCAGTGAACAGAGACCTGGACTGATGATGAAACATTTCGACATGAAAGGTAGCATAGCAGGATACCATGGAATGGTCCACATTACTAAAACTAAGGTGGGGGAAAGGTCAAAGCTGTGTGGCAGAGCATCACTGCTAGGGGCCCCTAGTGGGTCATAAGAGGAGCTGGTCTGCTTTGAAAAAAAAAGGAAGCCATCATATTGGATACATCTACAAACCTGCCCCTGCTCCTCAGGGCGGAATGCCCCAGGCAGCAGTAACAAAATACAAGCATTAGCATATTCCTAAAGGAAGGAATAAAGGGCATCAGGATCTTTCAATGCAAGCTAGAGAATTAGAGACTGGAATGCCCAAGAAGCATTGTTATTGCCCAGAAAGCCCCAACCCATTCCTGAGCCCTGGAATGTCAGGAGACATTATTAAGCAGTTATTCCACAGCTGCAAAAAAGGGTGCTGGCCCAAATTTCAAAGGAAATGCATCTATTTTATCTCTCTCTCACACACACACAAGTCTCACTCAGGCAGCTGTCAAAGGGCATTGCCCCATCAAAAGCAAACTGAATGACTGTGGATTATGTTTTGGAACAACACTCCAAAGCTGGAAGGGTAATGGTGTAGGTCTTCTTCAGCCCATGACGAAATCACGGAAGACTAATGGGTTAGAATATGTTGGGTAGATATGAGATATGAGCCACACCAGAACCATGTCCCATAGGGAAAGCTAAGGTGAATGGCTGAGTTGGTGTTCAATTGCTTGTTTCAAAGTGTTATTGTGCTGGTTTGAAGGTCTGATGGTGGGGGAAGATCATATACTGCGGAGGGTGTTTAAACATATAGGGTTGTATCCAACTAAGCTCATTCTGACTTGACCCACTGAAATTAATGAGCCTTAGTCGTGTCTTAATTTCAGTGGGTCTACTCTGAGTAGGACTAGCACTGAATACAACCTTCTAACAAGCGTCAGGTATTGAAAGTTTGGGAAAGACTTTGATCAGATCATTGCAGATCTTGATGCAGTCGACATTGCTCCAGCTTTGAAAGGAAACACACACCAAATACTGTAAGAATTAAACGAACAACAATCGTAACAGTAGATGTGAGAATTATGTTCATTGTCGTTCTGTAGATAGACCCCATGATTTTGCATTTCTGGTAAACCTTCTATAACCAATAAGCTACTCACATAAAACGACCAAAAGCAGCACGAGAGCACCTTTTAATAATAACTGTTCACGACCTCTTTTCTTCTGATTATTTGAACATTTCTCTGCAAGGAGACACCGTAAGAATGCCTTTTGTTCTTGCCAGCATGCTACCTCTGGAAATAACCCAAGAACAGCAGTGCCTTGGATTTTCTGCTAATTTCAAGCTTCTAATTTGATGCTTTCAGATTCAAATATCATGAAGAGCAGATTTTCATTCCACAATTATTTTGTGGCTACATCTATTTTTATTTTATTTTTTAATTTCAGTCTTTTGTTTACATTTGGAGAGAAATCTGAAGTATGGCAAGAGGGAGAGAGGAGAGAAGAAAGAAACAAAACACATCCCAACACCTACAAGGATGGCATGCTTTTATTTGTGGAGTTGCCTCAAAAGTCATATAATTACACTGTAACTCCGTGGGAACAATGGTAATTTCACAGCAGTTCATGTTGCTGTTATCACCCTACATCCTGATAACTATTAAATTAATTTGTGGCATCACTGTATGTGTCAGCCATAAGCTGTTCCCTAGGTAACATTATGCAACCCCAGAAAAGGAATTTGGTGCAGTAGAATCAGCTGCAGCAGACCATGGATAAAGGCAGCATTGCCAGGCATGAACCCGCAGCAATGATTTGGCTATCAGTGAAGCTCAGGGCTACAGTTTCACGTTTTCCAATGCTTCAGTCAAAAGTTGGGGACACAATTGCAGCACCCAAACTCCTAACAAGGATCACTTCCCAACCCCAACCCCCACGAACACACATGCCATTGAAGGTTCTCCTTGGCATGTGGACAAAGGACTTCCAAAAGGAGGTTCACTGTAAGATTGGTGCTGCCCATGCACACAAGGTTTGTTTGATTGTTTGTTTGTTTGCATCATCCACATGATGTCATCAAAATGACATCCTGTACTACTACTTTTTCCCCCCAAGTGGTGCATCTTCTTCTTCTTTCTTCTTCTTTGGCAATCACTCATAGCCGAATAAGATTGTCTTAGTACAATAGCTTTGTAAACAAGCAATTTGGTTTCCCTGTGAATGTCCTGGTCCTCAAACACTCTGCAGTTCAATCGGGAGAAAGCCTCACTCGCAGAGCTCAGGCGGTGCTGAATTTCAGCATCAGTGTCGGCCCTTGTGGAAAGATAACTGCCCAGGTAGGAGAAGTGATCGACATTTTCCAATGTTACACCATTGAGTTGGATTTGTGGCGCTGCTGTAGAGGGGTTGTTTTGTACTTGTTGGTGCAGCACTTTTGTGTTTTGGATGTTGAGAGATAGGCCAAGCTTTTCGTAAGCTTCTGCAAAGATATTTAGGGTGGTTTGGAGGTCATCCTCTGAGCGTGCACACACTATGTTATCACCGGCATACTGAAGCTCTGTGACGGAAGTTACGGTAACCTTACTCTTTGCTTTCAGCCTGCTCAGATTAAAGAGCTTTCCATCTGTTCAATATATGATTTCTACTCTGGTGGGGAGTTTCCCTTCGACAAACCAGTAGCATATTCAGGGTAGCATATTGAGGGTACCCCATTGGGGGGGGTCTCATTGGAAGTCTCTGTCCAGAAGCTAAGCATAGGGCAGATGCATCATACAGCTTTCAGCAGCTGCCTTAGGGCAGCCATCTCAGTAGATCAGTGTATTGGGGAAGCCATAATCCTGGGCACAGCCCTGAAAAAGTTTCAGCCCTCAGGCAGGAGGCTGGGATAGCTATGCACCCAATGCCTGAGACAAAATTCCACCTGCATCTGTAATCAATAAAGTTGTGGCCATTTTTAATCCAGGCTGTTGTCTGCTTGAGTTTATTTTATCACACCCCAGTTTAGTCATAGCCTAGGGGAGGATGGCGGAACCCAGGTGGCGCTGTGGGTTAAACCACAGAGTCTAGGGCTTGCTGATCAGAAGGTCGGCGGTTCGAATCCCTGCCATGGGGTGAGCTCCCATTGCTTGGTCCCAGCTCCTGCCCACCTAGCACGTCAAAGTGCAAGTAGATAAATAGGGACCGCTCCAGCGGGAAGGTAAATGACGTTTCCGTGTGCTGCTCTGGTTCGCCAGAAGTGGCTTAGTCATGCTGGCCACATGACCCGGAAGCTGTCTGCAGACAAACGCCGGCTCCCTCGGCCTATAGAGCGAGATGAGCGCCGCAACCCCAGAGTCGGACACGACTGGACCTGATGGTCAGGGGTCCCTTTACCTTTTTAGGGGAGGATGGCAATGGAACAGGGACAGCAATTGTCTTACTTATATTTATTAAGGTTATCTTTCATTCTTTCTCCAATAATTGGTGAATGATTTTCATAGACGATCCCCCAAAAAAGTTCCCCATTCAGGCAGAGACTGGTCTGAAACCTAGTAGTCTTTAACTCAGTCCTAAGCAATTTTCAGAGTACTTAGCAAAAAAAGGGGGGGGGGACCTTGCCGCAACATTTTGGTACAGATTTATATTGCATTTCCAGATGCAAGCCTGTGGATAAAAAAACTATTATTCATATCATGTTAGAAGGGGTATTTTATTCTTTTTTTTTAATATAGACCCTGCTTTTCCTCTGATCTGTAGAACCAGACTGCTAAAGCTACATTTGGGAGCATTAGAAACTAGGATTACACTGTGTTCTTTTATTTTGCCACTGTCTTCCAGGAAACGGGAAAAGCAACTGCTGCATTTGTTATACATACAGATTCAGCGGCTTTGCTGGGGATTTTGTTGGTGAGTAAAAGCAACATCTCAATGTCAGCGGCAGCGCTAGTCATCAAAGCAATCCAAGGTGTTGAACAGCCACTGTGATCCACTATATCCAGGGATGAACAAGTTTTGTCATTCGCTGGTTCTGATCTTTATCTCCAACTGATCTGCCTTTTGTGATTGTTACCACAAGGCATAGCCCTAAGACCCCTGACAATGTTCAAATAAAGCCCTATTTTTTCCAAATTCAAAAACAAAGCTTTCACTCAGTTTTAATAGCAGGTGTGAGGTCTTTCGCCGACTTGTGCTAGTTCAATCCAGAAACACATTCTCCATTAAGAACAGGCTTCTGCCACAAGCCAAACTTCACCACTGCTCCCGAGGAAACTGAGAGGACCCTATTTAATTTTATTATGACACCTGTGGGGACTTCTAAACATTTTCTCAAGCACTCACTTCTAGTTATGATTTAGTGTTCTTTTTTTAAAAAAATTTTTAGGAATGTCGAACCGGTAGCCCTCCAGATATTGGTAGATTGTAAAAGAATCGCCCTGCTAGATCATGCCTATGTGAAGCTAGCAAGTAAAAGAAGCACAACATCACTCTTGTGCTATCCAGAAACTAGCGTTCAGACACACAGTGCTTCCTATACAGGACATAATCATCACCAGGCATGGCCAAACTTGGCCCTCCAGATGTTTTGGGACTACAATTCCCATCATCCTATCATCCCTGACCACTGCTCCTTTTAGCTAGGGATGATGGGAGTTGTGGTCGCAAAACATCTGGAGGGCCAAGTTTGGCTATGCCTGGTCATCACAATATATTCTCCATTAATTTGTCTAAACCCCTATTGAAAGCATCAAAGTTGTTGCTGCTCCCAGTGAGAGCAAATTCCATAGTTTGAACTTCACACCATGTGAACTACCTGCTTTTGCCTGTCCTGAATCTTCTAATATTCAGCTACACAGGATTGTCAGGGACTGGCTAGATGAGGAAGAGCAGTGGAAGCCACCTGATCAAGAGCCCCCCAAGGAAAGCACAAAGGGAGAGGACTTGGATCCTGGATCCTGGTGGTGGGGAACCGGCCCCACCCCAGAGGAGGAGAAGTGCTGGAGACTGGGAGCTTGGAGGAGGATGAAGAGGGAGAAACAGGAAGGTGCCCCAGAACAGGGAAGAAACAGGAATCTGACTTGGCAGCTCCATCAAAGAGCCACCTTGGCAGCTTCTCTGCTGACAGCCTGCAAGCCCTCCCCCCACTCCCAGAACAAGGCATTTATTGCATGTTTCCAAGCAGAGAGACAGACAGAAACAGAGAGGATCCCTTGGAGTTCGCCTTAGATAGAGGGAGAGTCCTGACACAGAGGGATAGGGAGCGGAGGGGACATCACAAGCTAGTCTGGGCAACTGCTTCATCTAGACAGGAGCAACCCTCAAAAGTATCTCTGTGTTTTCTTTTTGCTTCCTTAATAAAGAAATTAACTCTTAAGTTAGCCAGTGGTTCACTGTCTTTCTCTGATCTGCAAATGACCTGTTCTCCTTGTCAGCTCCCTGACACTGGATATCACAAAGTCCTTACCATGACCTTTCTACCTTTATAATACTCTTTCTGAAGTGCAGCAACAAAAACTGCACATAGTGCTCCGAGTGCAATTCCCCCAAAGATTTGTATAATGGTGTTAGGATTTTGCCAGCTTTATTTCCTAATGATCCCCAGCATGTAGCTCACCATTTTTGCAGTGGCTGCACAATGGGGTCAGCACCATGACTCCAAGGTGTCTTGCCTGAAATTTGGTGTCATCAACAAACTTGGAGATCATCCCTAATTCCAAGTCGTTTATGAAGCACAAGTCCCAACACTAAACCTTAGAGGACCCCCTCTTCTCACATCTTTCCATTCTGAGAACTTTCTGTTAATTCCTACTCTCTTCTTCCTGTTCTTTAATCAACTATCAGTTCATATGTGGACTTCACCTCTGAACCCATGACTAGTCAGTGGTCTTTGGTGATGAGCTTCATTGACACTTTTTGAAAATCTAAGCACCATCTACTGAATCACCCCTATCCCTATGCTTTTTTACATGCTCAAAAAAAATCAGTTAGACAGGAGGACATCAGTATAGAAGCCATGCCGCTTGGTGTTTAGCAAGATTTGTTTTTTCTTGTTTGGAATTCTATGTTTGATAATTCTATCTTTAATAAGATAGCCTGATCACACCTCTCATTCAGCTCTCCAGGAGCTGGTCTCTTGAGTTATAACCGTTTCTCGTAAAGGGGCCGCATACCATATATTTAGTTGACTGTGCATACAATACAAGGTCAGCCCCACAGCTACAGGTACCAGAATTATAAAGACATCCTAATGCTTTCTGCAAAGAAGGCAGAGAAATGGAAGCATTTTCCATGATGAAGGAAACCTTTTCAAAAATCCCTCCAAACTTGGATTCCTTCAGTAATACTTTCTTCGAGTAACTAATCAAAAGCCAACCAGAACTAAAACTTGCTTCTCAGAAACACCGGCATTGCCAGTGACAAGTAACCTCCTTGGTGTCAAGCCAAAAGCTGCTGGAGACATCTTAGATGAACTTTTATTTCCAGAAAATGAAACAAATGTGAAGTGTTCTTCAAATCAATGGAAAGGAAAGTAAACAATGTCACCCGCTGATAAGAGTTATGTGACATTTCAGCACCTATGAGGCTTCTAGAACGCATAGAATTTGAGGAGCTAAATAGAGATGGAGTTGGAGCAATTTACTTCTCACTCTGTCAGTCTACAGTAAGCCACACATATAACTGAACTCTGCCCAGTTCTTCTGTAGAACCTATTCAACAGGCACAATGCCATACTTTCTCTCTGGATATGGCTTACCTACCACAGAGACTTTTGTGACAGAGTCCTGCCAGTGTTAACTAGCTTTGCATTAGCTCCCTTAGCTTGGTCTCTCAGGCCATATCTTGTCAGTTGTTCCCACCCCACGTGTTGCTCGGTGCCCCAACCTGCAGCTTAGCAAGATTCTGGGGAAGTTTAGGAATGTTTTGAAATGGAAGTTCGTATATTTAAAGGTGGAAGTTTCCAATTCTCCATTAGAAGCCTAACCAGCTTGTTAACTCCATTTTGGAGAGCTACAAATGATACCATCAAACTACTGCTACCACTTTGCCTACTGAAGTTCCTGAGTTGTTAATTAGGGATGGATGAATCCTTCAGTTTCTCCTTTTCCCAATCATAAGCTCAGTTCATCACATTTCTGTATCACTTTGCACTTTCATTTTTTTAAAAAGCCCTCACATTTTAGTGTACATTTCTTCAAATGTCAGAACACAATTAAGTAGGCATTTTTGCAAGCAATTCCCCCCAATGTAATTTATTTTTGGTGTCATTTTCATTAGTATGTAGATTTTTTTTGTGCAGTTTCCCCTAATAGATGCAATTTTGCACACATTTCTGGCTTGAATAATTGCATTGCAAAATTTGAAGAAGTGCAAGTTTTGAAGAGCAGCTGCATTGTGGTTCACACATTGTTTTGGGAATTGCAAATGAACCGGGTTCGCACGAAAATGCAAGCTACACAAATTGAATTCCTGCCCCTTCCCTGGGCTGTTATCCAGCAAAGATGGTTGATCTCAAGACGCTCGAGGACACCTAACTCTGAGCAGAATTGCAGCTTCAGACTAAAAACGTCCTTGTCATTGCAACCTTGAGGTCACAGATGGAACATCCATCTCAATGACCACTCCAACATGTTCTGTACCTGTAAGGAGCAGGTTAGGAGATCAAGACCCAAACACTAAGAGTGGGAACTTCTATTTGCTTATCAACTAGCTTTATATTTTACTGCCATGAATTCTTTTTTCTAATTGACTCTTTTCTTTCCCATCCCCGTCATACTCCTTTTATCCTTGATATAAGACAATTCCAGCCAGCCTTATGCTAAGAGCATGAAATCGCAAGATCATCGCAGTAACTCAGTGTTACAAAGAAGTGCCATTCCTGTTGTGCTGTCCAATTACAAAATAGTAAAGCAGGGATAGTGCACAGCAATGATGTTTTTTCCTATTTGTTTCGGTAAGTTTAGCACAGCAGGAAATGTGGCATTCTCCCTAGATAATGTGTCAAAACCGCAGTTAGAATTTAAGTGCAAATGGAAGTTATCTTAAAGGCTTCATATGTAGGCTAATAACCTCGGTTGCTTAAATGAGATAATTATACCTTACATAATATATTTTACTTCAAGGATTTGGTATCTTCATTTTAATAAAATAATAATTTGCTCTTGGAGGGGCGAGTGCAAATAGCCCTTTCATGTGAAGTCCCTGTAACACTAACATGCCAGTATATGCTCAGAATTATTATTTTATATAGTTTCAAAATTGTGGGACCATTCCCCCCAGCACCTTCAAGATATTTTTAGTGAAAACAGGCTTCAACTTTGACTCAAATGATTGAATGCGTAGGTGCTGAAAATCCATCAGCTTGACAGCATTTGCTGTCAATATTTAGAAACGCCACTACAAAGTTAACCATGGAAGACATTAATGGTCTATCTGTGCCCAGGAAGGCCATGTGCAATCAGATTGCACCAAAAGGAACAAACTCCATCCAAATATCATGCCAAGAATGCTCACATTACATATTCAAAATAAATTACTGAAATCAAACACGGAGATTTTGCATAATGCTGCCCTATTTGCATAACTTTATCCTCCAATCAATCTCAAAAAAATTTAAAATTATATGGCAAGCATTATATCCTACCTTTCAGCTACAAAAAAAGAAAAATGGTCAAGGCAGCTAATAACAGTTAAAATAATAAAAAGAGCAGGTGACAATTCCCTAACAAACACTATTTAATCAATGGGAAGGCTCATTTGAAAGAAAGCAGTCCATCAGATGAGCTTTGAAACCCTAAACAGTTCGGAGCCAGAATATCACCAGCACTTTGAACTGGGTGCTACTGCAGATGTTTCAACAACAAAGCCACAGCTAGCATATTCTGGACCAGTTGCAGTTTCTGGGCACTCAACACAGGCAGCCCCACACAGAGCACACAGCAGTAGTCCAGAGATGATATAATCAAGGGTTGTATCACCATGGCCACTTCTGTATTTTCCAAGAAAGGATCAATGGGTAATTAATGGGCACTGTGATTCTTCAAGAAGAGAAGCATTAATGAAACGGCACAAAAACAACAATTTTTAGCATATTGTAGATATGATCTATATTTGTTTGAACACTCTTCAATGTTCCATGCATCTGATAAGGACACAAAAGCCATATTACAGACAATTTTGTTGCACATAGTACCACAAGTGGAAGAGCTCAGGTTATCTGAAGCTTACTAGACCTGGCCACGATACTAACCAATTTTCTTGAGAATCAGTTTTCTGCTCACTCAAATTGTCTTGAGGATGCAAAACAGCCATGTTGGCTACCCGTAGTATAACACAACACAGACGTTATTTACATTTGGGTAGTTCCCATCATCATTGACCAATAGTAATGTTGGCTAGAGTGGATGGGATCTGGAGTCCAACAGCATCTAGAGAGTCACAAATTCCCCATCCCTAATCTAATAGACACCCATAACAATTCTACCGAAACATGTTAGGTTATCAACTATTTGAATAAATATTTCTATCTTAAATGTCATTGCTAGTATGGAACCTGAGCTCTTGGAAAATAAATTATTTTTGTATGAAAGCAGTGTACCTAAACACACACACTAAACCTTTTAAAAGAACTAATTATTATTTTTTAAATCATATATTTGTCAATATACAGCAGTGCTTGCATTTTTCCACATAACTTGGCACTTCTTGTCAGTCTTGCTCAGGAGAATCTGTACAGGATAAGTTGTTTTCTGGGAGGGGCTAAAATGCGGAATTAAGAGATTAATTTTGAGTACCTGACTTTTTAAAAAATTGCACTTTGCTAATCCTAACAAAATTAAAATGTTGATTTCAATAAAGGTTTCTTTAGCACAGAACATTTCTTATAAACAATCTGTTTTAGTTTTTCTCAAGTAGCCAAAAGTCAAGGAAACAGAATTTTAATGGCATGGTGTTGACAAAGAGTGAACTACTTCACTTATCTTAGAACACAATAGGAAATATAGTTTACATTCTTAAATCACAGAAAAATTACTCTGAAGTTACATGCCTAAGATTTAATAAATATAGTGAAGTGCTTTCAACAATCTGTGAGCAAAAACATTCTTAAATAAAATAAAGTAAGTAAGTAACATTAGGACTGGTAGCAGTATGTGCTCCATCTGTGCTAGAGAATTTATGTAGGCATTGTTGTGGAGCCAAGTGCCAGTGCCCAGGTGCAAGGGGGCTACATAAAGCCGTAAGACACCCAGGAGAGGGGTGATGTAATCAGCAGTGGCTGAAAGAGTGGAGCAGTGTTGGGACAGCACTGGTTACCTGGCTTCCTAACATAGAAGTCACTTCCAGTAACCAAGAGGGAGAGGGACAAGGCACCAGAGAGGTATATGCAATAGAGATGCAGCGGTGGGGCTAATTTGACATTCCCACTGCTGTGTTCCCACTGCACTGGCTTCCCTGCCATCTAATTTCTCACGCTCTTGGTTTGGAAGAGAAATGAAAAGGCAAAATTCCCTATACGCCATCGGAGGTGGTGGGGAATCATTAATGTATTTTGTGGGTTGAGGACTATTGTACATGATGAACAACTCAACAAGCCATCCTTGGCATGGGCCACTTCACACTAAAGATGTGCTTTTTCATAACTGATTTCTAGCAATGGGGGAGCGGGCAATAAAACGTAACTACAGTCCCAGCCACTCTACTGCGCACTGGCAAAGTTGGAGCTTTAGGGCAAGGATGGAGATGCTGTAGCCCACCAGATGTTGTTGGACCACAACTGCTACCATCCTTCATCATTGGTCATGTTTCCAGAGGTGATGGGAAGTGGAGTCCAGTAACAACTGGAAGTTCATAGGTTCCCCATTCCTGCTTAACGGGTTATTGTTCCTTTAATTAAAAGCTTCCTCCCTGCAGATTGTCCCCTTTTTATTGCTTCTTCTTCACCAGAACTGGGGGATTAGTGGTGACTTCCTCATAGCTAACCATCTTCTATTCCATGCAGTGGGGAAGGGGAGGTGTTAATGAATGACTTCTTTTAATCAAGTTTTTTTTCTTTAACAGAAACAAAACCATCTACTAGATCCCTTCACAACCCCAACTCATTTGCACGGGGAACAATAGATGGCTAATTCAAGGCAGTTCATCACTAATTCTCTTAACTGTTCTGAACTTCAATAAAATAGAAGTCACAGAACCTGGAAGTAGGAATCTACTGATTTATATTGCTGGGGACCTTGATTGAATAGGACGAACTTATGAGTGAAAATTACAGAAGGAATTTGGCCAAGGGGAAAGTTAGCATTTGATGATGCAGCACTGTAGCATCTAAAACTACCATTTTTAATTCCCACTTCCAACTGATAATGGAAAGAAAATGGCATTGCAGCACTAAAGCTTCCTAATGGGGAAGCAACCTCTGATGTGATTAAAAAGTCATTGCAAGTGGACTTGAGCCCCTAAGAAAAAGCTTGCCAATCAGTTCTAATATACAAATATATATATATATATATTTCTAAATAGAAAAATTAAAGGGGGAAAACACACAACTGGTGATCTGACATTCCATCCGTATTTTGAGAGAAATCCATTCAGCATGCTAAGGATTTGCAAGCAACAAAGTAAGACTTTTTTACAGGCCTTCCAAAATTTGGCATTTCATCCACCTCAGACTATGCCTTGAATTTCATTACTAATTACAACAATATCAATGGTGGCAATTATAATGACATCACTGGACAACAAGCAGGCTGCTTTTGCTTGCAGTGCAAAATAGCAGCCCTGCGAGTGACATAAAGCATTGCGGCACTATATAAAGCAACTTGATTAGCAGGTGTAACGTGCAATTAAACTTTACGGGCTCACACACACACCAAAAAAAAGCCTAAGTGTTATAAATATATTTCTTAACATAATGGAGATTTACCTCCTCTTGTGTTTTGTTTTGAAGAGTCCAGTACAATATAAGCAGCTTAGGTGTGCTTGTTCGTTTGGAACAAAACAAGTCTGTTAAAAGAAATGTCTGCAAGTTGAGACACTTTTCAGTAGGCATTTCCACAGAATTCAATAGAAGTTTATAACTGCCAGTTCTGACCATGTATAATACGTAACCTTAGGTCAGTTAAAATTAAAGAATTTTGGTTTATTTGAGACAGGTGATTGAAGGAATGTTCAAGGGAAATCACAATCTCTCCACACTCCCATATTCCCCCTTCACTACACTATTCTCTAAGGGGGAAGGCTTGCTCTCCGATTTATCTCTGCAGCTCACACAGTAAATTAAAATTCCCAACTGGAAAAAAACGAGAAATTACAGATGAAATCTTGGACAATATAAAGTACAGAACCACCTAAGCCTGTACAATCTTATAAGCCCATATGAAGTTGAGAAAACAACTCAACATAAACATTCTGTGTCAACGGTGGCATAAAGGAGACTACTTCATCAAATATCAATCTTGCAATCAAGCTCAAAACAAGACTTTTATGGGCTTCCTGATTTATACTTTAAATATATTTAAGGCAGTGCAATCACTTTTTCTAAAGCCCTGGAGATAACCGCCATTGTGGAATACTGTGACAAGATATTCCCTTTGAGTTATTCTGCAACTAGAAACCATATGGCTCTCTATTTCAAAGCTACACTGATCGTTTGGGGAGTGTTTGCAAAATCAGATCAAAAACAAAACAAAACACATGAGCACACTGAGGCAATATGTTATTGGACTACAACTCTGATCCTACCTGGCCATAGACTAAACTGGCTGGGGGGCGGGGGGGGAGGGGAGAGATTAGTAGTCCAACGCCATCTGGGGAAATTAGGTTGAAGAACATTGCTATAGCATGTGTGTGCTATAACCAGCAACTAAAACATCAGATAAAGCCAGATCTAAAATCTATTGCTGCTATATTAGCAATCAAAGTAAACATTTTAACACTTCAAGACTGCAGCTGTCTCTATGGCACCCTGTCTACTTTCCCATCTATACAAAACCGGTGGTGTTGATGGCTATCCACCTCCAGTCCACAGAGCAGCTCTGGTTTAAGAGAAGAAATTCTGTGCATACCAGAATTTTGGCACTTCTCATTTTTTTCCCCTTCTCCTCCTTAAAAAGCAGTTGCACAAACTTTTGTCTTTTAACATTAGGCTCATCACATGCACGTTGACTAGATATGGTAACTGCTTAGCTTCTGTAACAGTTTATTCCAGGGTGAAGAAACCTGCTTTAGGATGCACCATGAGGGAGTGATAAGACGAAAGTAGGAACTGATACCTGAATGGTAAAGTGATACTTGAAAGCTGGGATAGGGGGGAAGACTGGGTTCCACTTCACACTTCAAAATGTAACAAGCAATTTAAGTGATCTGTAGATACAGCTACTAGAAGCAGCTTCAGTGGCCATGACAGCTGAAAAACACAGAGATGGTGGCTATACCCAGACATAACAAGTCATGGCCCAGTTCGCAAGTAATGCTAAGCTAAATAATGCCCTAGCTTTAATGCATTAAATTATGGCATCTTTCCAAATTCTCCCACTGCTGGGCTAAGTTTGGCTTAGTGGTACATTCAAAACCAAGCTCAAGGTTTGTCTCCCCTGAAAAACTGGGAGTGGTAAGACAAAAACAAGCCTTGGCTACAACTTATGGTTTGTCTGGAATGAGACAAACCACAAGCCCAGGTTCAGATGTACCACTAGAGTCAAATTATGGCCTAGCTTCAGGTAGCATGGTAGCAGGACCACTGGGAGAGGAACAAAGTGGATGAGGTTTCTGCTATGAATACCCACATGCTCACATAGGCATGGTTTGGCTTAGCGTTATGTACAATCTGGACCCGTGTTTTAGGAGAAGTGAAGTGGGGAAGAGGATAAGCCTGCAGAGGCAGAGAAAGAATTATGAGCGGAGGCGTGTCATAATTCTGCTATCCTTTGGATACGCTGGAAAATTCACCAGACCAAACCTGCTGTAACCTGGAATCTGTGCAATGAAGCAATTTGAGTGCTGAATAGGACACAACTGTGAACAACCTGAGGAAACTACATCAACCAAAAGCAAGTCTATGGTGAGAGACCTGGGAGATGTCAAGAGGGTTCCAGGAACTCACCTCTACATTGTGAGATTCTGGAGTTGATCTATGAGTTTATCTAAGCCCTGGGGGAGAACCAGAATACTGATTGTGGAGTCCTGCATGAGAGCCAGGAGGCTAAGATGTGTAATAACTACTAATTATTTTATGTATTTTGTAAAATCAGTTGCTGCTGTTGTTTGAGCTTTCTGTCCAATGTCTAGAGACATTTCCTACATATTCAGCTATATAGAAATGGTCTAAGGAACTAAATAAATGTGTTGCACTCTCCATGTTAGTGGAAACCATCAGAGCACACAAAATGGAGGGGAAAAAATCTTGGATGTGTGTATCAGCTTTCCATTCACAAAATAGTTTCAGCGGCCTTAGTATTTGTACTGGTGTATTTGCCAGACATCCATGCAATGCTGTCTTAAGATTCCCATCACCTTTCAAATGTCCCATCCCATGTCCTGGGACCTGAGTGAATAAGCAGAGCTGTACGAACTCCTGCGATCATAAAAGTGGAAAAGCAAGAAAAGCACTTTCTCTCTTTGAAAGGAGGAGGTCATTCATTTTAACATACAGTAGTATAATCCCATTAAAGTCTAATAGAAAAGAAATTACATGGGCTGCTATATCCTGAAAATTAAATACAAATTAGGAGCAAAAGGGGAAAAAAAAACATAAGAAAGAAAGAAATCGCTGTACAATTTCCTTAATACTTGCACAATTCGGATGAACAATCTTCATTCATTCACACAGTTTAGTATAAATATAAAACAAGGCACCCCCTTAAGCATTTTCAGTAACAAATTAAACATTTGCGTTTTTTAGTGTGCAGAGAGGCTTAGCATTCGCGCAGCTTCAAAACCAAAGTACAGCCTCAAGGGAAGCCTCTCCGCTGACAAATTAATACCTTAGAGAATAGAGCTGAATGGTGGCAATGAACTCATTTGTTCCCCCAATAATGAAGAATGACTCTTTCTTTACCACATCTGTGACTGTTGCTATGGTGACCCAGACTTACCTCATTGCTTCTCGAAGTGCTCCTCGCTCACCAAGAGTCGTGTGCTTGATGTCATCAAAATTATTTTCCAGCTTCTCACAGTTCTGTAACAACAATAATAAAAAAACCAGGAGAATCCACATTAAAAAAGCGGAATTTCCAAGTTGGGTGAAGCCCTCATTCTAGTTAAGATAAATTGCCCACATTCACTCTCAGTGCAAACATAGCTGATTATATTGATTACATATTCACACAAATTACTCATTTTTTTGCTTTTAATTGCATAGGAGTAATTAAAAATGACACTGTGAACTCAGCAACAAAGTACGCATGAAGCTTATGATATGGTTGCCATGGCAATTCTCTTATCAACATTCCATAATGTGAGAGATAAAATTTCCTCCTATCCGTTTTGTTCCCGCAACCCAAGCAAGAAGAACAAATGTGTATTATCTTTTTTGCGTGTGTCATTTTCCAACGAAAGAGTTGCCATCAGATAGACCCAATAAAGTTGCATATGTTTATTGTGTGGAAAGGAAATGCCTTGAATATAAAGATAACGAATCATGTTTTGTACTGATTCAGCGAGAGCAAGTGTCGAAGGAAGACCGAAAACTCTAAATTCCATAAGTTCTTACAGAGCGCCTGATTTGTTGAAACTGCCATCGACTAACTTTATTTCATTTAAACATACAGACACACACACTTGAAAGCAAGATGCAATAAATTCAATATCAGAAAGCTCTGTAAGCCCCCGTCTGCACAGTACCACTAAAGCAGTACCACACCAGTTTAAACAAGGCTTCCCCCAAAGAATCCCAGGAGCTGTAGTTTGTCAAGGGTGCTGAGACATGTTAGGAGACACCCATTCCCCTCACAGAGCTGCAATTCCCAAAATTCCCTGGAAAGAGGAATTGATTATTAAACCACTCTGAGAACTGGAACTCCGTGAGAGGAATAAGGGTCTCCTTTGGCGATGAGATCCTAGAGTTACAGAGCAACACTGCTCCCCGTCCCAAAACATAATCAGACTCTCAGGTATGAGCAGAAAATCAATGTTTAATTATTTCAGGTACATTGTAGAATTATTGCAGGAACTGAGAATGGCTATAACCACTGCATAAACAAGCAAACATGATCTCCCCTAATCAGGATATGTATGTATGATATATTTGCAATACGGATCTTCATAATAATCCCCAGAAAATTTCCAATCTCCTCCCTTCAGTGTTAAAACTGTGGCATTTTATATCATATCATATCGTATCATATGATATCTACACACACACACACACACACACACATATATATATATATATATATATATATATATATATATATATATATATATATACACTCTGTGTGTGTTTGTGTAGATATCATATGATACGATACACACACACACACACACACAGAGAGAGAGAGAGAGAGAGAGAGAGATAGATGATAAATTTGTATGCTTTGCAGCCCTATAAAGTTTTGTTTTGTTCAGTCGTTCAGTCGTGTCCGACTCTTCGTGACCCCATGGACCAGAGCACGCCAGGCACGCCTATCCTTCACTGCCTCCCGCAGTTTGGCCAAACTCATGTTAGTAGCTTCGAGAACACTGTCCAACCATCTCATCCTCTGTCGTCCCCTTCTCCTTGTGCCCTCCATCTTTCCCAACATCAGGGTCTTTTCTAGGGAGTCTTCTCTTCTCATGAGGTGGCCAAAGTACTGGAGCCTCAACTTCAGGATCTGTCCTTCTAGTGAGTACTCAGGGCTGATTTCTTTGAGAATGGATAGGTTTGATCTTCTTGCAGTCCATGGGACTCTCAAGAGTCTCCTCCAGCACCATAATTCAAAAGCATCAATTCTTCGGCGATCAGCCTTCTTTATGGTCCAGCTCTCACTTCCATACATTACTACTGGGAAAACCATAGCTTTAACTATACGGACCTTTGTCGGCAAGGTGATGTCTTTGCTTTTTAAGATGTTGTCTAGGTTTGTCATTGCTTTTCTCCCAAGAAGCAGGCGTCTTCTAATTTCGTGACTGCTGTCACCATCTGCAGTGATCATGGAACCCAAGAAAGTGAAATCTCTCACTGCCTCCATTTCTTCCCCTTCTATTTGCCAGGAGGTGATGGGACCAGTGGCCATGATCTTAGTTTTTTTGATGTTGAGCTTCAGACCATATTTAGCGCTCTCCTCTTTCACCCTCATTAAAAGGTTCTTTAATTCCTCCTCACTTTCTGCCATCAGGGTAGTATCATCAGCATATCTGAGGTTGTTGATATTTTTTCCGGCAATCTTAATTCCGGTTTGGGATTCATCCAGTCCAGCCTTTCGCATGATGAATTCTGCATATAAGTTAAATAAGCAGGGAGACAATATACAGCCTTGTCGTACTCCTTTCCCAATTTTGAACCAATCAGTTGTTCCATATCCAGTTCTAACTGTAGCTTCTTGTCCCACATAAAGATTTATCAGGAGACAAATGAGGTGATCCGGCACTCCCATTTCTTTAAGAACTTGCCATAGTTTGCTGTGGTCGACACAGTCAAATGCTTTTGCGTAGTCAATGAAGCAGAAGTAGATGTTTTTCTGGAACTCTCTAGCTTTCTCCATAATCCAGCGCATGTTTGCAATTTGGTCTCTGGTTCCTCTGCCCCTTCGAAATCCAGCTTGCACTTCTGGGAGTTCTCGGTCCACATACTGCTTAAGCCTGCCTTGTAGAATTTTAAGCATAACCTTGCTAGCGTGTGAAATGAGTGCAATTGTGCGGTGGTTGGAGCATTCTTTGGCACTGCCCTTCTTTGGGATTGGGATGTAGACTGATCTTCTCCAATCCTCTGGCCACTGCTGAGTTTTCCAAATTTGCTGGCATATTGAGTGTAGCACCTTAACAGCATCATCTTTTAAAATTTTAAATAGTTCAGCTGGAATATCATCACTTCCACTGGCCTTGTTGTTAGCGAGGCTTTCTAAGGCCCATTTGACTTCACTCTCCAGGATGTCTGGCTCAAGGTCAGCAACCACATTACCTGGGGTGTATGAGACCTCCATATCTTTCTGGTATAATTCCTCTGTGTATTCTTGCCACCTCTTCTTGATGTCTTCTGCTTCTGTTAGGTCCTTTCCACTTTTGTCCTTGATTGTGGTAATCTTTGTACGAAATGTTCCTTTCATATCTCCAATTTTCTTGAATAAATCTCTGGTTTTTCCCATTCTGTTATTTTCCTCTATTTCTTTGCATTGCTCGTTTAGAAAGGCCCTCTTGTCTCTCCTTGCTATTCTTTGGAAATCTGCATTCAATTTCCTGTATCTTTCACGATCTCCCTCGCATTTTGCTTGCCTTCTCTCCCCCGCTATTTGTAAGGCCTCATTGGACAGCCACTTTGCTTTCTTGCATTTCTTTTTCATTGGGATGGTTTTCGTTGCTGTCTCCTGTATAATGTTACGAGCCTCCATCCACAGTTCTTCAGGCACTCTATCCACCAAATCTAAATCCTTAAACCTGTTCTTCACTTCAACTGTGTATTCATAAGGAATTTGATTTAGATTGTATCTTACTGGCCCAGTGGTTTTTCCTACTTTCTTCAGTTTAAGCTGGAATTTTGCTATAAGAAGCTGATGATCTGAGCCACAGTCAGCTCCAGGTCTTGTTTTTGCTGAGTGTATAGAGCTTCTCCATCTTTGGCTGCAGAGAATATAATCAATCTGATTTCGATGTTGCCCATCTGGTGATGTCCATGTGTAGAGTCGTCTCTTGTGTTGTTGGAAAAGAGTGTTTGTGATGACCAGCTTGTTCTCTTGACAGAACTCTATTAGCCTTTGCCCTGCTTCATTTTGAACTCCAAGGCCAAACTTGCCAGTTGTTCCTTTTATCTCTTGACTCCCTACTTTAGCATTCCAATCCCCTATAATGAGAAGAACATCCTTCTTTGGTGTCATTTCTATAAGGTGTTGTAAGTCTTCATAGAATTGATCAATTTCAGTTTCTTCAGCACTGGTAGTTGGTGCATAAACTTGTATTACTGTGATGTTAAAAGGTCTGCCTTGGATTCGTATCGAGATCATTCTATCATTTTTGAAATTGCATCCCAGTACAGCTTTCGCCACTCTTTTGTTGACTATGAGGGCCACTCCATTTCTTTTACGGGATTCCTGCCCACAGTAGTAGATATGATAGTCATCCGAACTGAATTCGCCCATTCCTGTCCATTTTAGTTCACTGATGCCTAGGATGTCAATGTTTATTCTTGCCATCTCATTTTTTACCACATCCAGCTTTCCAAGGTTCATGGTTCTTACATTCCAGGTTCCTATGCAATACTTTTCTTTACAGCATTGGACTTTCCTTTCGCTTCTATAAAGTTTACATAAGTGTAAACTATGAGTGACATCTAAAATGATTCTTGAAATGAATAGGTGACATCCTAGACATGTAAAGGAAAAGTAAACTACTGCATGGATTGCAAGTTTCAACAATGCCTCATTCTCAAGACGGCTTCTTCGGATGGCAGCAACATGCAGAGAAAAGTCATTTGGAAGGTTCGGAGTTAGACACGTCACAGTTCTAAGGCGCTTGGAAATCCTTCCTGTGCATAGCTGTCAACCTTCCCTTTTTTGCGGGAAATTCTTTCCTGCAAAAAGAGGGAAGGTTGACGGCTATGTTCCTGTGCCCACCATTCATGACCCCCCGTCAAACTTAGGAGCCTGATTGCACTCAACGGATTCAGTGTGAAAGAAACATTTACCCCTATGGGATCGGGACAGTCTGCATGGTTTTTTCAGGCAGCAAAACTGAACAGGCCATCCCTGTCAGCTCCTCACCAACTTAATGAGTTGAGGTTTTATGCTGCAAAATAGCAAAATCTTTGAAGATGGGGTGGCACCTTAAGTCCAGCAACCTTATTATTCCTATCCTGTTTTTTTCCTGATGGAAGGCAATGAGAGCACCTTACAAAATAAAGAACATCTAAGCAGAAGCACATCAATAATAATCTGAGCTAGAAAACCAAGCACTGAAATAGCCCAGATTGTTAAAACAGAAAACCAAACAAAAAACCAATGCAGCTTGTTAAAGCAGTCAACAGTAATCTCAAAGCTAGGAGCCACAATTATATTTTCAAAGCAAATTAAAACAAAAGGGTCTTTGCAAGCCTGGACCTAACATTTAGTTAATTTGGAGTATCATGGAAGGGCTGAAAATTGCTCCATGGTTTATTATCTTTGTATTCTTACAGCCAAGAAGGCAGAGAGAGACACGTGATATTGTGTCCCATTTTTTTGCAAAAATAGTTTGGCCAGCTGTGGGCACTATACATCTTCACTTCAGCAGAGAAAAGGGTGCCATTTATTCCTCTATCACAGGCAGCAAAATTTCTCAGGTGAACTCTCACCTTCAGTAATCATCTACAACCAACCAACAAAGGAGTGATGTGGCAGGTTTCAACTGTCAATGAGTTCCACAGCCTCCATGCTGCCCCTTGAAAATATCCTGTCTGAAAAAAGGTGCTGCTATTTACATTTTGGAAATACAGAAGTTTATTTAAACTTATTGATTAAAAAACAACAACAACAACAGAAGATCTGAAATTGGTTGATGTCTCTGAAACATTTCTCCACAAATGCTGGTACAGCAACCCTAAAACATCCATAAGGCTTCTTCCCATTTCTGCTCCTTTACTTGCATTTTATTATTCTTTATAATATTTAGATGCATGGTCCAATCTGTGTGTTAAATGTGTTCTGCCTAGAAGAGGATGGTACACACGTATTTACATAATGTCGCCCACTCTGCCAATCTTGCAGCCATTTCCTAATGATGCCCTGTCTTCGGCTATTGTGAAATTATGACAGATAGCTCGGTTCTTTAAAAGACAAACATGAATGAAAAATAATTACCCAAGCTCCTTTATATCACTTTATTAAAAAAGGCCTTATCAACTTGCCCAGCTAACGTCAAAATTAGCTGTTATAACTTTTGAGATAATGCTACAGACATTTTAATATACACTATTAAACATCATGCTACTCTACTGACACTGCTAAGACATAATTACCAAATCAGCAAAGGATATTTGAAGCAAGGCTGTGTTAGGAGTTCTTTTCTTTCATCTCTTTTTCAAGGAATCTGCAAGGCCACTTAAAAAAAATAAATCACACATTAGTTCTGTCCTCTGTTTAGTCTCATGTGTTTTCTGTTCCTCATCAGCAATATATTATTCACCATTGTAAAGGCTGCAGGAAGACTACCCATCTGCCTTTACTCTTTGCAACCAGAAGATAGATTTGGTTCCATTTGACAACATTTAGTGTTCTTTATATTGGTGAACAACTATGGGTGCATATGTGCACAAAGTAATAATATAAAATGCAAAAAAGCAGGCTGCTGCATTATTGAATTCTCAAACATACTGGAGGAAAAAAAATCTTCCTGAGAGAGTTAACGCAAGAAGCAGTTTTCAAAACTAGGTAGTGACAAGTTATTCCAAGGACTATTTTGTAAAGAATAACACCAACAAAAAAACTCTCTGCAGTCTTCTACCCTAAGGCATTATAGCACCAATGGTAAAAAGAAGCAGGAGGAGACATCTCTAAATCAAACTAAACTGCTCAGTCTGAAATTGTTTCATTGGGGCAAAAAGTTGCAAAAGACTGGTGACATTTAAAGCAACTGCAACAGCCATGAACACCAGAGTCATTTCAGAAGGTTGCAAATCTGACAGCACGTATAATTGAGGGAGGGATAAACATGGCCTGACTACATCCTTCTCTATGGATCAAAAAAAGAGAGCATCCTACATGTCGTCACAGCTGTCCCCATAATTTACTTTTGTGGACCACCACCGTTCAAATGCATTCATTTGAGGTAAAAACGCCGTAATGCACAGGAAAGGTCTATTCCACTCTTCTGGTTTCCTGCTCCACAAACCTTCTTCTTATGTAGCTCCATCCAGTTCCAACGTGTACAGCGGTAAACAGGGAGGATATTTACAAACACACACTGCCCAAGCTGCACTATCCTTACTCATTTAAAACTGAAAATTTCTAAACTTGAACAGGAACTAGAATGTGCAGGTGTCAGAAGGGACTGGGGCAGGTGCAATTTCGGTTCTCCACTGTGTGTACATAACTCTGCATGTACTAGATTCAGTTAGGTAGCCGTGTTGGTCTGACGTAGTCAAAATAAATTGTCCTGTAGCACCCGCATGTACTGTATATAGGATTCTGATAATGTACACAGCTGGCCAAGTCCTCTCCTCTCCAGAGTTTTTCCCAAGCAAACTGAGACTGTGCCTGTGTGAAGCTAACTTCTCCTCTGCCTCTTCATGCCGCTCCTGGTTCTGGGAGACTAGGGAGAGGGGCGTTTGTCACAGCAGGATGGGGAGACACCTGTGCTTCTTCACCAGCTGGACTCATCTCTGCCTCTTGGCCCCCCTCCTCTCCTGCTTCAGCCTCTGCCTCTGATTCTGGACTTCTCTCTGCCACAGATTCCTCCTGCTCACTAAGCTGTTACCTCTTCAGCTTCCGACACCTCCTCCCAGTCTTCTCCCTCTGACCACTCAACATTGTCCCACCACCAATCCCCACGCTCTCAGCCTTCTTCCCTTGGGGGTTCCCCAGCTGGTTCCTCCCACCATTCCTTTGCGTCCAACCAGCCTGTGACATGATGCCAATCCACAGGTAGGTTACTGGGGGAAGGGTGGGGTGTTTCAACAGCAAGCCACACATTCATCATCATGCCTAACTTGGCCCTATGACACTTCCAAGACAAGGAGATAAAAAGTAATTAATTCCCAGTTTTTAACAGCAATTAAAGTAGAAAATGAAAACACAGGCGGAGGGGGACGTTTTGGTGGCTTTCTGCCAAGTTATTTCCTGCGGGTCTCGATAAGGTCTAAAAGTTTCCACTGTGGTGGAATAATTATACAGAATTTATATCTTATCTCTCTTAACAGTGCTGTAATGCTGTATGATACCAAACCACACAACTCCGACAGGTTTATGATAGCAAAGCAAATACAACAGAGAAACAATCACAAAGTGAGAAGTAAATGTTGGGGGTGTCAGAGAGAAAAGTCACTAAAAGTTGTGGTCCGTTTGCCTAGGACAGAGAACTCAATGCTGAAATTAGGTTTTAAGGGGAGACTGGGATTTTAAGAATGATCATTTCACAAGAAATGAGTTTAATTTATACAAATATCTTATTTTTGCATACAAAAATATAGCGTACACCCTATTATCTACCATAGGCATGTGTGTCTAGTTGTCCACTGTTGGAGACAAATGTTTGTTTGTTTGCTTTTTCCACCAGGCTTTTAGGATATTTTAATTTTGTTAGTTGTGGTTTTAGTTTTAACTGTTTTATTTTGGCTTCTAATTCTTCTGATCTGAGATTTGGCTGTTCTGAGACCTTGCTAGAGCCAAAAGACAGTATTAAAATGCAGTGCTTCGTTGTTGTTGTTGTTGTTGTTGTTGTTGTTGTTGTTGTTGTTGTTGTTGTTTTTAAGAAAAAAAAGGTGCCAGTATTTACTATGAAGTTGTTACAGTAAGTTCCACACTTTTAACTTTTTTTTGGGGGGGTGCCAGTAAACAGCACACCTAAAACATATTAAATAGATAAAAATGCTATACATCCACATGGACTGATGTACATCTGCAGCAATCATTCCCAGTGGTTCTACAGAACGGACGAGAAAGTCATTGGCCAGCGCAAGATTTAGGTTGGTGTGAGCTGTCCCCACACACCGCGTGCTGAGTCAAACGGGCGCAAAATAACGATAGCAACAGCAATAAAACCTACCAGTATATTTATATCAGTATCTACTGAGAAGATCCTTAAAACCACAACTGTACTAAAAGAAATTATTGTGAAACTAATGAATAATGGGGGGAGGCACAAAATTTTGTCTTCAATCAGGGTGCCATATTACCAAATTCCACGCCGGCAGTGCTCCCCCAGATGTCGCAGCACTACAACCCCATCAACCCACACCAGGAAGGCCTACTGATGGTTGCCAGGCGCATCATCCTTTAAGAAGACATTTCTTCTTAAAGAGCTGTGTCGAATACAGCCAACCCCCCATTTACGCGGCGGTTACGTTCCAAGGCACTGTGCGTTCAAGTGAAATCAAGTATATTTGAAACACACTTGAAAAAGCCTGCAAACACCCCATTTCCAGCCCCGCTCCGCTCCATTCCACCCCTTTTTGTGACATTTTCAGGTCACTTCCGGGTTCAGCGCAATGAACATGTGCACGGTTGAGCAGATGCATAGTTGCACACATGTTACATGTGTGTAAATGGTAAAGGGGGTGTGCCTTATAAGACGGCTCTTCTTTAAGTTCACCACAATTTGATGGAGTTTTTAAGAGCCAAAATGCAAAAGCTTGAGCTACGGTGCTAGTGACAATGGCCCCCGTAGATCAGCTACCACTTAAGAGAGGAAATGTGCCTAGCGAGGAAAGAACACCCAGAACCCAGTTTGGATTCCACTGAATCTGTAACTAAGGTAAGCAACAGAATTAATCGCCAACCTTGTTAGTATAAAGGGATACCACGTTTTCCTTTACCTCTGCTCCCGCACCTTTACCCCCGCCTTGCAAAAAGGCTTGTGAATTCCAGCCAGTACAAGAGAGTGACTCAGCTAATGACCAGCCATTTTTCAAAGAGAGCCATTATCATTTCTTGTTTGTCTCTCCACATACTCCTGTGTAATCCAAGATCTTAAAAACACAAGGCACAGTTCTAAGCTCATTAACCCTGCAGGAGCATCTTACATTACCATCTTAACTGCAGATGAGGTATTAACACCATCTCACATTACCCTTTACACACAGAGAGAGAGAGAGAGAGAGAGAGAGACAAACACAAACACACACTTTCGTTTCATGGCATCGGGGCGGAGGGAGTTGTGCTGCACATTGCAGCTGCTCCAGTCATCCATCAGTATTGTCCTTCCTTCCCTAAAGGCCAATGTTGAGTGTGGAAAACAGCCACAACAGCTGCATGGGCTCCAAGACTTCTGGCATTGCCTTTCCAGTTCTTCAAAGGTAATGTGATAAAAAGGGCCTGAGTAATATTTTGACCCATTCACATCCAGCTTGTGGGTGCATTTTTTTACACGCTGGAAGCTTCACGCTGATTAGTTCTAATGAAATAAGTGTTGGAGATTCATTCCCCATGTGCAGTCATGGGTTTGCTGCCTATCACATGACTGGGTATGTGTTTTGATTCCACAGGAATGGGATGTGACAAAGACAGGATGTTTGTGTTACTGTGTTTCCTGAAGTGGGACTATTGTCCTTTGTTCCTTCTCATTGCTGACTGATGCTAGAGAGCCATGTTAAAGTGTTCCATGTGTGTTTATATGCAAATAAAGTAGATTAGCCAAGATGCTGAGTTGCTGAGTTCTGTTACGCAACTGCACAAACCTCTGCAGATCCCTAAGTGTGCTGATGTCTTCTGGCATCAGTCGCTGTGATGTTCAGGCTGAGGAATGCTTTTGAAGCTCCTGAATGATTGCCCAGGAGGGAGGGAACATGCCAGTTGGGCATGTGTCTCTGCCAAGCTCCTACTCGTGTGTAGGACATCCTGACAATAAGAACTAGCCATGATGGGTTAGAAGTCTGTTGTGTTCCCTTTAAGGTTTCCCATGGGCATCTGGTTGGCCACTGTGAGAACAGGATGTTGCACTAGATGAATCATTGGCCTGGTTCTGCAGGCTCTTCTAATGTTTAGGGTGTAACGTTTTGCTGTAATGAACCAATATGGCACTATAATGTTAAAACTGCAGGACAACCTTTTAACAACAACAACAACCCTGATCTAGCAATAGTAGCACAGCCTTTGGCTGTTTCACACATTCTTCTTTTGTTCGTGTGACCAGATAGAATCCTTTCTCCTTGTCCCACAGTAGGAAACAAGCACTCACAATATACGTGTGCATCATTTCAGGAACTAGTGCCTGGTATCATGGGTTGTCTCCAACTACGTGTTCCAGAATCCAAACCGATTAATAGGCCCGAGTCATGTTGTTAATTTCAATGGGTCTACTTTGAGTAGGACTAGAACTGAATACCATCCAATGGCACCCTCACTACCTTGGATGGGTTGATTTCAGTTGACATGCTAGTCCTTGTCTCTCTTTGCCCTTTACAGCATCAGGTTGGCACAATGAAAACAAGAAGTATTCTAACTGTCAAGTTGTACTACTGGCAGCCGCCATTTTAATTCCCCAACAATTCCCCCAAGGCCCAATGTAGCATTACACTGGAGTTATGTTGTACAAGTGTCCTGGAAGCAGTACTGGTTGTGGGGTTTAGAATGGCATGTGCAATCACAGCCATCTGGTCTTCAGCCCAGAGCACCAAAAAACCAGAACTGGAAGGACCATCAGCATTTGATGCTAATGGCAGCATAGCAGATTCAGTCCTGGGCCACCACAGGGGACCCCTGAAAGCAGGCCTCCATTATTTATATATCACAGTTCTAACAAGCTGCCCAGAGTTTTGTCAAAAATAGAACACAAAATGTTAATCACACACCAAAATCAATATCTCTCTCTCTCTCTCTCTCTCTCTCTCTCTCTCACACACACACACACACACACACACACACACACACACATGCTTTTTGATAAAGGTAGCTTTCGTTAGAAAACACATCATTCTAGGAGCAAATACTGTGCTAAGCAGAGGTTTTCCATTTACTAGTGTTATTTAGTCATAAGCCTTCAAAGTACTGAGAACAGATTTCTGGGAAGGTTTCCTGGGTGCTTCATAAATTATTTCAGCAAACAAGGATAAACAGAGGAATTTACATCAGGGCCCTCAGGGGGGGGGGGGTGATGGCTTTCTTGGTGGCCTGCTGAGACCAGTGTGTGAGATGCTTTGTGTACAAAGTCATTTACATCTGCTCTGACTTTGACTCCACATTGCCAACACCAACTGATGCATTCTGGGCATCTGTCTCTCTCCTGTTGCGATGGGTCTTTTTTCGACTTGGGCTGCCTGAGGAGATGGGCAGGGTTCAGGGAAGCCTGAAGCTGGCTACATGTCCATTCTGACCAATTAAGGCTGCCGGAGATGGACTGGCCCAGTATATGAAGATTGTGATTAATTCTTCCCTAAGGGTGGATGATATACCATCATCTAGCTGACAAACCAAAGTTAAAAGACCACCTCTTCCACCCAGTGTACATGCCCCTCCTGGTGAAAGAAAGTCCTTTTTTGCATTTGGCATCTTTCTGAGGTATGGCTGGTGGTACATATGAGAAGCCTCTTGCTTTTGTGATGTTCAGAAGGAGGGAAATTCATTTGTCTTTTTTTGCTGGCATTTCATTATCGACTGAAGACCTTAACTCTTCCAAAGGGCTCTCGATGTATCTGCTTTTCAATTAAATTTGTCCTTTTGACTACTGTATTCTCCACGTGATTCTCACCAGCTGCCTTTTTAAATATATTTTAATTATAAATTTGATTGCTGCTATATTTTATTGTTTCCTTTCCATATATTTATCTTATGTAAGCCGCTTTAAGCGCTTCCATTTTAAAAAAATGAAAAAGTGGGGTCTAAGTCTTTAAATAAATGAATAATCTGAATACATCGTCAAGCCGTTTACATCAATTAATTTAGTTCTAATCCAGAAGCTAATTAACGGCACCAGTGTGATGGGCATTCAGTTTCTGGGCTTAACTGCAAGTTGAACATGCAGATATAATACCATTGGCCACGCAGTATGTAAAAAGTTATCTGAAAACAAGAAATAATTGTCAACATTCTTGAGCACACAGAACATCTGCTTTCAAGCAATTCCCAGTTTCCTGGGAAAATAAATGTGGTTTGAGCCACGTATGGGCATCATCTCAGAAATGAAATCTATTCTGCATGTGTAGGGATAGCTGCTGTGCTCCACTGGCTTGGAATGCATTCACTTCTAGTGACATACATATATTTGTGCTATAATTGTAATTCCCCCCCCCAGTCTATTTTGCTCACACTTCTCCATGCATGCTCCCGTTCCAGTATCAAAGGTCACAGATAGGAACAAACATATGCTGTGTTTTGTGCTTCATTCTACTGTGGCTCCTTAATTTTGCAATATTATCGCTTTGGATAATTATCTTTTCCCATCTTGAGAAACTCATATTGTGATGGTTTGCTGCTTTATTTCTAGTTGTAAAATCTGACATTTATTATTATTTTAGATAGGTTCCCTGCCACTTATATATTGAAGGTACCTGCTTTCTTATTCCTTTAATCTCTGCTGCCACCAAATATCTGAATACTGTATTCCTTTATTCATCTATTTGCACTCAGTAGCAGGGTCTAGGCTATGTTTAGTTTGGGTTCAGGTCTAACACAAAACCATGGGCTGGCATAACGGGTATGGGCCGCAACCAGTCTTGGGTTCACACTCCCTTCTTTTCCTTTGTGCATGTGAAGACTGGAAATTTCCACTTTGGTTTTGACTAAACCATGTTTCCTATTATTCCTTCTCTTGAAACTGTGGTTGTTGTTTATCATAATGTTTAAAAGGTAAAGGGACCCCTGCCCATTAGGCCCAGTCGCAGATGACTCTGGGGTTGCGGTGCTCATCTCGCTCTATAGGCAGAGGGAGCAGGCGTTTGTCCGCAGACAGCCTCCAGGTCATGTGAAGGTGAAGGTATCTGCATATCACAATGTTTAGCTGGTTATATATCATAATGTTGAAAAACTGATATTGCCAGAGGGGTTTTCCAGTGAGAACTTGCTGGAATTCAGTTCCGGCACCTCTCAGGTGGGTGCCATTGTCATTCTAAGAGGACAAGGAAGAAGAAGAAGAAGAAGAAGAAGAAGAAGAAGAAGAAGAAGAAGAAGAAGAGTTTGGATTTGATATCCCACTTTTCACTACCCGAAGGAGTCTCAAAGCGGCTAACATTCTCCTTTCCCTTCCTCCCCCACAACAAACACTCTGTGAGGTGAGTGGGGCTGAGAGACTTCAGAGAAGTGTGACTAGCCCAAGGTCACCCAGCAGCTGCATGTGGAGGAGCAGGGATGCGAACCCGGTTCACCAGTTTAGGAATCTACCGCTCTTAACCACTACACCACACTGGCTCTCCAGGGAGGTGCTCATGGTGATTTCTGGCAGCTCTTTTTCTAGAAAAATAGCACCAGATATCATCCAGCCCTGGCAGTTCCAGTTTCACATCATCTGGTACCCAATGTTTGCCTGAGACTCAGCAGAGCTGTTGCCAGGCAGACTCAGACAATGCTGGGCTAGGTGAACTAACAGTCTGACTTGAGATAAGACAGCGTCCTATTTTTAAAGCCACCCAAGTGAGATGTGTGATGAAGAATGCTAATAATCCTTTATACAGTGCCACCCAACATAGGCTTCTTCAGTTCTAACTTTTAGAATCACAGAGGACCCAGAACTTTCATCCTGAACACCTAATTTGAATTTCAAGAAGGTGCCATCTGTCTCAGCGCTGCAACACCCTAAGCCATTCATGTTTAGAATATGCTTGTGAAAATTTAAGCTTCACAAAACCATCCTCTTAAAATCTCACTTACACTCCAAAAGACAATTGCCGCCTTCCAAATAGGATTTATAATTCAACAAGGATTGTTCTCTTTTTTCCTCTTTATTGATTTGCTTATTGATATTTAGAATGTTAGACATGATAATCACTTGTTATTTTGAGAAGTCTTTGGATTATTTAATCAGCAGAAAACTTTAGAAACAACTGTCTAGTGCTTTATAAACCCACAGCAAAATTATAACAGAAATTTAAAACTGTAATATATTGCTGCAAGGATGATTATTAAGGGAAAACACAGCTGACATTTTCTGATTTATGCACACAATCAGAGATGGAGTCCAAGGACTGTGACATAATTATCTTCATGCTAACCATTTTTGTAAATCTCTCGACAGAATTTTAGCTAATTTTAAAATGCCTTCTGAAGATTAGCTCTTAAAATTGTTGGGGAAAATAACACAACTTATTAGCAAGGGTATAATTGTAAACCTTCCAAATACTCATTGTGAATATCATTTAGACAGTAACTCCTGCTTCAGCAGCTGGTAGAAAAGACTCCAGTTTATGGAATCTTGAAACAACCGAGTGGAATCTAATTAAAGAGGATTACATGCCAAAGAAAAATTATTAAAAAACCAACAACAACCAGACTAATAGACCATTGTTATGAATTTAAAAGCCCCTTCCAGCTTCTTTTCCCCCATGCAAACCTTTGTAACCATAACAAGGGAAGTGTTATTCCCTATAAAATTTGAACTTCCGTTGACTTCTAATTCTCTTCAGATTCTAGAAAGTCTTCCTCTAATGAAAATGGGACACAATCAGGCAAACAAAGGCCTCTAACCAGACATCACTGCAGCTCGCCTTGCCTTCCTGGCCACAGAGCTATTCCCCACTATCAGCACTGGGTGCCTTCATACAGTAACAAACCAACACAGGACTCAGGGTGGCCCTGCATCTTACTTTAGAGAGGACCATCATCTGTCTGGTCCAGGTCCAGTTTAAAAACAAGTAACCTTAGGAAAAGAGATGGGGGTCTTGGAGTTCCCCATCCACAGTTAACACCAGGACAGAAGTCTGAAGAGGCATCCATGTGTCAAGGCGCGTACACACACACACACACACACACACACACACACACACAGCAATTAGCTCTTTATTAACAGAAAATAACAACACAGTAGGGGCCTCTGGTCCATCTTAATCCAGCTGAGACATTGCTTAAACTGACCACTAGCTTTGCCCTTCCTTCTCTAACCCTTTGCTCTAGATCCCTCCGAAGCAGATGAAGAGCTCCTCCTCTGGACCTGCCTGGCCCATTGCTCAGCAACATGCAGGGCTCTTCCTTGAGCGGGATGCCAGGGTGGGAGGAGAGCCAGTAGGGCTGGGACTATCCTGCTGCTGTGTAGCAGGGCCAACCTCTGACTCCTCTCTGTATGAGTCTGTGACCCTAACCCTTTCCTGGAAGGCCCTCCTTCTCCTGAACCCTCTGGAATGCTCAAACCCCCTGCTAGCTTGTCCCTTCTGCAGACTGCTCTTCAGTGTCCCACCAGCAGGATCCGGGATCTAAGTTGTCATTTTCTGTGCCCTCCCTGGGGGGCTCTTGGGCAGGCAGATTGCACCACTCTTCCTCATCCAGCCAGTCCCTGACACCAGGTCACTTGATCACTGTCTTCCCTACTATGAAGAGATGCGTTTTGTTTCTATTCAGATTTTGCCTATACGTCAGTAGATGCCACTTTAAGCAAAACTTTGTCCCCTTTTTGGGTGGTGTGTAAGTGGTGACCCTGATAGGTGGTCTCTTCCCCACATGTGTTCTCCCCCCCACATTACCAGGGTAATAGCTGGAACCTTGTGGTCATGGCCAATTGAGCGCATTTTAGTTGGAAGAGAGGGAGGGAACTGAGAGGGCATGACCATGAAGCAATATATGAAATGCGGTTGGAAAGGAAATGGCTTTAAATCATATGAATATCATTTAGGTCAGGCAGGCCTGCACGATTTATAATCCTCCAGGCCAAAGCCATGTCTGGCCACTCACTAAGGTCTCAGTAGAATTCCAGTTTACTTGCCTTCTTGGGAATGCAAAAACAGAGAGGTTGCCAAATAACAGGCAGGAGGTCACAATTCTTGACACTCGGGCTTTGTGAGTCATGAGGTGTTTGGATCAGCATTAAAAGTTGTGCATTGTATTCATGCATAGAGCTTCTCCCCACCACCCATAAATGTGTTTTATTAATTTTTCAATGGGGTTCTACAGTAGGTAAAAGGGGAAACAATCAAGTACAGTCAAGCAGATACTGAACTCATAGTGAATTAACCACACACTAGCCCTCATGTGGACAACATGGCACCCTCCATGTTATGCACTACAAATCCCATCAGCCTCAAATGGCATGGTTAATAGCCAGGGATGATGGGAAATTTAGTAACAGCATATGAAGGACTCCACATATCTTACTCTGTGGTGCCTCATAAACCCATGTGGCGCCTGTGTGAATAATCAACAGTCAGACAACACAGTTGACTTAATTGTGCATTCCACACACATTTTGAAGACAACAGAATACAATAGAATGACGTGTGTGCAGAACTAGATGTACTAAATTTTGATCCACTAGATTCGATAACCCCCTTCAGGCACCATGGGCCAGGAGAGTGGGCTTCATCCTTGCCTTTATTAGGGTTGCCAATATCCGGAATTTTCCAGACATATCCAGATTACTGCAGCCGCAAGCAGTGTCCGGGTGGAAATGTCCAGGAAAATCATTTTTGCCGATTTCCCTTCGAAATAGCTGAAAAACGCCCAATTTCTGCGGGCAAAACTTTAAAAAGCTCAACCACTTTGCCAGAAAAAGCTCAACTGCTTTTCTGTCTCTATCTTTATGCTCCCAATGGTAATCACTGTCCACATTCTGGGGCTGAAGACCTGAAGAGTAGGGTGTACTATATACATGGCTCCCCAGTGTGATTTAGAACCCTGTACTATCAGGATTCAGAATTGCACGGGGAGCACAGCAAGCTCCCATGGTCAGATCTTGACCCCCAATGTGTGAATGACTGTGAAGCCAGACTTTTGGGGATGCAGTGGAGGAGAGTGAAGTTAGCAAGTGCTACACCACTCCCCCTTTCACAGAATGAGAACTGTTTGAAGGTTTGAATGCCCAAATAGGACAAATGTCTGGTTACAACACTGTTCTCAATAGAAACATTGTACAGTATTCCTATTCTATCCCTTTGAACTTGATCCCACTGCTCCTTTCAAACTTGTCTATACCACAGGATTCTAGACCTCACAAAGGAAAACAAACTACTTAGAGGAATTAAAGACAGAGAGAGACAGACAGACTGACAAATATACTTTTCCTTCTAAAAACACATGAGTTTCTTCTAGGTTGAGACAGGCAACATTAAGCTCAAGGCAATTTACATAACATCATTATTCATAATATATGAGTATGTTTTTACAATAATCTTTGCCTTTCATTATATATTCATTTTTGATGAACAAGCTGCTGTAGCTTTTGAGGAGTCAAGAATCTATCTATATAAAATATTTTTTAAAAAGGCTTCTACTCCATGCAATACTGATATTTTTCAGTAGGGTATTTACCGTGCTTTTAACTAATACATAATAATATTATGCCAAATTGACATGCAAACATTTTTGTGTTTAGCTTCTGATGGGGGGGGGGGTCAAAAAGCACCCGAGGAAAAACCCTACCTTAATTGTTTTTCATAAAATTTCTTTTTCATGTCTCTTCACAGCCCAAATTTGTTCCTAGCTTGGTGATATTTTTAAGGCTTGGTCTCTCTCTCTCTCTCTCTCTCTCTCTCTCTCTCTCTCTCTCTCTCTCTCCCCCACACACACACACACACATCATCTTCAGGAATCACATAATGTGAAGTATGTAGGTCTTGAGAAGCTGCAATGTGTACAGAGGAGGATGACCAAGATGATCAAGGGTCTGGAAACCATGCCTTATGAGGAATGCTGGAGGGAGTTGGGCATGTTTAAGCCTGGAGAAGAGGTAACTGAGAGGAGATAAAATAGCCATCTTCAAATATCTAAACAGCTGTCACATGGAAAATAGAGGAAGTTTCTTTTGTCCTGCCTTGGAGGGTAGGACTCGAACCAATGGCTTCAAGTTGCAAGAAAGGAGATTCCAACGAAACACCAGGAAGAACTTTCTGATGGTAAGGTGGCGGACTCTCCATCCTTAAAGATTTTTAATCAGAGATGGGATGGGCATCCCTCATGTATGTTTTAATTGAGATTCTGGCATTGCAAGGCATTGGACTAGATGATCCCTTCCACCTCTACAAGTCATGATTCTATGTGAATAATTAGGAGTTTTGAGGCTCAATTCTCTGTTATATCTGAATCAGGAGAGGTTGTGACCATTGGGAACCAGTGTTTGGATGCAGTGGTGGACAGGATGAGGGCTAACAGACTGAGGCGGAATCCTGTTAAGATGAAGGCACAGCAGGTTAGTGAATCTCAGGTGTGATAGTTGGGGAATTTGGCACTTCTACGTGGGGTTACGCCTCTCTCTTCCAAAGCAACAGGTATATAGTTTAGGCGGTGCTCCAAGACCCATCTTTGACACTGGAGACCCAGGTAACCTTCACAATGAGGAGTGACTATTATTACATTAGTAACCCAACTGTGTCCTTTTCTGGACAGGGATCGCTTGACTGCCATGATTCAGGCATGGTACCAGTAACTTTGCTACTGAAATACAGCAACGTGCTTTATGTGGGAATTCCTTTCAGGCTGGTGTGGAAGCTGCAGCTGGTATGCAACACTGCTGCCAGGTTGTTGAGCTGGGGCACATTCAAGGCCTTGTTATTAAGACAAAAAACCCTGAACACCTCAGGACCATGTTATGTACCTGAGAGACTCCTTGCCTGTCATAGACTTCTTGCTGAGCAACAATGTGCAGAGCTCAATGGAGTGGGAAGCCAGCCAACCAGAAGAGTCTCTGATATGTACTTGCCTGGAGGCGGTGTCAGCATCCAAAGTCAGGTCCAGTCGGGCAAACAGCAACCCACATGGTCAGACAGTCCAGGGGTCCAGGAATCTGATGATCATGGGGTCAAGATGAACAGGAAGCAGCAAGACAGGGGCTAGGAAATATAATCATTGTTACCAGCATCTGACTGCAGCTGGAAGCTTTGCTGGAGAGCCAGTGTGGTGTAGTGGTTAAGAGCGGTAGACTCATAATCTGGGGAATCGGGTTCGTGTCTCCACTCCTCCACATGCAGCTGCTGGGTGACCTTGGGCTAGTCACACTTCTCTGAAGTCTCTCAGCCCCACTCACCTCACAGAGTGTTTGTTGTGGGGGAGGAAGGGTAAGGAGAATGTTAGCCGCTTTGAGACTCCTTCAGGTAGTGAAAAGCGGGATATCAAATCCAAACTCTTCTTCTTCTTTTCTTCTTCTTCTTCTTCTTCTTCTTCTTCTTCTTCTTCAGAAGGCTGAAGCCAGCTGGTTCACATCAGAGTCCTTGAAGGCTGATCAGATGCAGGTGGAGTCACTCTGCCTTCTCCCCCTTCAGGCTGCTGTTCAGCAGGTGAAGCTGACTCCTGGCCCATGACACTGCCCTTGCGCAAATTAGATTAATCTCAGGAAATGTTACTCGGTACAACACACCCTGGAGAATATCACAGGGCAGTGACATCCAAAATGGTCATTTTCTCAGTGTTAGAAACTCATATGAAAGCTCGGAGCTAAATGGCACCGTAAACCTAAGTTATGGGCGCAACAACAGAATGTCTAGGCATGCTTTTTTTTAATAACAAGAATACAAAGCTGAAAATGAATAAACTGCAGTAAAAATATTATGTTCATTTCTCACATGGTCTAGTCCTTCCCCTGCCTAAACCCCTAAAATTCTTAAGAGGGTCTCCCTCTCCATTCTTCAGAGTAGCTGCAAGTGGGGAGGCAGAAAAGGGTCTTCTTTTCCTCCCATTCTGCAGTTTCAATCTGAAGCTCAGAAATTGCTTGTGCTAATGTAATTCCATGTCACAAAATGCGCCTAGAACAATGGGAGTTTCGAACACTGCCCACACTGTGGAATGCTCTTCTCCCTGCCTTACATGAAGAATCATCCATCCGTTGCTTATCGCCCAGGCTTTCCTTCCACGATAAGAACAGGCCCTGTTATTGCTGAGTTTTTTGTTTTTATAACTTGGTTTTAGGAAGGTCTCTTCTACCATCAGACTACTGGTCCAGTTACCCCAGTATTGTCTTCACTGACTGGCAGCAACCATTCAGGTCTTTCCCTGACCTAGAGAATCTGGGGGTTGAACCTAGAACCTTCTGTATAAAAAAAAGATGTTCTAGCACTGAGCTGGGTCCCCTCCCTTTTACTCTTTTTAAAGACTGTTTTATCTCTTTTTATTAATCTGCTTTATTGTTTTCACGAGGAATTTTTGTTCAGAGTTTCCCCCCCCCCCCAAATACTGAGTGGTTTAGAAATGCTTTCAATTGAATAAACACAGGACAATGTAGAAAGGCGGGACATTGAATTTTCAGCTGAGATCCAGAAGCCGGATTCTTGATTCCATGTGGATTTCCTATTCAGTTTTTAACATTTTCTACCCTCATTCAGCTATAGAAGACATTTCCAAAAGCAGCCCCGCGGAAGAAAACATTTATGTTTCAATCAGCCCCGTAGCCTCACAGCTTTTTTGTTGAGCAATTCCGTCCTTTTGTCCACGGGCACGTTTCGAATTATATATTCTTCAGTAGCATTAATGCAAAATGCAAAGAATCTTATTTCTGTTCAAACTCAGCTGACAGCAGAGAGAAAAGAGGGAACAGAATGCGGTCCAGCTGGGACCACCACAACAGATAATATTGATATAGTGAAGATGAGACAGACAAGGCTGAAAGGAGCAGTGGGACCAAGCTCAAAACATAACAAATAGAGTGCAAGAGAGCCAGGAGTTTGTATTGAGGGAACGGAGAGTAAAGCAGCGCTGATGTGTCAAGACAGCACAGCACAGTGGGAGCAATGTATTACAGAGAGGTGGAGTGTTGGAGATTCTGTTACAGGCTCCAGTTTTCAGTGTGTGTGGCTGTATCATGGGGATGGGCAAAGACAGGCGCTTCTGATAAATCCCGTGCTTTCAAGTAACACCACCCGCGTGAATGGATTTATTCATTTGTTTCAGATTATTATTATTAATTATTATTATTATTATTATTATTATTATTATTATTATTATTATTATTATTAAAATCAGCTTCATGCTAGCTGATGTTCCCTTTGTAATTATCTTGGGGAGGAATGTTTTAGCAGTCAACCCAAGACCTGGATGCAAGGAAAGAAAAGGCACTCGTCATCCAGCAAGACAAGTCACATCTTATTGCGTTAGCCAAAGATCATATCCAAAGCCATAATTCAGAATTGTTAAGCTGATAGTTTTATTCTGGGTCACACACACACACCCGCTCTAATACAGCCCGGGGCTGGTGTCTCCAGATGTTTTTGGACTACAACTCCCATCATCCCTGACCACTGGCGATGCTGACTGGTACAGATGGGAATTGTTGCACAACGCATCAGAAGGACAAAAGGTTGCGCAAGTGTGTTCTACCTTTGCATATCCACTCACCAAATAATTCCACAGCAGTTGACACAGGCATACTCTCCTCCCCCCCAAAAAAGACAGCCTTTTTTTTTCTCTTCAAGATCCACCAGTTATGCCTCATTTCCTGCAGGTTAAAACCTACCCATTCATTACTTGACTCTATTAAAGGCTCATTTGAGCCATTGACGAAGTTGTACTTTGGAGCAGGGCACTTGAAGACAATGCATCAGTGCCAGATTAATATGACACAGTAGAGGAATATTTAATAACGGCTAGGAACCAAACGGGGCCTCTTCATACGTGCAAACACTTTCGTACACACAAGGGACTGTATAGATTTCCCCTTTCATAAACAGCTCATTTTGCATAATCATGAAATGCTGTTCTGGAAGGTACCCAGATAAAGGACATAAGAGGCTGCCTTATATGGAATGAAACACACACTAAACCAGCCACCTGAGTCTCTTGGATACTGATTGCCAGTGGCTCCCCAGGGTTTCCTACTGGGGTCCTTTACAGCCCTATCTGGAGATGCCAAGAATTGAAGCAGACCTTTTGCATGCAAAGAAACATTTGGGGACAGCATTTCAGAAAGGACAAAGGAATATATATAGTATATAGCCGTGTGTGTGTGTGTGTGTGTGTGTGTGCATCACACCTGAAAGTGTCATTTACTGTGTAGGGACATGGAATAAGGTCTTCTCAGTAAACGTGCCTCAACTGTGGGACTCCCTTTCCCTTGAAGCACAGAGGGTTGCATCATTGATGGTCTTCATCCAGATGTCCAACAACATTCAGATGTTCAACAACTTTGGGATGGTCATAGGTACCCCAACTCATGAATTAGATCATCTGACCCACCCTGCTGGCTCTGCAAAGCCCCAGGATACCCTACTCCAGCCATAGGCTAACTCGGCCCTCCAGATGTTTTGAGACTACAATTCCCATCATCCCTGACTACCGGTCCTGTTAGCTAGGGATGATAGGAGTTGTAGCCCAAAAAAATCTGGAGGGCCGTTTGCCTATGCCTGGCCTACTCCTGAAATAATTTTAGCAGATCCTCACCAACCATTTTTTAAAAATAATTTATTAACTAGGAATTAAATATGGATCCCTGAATGGTGGCCAAGAATTCAAATCTCTATCAATATTTGAGTACAAATGTAAAATCTAGTTGCAAAAACTTACTTTAATGAAACTTTATATCTCATATGCATTATTTGTATCTTTTATACATTCCAGGGGAAGCCAGGTCTTGAAATCCAGAATTCATGTTTTGAAAACTAATACAGATGACAACCATTTCAGGTGCATCCAACTGACACGTGATTGCTGACACACTGGTCCTTTTTGACCTGGAACAGGGCAGGACGGGGGCAGGACGGAGAAGGGGGCGGAACAGGGTAGAGTACACTTAAACACGCTCCACCGACACATGCAGGGGTCAGGAATGGAAGCCCCACACGAAATGGTTGCCGCTTGTACTTAATATTCCTTTAAATAATTTCAAAATAAATTCTTCATTTAAACTGATTTTTTTTTAAAAAAAAATCATTCTTTTTCTGTTCTGTTAGAACAGAAACATGAGAGCTCAAATATCACTTTGCACTACTCCTTCTACCTAATGCAAGGACAGTTCTGATATCACCATAAAAACAATTTTAAAAATCCCTTATAAGGACAATCAATAGTACAAAAACTAGGGCTGTGCAAAACATTTTGCTATAATGTAATTTTCATATCATAAACAGTGCTTTGGAACAATGTAAAATATTTATGGAGAAGACCATTGGCTGTGATTTTCACATTACATTCAAACCTCAGTTGTTGAATGTAATCCATTCCAGAAAGCCGTTCAGCTTCCGAAATGTTCGACAACCGAGGCAGGGCTTCCGAACGGTTGCAAAAGCTTCCTGCACTCAAGCGGAAGCTGCATCAGATGTTCGGCTTCTGAAAAACGTTCAAAAACCGGAGCATTTACTTCTGGGTTTTGGGAACCAAAACGTTCCAAAACGGAAGCATTCAGGAGCCGAGGTTTGACTGTATCTTCAAGGTCGGATTTAGGTTTGATGAGGCCCTAAGCTACTGAAGGTAATGGGGCCTTTATATGTCCACCTGTCCTTTGTCAACAACAAATTGTCGCTGTTTTTTGTGTTGAATATATGCTATATATGGTAATTTATGGACCTAATGGGTATCTAAAGCCATTTGCACATAACAAAATATGTATTTTATCAAAGTATTTGATATAGAAATTAGCAAACCAGTGATATTTTAGGGAGCAGGCTAGCAGGCGGGGTCGATTACAGTGGTACCTCGGGTTACATATGCTTCAGATTACAGACTCCACTAATGCAGAAATAACGCTTCAGGTTAAGAACTTTGCTTCAGGATAAGAACAGAAATCGTGCTCTGGTGGCACAGCGGCAGTGGGAGGTCCCATTAGCTAAAGTGGTGCTTCAGGTTAAAAACAGTTTCAGGTTAAGAACGGACCTCCAGAATGAATTAAGTACGTAACCAGAGGTAGCACTGTACTTACATCATAGGAGCCTACACAACACAAAACACTGTTGCTGTATGTAGGTTTTATTTTATTTGTTTTTTTATCTTATATTTTTTGGGGGGGGGCAAGAGAGTGGGGCCCTAAGCTATAGCTTGTTTAGCCTGTACGTAAATCTGGCACTGTGTATCTCGATCCTGTATTCCTGGGGTTGCTAACTCAGCACCCACGGGCACCACTGCAGCCATGAAGGCTTTCACTGGGCAGATGCCCCAGACTCAGAGCTTTCATTTAAAGGGAGGGAGGGAGGAATGCATCTAAGCCCTCCTAGAAGGAAAGTTATGGGGCAAAACATTCTATTCCCCCCCCCCCAATAATTTTTATTAATTTTTTTCCAAATATCTTAAACACAATACATCTTAACAATATTATTTCCCTTTCAATCCACATTCTAAACGGTATCTGTGAAATGAAAGTGCATGTGCTGTGGCCAGCATGTATATTCTTTTCCTGGGAATGCTCTGTGTTGCTATTGGACAGCCTCTCTCTCTCTCTCTCTCTCTCTCTCTCTCTCTGTGTGTGTGTGTGTGTGTGTAAAATCAATGTGGTGTGATCTCCACAGTCTGGACCAGCAGGACATAGCTGCGTTCCAATTGCAAGCATAAGGTTATTGGAGGTGGCTGCCTCTCTAACGGTGTGTTATGCCGCTCTCCCCCTGGCAGCCATTTTGTGTTAGGCCATGCCCCACCATCCATAGCAGCTACTTGGTGCCTGGCGCCTCCACCAGCACTCTCTCAAAATTCAGAATGTGCCCCCTGGTCCAAAAAGGTCATTGACCCCTGCTGCCCTCTTATCAGTTTTCCCTGTCTACTGCCATTTCAGGACCATTTTCCTTTTCTATTTATTTTATTTTAAGTACTGTTCATACTGCCCCCTTGAATTACATTCTCTTTGCCTACTGCACTTGAGTTATTCCAACTGATGAGGGATCGCAAAATTAATGGGATCATATGAGATGTGGCTATGCTTAGACATCGCTATGGGAAACAAAGTTAATTCGGTAATATCAGTGCTTCCGTCCTGAATAACTGAACCCTTTCAAAGCAAGCACACCCACAAAATTCCCAAATAATGGGTTCTTGGTTGGGTGGGAGGTATGCTGCCAAAGAATGTCCACAAAAACGAGTACTCTTAGCTCAGCCCTAGTGGAAACTCCAGTAAACAAACACTTTTAAATCCAATTCTCACTATCCCAACGCACGATCCAGAGCTAGTGCTTATTTTAGGGAACTGGAGACACGTGGAGCAGAAAGCCAGCTGTATCAAAACAACATTCCTCCAGGTGAAGTGTGAATATATTTATCATGGCCCAAGCCAGATACAAAATGAGAAAGACCCTTTCCAAAGGGATTACACCATGCAATAAGCGTCACTGGCAATCTGCTGCCAGAGTCTGAGGCATGAGCTGGAACTATCAGAAAATATGTTTTCCCAGATGGATGATGCCGTCCAGCTGAAAAGCCTCTCCTTTGCCCTAAAAATAAAAAAAGAACCCTGGTTTGCCAAGTACTGGTGACCTTTTTTCCTCTCTCACTCTCGTTTCATTGCCTTCTTCTAACTGGGGGGAAAACAAAAAAGAAAGCTCCCACATCAATTCCACAGGAAACTACAGCTTGGGAGCCTCATACCATCAGTATGATTGCAAGTGTGAAAGGGAGGGAGAAGGGGGAATGTGGCTTATTTCAGTTACTATTTATGAAGCAGTTTCAGCTTTGAATTTTATGCCATTCCTCCCATTGGTAAAGGCCAACCCAATGTCCGCCGAACTGTGCACAAGATTCCAGGGGTCTCGGTCCTTATCCAGGGTGTGCATTTCCTTTGGGAATGAGGAATGATGATGACTGTAGTGACTTTATGAAGGACAGTTTATTTACACACACACACACACACACACACACACACACACACAGCCCTGAGAGGCAGATGGGGCTCATCAACCTGGGAAGGTAGCCCATCCAGGAGAAGGAAAACTCTTATCTTAAACCTCCGTTGGCTTGTGGGATACCTTTGGGAGAAGAAGAGGCTAAGGAGTAAACCAGGGGTCAGCAAACTTTTTCAGCAGAGGGCCGGTCCACTGTCCCTCAGACCTTGTGGGGGGCTGGACTATATTTTGAAAAAAAAATATGAACAAATTCCTATGCCCCACAAATAACCCAGAGGTGCATTTTAAATAAAAGGACACATTCTATTCATGTAAAAACACGCTGATTCCCGGACCATCCGCGAGCCACATTTAGAAGACAATAGGGCCGCATCCGGCCCCCGGGCCTTAGTTTGGGGACCCCTGGAGTAAACCCTACAACAAATCCAGAATGGATTCTCTAAGACGGTTGGATGGTGCTTTGTATGCCCCTTTCTGGCAGCTCCTGCAGCCAAGCTGGTGCCAAATGTATTGCTCTGCTTTCCTTTGGACAGCATCAGCGAGACCAAGAGGGGGGTCTTGTCGTCTGGGCAGCCCAGAACCTCCACACACACTGCCCAAGCTCACACCCTGAGGAGGTCACTTGGGTGCTGCTAATGCAGAGGTTTGACTCCACCCTTGGAGGTGTAATGCATTGCCTCTCAAGACAGATGGATGCCAACAACAACACACATTCATATCTCATGAGGGGCTTGCTTCCTCCAGGAGTGCAGAATTGGATTCAAGGGTATTCCCAGTGTCTCTCCAGTTTGGCTCAGTCACACACACACACACACACACAAGTTATCCGGGCACAGGGTAACTGTTTGTGTCAATTGTCCATTGCTAGGCTGTCTCGCGGACCCAGGTGGCACTGTGGGTTAAACCACAGAGCCTAGGGGTTGCTGATCAGAAGGTCGACGGTTCAAATTCCTGCAATGGGGTGAGCTCCCATTCTGCGGTCCCAGTTCCTGCCAACCTAGCAGTTCCAAAGCACGTCAAAGTGCAAGTAGATAAACAGGTACTGCTCCGGCGGGAAGGTAAATGGTGTTTCCGTGTGCTGCTCTGGTTCACCAGAAGTGGTTTAGTCATGCAGGCCACATGACCTGGAAGCTGTACGCCGGCTCCCTCGGCCAGTAACGCGAGATGAGCGCCGCAACGCCAGAGTCGGACACGACTGGACCTAATGGTCACGGGTCCCTTTACCTTTACCTAGGCTGTCTCGCACCAGGTGAAGACATCAAGCATTTTGTAATCTCCTACATCTACCAACTCAATAAATTATGGGGAGAACCTAGCACTCAGGAATTTTAGGGGATCCATGGGCGCTCCCAACACTATGCACTAGTTCTTTTAATTTTGAAACCACACACTGCCTTTCTGCATTGCTATACTCAAGACAGTTTACAACCCTCAGAAATGGAAACATGTACAGCAAAAATCACATCGCCATATTGTGATGAATTCAGAATATAAATAAAAGTACTAAAATCCAATGCAGAGGATACGAACCAAATGTCAGTAAACAGAAAAAAACAAAATCCCTCCACTCAATTAAGATAAATGAGTCACAAGCAGCCAAGATAGCATCAGCAAAAAGAAAAAAGAAAATGCACAAAATAATTTTAAAAGATTAGTTGCTGCTACTGGAAATTTGCTGTTGTGATTAGTTAGAAGTTATTCCATTGTTATTTTAAGGATGGATTTATTTTATGGATGTATTCTTTATGTATTCTTACTTTATTTTGTAGTATACCGCTTCTGTTTTTGGTTTGATTGACCAATTTAGTGTGTCATATGAACCATAAACTGTGGTCAAGCTTAACTATAGCTAGGGAAAATAAGCCAGCTTCAAAAACCATGCCTTGAAGTTGACTTGTTTCCACTAACCTCAGTTAAGATTAATCAAAATATTGAAGCAAAGGCTTCTCAGCTGTACTGGAGGGAGAATGGGAATATATGAGTCCTGATTTGGGGGGGGGGGCTAGTTTCATTCTCAAATTACTAGAATATGGTTTAGTGCAGCCCAACTCAAATTTTTGCTTCCAGATGTTTTAGACCCAAACTCAACAAACATGGTAAATGACCAGGGATGGTGGGATTTATAGTCTAATAACATCTGGAAGGTTCCAAGTTGGGGAAGGCCGATTTAAGGTTATGTCTGAACCAGCCCTCCAGTTAACTAAATTGCTTCTTTGCTTTCTGCAATATGTTATAACACTTTCCCCTGACCCTTCCTTTAATTTATTCCTGCACCTTTGAGATATCTTCTCCTCCTCCTCCTGGCTTCTACCCAACCAGCTCCAAGCAGGACATTCTCAAAACTATGATCCATGGTAGTATCAGTGTTGCCTAGCAATAGTATACATTTTCCTACACCTAGTCTTCAGCTTTTGTAGTTTTTCAGAGTCAGCTACAAAAAAAAACCCACAAGCCATACACACAAATCTGCTACCTTCCTAGCAAATGGTACATGAAATCAAAACTTACAGATTCCGAATAACAATCATCAAAAGGTAAGCTTCTCCACACTGCTATAATAAACCAAAACCACTTGGGAGCTAGAGAGCATCTCCTTTCTTCCCTTTCCCCAGGAAGCTGCTACAACAAAGTTGTGTAAGTAAAATTCTGTTTATTTTGCTATTTGGGTTTTCTTTTCTTCTTTTTTAAAGGCCTCAAATACTACTATTCCTAACTGGGTTTATCTAAATTTTTATCGTCAACTGTGGATTCAAACCAAGTGTATTAGTCGTTTGAGCTTTAATCTAAGCAGAGTCAATAAACACTTTCAACTATGCATACAACCAGGAAAAATAACAAACAACTTAGAAAGTATAGCAGATAATCAAAAGAATTTAGTTTGTTCTTGAAGCTTTTGAACCAAATCCTCAGAGAATATGAGAACTTGCAATTCCCATCGACTTCAGATGCAACGTAAGTGGAAGCTGAACCAGCATGCAGAGTAAAATCCCCCATCTAAAAACACAAGGCTTATTTGCTTAGAAGAACAGTTGTGTCGGCAGCATTTTACAAAACACTGCCAGCTAAGCATCTTTAGCATCATGTGATTCCCAATCACCGCTAGAGCACATTAATTTGTCCGTTTTGGGGGTCACAGCTTTATTCAGACAGTGATCTTCTAGATTTGGGCTAAGATCTCTGACTTCCAAGTGATCAGTAAGAGCTGAAAAGTGGTGCTTGTACTGTATTTGCAGTAACTAATATGTATGTACATTATTTTTCAAACACACACACGCTAACACAATCACTTCAATACTTTTTTGTGCAGTTTCCACAATGTTAAGTCAACCCGCAATGGACTTTGAAATATTGCAACAACAAAAAAGTGTAGCTCAGAACAGACATCAGTTCAAACAGTCCAATGTCAAAGTCCTTCCTTTTGATGCCCCTTGACAAATTACACCAATTATTGGCTGAATAGTTGTGATTGAAAAGATCAATGATTCATAGAACCAGCATTCTACCTACGTGTCTCTAATTGCTGTTGAACTAAGGTAGTGATTAGAGAGAGATCTGTCTGACATTGTATGCGGAGGGGTTTTTTTTTAAGCACACATGGTGCCGAAGAGCACCTAATAAATACTGCCCTTCCCCCCCCCCAAAAGGTAATCCGAACCCACCAGGAATATCCACAAGTCTAAAAAGCTTATACTTGATCCCTGTATGAAGGGTGGTATATGAATTTAATAAATACATAACCTAGCATGTTGGAAGAAGGATAAAGCAATAAGAACTTTCCGTGACATGCTAGTGTTGTAGGTGCAGGGATTTTCTGTTTTTTTCTGGAGAACATTCAGACATCAGATTTTCCCCAAAGTAATTCCCACTTCCCAATTCTTGCCACCCCCAACCCCAATACTGTTGTTGATTCAGATGTGGTAGACCAGCACATCCTCTAATCATATATATATACTGATGGCTCAGTCAATCCCTATGCATTTCACAGGGTCTTGATGGAAATTCTCAAATCTTTTAAAACTGATTCTAGGGTACTCATTGTAACAAGGTTTGAAAATGTCTGGGAAAGCATCAGGCACAATTTAATTAGGTTTCTGAGCCGGATGGACCTCTAGCATCTGCATGACTACAAAAAAATCATTCTATAGCCCTTCTGATCAGGACGTTCTTGCAACAAAGCACTGGGCAGGGTGGGGCAGAGAATCAAAATTAACAATGGGATTAAATACCATAACAAGTAACGAATAGCATCTTTGGTGGGAGGAGAAACGGGGTGTTATCAGAGAATTTTAAAAAGTTTATAATAGAAGCCCAAGCAGACAAGGAGCATAATTTAAACAGATTTTCTATGTGGTTTCCACTTGCAATAGCATTTTTCACAATAAAGTTAATTTAAGAGCATCTCCTTAATCTTCTTTCATTTGGAAGCTTAACTCAGCAAGACACAAAAATGATGGCTGCATTTAGACATAATGTTCTTCATCCTCCCAAACATGGTCTGGAGGGACTAGGAATGTGTGACAAATGCAAGCACTCCCTCTTCCCTTCCGGAATAATAGATCACATCCCCCCACCCACCCAAAACCACACCACTGTGTGTTGTACCATTCAGACCAGCCAACCGTGGTCTTAGCAAGCCTTCCAGATCAGGAATATCTGACTTGGAGGATCCAGCATGCCCAGATGTAGGCAGTGAGCGTTCCCAAGTTATGTGTGAAAAGCAGCAGAAACAGCTGTGGTACTTACCGGGCAGCTTTTATCTGCATTCCTTTTCCAGTGCTTTTTCTCATGTTTCTTTGCTGCGGTTGAATTCAAAGACGCGTGAGTTTGTCTTCGAGGGTTTAGTGCTAGGATATTCTGTGGATAGAGAAAACGAGGCTTTGATTTTTGGGGAAAGTGAAAGGTTCAGGTGGGGACACAGTTAAGAAAGAAAATTTAACAAACCTACTAAATCACAGCACTCTAGGTCTGTTTATGTGTGTGTGTGTTGTGTGTGTGTGTGTGTGTGTGTGTATACATATATATATATATATACACACACACACACACACACACACACACATATATGAAACTTATCTGTATAAAATAGACTTGTGAATCAGTCATATTAACACATTCAGTAACCATTAAAGTTATCTAGTCTTCCCTCTTAAAAGCTCTATGAATTTGCATGCACACGAAAGCTCATACCAAGAACAAACTTAGTTGGTCTCTAAGGTGCTACTGGAAAGAATTTTTTATTTTGTTTTGACTATGGCAGACCAACACAGCTACCCACCTGTAACTGGAACTATGAATTTGGGAAAGAGTTAGAAATAAGAGTTACGTTGGTTTGCTTTAATAAATTTAGTTCTCCCATTTATCTGCAATAATTTTCATTTTAAATCTTCTCTCAATTTAAATTCCATGTACATACACCATATTTATTTGCTCTAGATTGCTGTGAATAATACACCCTCTGTTTTCAAAACCAGATGATTTTGCAGCACTGTGCTACGGATTCATTTCCCACACCTCGGGAACAGCCTTCTCCTATGTAAATGAATGGATGCTATCCTATGGATGTCTACATAGAAACCAGCCTCACAGAGGTCAATGGGATTAACTCTGAAGTAAGGGTGTATACAATTGCAGCCTCAGTTTCCTTGCAATTGCTCCTCTTCAAAGCACCCCTCCACAGGGGCAAAGTACCGTAATCACAGTAGTCTATTGTAGAAAGCAGGGGGGGGGAACAGAACCCTGTTCGCTTTTGTTGGCCTTCAAGGTGGTGCAGGTCTTATGTTTTTAAAGCAACTTGTCATTCAGGGGGAGGGGGAAAATTAAACAGAGCACTGTGCAAATGACATTCAAAACTTATACCCCAAGCCATGAAATTCTAATGTAAATTGGAGCCGCATAGCTGGCTCCTACTGTCTGCCATTGCCATTCATACCTACATATGACTAGCCATAGACTGTTATTCAGCCAAGGCTCTCAGAGAAGCGACTCACCCAGTGGAGCAAAGCCATAAGGTGAGCTTCCTAGCAACAGCTTTGCTGGGACATGCCATGAAGAGGTCAGGGAGGAGTGTGCACAACAGCAGGAGCAATGCATTGGCTCTGTCATTGATTCCACACAACTCTGACCTTCCTGCTGTGCTTCCCAGTTGGTGAACCTGCGCGTGGAACGAGTCTGTCAAATGGGGTGCCAAAACTGAAAAGGTCCTGTCAACGGTCACCACCTCAATTCACCCCAAAGGCAGTGGGACTTGAAGCGGGTCCCCAGATGCTGATCTTAATATCCAAGAAAGCTTATGCGGGAGGGAATGGTACCCTGTTCACAGGCTGCTTAAGAGCTTTATAGGTCACACTCAGAACTTCGGATTTTGCTCAGAAACGAACTGGAAGCCAACATAGCTGTCTCAAAACCAACGAGATGTGTTTCATATTCCCAGACGCAATAAGTGTATCATGCAACCATAAGACGGTCCCATGTACGACACACTGCATTATTCTAAATGTAATGTTACCAATGTATGGGTAATTGTGTCCAGGCTATCACACTCACACACGCACAAGAGAATAGCCAGATTTTGATCAAATGATGTTAAAAAAAGTAATCAGGTATCAGAAGAATTGACTTTGTAGAACAGAGAATGATGCCAACTACAAAAGCTACTATTTTACTGAGGAACAGCAGAGAATCCCTCCAGAGTTTTGCAAATCATTGTTGCCTATTACATGAAGGCCCCTTCTCTCCACAGTAGTTTAAAATATTAATCCTGGCTACCACATCATGTCCAGCTTTTGTTTCTTGGTCAAAAGACCAAGACATTCTGCAAATCTTCAATGGCATCCTTTCTTTCATAAGTGCTGCAGAAGTCCTGATCTGGAAAGTGAGAAGCAATTAAAAAAACAACAACTGTAACACCAACAATTTGGGCAAGATGTGGTAGTGGTAGAGTGGTTTGCATCATTTTACACTGCAAATTGGTGGTGGGGGGAGAGAGAGAGATTTCTGAATACTTGGGCAAGCCATTATATGGAGGAGCATTCAGAAAGTGACGCCACCACTACCCCATACACACCTGTAACCTGAAATGGTACAATCCACTCTGCCATTTTAGGATTCCACCACCTCATACCTGATAAAAATGAGTTTTCACAGTATATGGGAATGGACATTACATAAGAAGAGCAGGTGATTATTCGGAGCAGGGTGGATAAAAATCAATTATTTAAAAAAATCAGATTTTTATTTAAATTGGATTTTTAAAAATAAAATGCTTTTGGAGGAAACATCTTTCTAAAGATAGTTTTCTATTTAAGTTACATGATAGTCCAAAGGCTATTCATCAGAAAATAAGGGTTTGTTTTAAGTTTTTTCATGAGTGCTAAAACTCAGTCCAAGTTTTTTTTAAAAAAAATAACAAAAATAATATATTGTTTAACCACATCAGTTAAACATGGATACATATACTATAATGTTATTGTTTTAGTTAAATAAATGGTTTAAATTGTTATTAAGGAAATGATTATTTTTCTCCTTCCAATAAAGTTCAGCAGAAAAGTTGTCCAAATATAAGCAGAAAAGTTGTCCAAATATAAACTTACGAAACCTCACAATAATTTCTTAATTAACTGTTTATGTATTTCTAACAGCGTAAGCAAATCAGTAATTTTTTATATAACTGTAAAAACTTTTATATAACTGTAAAAACTGAAAATTATTCCAAAAACGAAACCTTCATCTGGTTCTAAATATTAAGATTATAGCAGCAAGAACGAGTCTTTCTGGGTTTTTTTTAATATATATATAAAAACTGATTTAAATCAAGTCTTACTGGCTAGTGATTTAAATTGTGGTTTAAATCAATTTGAATTGAATCAAATCCACCCTGATTCAAAGATTTAAAATTCAGTACAGTTGCAAAATAAATAAATAAATAAATAAATAAATCTTTCAAAACCGTTCCATCCAGTTGTTTCTGCTAGTGAAGCTCCAAAACCAAAAGCAACTCCTGCCCGCAGAAGAAAAGCCCGGAGAGAAGCCAGATTGGGAACAAGCACACGGGATGTGGGATGCCTCAGTTCACCCCTCCTGCCTACCCATGCTGCGCTTTAAATTGCCTCAGCTCCACTTCACACAAGTTCAGCACAATATGAGTTATGTCGCACCACTGTAACGCCTCATTTGGTCCTAAGCCACAGAGATGAAATCCCTCATATGAACTAGAAGTGCAATTTTTAAAAAATAAAAAAAAACAACACACAGAATATTCCAGGCACAGGCAGGCCCTCTAAAGAACCCAGATGTGTGGCCAGCTGCTAAAGTACCCAGGAGGAGTCTAGGGGCTGGCCTTACAGCCTATTTTTATGGAAGTTAAAATGCATAGGCTTCTATCTTTTTTAAATGTTTAATGCGGCTCTGCTAAACAGACGACGCGCTAGAAATCTCTCTGCAGCCTTTGAACTGAATAATATATTCTTAATATCATACCATAACAGATGTAATCCATTGGGCATGACACCATATGGTTTAAAAAGAGAACTCTTGGAAGAAACCCTCGCGTTTGCTACTCTTGGAATCCTGTATCGGCTAGGATGGCTCTGAGGGTAACAGTTGCTGAAATCCAGCAAGAGTTCACAGTACAGCATATTCCAGAAATAATGATGCAAAAAGTGTTTGGCACATAATACCACCAGCATCCATTAGAGATTAGAGGCTTTAATTATTTATTTATCGTGATTTATATTTTTGTTTAGGGGGTGGGAGGGCCAGGGGAAAACACCATTATGGAGTATTTTCTTTCAGAATGAGTAAAATGCTCTTAGACTTCTCTTTTTTAATGCAAGACTCTGAAGAGCGTTAGATAATGGTAACTGTGACATGCACAGCACTCAAATCCAAGACGCATTTCTCCACCTAGAAGTATGCCTGCCATCTTTGTGAGAGGTGCGTACACAGCAGGGATATCCAAAGATCAAGGTTTTACGTAGTCAAAAATGGCACTGTCCTTTCATGAGAAGACATCTGAAGGCAGCCCTGTTTAGCGAAGTTTTGAATGAGTGATGGCTTAATGTATTTTTTGATCTTTTGTTGGAAGCTGCCCAGAGTGGCTAGGGAAACCCAGCCAGATGAGCGGGGTATAAATTATTATTATTATTATTATTATTATTATTAGATGGAGGTATCAGTGAAGTGGGTGAATGCCAAGGTTTACAGAAGTATCAATATTTTTTAAAGAAATATTCTGGGGGGCACACCCTAAAACACCCCAGTAGGAACTGAACATGCTCTATAGTCACAGAACACTGATAGCTGAAAAATAAAATGGGGACGGGGAGTGGGGGTAATGGAATAGGCTGGCAGCAGTCATGGAAGATGTACATGAGTAGAGTCAAGGACAGCCACACACATGACCTCACTATCCAGTTATAGCACAATACTGATTGAAGACCTGTGGGCTTCACCTAGGTTTCTGATTGTCTGCTGCAAGAACAGAAGGTTGGTCTAAGTGACTCTGACAGAAAACATGGGGACCAAAAATATGGCTTGCATGCTTTTATTTTGGAAAAGGTCTACCTCACTGAAAGAGTAAGTTTCCCACGTGAAAATTTAAACCCATAAAAATTTAGTTCGGTTGTAAACTTGTGGATCCATGTGAGTTGCGTACTATTTCAGAAGCACCTCAATGTTAGAAATATTTCACATTCTCGTCTTCAAGAATCCGAGCAATTTGCATTTCTCAAACACACATCCCCTAGCATTAAAAAACAGCCTTGGACTGATATAGTATTAGGTCTCTATTGTAATCTCAATCTCTCTCATCTTTCTACTAATGTATCGTGAAAAAGAAAAAAAACTCCCTTAAAATTCTGTCTCCCTTCTGTTATTATAAGCTTTATGATGGCTTTATAGTTTCAGATTGATCCTCTCTATATTGTAAAATGTTTTGTATGCTTTTGCGTGTGTCATCAGAAGCGATGGCCTTGCGGAGCAGAATTCCATTAAGTCACACAAGATGTTACAAAAAAATACTATCTTGACATTGTGACACATTTTATGTAAAGCAGCTCCAATTAAAACTTTTGAGAAGTCAAACGAAAAACCTGGAAAAGTCTCCCTGGCAAAAGATGATAGCTTTCTCCAGTCACCCTAAGCATCTGACTCTGGAATCAGCAGAGTTTCATCTATCATAAATTTATCATTCTACATCATGACTTGTTCTAGGTGCCTTCCAAGAGAAGATGATGGTTAATTAAATGGTGTGTGCGTGTGTGTGAAGGCCATTATATAAAACCAAGGAAACTGCTCAATGCAGTAGAAGATGCCCCATAAAGTGCAATGAAATCCTTTACATGTCTACTCAGAAGTAAGTCCTAATGAGCTCAATAGGACTTACTCCCATGTAAGTGGGTATGGGATTGCATCCTGTGGCGCTCTCTCTCTCTCTCCTCCTTCTTCAAGAAGAAACACAGGACCTGATAGTGGGCAGCAGCTGCAAAATTAAATCTTTTGATTTTAAGAAGTACCACAACATTCTAGTCCTCATGCTTGCAAAGGTATGCTGGAAGCATGCTAGGCAATGTCTGACAAAATCTCAGAAGCCAGAGGACTTTCTTAATGAAATATTTAGTGTTCAGAAGACAAGGCACATGTGGTCTTCCCCAACAAAAACACACACACACACACACACACACACACACAAAGAGAAATCCTTGAGTTGCATATTTATACAGGTTAAATGGCCCACATTCTAGGGCACACACACACCCAAAGCTGAATTACCTTGGCACAGTAGACACACTCCTGCAACCTTGCATAATGGTTATTTTAAAGGGCCAAATTCACGTTGCTCAGCTCTTTCATCAATCATACATAAAAAGAGCTCTGCTGGCACAGACCAAAGGCCTACCTCAGAGGTTTTCAACCTTTTTGAGTCCAAGGCTCCCTTGACCAACTACATTCTTTCTGCGGCACCCTGTGGGGCTCAGGAGCCCAGTTATGTCACCCCTTGCCTGCAAAGCAGGCAGTCTCTCACTCTGTTTCGAACACACTCCCTTGTGGAGCCTCCTCTCCTCTCCCCTCTCCTTGGAAGTCCTCTGGGCAGTCGCTGCTGCTGCCCCTAGTCTCTGAGCTGCCCCCACCCCCCACCCAGCCCTCAAAGAGAGGTGCCTCCTCACATTGCCCCACAGAAGCCTGGGACTTGTCTGTCCATTGCCAACAGCAAGGGCTGGCAGACTGGTTGGCTGTTCTCCCTCACCCGCTTGTTTACTTCGAGGCTGCCTCAGCTCCTGGCAGCCAGCACCCCCTGGCCAGCCCCAGAGGAATCATTCTCTTGTGCATCTTGTAGCCAGGGCTGCTGAAACCAACAGCTGTGCAAGCCTTTGGGAGGCAGAGGCATGAGAAGGCATCAGTGGCGAGAAGGAAGGAAAGAGGGACTGAGGCCAGTGTTGCCTGCAGCACCCCTGACCCTCATTCAAGGCACCCCAGGGTGCCACGGCACACTGGTTGAAAACCACTAGCCTACCTAGTCCAGCATCATGTTTGCCAGAATAGCCAACCAGGTGTCTCTAGGAAGCCTGCAAACTCCCCTCTGGGAAGCCCACATACAGGCAACAGCCCTCTCTCTCTGTTGTTGCCTGTCAGTTGGCATTCAGAGCCATGGCGCCTCTGATCCTGGAAGCTGTGGTGGCAAAGGCGAGCCCTGAAATTAGATAAATCTGTGTAAATCATAGCCATTTCCATGACTGTGGCCATGAGCATGCTACATGTACACCTAGCCTCTGCCACGCCCCCACCCCACCACCATTACAGTGGTACCTCTGCTTACAAACTTAATTCGTTCCAGAGGTCCATTCTTAACCTGAAACCGTTCTTAACCTGAGTTACCACTTTAGCTAATGGGGCCTCCCGCCGCTGCCACACAATTTCTGTTCTCAACCTGAGGTAAATTTCTTACCCTGAGGTACCAATTCCAGGTTAGCGGAGTCTGTAAGTGTTTGTAACCTGAGATACCACTGTATTTGTACCCTGCCAATCTGACTGGGTTACCCCAGCCACTCTGGGTGGCTTCCAGCATATACAAAAACATAATTAAACATTAAACATTAAAAACTTCCCTATAGAGGGCTGCCTTCAGGTGTCTTCTAAAGGCTGTATAGTTACTTATCTCCTTGACATCTGATGGGAGGGTGTACTACACAGGGGTGGGCACCACTACCGAGAAGGCCCTGCACCTGCCTGTGAATAATAACATGGAGGAATCTAGCCACCCTCTTCAGACATTTCTTAAAATGTATCCAGTAAACACATAAAGGGGGTGGGGTGGGAATGAGAAGGCTAGCTCTGCCCCTGGCTTAGTTCTAGCGAACAACAACACACACAGAAAAAACTAATTTAGGCTACAAAATAAATCCACCCATAGAAAAAACAGCCCTCTGATCAAACTGTAATTGATTATCTGGGCTTTGGCATGTATGCTGAGGGGAGCTTAAACTCATCTATTTACCATTTTTTATAAACCACTCGCTACTTTATCCTTCACAGCAAGTCGTGTTCAGTGTATTACAAAGTACATCTGTTTCCCAAGCGAGAACAATTGGAATATGATTCTGCCCCCCTCCCAAAAAGTAATGGGCAGATTAGAACAATTAAGCTAAGTATCTTAAGAGTTTTGATCCACAGTGAGAAATAAGCATCTGCAGATTTTCCCAAGACATCTGTTTTATTTGAGCTTGAAACTAATCTTCTGATCAGGTAACAATCATTTGAACATCACCATTAAGATGTAAGCTTATGAATGTTTGGCAAGTCAGACTGGCAAGTCAGATGGAACATAATGCTGGATCTGCTCAGCTCAAGTATACCATACGATCGCACCGTATGTGGTGGTTCGGTTCCAAGGGTTCTAGAAATACAGGAAAATTGTGCATACCCTAACCCTCAGAGCCACCCCCCAGTAGGTGGGTGAGAATGAGAAAGACAGAATCCCCTATACTCCCAGAACCCACATACCTTGCCCAACAAGCAAACAGGGTGGATGATTAAAAAGTCCTATCTGGATTGCAAGTCTTAACATGGCATTATATTTTATACCATTGGACTTTGTTTCAGAAAAAAAGCAGAGCAGCCAGGAGAGAGAGAGGCAGAGAGAAAGTGCAATGATCCTAGTCTGTTTATTTTGTGCAGGACATCTGGGAAGCTGTGCAACTCTGTTAAGCAAAGTGAAAGAACTGGGCACATAAACTATCATGACTAGTACAATAAAGTGATTGATTGATTGATTGATTGAGCGCATTTGATTTTTTGAGTGAGTGCCATGGGTACTATCCACTCTGATCATTTCCCCACTCCCAAGAGGAAGTACACACACTTTGCCTTCCCAAGAGATATGGGTAAAACTAAAGACATTACACTGAGCCTTGAAAAGCACATAAAGCTGAAAGAGGAAGTGGGAAAGTGTCCTTCTTCTAACTTCCTCTTTCAGCTCTATGTACTGAAGGAAAATGTAACTACCCTCAGCACCTCAGGACCAAGGAAGCAGTGACTAGGGAGGCTCTGGGGCTTCATGAGTTGTAGGTTATAAGGCTGGCTACCTTCTTCCCACTTGAAAAGCACACTGAACAGAAAGAGGAGGCTGGAAAATTGATACTGTTTCCCATTTCCTCTTTCAATGTGTTTTCAAGGCTCAGATTGATTCTGCTAGATCTACCTTGATCCCTTGGGAAGTGATGTGTGCACTTCCACACTTTCTCTCTTTTTGTCCTGGAGGGGATGCTGATCCAGTGGAGAGAAGTGACCAAAGGTAGTGGTGACCGCAGCACTCACTCGAAAATCCAAACATGACCAGAGGTCTAAAAAGGTTAGAAACTTCTGCATGGAATTTTGATGCAAAAATAACTACAAACGATGCCTCCTGGAACTACCGAGTAAACCTGTGCATGCACCCTAGTCTCCCCAATCAAGCAAATATATGTGACTACAAAGCACAACATCACCTTGCAAGTAACTTACTAAATTTGAAGGAGCAAAGTACTTAAAACAAGACCTAAACCCACCGAGCTCTTTGGTTTGACACTGAACTGATAATACTTGGCAGAGCACCATAGCTCATTATAAATAATTGGTTTTATAAAGTGCATCTGATTTATGGAACAGCACATTAAAAATGGTGGTGGGGGGGAATCAAGTAGGGTTAATAGAACAAATTTTGCTCAGGAAAGCATGAACAGGAGCTCTCAGTGGCCGGCTCGATGGATGAACTCCACATCCTACATTCAGAAGTACAATTTAACTTCTTTACCAAAAGAAAGCAGCTTGAACACATTGTAATTTATTCCCAGTATACTGCTAAATGATAACTAATACCATTACTAATCCATTATCCACAAAATATTTATTTTCAGTTAATTTCATTAAGCATTTCAATGCATCTTAATATTATGCTCGCTTGATAGAGACAGGTTGCTCACACTTACAAATTCTTATCCACTTTGCAAGGAACCATCCATCTTGAAGACACCATTCCGCCTGGCCCAATCCAGTCTGATTATGCAGTTTTACAAATGAACCGTAGCGCCAAAAGCAGAGTGAGAATATGCCCTGGCCTATGGTGTAGTGGTTAAGAGTGGTAGACTCGTAAACTGGGGAACCGGGTTCGCGTCTCTGCTCCTCCACATGCGGCTGCTGGGTGACCTTGGGCTAGTCACACTTCTCTGAAGTCTCTGAGCCCCACTCACCTCACAGAGTGTTTGTTGTGGGGGAGGAAGGGAAAGGAGAATGTTAGCCGCTTTGAGACTCCTTCAGGTAGTGATAAAGCGGGATATCAAATCCAAACTCCTCTTCTTCTCTTCTTCCTAGCCACTGTGATTCAAGCTGGCACTAGCCATTTGGCAGAAACCATGGAATTCCCAGTTCTATGGTTGAGTGTCTGAAGCTTAGACTGGGAGGAGTCACCAGCAAGGATGAGGTAGTGAGTGAGAGGCATGGAATGCACTTTGGAGGCAAAGATGGCATTGATATTCCTCTTTGCTTAATGCCTTGAGCCTACCTAAACATTAACAATCTTCTCATGGCAGTCCTGTTGAAACTGAACCACTTCAGACTGTGTGTTGTCTGAATACAGTGGTACCTCGGGCTACATACGCTTCAGGTTACATACTCCGCTAACCCAGAAATAACGCTTCAGATGAAGAACTTTGCTTCATGATAAGAACAGAAATCGTGCTCTGGCGGCGCAGTGGCAGTGGGAGGTCCCATTAGCTAAAGTAGTGCTTCAGGTTAAGAACAGCTTCAGGTTAAGAATGGACCTCCAGAACGAATTAAGTTCTTAACCCGAGGTACCACTGTACTCTAAAAAACAAAACAAAAAAAACAACCCACTCTCTGAATGAATGCACCACAGCAAGGAGAAATGGAAGAAACCACTGCCCCTAGAATGCTAATACAGTAATTAGGAATACATATGTATGTGGAAGCATTCAAACACACCACAGTTTGAAGTAGACCACATCATGGAATAGCTCTAAAATTGCAGACTGGCATACAAGTGGCATCAAAGACCAAAAGAACAAACAGAACAAAATTTTGAAAGTTAAACACATCTGCACACCAAGGATGAGAAGAGTAAGGGGAAGCTAAGACTTTTCCAAAATATTACAAGTCATAAACATTCGCTCTTAAGTAAATTATTGGTCTAATTGTAGGTGTAATTACCCATCAAATGTAAAAGGTTTGGGCTATGCACTCTGCTTCACTGAAGATTTATCTTATTTTTGTACTCCATGAATCAGGATGGGAAGTTTGATCATATGGAGGCAGAATTAATTAATTTTCTCTTTGACTGACTGACCTCACAATTACTGATCTGGGGCAGAGAAATAATTTTCCACCAAAATATTGGTGAGTGAGTCTTCTCTAACTATTAAGGTTGTAACCACCTTCAGCAGAGCCCCTGTTATCTGATTCTGAACATCTGAATTGAATGCTCAGAAGCAGCCAGATTCCAGTATTTTTTTTCGGAGGACACCCCCCCCCGGTGTAGGGATGTAAGCATGTTTTGCCACATAAACCAACCTGTCTCGGAGGTCTGTAACAAAATTTATAATAGAATCTACAACATCTGGAAGCAAGGAATTCGTTGTTATAAGGGTTAATTTCCATACACAGCCAGGATTGCATACATAGCCCAAAAGATAACATTGTAGTTCAGATTTTTGCACCATTTGAAAGCATTGATTTCCACAATGTAACAGGGGGGAATCTGCTAGCCATTTGACTGGGACTGGCTGATCTGTGAAGGTGTATATGGAAATGCTGGTGAAGTGATGGCCTCTCCAAGGACTAAGTGGCAACTCACTTTCTTCATCTCAGCTTAACAACAAAAATGTGATAGAACCGAAATTGTGTAAATGTAATTTAACATGTCCCTTCTCGATGCCAAATATTACTGATCTCATTTTGGGCAAGTCTTAAATACATCCTTCACTAATTCTAGTTCTCTGAAATCCTATGACACACACCCCCCACACACAAAAAAGGTAGGCAATGGGAACATTAGGAAGTGGGCATGTATTTTGCTTCTTGATTAGGATACCTGAATGTAAATGTTCCAATAGCCAGAGTTACATCTCATTCAAAGCAAATAAGGAGAAACTGCAACTCAAGTTCGATGTACAGTGGTACTTTGGGTTAAGAAGTTAGGTCGTTCCAGAGGTCCGTTCTTAACCTGAAATGGTTCTTAACCTGAGGTGTGCTTTCACTAATGGGGCCTTCCTGGTTAGCGGAGTTTGTAACCTGAAGCGTCTGTAACCTGAAGCTTCTGTAACCCGAGGTACCAATGTAATACAAAAAAAAAAAAACTGCAACTACTCCAATGAGTGAAAGTACAGGAATGGGATCTTCATTTGGTATACATATTCATTTGGTATACAAACTTTGTATACTATAGTGCATTCTGTTGTTGTTGGAGAATCTGCAAACTTTTTTAAGATCAGCCTCCCACATACACACACTGCCCAAACAACAAAGAATTATTTTAAACACTCCAGGGCCAAATGAGGATTATCCTGCCCATGCATTTGAGTTTCTTTTTTAAAGTACATAATATTTCAACAGGGTTGGAATCGATAAAATCAATACGTACTACTTTCCTCTGGGCTACATCCTAGAAGCTCAACCTGCCTAATATCCAAACTGCCAGGAGATTAAAGGTCCTGTCCTGGAAAAGGTTATGAATGTTTATTCAAACCCAAAATGGGCTCAGATGGCCATGCATCAGCCGGCAGAAAGTTAATGATCTACAGATTCCAATCACAGGATGAGTTAGAACTGAAGTTACTTCTGCTTTTAAGTTTAATCAGCAAGTTATTATTTTTTTGCCGACCAGTGTAGCTTTTTAGAAGGGAGTTTTTTTATTTTAAGACTAACACTCTGAGCCCCATAAAGCAACACATCAGCAAACTGCTGCTGCGCCGCCAGACAAGTGCAAACTGGCTTTATGTTGGCATTCCATACCAATCTGTCATGTCTGGCCATCAGCCTGAATCATCTTTATGATGCCAGCAGCAGGCACCATCGCAAGTTCATATATGTATACAATTACGCAGAGGTGTCACAGAAATGGTGGAAGACCCAGTCTGCAGGCTTTTCAATCCCAAGAGCCAGCTACTAGGTGGCATCTTGTGCGAGAGACAGAATGCGAGGATGTTTCCAGGGAACTGGAAGTAGCACTCAGGAAGTCTTTCTTTCCCGCTATGGTGTCATTTAGGTGATCCAGTAGTTCTGGTCAAGAAACCATCCCTGCCCATTTTAGATTCTGCCTCAAGTTCATTTCATTTGCCCAATTGCTTGCCACGCCCAACTTGCATGATTTTAGATAAATACGATAAAGAAAACAAGAGTAACTTTTCACCATAGCCAGAGGAGGGTTGCATATACACTCTCTACAATGAAAGCACATTATTTCTCCCAAAGAATCACAGAAGCTGTAGCTTATCAATGGTGCTGCAAATTGTAGCTATGTGAATGATAAAATATAGTTCCCAGGATTCTTTGAGGGGGGATAAGCCACTTTCAATGTACGGTGTGTACGCGCCCATAATGTGATTCTATTCTGCACTGCAGTTCATATGCAGCACCCTCTGCCAATACCATAGTATGGCTTGGCTTATAGTTTATGGATTTGGGAAGCAGACAGTAGTGTAAGCAGGAGCGCCATTTTGGCTATGCCATTCATTTGATCAAAGGCATCTAGAAAATGCTTGGTATTTTTAAAATGTCCTAGTCAAGTCCACCATGGGCCCTTCTGCCCAGGAATGCCAGAATCAGCCACATCTAAGCTACTGGTGATACCCATAATGCAAATTAGCCACGCATGCCTGGTAAATGTACGTCTCTTAATGAGTGTGAAGGACTTGTTAACCAGGCCCACCTTTGGTCTGTGAGTGCTACATCCGCACTCAGCTTTTACGTCAGAGTCATTCATTCTTTCTTTCCAGTCTCATGGAGTTCCAACAGCCTTTGGCAGTCAAAGGCAACCAGGATTCGGGGTAAGGAGTGAAGAGAAAGGTAGATATCTAATGGCTCCCTTTCCCCCCTACCAGTACAAAGAACATGGATGTGCAATGTAAACAGATTGGCTTATTTATTTTTTGCTGTTCCCAAAACATAGGTAAGGATCTTCCAACAATTTAAGCATGGGCAAGCAGAAAAAAGTAATGTGTCTTTGGCACAACTGAAATGTGTTCATTTTAGATGCATTAGAGTTGGCAGCAGAGGGCACAGCTAACATGGCCAGAGCAAGGAGCTTATTGTGCAGCCGCTAAACCTTTCCCACAGGATGTGGTTATTGCAATCAAACCTCATCAACCTGGCAATGAGGATAGCAAGCTCCCCTTGCAAGGTGAAAAATCCCTGGCCTCTCATTGGTCCAAAAACTTACCCTCCCCACTCTCTGAACCAGTAGAAAAGGTCACCAGAGAATAGAGCCAGTTTTAACTCCACTCTAACTTGCCTCCGGGTCTGTTATATATTAAACATGTTAAGTCAGGGCAACGCTGGGCATTTTACATTCTGTTATTTAAGGTCTATTGCTGTAGAACTTGAACTCATTTTCTTCCCCTTTTATGTCTCCTCACCCCTTGGATCTCATTAAAGCCTGTTAAACTTCCTTTATTTTAACTGGCTTCTCTGTACTTAAGCTCATTCTTCCCAGGGTGGCTGGCATGCCAAAGCCAGCAGGGTGAGAGCCAGACACCTCTGTCAGATAACAGGTAAAGGTACAACAGGATGGTGGTAGCAGCATGACTCTTCAGGGCAGTGCATCTAAGCGGGAGGATTCTAAGAGCTGGCAAATGCAGTGGAGAGTGCCACTAACACACAGCTTGAAAAAGAGAGCAGACAAATTAATGTGGCATCCATCTATTATTGGCCAACAGTCATGATGGCTATAAGGAATCTAGATTTTCGGAGACAATAATAACAGCAACAACAATCCAATTTATAGGTCATTTGACAGTCTCCAAACAACTTGCAAAATTTAAAAACAAAAACATGGCATGAAATAAAATAAAAAAGAATGATGCATTACAATAAAAGCAATGCGTTAACGTACAAAACAAACCGAACAAAATGGCAGCAAAAAACATGCCACCAGCAGGCAGCAAAATTATCCTAATCCATCAAATGCTTTGGAGAAGAGGCATGTTTTTACCTGGGGTTGAAAGGATGTTAATGATGGTGCCAGGCAGACCTCAAAGGAAGGATCATTCCACAACTGAAAAGACCCCATCTCTTGTTGCAACCCCTGGAAACTTCTCAGAGCAGGAACCCAGCGAAAGGCCCCAAATGAAGACTGAAGGGTCTAGATAGGCACTCCAAAATATATTGGGGGTCCTGAACTTTATAGGTCACAAACAAAACTTTGAATTCTAGTTCGAAAACCAGTTGCTGGGGAGCGACTGCAGAAAATACCTGCTGCCTTCAAGCCCTGCTCATATGTTTCCCTGAGGCATCTGTTTGCTGGCTTTGGGAAGCAGGATAGATACTGGACTAGTAAATAGACCTATACTCTGATTTAGGAAGACTCTTTCAGAGTTCTTATTCATACACATAGAATGCTTTGAGATTTTGAATGCTCTCCCCTGGTTAACTGAATATAAGACAACAATGCTAATACCATGTGCCACAAAATATGTTGTAATAAATAATTAATAATAATAATAATAATAATAATAATATTTATTATTTGTACCCCACCCATCTGGCTGGGTCTCCCCAGGCACTCTGGGCGGCTTCCACCAAACATTAAAATGCATTTAAAATGTCACAGTTTAAAAACTTCCCTAAACAGGGCTGCCTTCAGGTATTTTCTGAATGTCAGGTAGTTGTTTATTCCCTTGACTTCTGATGGGAGGGCGTTCCACAGGGCGGGCGCCACTACTGAGAAGGCCCTCTGCCTGGTTCCCTGTAGTTTTGCTTCTCGCAGTGAGGGAACCGACAGAAGGCCCTCGGCGCTGGATCTCAGTGTCCGGGCTGAATGATGGGGGTGGAGACGCTCCTTCAGGTATACAGGACCGAGGCCATTTAGGGCTTTAAAGGTCAGCACCAACACTTTGAATTGTGCTTGGAAACGTACTGGGAGCCAATGCAGATCTCTCAGGACCGGTGTTATGTGGTCCCGGCGGTCACTCCCAGTCACCAGTCTAGCTGCTGCATTCTGGATTAATTGCAGTTTCCGGGTCACCTTTAAAGGTAGCCCACATAGAGCGCATTGCAGTAGTCCAAGCGGGAGATAACCAGAGCATGTACCACTCTGGCGAGACAGTCTGCGGGCAGGTAGGGTCTCAGCCTGCGTACCAGATGGAGCTGGTAGACAGCTGCCCTGGACACAGAATTAACCTGTGCCTCCATGGACAGCTGTGAGTCCAAAATGACTCCCAGGCTGCGCACCTGGTCCTTCAGGGGCACAGTTACCCCATTCAGGACCACACCCACCCACCCCCTATCCCCCCAAAACAGTACTTCTGTCTTATCAGGATTCAACCTCAATCCGTTAACCGCCATCCATCCTTGTTGTTGTTATTTCTGAAGGCAGCCCTGTTCAGAGAAGTTATTTACGGTTAATGTTGTGTTCTTAATATGTTGTTGGAAGCTGCCAAGAGTGGCTGAGGCAACCCAGTCAGATGGGCAACATAAAAATAATAAAATTGTTGCTATTATTTAAATTTGTATACAGCCCTTCATCTGCATATCACTGGGAAGTTCACAACATGAAAATACAAAAGGAAAAGTCAAACTACATCATAAAACAGGAACAAAACAAAACAAAACAATAGTCCCACTCCCTTAAACACAATGAAAAGGCCATAGAACATCAGCCAAAGGCCTGGTTACAGAGAAAGGTTTTCAATTGGGGCCTAAAGATGTGCAATGAAGGTGTCGGGTGAGCCATTCTGGGGAGAGCATTCCACCAATGGAGAGCCACTGCAGAAAAGGCCCGTTTTCGTGCTGCCACTCTCTGGACCTCTCGTGGGTCCCAAAGATCTCACCTATAAAGATGTCTGCCCATTGTATCTCTCTGCCAGAGTTAACAATGCTGGGCTTGCCTTGTAATCCTTTTCAGGCTGGAACATAGAACGTACCTTCAAATTTAAATTCAGTAACAGTGATATAGAAGTACAGTCGCACCTTGGATCTCAAACGCCTTGGCTCCCGAACGATTGAAACCTGGGAGTGTGTGTTCTGGTTTTCGAACAATTTTTTTGCAAGCTGAACATCTGGCACTGCTTACGCAGCTTCCGACTAGCTGCAGGACGCTCCTGCAACCAATCAGAAGCTGTGCCTTGGTTTTCTAACAGTTCTGGGACTCGAACAGACTCCCAGAATGCATTCTGTTCAAGAACTAAGGTACTACAGTGTATATATTTGGGGACACCAGGCATGCGGCATAGAACTGTTGTGGACAGTGGGGGTGAGTAAAACAAATCAATCCTCCTGTTAGACTGGGAATATCCCCTCACTCCTCCAGTTTAGGATATTCCACCAATCTTCAACAGAGTTTCTTTTCTTTCAGCAAAGTAAGCGGCTCACATCTATGTCAAGCAAAGCTTTAATAATAAAGAAAATGGTAACACAATAACATGCTACTGAGAAAAACTGAAACAACCTCATGAGGCAAGAATGACAGTTGGTCTCTCTAACAGAACTTAACTGAACATGCAAAGGGAGGGGGCGATTCCGGAGCACAACACAAAAGCCCCGCCCACCAGATGCCAGACACTCTACTAATCCAATTAGCCCCCGGTGTTTTTCTTACAAGAACAGACATTGCTACTTCCCTTAGTGCTTATATAAATCCCACAACCATTTTAATAAGTGAAGTAAGAAAGGGAAATGAAACACACAAATATGCCTACTCAGAGTTATTTGTTAGCGATTGCATTATAAGAATACTGAACAAATCACAACAGAGAAAACTGCTGAGGAGGAAAGGAAAATAAAAATGGTCCCGATCAATAGGACAAAAGCAGAAGCTGCATCCAATCTATTTTTTATTTTATTTTTACTTTCAGTTGATCTTCATTTTCTTCTCTTTGCAGGTCCATAAGACGGCAATCTTTAAATTCTTTGGCGTCAAGTTGTATGACAGCTCAGAACACATTCTGCTCAAAATGTCATAAGCACCATAGATCAGCGATGAAGCATAGAGGCTGCCTCTGGGGAACAAAAAGGTAATTCCCTTGTTTTTCCAATATTCAGCAATTACAGGCTATAAACCTTATGAATACAAATGAGGGCTGACTGTGTGCATGAGAGAGAGAAAAATTAGCTACATGATGGTGGGGTTTGCATAACAGTTTTATTAGCATAAATTGAGGGCTATTGGATTATAAATAGGACGTCTTAAACAAATGCATTAAAAAAAAAAAAACTTTCATACAAGATCCTGCAGGGGGAAATGAACACTTTTTTGAAATGTATTTAAATGTTCATTTATTCATTTAAATTGACATTTCTGAAGCAGCTAACCTTTCTAAAGCAGGGCTGTCAATGCAGCCAGAATGCCTTACATCATACATCTTCCATCAGGTAGCAGCATCCTGACCTAAGACGGATAGCATCGTCAACATTTGGGTGGTTGTTAAAGTTTTCTTAAGAGGTGAAAAATGTAGGGGGGGGGAGCAGGAAGAGGAAAATAAACAGAATGTCAAATACATAGATTAAACAAATGAAACGTGGGTTCCATGTTGCAGGATGGGGCATAATTGTAGAATGGGGGAATCTGTCAATTTCAGTTTCTATTAAATTTCTGCATCGGTTTGTGGGTGTGGGTTTGTATCTGGAGCAAAGTGCACTAAAACGCTGGTGGTGCTTTATATAAATCCATCAGTATGTCATTTTCACACACACACCAATTTACATATATTCCCAGATATCCACTTTGTTGTTGTTGGGGCACTGGGACACAAAATTCAGTGAGTGAGTTTCAATGGACAACTGGTTTTTTGGTTTGTGCACTGTTTCAGAAAGCGTGAGTTAAGTGAGTATATAATAAAGTGCAAACCAGATGAAATTTCACCCCTACCCCTTTTTTTCTGGTCTGAAGAAGGTGAAGATATTAACACCCTTAGCTTTCACTGCCATTCTAAAAACCGCAGCAGCGCCACTGAAATTAGCACCACTACTATAGTAAGCAACTGTGATAACAGATGGAACAGACATAAAATTTACACCACTTATACATCAGTGTTCTCCAACTGTGAGACAAGTCTTCAAAATGAGGTGTGGGCAATTACTAGGGAGAGCACGGAGTTTTTCCATAGCCCCTCTGAGCCCAATTATTGCAAACTCTGACCAGAAGCAACCCTTATTCTATGTTCTCCTCACCACTTTGAAACCAAGAACTTCAACCAAAGATGGCAGTCTCACCTATCTCCTTCAGGTGACCAATGACATCATAGTGCTATATTTGAGCAAACCCAAAATTATAGGGTTACTAAACTGCATTCTGGATTATTTTGCCCTTCAACTGTTTCCTTCTGAATGGCCACTTGCTTTCTCAGTCTTACATCTTATTCTCCCTGAAAACCTATCCAACGGACTGAGAGTACACCAGAAACGAAAAGCTGAAAACTAATATAGCTAATCATTGCCTCACATTAAGAACTGGTTAAGATCAAGTGTTTGACCACATCTCTCTCCTGCCCAGAAAGAAATACCTTATGTACCTTTTCCCGAACAAAATCACAAGATTTGTCTCCAAGGCAACATTCCATGAACATTGTAAACACCATTCCACATTTTAAATAGTCACTGGAATGCCATATTTCACACACACACACACGTGTATAATTCAAAAGTCCTTCATACTTTAGCTGCCTTAAAAAAACATAGACCAATTTTTTTCCCAAAAAAAGAATTCAGAGTTACATGGTAGAAAGTAATAATTTCACTAATTAGCATCCATTCAGTACTCACCCATCTCTTGCCTATTCCAAGCCTATTTACAAATATGATATAGAAATCTGGGTAGTTTTTCCTTTCAAGAATTGGGGAGGGGGGGTTACATCTGAAAGAGCTTGATTCCCCTCCTCGCTTATTTTACAGGTAGATAATCTATCAATTTTGTCAAAGGTTTCTATTTACTACATTGCTTATGGTAATACGGTACTTAGAATCAAAATAATGTTCGTTCTTAAGTATTCCCAACATATGATATATCCATTATCTGTAGGTGAAGTCTAATTGTGGGTAGTAATCCTATGAGTTTGATTGGCGTTATTTACAGATTCGTGGCTGCATAAGGAGGACACTGAGGAGAGAGGCATGTATAATGACACTCACCCAATGACCTTATTGCTCGGTTGTCCTTTGAACCACAGACATCCCTCTTCTCTGCTGATTCTCTTTACCACTGCCTCCTCTGCATTAACATCTATAAGCAGCACTTTCTGTCGATCACACCATTTGACCACTCACCACCACGTGGTATATATGGGATTTAAGACAATTTAAATGCATGCATGAGGTGGGGTTGATGTCTCATGTGAGCTAGCCAAGATAATGCACCCCTGCTCTCCAGTGACCACAAGAAAAAAGTCTCTATGGGGCTACCAAAATTTGTGCAGGGTAGCTATGGTTTTCCCAGTAGTGATGTATGGAATTGAGAGCTGGACCATAAAGAAGGCTGATCGCCGAAGAATTGATGCTTTTGAATTATGGTGCTGGAGGAGACTCTTGAGAGTCCCATGGACTGCAAGAAGATCAAACCTATCCATTCTTAAGGTAATCAGCCCTGAGTGTTCACTGGAAGGACAGATCCTGAAGCTGAGGCTCCAATACTTTGGCCACCTCATGACAAGAGAAGACTCCATGGAAAAAACCATGATGTTGGGAAAGATGGGGGGCACAAGGAGAAGGGGACAACAGAGGAGGAGATGGTTGGAAAGTGTTCTTGAAGCTACCAACATGAGTCTGACCAAACTGCGGGAGGCAGTGGAAGACAGGAGTGCCTGGCGTGCTCTGGTCCATGGGGTCACAAAGAGTCAGACACGACTAAACAACAACAAGCTCACATGACCTCACAGATGCCCCAACATGCTTTTAATGCTTGAGGGAGTCACTTGACCCCCTAATGGAACATTATATCAATGCACAGAATTACCCATTCAGAAGAGCTTTTGTTGCCTGCTTGCAGTGAATGTATCAAAGCTGAAGTGTGGCATCTTGCTACAAAATCACTTCCAGCCCTAGTATGAGCAGCCAGAATGGGTTGCAACCAGGCACAGAAGGGCAGAAAGTTGACAGCAACGGGCACCGGAGAAAACACACAGCTCCCCACAACCAACGCAGTCATCTACTCCTTTTCTCTTATTAATCAGACACTACTATTGATTTTGTAACAGGTAGTCACACTGCAGCTGCAGAAGATCAGCACAATATTTTCAGCAGTCTTGCAGGCTTTTAAATACCCACCCCCCTCAGGAACATGGTACGATTTATTTTAAACATATATATCCCTGCTTTTCTCAAAAATGATAAAGCAGTATCAATAATAAAGCAGCCTGCCTTTCCAAGATCTCTGAATCTGTGTCAAGCAAAACAGGATTGTTTACAACAAATTATCCACCACTTTTTTGCCAACATAAAACTGGCATCTACAGCCATGCTCAAGAGCTACTGCTCAAAAAGGAAAAACCACTTTGTCCGGGCCACCAATGCAAAACCTGAAGAATCCTGCTCCTCAATTAACTGCAGAGCAACCATGCACCCACAACCGCAGCCACACTTTGCAATAAAAAGATCCAATAGTTACTTGTTCCAAGTTCCAAGCTAGCCAAAAATGAGTGGACCTCATCAGTTCTAATGCAATAAACAGTCACACTTACTTCTTCCAGGCAGTCACTGGCCACATAGCTTGCTATTTCTGACAGCAGCAGTAGCAGCTGTGAACAGCAAAAAGTGCTCTAGAGCCCTGGGACATTCAGATTTCATAGTTGTATGACATCATAGGTGCCTGTTAACATCCCATAAGCAACCATCTAAAAGGGGCAACAGATATATGGCAATTATGACAACGCTTCCAATTAGGGTTGATAAAAATCAATTGTTTAAAAATAGGATTTTTGATTTAAATCAGATTTTTAAAATAAAATGCTTTTGGAGGAAAAATATTTCTAAAGGTAATTTTCTATTTAAGTTACATTATAGTCCAAAGGCTATTCATCAGGAAATAAGGATTTGTTTTAAGTTTTTCATGTGTACTAAAACTCAGTCTAAGTTTTCTTTTTTTAAAAATTGCTTGACCACATCAGTTAACAAACATGGATACATACGCTATGGTGTTATTGTTTCAGTTAAATACATTGTTTAAATTGTTATTAAGGAAATGATTATTTTTCTCCTTCCAATAATGTGCAGCAGCAAAGTTGTCCAAATATAAACAGTTTTAAACCTCACAATAATTTCATTATTATCTGTTTATGTATTTTCAATAGTATAACCAAATCAGTAATTTTTGATGTAACTAAAAACTTCTCTGAAATTTTTTTACTCCACAAATGAAACCTTCGTCTGGTTGTAAATATTAAGGTTATACCAACAAGAATGAGTATTTCTGTAAAAAAAAATAAAAATTAAATCAAGTCTTACTGACTAGTGATCTAAATCGATTTGATTTAAATCCAATCCACCCCGCTTCCAGTTTTAAAATTTGGAGTAAACACGAGGAGAAGAAATAGACAAACTTTGGCAATTGTTTTTCTTTTCCCCCAAGACATTAAGAAAAAAATCACAAGGTAGCATTTGCACTAGTTCAATACAAGCATGTATTTGGTTGTGACACTTCAGCATGCATGAGAAGGCAATGCACCTCTGGGTGTTAGACAAGAAGATGCAGAAGAGTTCCTGCCTCTGCATTGCTTCCATAGCCAGCCGAAAATAATTCACTCACTCACTCACATTGTCAAACTATTCCTGCGAGTTTTGAAAAGTCGGCACTGGATTTGCTTAAAAACGGCGAGGAGAAGATACAGAATTGTGACTGTGCGTCAGGGTAAATACTGCGCATATATCATCATTCACATTGCCTAACACAGACTGGGAAGGAGTCTGGACGTTTTTCTGGACTCCAGCAGGCACCCCTGCGGTTACAGGAAAAAGATAATTATCCTGGACCTGCATAATCCAGACTAGGATCCATTTATCCCTGCTCCCAATGTAGTGAGTCCCCCCCATGAAGCTTTGGCAGCCCTCAGCTCACTGAAACAGCCTTCAACATATCTCCGACCAACTGGCCAGTACAGTCAAAGCCTGAGGCAGCTCCACGTGATTTTTGCTTTCCTCTGCCTACTTTCTCTTACTAACTGATAGATGCAGTGCCTGAGGCAGCCTCAGTTCTTCTTCTGAAGTCTACCTCCTCCTTGCATCAGAGCTGCAGGTCCTAAGCCTGCCTCCAACAGCCCTTTCCCTTTAATGTCGAGATCCATGATAAGCCAGAGTTAAAATAAAATTCTAGGCAATCCTATTATAGTTGCAAGTATCTCGTGGGGGGAAGGGACAAGTGCACAAGTCTCCTGACCTACAAGAAAGCCTTTCTTAAGCTTTCTATGAAAAGAGGCTCATTGTGTTTTAATTGTTGGAACCCATCCTCGGACCTCAGGGTGAAGGGTGGAAGAATTATCATTATTATTATTATTATTATTATTATTATGCCGGAACATGGCCCCAGTTCTGTGTGGAATTACCTCAGCTGACATACAGACATAGAAGAGTTCGCTTGCTGGTCTCAACCCAAAACAGCAAAAAATGAAAGCTGGGCAATGGGCAATTTTATCTGCTCAGCATGTGAGGATGCCTTTTAAATCCAAACAATTTCTCTCCTTTTTTTATTTCTCTCCCCCCAGCCCGCTTCAGTCACATATTTTCTCCTCTCTCTCTCTCTCTCTGATTTTTTGCCAAGTCAAACGCTTGCCAAAACCTGCATTGGGCTGAACAAGAATGCTTAACGTGGCTTAGTCCTGTAATAAAAAGGAATTAAACTGTATGCTAATAAAGGGGAGGGAGGTTGCTAGGCAACTGTGAACAGGGAGGGGGGGTAGAGAAAGCTGCTTTTGTTTTGAACTCTGCCACTGCTGAAGGGTTAAACAAACAAAAACCTGCTCATTTTCTCCCTGATGCTTTAAGTAAAGATGCGGAAATGTTCTGTGGTGAAACGCAGGATGGCTAGGCCCCAAGAACAAGGTCCTATTTACATAAAATACCATCCCCAAGGACGATCAACAAACATGGAGGCTATTTGAATGTCACGGTGGTGGTAAAACACGTTTGACTCTCAGCCTATTCAGACGCCACGGGCTCCACAGGGAGGCCGCCAGAAGTGACATGGAAAAAGTGTAACATCTGAAAACTGCATGCCGCATGGACACCCCATGGTCTCAGGGGGTCCCATGTCTACAGGAGTAACCATCAACCATACAGGGTCCTGCTCTCCACATGATAGGCCAGTTTCAATCTTGGACCACATCTGCACTATACATTTAAAGCACTCTAATGCTACTTACGGGTGCGGGTGGCGCTGCGGATTAAGCCACAGAGCCTAGCGCTTGCCAATCAGAAGGTCGGCAGTTCGAATCCTCGCGACGGGGTGAGCTTCCATTGCTCGGTCCCTGCTCTTGGCAACCTAGCAGTTTGAAAGCATGCAGTGCAAGTAGATAAATAGGTACCGCTCCAACAGGAAGATAAACAGTGTTTCCGTGCACTGCTCTGGCTCGCCAGAAGTGGCTTAGTCATGCTGGCCACATGACCTGGAAGCTGTACGCCGGCTCCCTCAGCCAGTAAAGCGAGATGAGTGCCGCAACCCCAGAGACGTCCGTGACTGGACCTAACGGTCAGGGGTCCCTTTACCTAATGCTACTTATTTACTTACGTGGGTGGCGCTGTGGTCTAAACCACTGAGCCTCTTGGGCTTGCCAATCAGAAGGTCGGCGGTTCGAATCCCCGCGATGGGCTGAGCTCCCATTGTTCGGTCCCAGCTCCTGCCCACCTAGCAGTTCGAAAGCATGCCCCCCAAAAAAAGTTCAAGTAGATAAATAGGTACTGCTCCGGCGGGAAGGTAAATGGCGTTTCCATGCGCTGCTCTGATTTCGGTGTTTTGTTGCGCCAGAAGCGGTTTAGTCATGCTGGCCACATGACCCGGAAAAACTGACTGTGGACAAACGCCGGCTCCCTCGGCCTAAAAAGCGAGACGAGTGCTGCAACCCCGGAGTCATCTGTCACTGGACTTAATTGTCAGGGGTCCTTTACCTTTTTTTTAATGCTACTTCAATCTTCATGGCTTGCCGCCTGGGAACTGTAATTTGTTAAGGACGCTGAGAGTTGTTAGTAGACCCCTCAACAGAGATACAGTTCCCAAGGAAGAAGGGCCAGCTGTTAAAACCACTCAAGGAACCGTAACTCTGTGAGGGGAATGGGGTCTCCGAACAACTCCCAGCACCCTTAACAGTTCTTTGGGGGAAGCCATGTCTGATAAAGCAGTAAGATAAGGCAGCTCCAGCCCACAGGCGTAGATCTAGAAGACATGGCGCAAGTGGAAGAAAAAAGAAATCTTGGGCACTATTTATTGGTTAGAAAGTCTTGCAGTGACCAGATTTCAAATTGCTGGTCTTTCAGAAGCCCAGTTCACAGGGGCGCAAATTAATGCACGGCAAAATTTGCCTCAGAATGCAGCGAAATTTTATATTGTATTCAGGCTACCTCTAATTACATGGTCGGTTCTTTGAAGATAGTAGTTGTGGGGTAGAGAAAAGAATGTCTTAGGTCAGAAATGATAGCTGCAGAGGAAAATGTGATATGCCATAATCAAGTAACACTTTAATTTTGTCCCCACCCATTAAGAGGTTCTATGGCAAACAATTCTTAAGGATGAAACACCATACTCAGAAAAAAACACATAAAACAGGAAATGTGACTTCCTTATGATGCATGACTAGTTCATACATATGAAGAAATCCACATCTCTTCATTATACTACAAACTAAAGTCTCCTTTCGGCTTCAAAACAGCATCACAAGCTACTGCTGCAAAAATGTAAATTTAATGGTATAAGAGGTCAGATTTCTGTTGCTTGTTTAAATTAAAATCAAAGTTTCCTTATAATAATTGTGATTGTGTAGTCATAGTCCTGGTCATTTGATTTATCACACACTGCATTTTACACAAATACAGTTGTTGCAATCCTATACCCACTTACCAGGGAGAACAGTATGTCCAATTGAGAACAATGGGACTTAATTATGAGTAGACATATATTGGATTACACTGATTGTACTGAAAGCAATTCACATAAAATCAAGTGACAACAATCTAAATACAATAGCAGCACAAATTATTTAGCTATTTAAATAATGTATTACACCACTGACAACCCAAGTGTTTATCAAAAGTTTAAGCGTAAAACATACCTATATAGCCTATTGAATAGGTCAATTAACTGCATCTAATTTCAATATCATCATTAAGACAGAGAGAGAGACAGAGAGAGAAGAGAGACAGAGGAGAGACAGAGAGGGAGAGGAGAGAGGAGAGAGGAGAGAGGAGAGAGAGAGAGAGAGAGAGAGAGAGAGAGAGAGAGGTGTAGTGGTGAAGAGTGGTAGACTCGTAATCTGGGGAACCGGGTTCGCGTCTCCACTCCTCCACATGCAGCTGCTGGGTGACCTTGGGCTAGTCACACTTCTCTGAAGTCTCTCAGCCCCACTCACCTCACAGAGTGTTTGTTGTGGGGGAGGAAGGGAAAGGAGAATGTGAGCCGCTTTGAGACTCCTTCAGGTAGTGAAAAGCGGGATATCAAATCCAAACTCTTCTTCTTCTTCTTCTTCTTCTTCTTCTTCTTCTTCTTCTTCTTCTTCTTCTAAGCAATCCACTCAGCAATTAACAATAGGGGAGGGAATGTACAACTAAGAAAATTTAACTATTTTTAGCACCATACTTGAGCCAACCCACAAGCACAGCAAAGATAAAAGGCAACAAGAAACCACACTTTTAGTCTGCACACACACACACACACCAATCACGATTCACCTCTTGCCCCAAAAGAAAAAGGCATTTACAGAATTGGAGAGTTGGAAGGCACCTAAGGATTATCTTGTACAACCCCCTGTAATGCAAGAACCAAAATCCTGATCTTCCAGCTGCCACCCCTACACAAGAGCTCCAGAACGGCCTTCTACATTTCCCCCCTAGCTCAGCCCCTTCAGCACCCACTTGGCGGGGTAGCAGCAGAACCTCTTTGCACCCTTCCACCATTTGGTGGAACTTGCCCAATTTGGCATCACGGGTCAAACTGCACTGATCTGGGTGGTTCTGAAGGGATTGTTGCCCAATATGGCATGGCAAGGAGAAGGGGACAACAGAGGATGAGATGGTTGGACAGTGTTCTCGAAGCTACTAACATGAGTTTGGCCAAACTGTGAGAGGCAGTGAAGGATAGGCGTGCCTGGTGTGCTCTGGTCCATGGGGTCACGAAGAGTCGGACACGACTGAACAATAACAACATGGCATGGCAAGTCACAACTGCGCCAATGTGTATGCCTCTCAAGATGTCATTGCCTAACTTGGCACAAGAGTTCCTGATGTAGGATGAAGCAGTCTCCTTCTGTGCTTGGATGCCATACTCCATTTTGAATCAAGATGGCAGACCAAGATGGCGTGACAGTTAAAAATAAGGTTTTCCAAGCTGGAAGAGGCAGTTTTCACTTACAATCAGATGTCGTTGGATGCAATGTGTGTGTGTGTGTCTCTCTGTGTGTGTGTGCACAAAGTCCCCAAACTCACAAATTACAGTAACCATTAAAAAAACCCCACAATATTATTTTAGTTTCTTCAAGTTCCTAAACAGTGCCCGGGCACTCTCTGCTAATCTGACTGGAATTAGCCAAAAGAATGTCATTTGTTTTCCCCATACCAGATGCTCAGTTCTTGCTGTGGCTGCTGTCCATTGTGCTGTAAATCCATCCCAAAACTATTCTCACAACTTTCAGGATGCTATGTGCAACGTTACATGTGAATAATCTTAACTGCAAAGTAACTTCATTTCCCCCCAAACTGCTTTAATGGCCCACCTTATTTTCTTATCTTATTCATCCATAACAATCCTACAAAAGACAACCTCTGATATTCACATTTTGCAGGTTAGGAAACAAAACTTGAGAAGAGGCTAAGAGTCTTCCAATAAGCACACCTATGGAAGCTTAGCTCTGGATCCCGTTTTACTGCACTTCCCTTCCAGTTCACAGAGGAAAATAGGAGTTAACAGTTTTATGACAGCTCTGTGCATATGCCATTCAGATATTCTTTTAATTTTCATTCATCGCATTTGCATCCTGCCCTTCTTTCAAGGTAGCAGACAAAAGAGATATTCCAAGTGCCATGAAATAAAGGCAGAAACAGATTTGTTTTGTTCTTGGGAGCCCTTCCACTGCAAAGGGGACATCTGGAGTTGGCAACCAAGCCGAGGCCTCTGAGTGGAGGAACAATAGGCTTCATCAGGAACCTAGTGCTTATCAAAGTGCTCTTTAAAATAGTAATAAAAAAAAAAGCTTGCTACAAACAGACCCTATGTTGTTAGCCAGGAAAGATTGCCTTACAATGAAGGAGAAGACTCCCACAGGGTCATCCTGGATCAAGGACTTAATGAAAATGTGTCACTGTGGAGGACAGGAGAAAAATTGCCAAAAAGTTGAAGCAATCTGGAGGATCTTTTCCAAACTACCTTGGGAATGACACATAATCCATATATCTGGCCAAACCCAGAGTCAGACACATAAATTTAATATAAAAAGGCAAGGAGCAGCAACAGATAAAAGCTGGCAATGTAACAAACTCACCCATCATATTTTAACTTCAAACAAATGAAGTCATAGATAAAAGGATGTGCATACTAAATATATAAGGAAGAAGAAAAGCCATGCAAGCTGAAATTTGCTTTTTCTAAAAACTTGATAATAGATCTTTGTGAGCTTAAAAAACAACAACCCCACAAACATATTAAAGACATCTACCCAACAGAGCTATTTTCTGCAGTTACCATGTCAAAGCACAATGAAAGGTTGTTTGGTTTTAATCATTTAAACTTTTCAATTCTTTTCTAAAGATAGATGCCCACTGCATTTGTTCAGCAGTTCAGAAAAGAACTAGAACACCCAAACTGAGATGAACAGAAATGTGGGGATAGGAGTAACCTATATGAAAAATGGTTGTCAATGAAACATTTCAAATTGAAATTCTAGGTTTCTTATTGTTTTTCGTATTTTTTCTTAAGAAAGTGGAAATACTAAAACTATCTGTGATAGCTCATTCAAGAAGCTGTGACAACTTTAAAAATAATGAATGAATTAATTCTGTTTGGGGTTCCATTCCTTGTTGTTGTTGTTTTAAAAAAGAAAAGCTGTCGAGGCAGACAATTTTATTAATGGTCTTTTAATATGTTCCTTTCCTTCCAAGGGGAAGTTAAGAATCTGGTCAAAATGTTATTTTAAAGAGTCATACTCCATAAATTATGCAATGGGCCTTATTAAATAAACCAGGGCAGAGGTAAACAACTGGAAGCATAGAACTAAGGCTGCAATCTTGGAACTGACCTAAAAGCGAGTCCTATTGAGCTCAGTGGGGCTTACTTCTGAGAGATGTGGGTGGCGCTGTGGTCTAAACCACTGAGCCTCTTGGGCTTGCCGATCGTAAGGTCGGCGGTTCAAAGCCCCGTGAGGGGGTGAGCTCCCGTTGCTCTGTCCCAGCTTCTGCCAACCTAGCAGTTCGAAAGCACGCCAGTGCAAGTAGATAAATAGTTACCGCTGCAGTGGGAAGGTAAATGGCATTGCAGTGCACTCTGGTTTCCGTCACGGTGTTTTGTTGCACCAGAAGTGGTTTAGTCATGCTAGCCTCAAGACCCAGAAAACTGTCTGCGGACAAACGCCAGCTCCCTCGGCCTGAAAGCGAGAACAGTGCTGCAACCCCATAGTTGCCTTTGACTGGACTCAACCATCCGGGATCCTTTACCTTTTACCTTACTTCTGAGTGTGTAGGATAGCACGGTAATCCATGGGTCACTGACCTAGGCAAGACACACATTAGCAGCTTAAAACACAGCGAGGTCATTTTCTCCTGCTGCAAGCATTTCAAATCATATTTGCACCTTGCACCCCCAGTGATGGGGTGGGAATGCCTTTACCTGATCTGTTTGGTTTCCCTGGCCCCTACAACACCCCCCAGAACTCAGTGAAACTGTTACCTGCACATGCACCACGGCTGTCTCAAACGTACACACTTCACCTTAACCGTAGTTTATGTTTTCAAATCAGATCGAAGCTGGTTTGGGGGAACACACATCAAAACAGCAGGACTTCTCAAGAAGCTATGGGACAGATATGGCTAACCTCGTGTGGACACAGCTTCAGGGACCGGTGGCGGTGGTGGATTCACATGGGAGCCAGAGCAAACGGTGATATGTACACAGGCGCAAGAGGATTTGCTGTTTAAGTCACTACTTTGAGAGCCTTAATTGTCTGTTCTAACACAGAGATCCTTCAAAGAAATAGTCACAGGTAAAAGAACATGAGCTTTGCAAAGCACTCATTAAACAAATGTGCACCATGTGGCTCTGGCTCGTCTTGTATTACGCCCAAGTTCCAGAACATGCTTGAAAAGACTCAATTACTGATGGGGTGGGTGATATCTGGTTTTCAACACTGTGATAGATCACCAGCTAAACATCACGATAAACTGATACATATCACAAAGTCTAAAATAAGGACGGAGCTATGTAGAGGCATTGGCTGGTTTCATGGTTTTCCCCACATTGTGATTTTTGCATAGCACACACAGAGACATCATGATTTGCAATATATTGCTAGGTCAAAATTTATGAAACCAATATCATGATATGGACTTCGAACCGATTTTGGATGATATATCAATATACCGCCCAGCCCTAATTATGGGTGCATCCTAGAAAGAGAAAGGGGGGGGGGAATGCAGGGGACAAAGGAAAGATGAAACTGTCCCACCGATTCACAAAGTCACTGGTCAGTACTAGCTGGTCAACTGAATTAAGCTGATTAGATCAGGGTGGGCACCCCTTTTATCTCTCTCCCAAAGGCCGCATTCCCTCAGGAATATGTGCAGATCTGCTCAGAAATCACCACCACTAGATTAAATGGGGTTACTCTCAAATAAATACACAGAAAGGTGTTTAAAAAAAGAAAAAAGAACAGACCAATACAGCTACTGTCCTCAGAAGCAAAAGAAAATAATTAGTGTGCTATACACACAGATTGCCAATAAACTGGGATTTTCCAAACTTTCCCCAGGCTCATTTTGTTTAGTAAACAAAACACCTTTGGAATCTGCCAAGCTTACCTGATATTGCATTTGCAGTTGGCACCATTCGTTGTTACTAATGAGGTTATGGAATGGAAAAATTCCATGGGAAAATAAAAGCACTGGAAAATTTGCCACTTTGGGAAACTTGACACCCCACATTACAGCACACAGCAGAACTGAATGGTTCTAAAGCCAGGGGTGATTCCCCACTTCGCTGGAGGTATAAAACAAGGAGGAATGTTTAAGAAAAACCATTTTTTTTCTCAAAAGAAATACCAGCCCTTTCAATTGTTCTGAAACTACACAGGAAGCAGAGAGAGGGAAACACTTTCAAAAGCCAGTAAGAATAAGGAGCAAGCAGCAGGACAACAAGAACTCAGTTGGGATAGAAGAATGAAGGCAGCTTCAGGAGACTTTGGGGCAATTAAATGAAAGTTGAGGGATATTTGCAGCTCCTGGTTCACATGTTGCCCACTTGGGGATTAGGTACCACCAAGTTCTGGAACCCTACGCATTTTCATTAGTAAGGATATCTCACTGAAGAAAATTGGAACTGTGTTGGCATCCCTCTGTCTCGAGAGACAACGAGGTGCATCTCCAGGGCTGAAGTTCAACTGCTGTGTTAACATCACTGAAGTGACCTCCCCGGAAGGTGTGCATGGAGGTCCCAAGCTGCCCGGATGACAAGACTCCCCTCTTGGCCTCACTGATGTGGTCCAAAGGAAAGCAATGCAATACACTTGGCACCAGCTTGGCTGCAGGAATCGCCAGAAGGAGTCATACAAAGGTGCCATCCAACCATCTTAAGGACTCCACTCCGGATTTTGGTTGGGTTTACTCCTTAGCCTTTTCTCCTCCCGAAGGTGTTCTGCAAGGCACCTGACTTACTTTCAGAAAAATGCTCAACGCAAAGTGGATGTGACAACATGCAGTACTGAGTCCAGAGTCATCTCCCTATAAGGTAGGGGGGAAGAAGGCAGGATCAAAACTAGGGGGTGGGCAAGCCATGGTCGCCCCCCCTCCCCGGTTTCAGGAGCCGATTACAGTGAGGGAGAGCCGCTTTAGAATTAGGCTACTGTCCTCCCCTCCCTGGCTCACGTCCTCAGCCCTCAGAGCGCGACAGGGTCCTATCGCCTCCAGAGGGGTGCTGGAGGCGCGAAGGCACCAAGCCGCTGCTCCGCCTCACTTACCTCCCTGCTCTCCCCTCCCTGGACTCTCCCCGGACTCTGCTTCTGGGGGGGGGCAGCTGCCCCCCTGGGTACGCCCATGGTTGGGTGGGTGTGATAGAGGAGTGGGGAACCACTGGCACGCTGGCCTGATTTGGCCCACATGGCGACTTTGGCCAAGCTGTGCCCATCCACCCCACACCTGATGCTAGTAAAGGTGAGGCTTGGATAAAAAGGGGTTTGTAGATACCACTGATCAGCTATGCCTGCAAAGTCCCTTACACAGTGTGCCCCTTGCTGATTGTCAGTGGTTTGTAAGTCAGTGCATATGGTGTTTCCCAGCCCCTCTCTCCAGCCCCTAGAACAACACTTCCCAAGCGGCTTTGCAAACATCCTTTGGAAAGAAAGAAAAAATGCAGCATTTGCAAAAGCAGCATTTTTTTTATTTTTTACTTTACAGAGGAATAGAGAGAGGGGGGGGACTTTATTCGCATTAGCCAATGGCCATAGCAACAATAAAACATTACAATGTATACAGAAATGAGAATTTGATCTAAAAGCAGAGGAAATAAGTTTGCATTCAAAAGAATTGTGGAATCAATCATTAACAGTATCTCCAACAGCACACCCCCACCAAAGGGCAGGACAAAGGCGGTTCCTAGCCCAATGGGAATGAAAGGGAGTTACACATTACGAAAGTCATAAACCTCAAGGGTGTTAAGGACATGCAATTATGAACAGATTACCAACTCAAGTAAACACAATCCTGGGTCCCTGAAAAGATTTGTCTCAGAGAGTAAAAATAAATAAATAAACAAATTCCGTGTTTTGGCTTCACTTAGGTAGCGACCTTAAATACCTCCTTGGAACAGAACTAAACTACCACCAGCATCGATAGAGTTTGCACCTACATGTTTAGGATTGCAGTATTTCACACATGTGCAAAGATCCATTGAACAGAATGGATCCATTGAACAGAAAGCCACACACACCAAAAAGCCATTAGTGGTTAAATATTAATTCTGGGTATGATCTAAAGGAAGATGTCACCATCTGTTATTGAGTGATAACTTTCAACGAAGGAATTCTTTTTTTTAAAAAAAAAAAGTGACTCGAAAGGCAAAAGTTAAACTGTCCACTTCGTTTCTGTTCTTCTGGCACGCTGACCAGACATCTGCCCTACTACAATCAAGTATTTTATAGCCACAGTTAATGCTTGTGGGGGTGTTGTCTTTTTAAAGTGATACAGTGAAAGCTGTGTGTCAAAAATGGGGAAATGCTAGAAGATTGCTAAGATTAAAAGATCACAGCACTCTAATCGTATCACCAGCTGTGAGCCTAATGAACTAAATTTAAGACAGCCATTATCTCCAGAGGGTAAAAAAAATGGCCATTGCTCATCTTCATGTGCTAATTAATTTAGATGTATGCTTATTTACAGCTGTCCACTGCCGAGCATTGAAGCTGTCCTTCAAGACTGTTCAACGGGCACATAACATGACAAATACATTTTGATGAGGCTGACTTGTAACCAGAGTCTGTGCTGACTTGTTATAGCTTTCAGGGGTTGATCTGTAAAAGCTCTGCACCTCATAACAGCACATATCTAAGAAACCAGTTCCTCTCCTATGCCCACTCAAAATATCCACCACAGACCAATACCATCCCCCTGAACCATGTGTCATTTCAGCCTTGCCAATGAGAAGTCCACAAAAATTAGTTACGCTACACACATTATTATTAAGCTGGGACACCTCAAGAGCCTGAAATAACAGAAACAACACTTCCTCAAGTTTGGAGGAAGTTCTCTACCTGAACACCTGGCGGGTACACGTCTGTGCAGAAATCACCTCCTACAATTATGTAATTCTGTCTTGAGATTCAAAGCCCAAACTTAAGCATTCAGAAGCACTGCACATTCTGCTGTTAGGATTCAACAATGTGTAGATAGCTGTGAGGCTTAACAGCTCTTATTTTCAAAATGCATGTCTTTAGGGTGTTGTTGCTGTTTTATGCCCTGCTTGCAAGCTTCCCACACACATCTCACTGGTCCCAGGCACAGCTGGGGGGGGGGAGAGAGAATGCTAGACTAGTGTGACATTTTGCTATCTTGCTCTGTCCTAAATTTTCCAGTAAGTTGCCTAAGCAAAGTCCTGTTGACACAGGCCAATCTTGATGAATAAAATGCTAGGCCGAGGACAACAGACATGTGGTCAACCCATTTTTGCTCCTAGCCAGCTGAGAACACTAGCAAAACCTGCAATCCTAATCACACATACCTGGGAGGTAAGGAGCACTGAACTCAGTGGGGCTTATTTCCAAGAAAATACACAAATGATTGCATTGTAAAAAATAAATAAATCCATACACTGAGTAGCACAGGGAGGTGCAGAAGGCACCCCCCCCAGCAACTACCACCTCAAGATTCCAAAGTGAGGAGAGACTTTGTGCTGGTCATCAGCCAAATCCCTCTTCCACCTGCCTTGCCCCACCCTCCAGCCCTAGGAGCCCTTCCCAAACCACTACTTTGACAACAGCAGAAGCAGCTGGGAAGAGAGGAGTTCGGGGATATTTTTTAAGAAATATGTTGTAAGTTGTGTGTCCTTGTTTCCCAATTTGATCCTTTTATATGGCTTTGTATGTTTGGGATTTTTATGCATTGTGACTTGCAGTTATTTTTATTGAGTAGTAATTCTTTATTGTAATTGATGAGTGTAAACTGTTTTTTTTATTTGCTGATATTTAATTTTACTGTTTACTATTATATCCTAATGGATTGTTGAATATTGCTTTATTTGATGAAAAGTTGTCAATTTTAAAGTTATTGTGACTTTGTTGTATTGGATCAGATTGTTATTATGTGTGTGATCTTTCTTATCTATTTTGTTGTTTCTTCAGCTCATAAACCGCCTTGTGTATAGGAATATAGAAAGGCAGCATGGTCATACCTCAGTTCTCGAATGCTCTGGAACTTGTATGTTGTGACTCCCGAAAGACTGAAAACCGGAAGTGAGTGTTCCGGTTTTCGAATGTTCTTTTGGAAGGCAAACGTCCGACGGGGCTTCCGCGTCTTCTGATTGGCTGCAGGAGCTTCCTGCAGCCAATCAGAAGCCGTGCTTTGGAAGTCAAACATTTTGAAAGTCAAACTGGTTCTATTCGACTTCTGAGGTGCGACTGTATACAAATTAGAAGTGAAATGAAATGAAAGTGTCTATGGCAAGCCAGCCATGTTGGAAGTGTTGGTGGGAGTCTCAAATTTGGGGAAGGAAAATATATGGATATCAGCAGTCCTTTTCCTCAATTGAAGGAGATATACACAAAAGTTTAAGAACTTAATGGGCAATTTTAGCTCACTAGGGCAGGAGATAGCAACTTCAGAAGCACCTTTTAACTCCTGACACACCACTGTAGAAGATCTAATTTTAAGAAGGGGGGGGCTCTATGTACTGGATGGCTCATGGCTGCTTCAGATTTTATATCAGGGTTGGGAACCTTTGTCTCTACAAATGTTATTGGGCTACAACCCTAATGATGAGATTTGGAATCCAACATCTAGAGGGCCAAAGGTTCCCCATCCCTACTTTGTATAATGAGCAGATTGGCTGCAGCCACATAATGCAGCAAGTATTGAAGTCAAAAGCATGGTTCCAGATATGCAGCAGACACATACATAAGGGACAACAGGCAATCTAGGTTCTTCAGAACAAATCCCCAAGTATTTCAGACGGACTGTGCCTGTCACGTTAATGACAGGAAGCACCAATGCAACTGATTGTTGCAAAGAGCAGTCCTTAGCCCTTGCATAACAAAGAGTGGAGAAGTTCTACTGCGCAACAGTATGATTTTCACAACACACCACCAATGAGGAATCAAAAACTAGAGGGGAAAGGACTCAGGAGGTTGGCATCTCTGGGGATGTTTTGTTGGCCTTTTAAAATAAACATGAAAATAAATGATTAATCCCCTGCTGTGGGATAGTCTGAAAGGAACCTTTCATGTGACAATCATCCCAGGGAACAACATTCCAGACCTTCAATGTTCTGTATCTAGTTTGTGAGAGTTAAAAGCTTTACTAATTCAAGATGGATGACATGTGTCTCACATCTCAAATGCAGCATTCCCAGCAAGTATCACACATTCCACCTATAAAGAGATTGGAAGCACCTTTGGGTGACATGCTAGACACTGCCCACTTGGGGCACTGCCCACTTTTGACTTTTGACTTTGGATGCAGGCCCCAGTGGTATGCTATTTCCCCAACCACTTGACATACACACACACACACACACACACACATATATATATATATATATATATATATATATATATATATATATATCTGCCCCTGCATTATGGGAAACTGGCACACCCAGCACTTACTCCTGAGCAGACTGATTTAGGGGAGAAGCAGTCAGGAAGAGAGTGACACATTCCGTCTTATACAATTCCATCCTGTATTAATCCACTTAATGGGAATGTTGATTGCAGTACTCTGGATTCAGCTCTTGGGGTCCCTTAAAAGGGCAGTCAGTTGCCAGTTCAGGCCTCAGTTTAAATTGGAATAAGCCCCATTGAACAAAAAGTGACTTATGTCACTTCCAGATGACCTGTTAACTGAGCATTCGCCTGATTTGTTTGCATGAGGTTTACAGGCAGGTTAGATGACCACAACAATTTATTTGTGGGTGAACTGTGAGTTTCTTTGAGCCCTGGGTCACAGCCAAAGTGGATGTGTGAAGATGCATGAGGTGAGAGCCAGGAGGCTGAGAGGGGAGGTGTATCCAAAAGGGTTTATGTTGCTAATTTTGGAAATTTGCACTGATGTAACATTTTTTATGTGCAACTGAGTATTTTTGTATATTTGTTATATGTTGTTCAGCTGCTTGTTTACTTTAGTTTTTTTTTTGGTACTGCACACACACACACACACACCCCATAGTATAGAAATGGTTTAAATAATCAAGTAAATCAAACTGAGCATTTGTTCCAATTCGTTTTGGAAAAGCTGGACGATACAGTACTACCTCAAGCAATTGTTATCCTATTCTTTCAATTGCATGTTGCCATCACTTTTTTCATCAAATCGGGGTAGCAAGTAGCAGGTAGCAGAGGTTTTTTTTTATGCAAGAGCATCAAATCAGCTGTCGTTGCACAACCCAAGCCTTTGGCTGATTAATATTCTACAGCCTTTTAATATGTGCCTGTGGGAAGGAAGGGTATTGTTTCGCTGTTTTAATTTACTTGTGTTTCTATATAATTTTTTATTCTGTGAACCACTCTGAGATTTTGAAGGGCAGTATATAACAAATTTAATGAAGAAAAATAAATAAAATTTGCCAGTATGTGATTGACTCTCATCCCAAAATAGCAACACTCCAGAAGCACCCTTACTCTTTTTTTTGTAAGGATGCTTACTGCACTGCTGGTGAAATGTTATTTAGAAATATATTGAGAAATAGGTAGATGGGACAAAAGAGCACTGTTTGGATTTGCTGACATCAAAAGATTCTCTGCAATCTCTGCATTTTGACCTCCAGATGAGGCTATAACTATATGTATCCAGAAGAGGAGAAACCAGAAAATATTGGTCTGCCAAAGACTATCCTGTGCAGTCACAGGTGGCTAGACAGCGATAGGCAAGAAATACAGGCCAAATTACATTGCCTGAACCACACAGCTTGGAGAACGGAGGTTTCCTTCTGTTGGGAAAAGCAGGAGTGACAAACCCGTGGGTCTCCCAGAGTTGTTGAACTGCAGCTCCCATCAGCCTCGGCCACCATGGCCAATGGCAAAGGATGATGGGATTTGTAGTTCAGCAACATTTGGGGGCGGGGGAAGGGGCACAGGGTAGTCACTCCCTTCTGCAGCCTGTGTAGCTTGGGCACTGCATTGTGGTCTTGCCTACGGATACCTATCTATCTTTGGCAAAGCAGTATTCTCTGGTTCCTTGGCATAGGGGATATTCAGAGCTTAGTCTCCTTCATTACGCACACGCCCCCCGCGCGTGCACACACACACACGTGGAAAGGCTCCAGTTTGTTTACAAGCCTCTCTTGATAACCAGCCACGGGAGGGGGAAACCCCCCACTCTGCACATGCCCAGAGGCTCACATATCGTTCGAGCGCACAAGTCAAGCCTGCGGCCACCAAGGACTCCGGACAACTTGCAATGCTTGGCGACTGCAGCAGAGGCTCTTTGGGTCCCAGGTTTCTTCCTCCCGGTTTCCAGACGCCACTGGGCTCCTCGCGCGCCCTCATCTGCCGCCCCCCTGCTCGAGGACGCGGCCGTACCTCTATGTCCACGGGGTCCCGGCTCAGCAAACGGGCCATACTCGCGCCAACCACGTCCGCCCTTTCGCCGCCGCCTTCCAGGAATCGTCTAGCGGGCGAAGCGAAAGCGCGACGCGGACCCAGCACGCCCAGCAACGCCCCCAGTGGGCGGACGCGGCGGAGATCTTCCTCGGCGCTGCCCCTTCGGTTCCGCAGCTCCCTCCTGGCTCGCTCTCTCCAGCCTCTTGGCGTTTTCTGCTGAGCTTGCAGGGAGGAAAACATTCAAACATGGCCTTGCTTTAAAGAAGAGGGCGTGGGGAGGGGATATTGATTACTTAATTGCGTAACCGTGTGCAGCTTGCAACAATGTAAGTAAACATACATAAAAGGAAAGGATAAACGAAATACTGTAACTAAAATCTAAGTTTTGTAAACTGGTGAGAGAGCGGTGCAAAAGTTACAGTAAAAGGATATTGTAGCATTTAGACTGGCGAACACAGATAAGTCAGAGTTTGAGCATTTCAGTGATTTGGTTGTTGTTCACATATTCGTTGACACCTTTTAATTCAAACATTGCCTTTATAGGATTTTCTGGTGAGGGCACAGTGCTGGATTAAACCCTGTGGAGGCCCCTAGGCAGTTGAAATCTTGCCCCCCCCCCCCAATTATCTCCCAATTGTTGTTGTCGTTCAGTCGTGTCCGACTCTTCGTGACCCCATGGACCAGAGCACGCCAGGCACGCCTATCCTTCACTGCCTCTCGCAGTTTGGCCAAACTCATGTTAGTAGCTTCGAGAACACTGTCCAACCACCTCATCCTCTGTCGTCCCCTTCTCCTTGTGCCCTCCATCTTTCCCAACATCAGGGTCTTTTCCAGGGAGTCTTCCCTTCTCATGAGGTGGCCAAAGTACTGGAGCCTCAACTTCAGGATCTGCCCTTCCAGTGAGCACTCAGGGCTGATTTCTTTAAGCATGGATAGGTTTGATCTTCTTGCAGTCCATGGGACTCTCAAGAGTCTCCTCCAGCACCAATACTCAAGAGTCTCCTCCAGCACCAAAACTATCTCCCAATATTTTTTGTACTTTTCTTTCAAGATGGAATCAATATTATTTTGATCTGTTGCCAGGCAAAAGAAGAATGGATAAAACTTAGTAAATATGCAGAAATGGCGAAACTTACTGGAAAAATAAGAAATCAAGATGATAAACTTTTTATAAAAGTGTGGAAATCGTTTACTGGATATTTACAAATAAATTGTAAACAGAACATTGGCAGGATTATTGTAATAACTTGCAGTTTTATAAGAGTATATTTAAAGTAGATGAGTAAATTAAGTTAATTTGGATCTGCAGAAAATATTAAAAATAAATTTAAGAAACCACAGAAAGAGGGGGAAGTCAAGTTTTGAAATGTTAAAATGATTATAAAATTGTTGTAATGTATAAAATTGAAAATCATAAATAAAAAAGAACTGTATGTATTAAATTTGTTGAAAATTATTAAATAAAAAAAATCGTAGAACTGGAAAGGACCACAAGGGTCACCTAGTTCAACCTCCTTGTGGTCCCTTAATACTCTACAATTCTCAGTTCTGGTGCCTCATCTCACTTGATGGTGATGCTGGGGCTGAAAGTTACTATGGGGAATGTGGAAGACTAAACAGGAACACAACTTCCTTGCAAGTCAAGTAATTGTTTTGATTATATTACCCTTTGTAACCTGCTAATGCCACTTCTTTTAAAAAAAGAAAAGACCACACATCAGAACAAAATTAAATTTTAAAGCACACACACTCTCTCTCTCTCTATGTGTGTGTGTGTCTAATTTGTTTAATTTGTTGCTCCTCAGCTACTGCGTGTAACACTAACATGCCTTAAAACAGTTACAGGTAGGTAGCCATGTTGGTCTGCCATAGTCAAAACAAAATAAAAAATAAAAAATTCCTTCCAATAGCACCTTAGAGACCACACACACACTCTCTCTCTATGTGTGTGTGTGTCTAATTTGTTTAATTTGTTGCTCCTCAGCTACTGCGTGTAACACTAACATGCCTTAAAACAGTTACAGGTAGGTAGCCATGTTGGTCTGCCATAGTCAAAACAAAATAAAAAATAAAAAATTCCTTCCAATAGCACCTTAGAGACCAACTAAGTTTGTTCTTGGTATGAGCTTTCATGTATCTGAAGAAGTGTGCATGCACACGAAAGCTCATACCAAGAACAAACTTAGTTGGTCTCTAAGGTGCTACTGGAAGGAATTTTTTTTTATTTTGTTATGACTTAAAACAGTGTTTCCCAACATATCCAGTCTTTCTCCAGCTGTTTTTGGACTATATCTCCCCATCCACGCTGACTAGGGTTAATGGGAGTTGTAGTCCAAAACATCTGGACAGTAATAGGTTGGCTGCCCCTGGTTTGTGCTGTTATACTGCTGAAGAGCAACAGTGAAGAACCACAGAACAAACTTGCTTCCTGCCTGCCTGCAAGGATTCTCTCACATTTCCCAGGGTGATGGCAAAACCGTCAGTTAGGGAGCACCTACTGACCTGCGATAAAAATGTTGGTTGAGGCAAGCTTGCTGAGAATATTACGGTGAAAATGCACTAGCTCTGATTCAAGTTGAAATAAATAAATAAATAAATAAATAAATAAATAAATAAATAAATAAATAAATAAATAAATAGGGTTGGATAGGAAATGGCTGAGCGTACCAGCACTTTTAATGGGCAATTTGAGAATGGCTGTCAAATTTGTGCCCTGAGCATCACTTGCTGTTGTAAATATGATTGTGCATCAAAACTGATGGCATTACCACTCAACCAGCTTTCACAGTATCACAGATGCTTGTTTTTTGCAAACAAGGTTGTAAGCCAAATGGAAGGCACACAGACACAAAATCCTCCTTTGGCAGTGTTCTTGATATGTGGAAAATAGGAAGGAAAGGAAACATTCCATTCCATTTGCCTGCTTATAGGAACTCTTGACGTCTCTATTGCTGTCAGATCTGCAGATGGAGGAAGGAGTTGGCAGAGATTCCTCCCCTTATCCAAATGGAGGAACAACTTAGGATCCAAGCTTCTGCATGTGTGTCTCCCCTCCTACTGAATGGAGACGGTATTTGGATGACCAGCTGAGGCAACTGGGGTCATCACAACTCCCAAAATTGTAGGGTACAAGCTGCAAGCTGCTGAAAGCAAAGAATGATTAATGAAAATTTCTGGCTGCAGCTGATCAAGACAATCTTGTGCTGCAAAGTGTACATACCCGGTACTAAGACGACAGTTAAATTTGATCTGGACATCTATTTTTGTTTCTGCAAAACACAATGATATGTTATATTGACAGAAGTGCCAGAAACCAGAATCATATTCAATTATACTGAAGATTTGAAGTTATGTTGTTTACAAGTTACACCCAAGGAAAGGGAAGTTATGAGCATGGAGACTGCTTGCTTCAGACGGTGGTCTTTAATGGGGTATAATTAAATATATGCATTCATTTATATTATTTCTTTGCTGCTTTCCCACAAAAACATGATCAAAGTGGCTTACAACTAAGAAAGCATTTTTAAAGAAAACCCTCTACAAAACAATTTCACAATAACGTAGCAAAATAACACCATAGTAACAATTTCATAATGGCATAGCAAAACAAAAATACAACATACAAAGTCTCACATTTCCATACTGTATGTATGACAAGGTTACTTGAACAGCATGCAGCACCCAATAGCAAAAATTAAAAGGGTGATTTGCATTTTCACCTTAGTCCTAGAAACACATGTGCCAAGATGTGGCTCACAGTTCCCTCTCCTGCAGCAGCTTCTTGTAAAGCTACCAAGGGCATAGGGTTGGGTATCTGGAAATAATGATGATGATGATGATGATGATGATGATGATGATGTCGGGAAAAACGCTCACTGGGACTGGACAGCAAACTCCCCAAGTCTCCGGAGCGTCTCCCTGGCCTCTCTGGCTGGCATCCTCTCTCAGTCCAGAGCACCGGCAATCTGCGACTCTTCTGTCATGAAAAGAGCACATGATGTCTTCTGGCATTACTCAGCAAGAAGAAAGACTCATATGTAGCTCTAAGCTACTTTATTTACAGTCTGAGATATTCAGAGACTCCATAGGCACGCCTGTGTGTTCTATTACAGTGTTTTTCAACCTTTTTTGGGCAAAGGCACACTTGTTTCATGAAAAAAATCACGAGGCACACCACCATTAGAAAATGTTAAAAAATTTAACTCTGTGCCTATATTGACTATATATAAAGTAATTCTCTTGAATAGGAATCAAATAAACACAATTTTTCCCACGGCACACCAGGCAACATCTCGCGGCAGACTAGTGTGCCGTGGAACAGTGGTTGAAAAACACTGTTCTATGAACACCAGTACAGAACTGCGACACTGCAAAAGTCAAACTAAAACACAATAAACTTACTCAGACGGAAGAGATAAGACCAAATTCCTTTCTCACACTTTAACTCAGACACTCATGTGATTCACACAAATCATACCAGCTGTTGCTGAAGCAGCAGATGATAGATAAGCATCCCAACAAATATAGCCTCTTTTTTTTTTTACTCTAATCAAGTGACTTGGAGAAAACTCCCCCCCCCCCAGCATAGTTCTGGACATCTTGTAAACCACCCCCCCCCCCAATGGCATGATATGTCACTTCCAGTATGATTATGTCGCCAGAACCTCAAACTACTTTCCAGACAGGCAGCCACATTAGGCTTCTGCAGCAAAAATAACCAAGGGTCTTGTGGCACCTTACACATTTATTATGGCATAAGATTTCATGGGCTACAGTCCACTTCATCATCAACATAAAAAATGCAACACTAAATAATGGATTGCAACTTGCAGCTGAACATTCACAGAAGAAATATAAATCTTTTATTGTGTGTGAATCCGACTGACTCATGATGGTTTGTCAAAGTCAATTTTTATTTGTAAATGTCCTCTTCTGCCCATTTTCTTTTTCGGCTTTGTAACATCATACTGTAATGCACAATTTTTGTAGCACTTAGCTTTCCTTTGAATATTCCTCCCCCCCCCCACCCCCACCCCATTCCACTGTGGCCTTTGTAAAAGTTCTGCAAATCAATGCTGGTTGGTAGTGCATCAATATTTTTGAATTCTCTGAGATGGTTGGGCAAGATCACACACCCTGTTTGATGTAATATCTCATTAGTGTTTTACAGGGCTGCCAAAACCACTGACATTTGGATTTTGACACAGGATGTGCAAAGACCTATATGTAGGTATAGACTGTGTATTGCTATTTAGCCCCAGACTGGATTTGTGAGTGAGTTTAAAGTGTTTGGGTTTCATCAGCATTAGTTCCTTCCATTGTGGGTGGGTGGGGGGGGTACAGTATTAGATCGAACAGCTGAAACAGAAACAATAGAAACAAAATTCCAATAATACAAAATAAATAAATAAATATGTATTTAAAAGCTCAGCATTATTCAAATGTATTTTAATGCTTTCAAGTCCATTTCTTAATCTCCAGAACTACAGAGACAACAATATACACCCCTGTTTATATGCTGAGGAGAACCTGAACTAAAAAACACATATCAGAAGAAGAAGAAGCTGTCTTATTGGAATCTGTGCACTTCCCAAGATGGCTCCACATTTGAAATTGACCATCAAAATAACACGGACAATTTTGCAAAAGCCGGCATTCACAGCTTGTTTTCTTTTTAACAACCCAACAAATTGGGTTGCCGGGGACTTTGTACTGTTACGTGCACAGGGCTTGAGGGCATGTGCTCCCTTCTTCCCCCTCCTCCTCTGGCACAGTGATGGAGACAGCAGGAGCATTTGCTTCTCCTCCTGCGTCCAAACAGGGAACTGTTGTTAGTGATGTTATTTAGTCCTGTGGCAACTGCGGGTGGTAGCATGGGGCTCTGGTGCTTACCCAAACTCCCAACAGTGGAGCCCCTGCTGCTTACCTGGAGGGAGAGGGAGAGGGGCAAGGCACCAGGGATGTTGGTGCTGTAGCTGCCAGTGTGTTTGCACCACACCAACCTCTGCACCGCCTTGCCCCTCTGACTCTCTTTCCCCGTAGGCAGCAGAAACTCCATTGATGGGATGTCAGGTTAGTGCAGCCACCCAACCCCACTGTCCACTACCGTGTTGTGCTTTGCTGAAAGGAGCCAGCATCATTAACCTGTTGCAATGTACGGAAGTCCCACAAGAAGCCCTATGGAGTCAAGCTGCATTTTAAGTAGGGCTTTATTCCAGTTGCAGTCTTGCATCATCATAAAGCAGTCTTCTTACAGTATATCCAGGAATCAGTATACACAGGTGGGATTACATACAGGAGAGAAGCCAGCGTGTGGAAGTCAACCATACCTCTTTATGCTGGTTGGCTATAAACCAATTAGGCAATGCCTCATATCTCATGATGCTGACTCATCGCGTGATACTGAGTCAGCATTTCTGTGTCGCACAGAGTGTTAACTCCTTGATACCCACAACACTTCTACATAACCATGGTTTGAAGATGGTTTGTCTCAATGATTCACAGTGAACATTATGGCTCCTTGCTCCTTGCAGAGGCGCCAACTTGAGCAGAAGATTGGGGATTGTGCGTCAATGATGCACGCATGATATGTGTGTGATGCTGGGAGGAGCTGGGGTGGAGCCAAACACAGCAGGGATGTGGCTTCAATGGTTGGCAGTTCCTCTTCTCAGGTACTCAGCCTCCTCGTCCTCCTGTTGCCACCACTGGCCAAGGACTGCTTCCCCCTCCCTCTCCTCCATGGCAGCAGGAGGAAGATCTGCTAGTCACTGAAGCCACACTGCAGTGTGATTGGCTCTGTGATTGGCCTTCTCTGCCTCGGTTGTCCTCAACATTGGTGGGTGCCCCCCCAATGTTATATTGGAGTAGCCAAAGGAGATCTGGGCCCTTACGAGTTGGCACCTCTGACTCCTTGACAGAAGAGTAGGGTCCCTCTAAATAAAATATTTTTATCTATTTGACTTGTAGCAATGCAATTCAGCTGCACATTTTTTTCCTCTGTATTTTTAAGATTGACTGGTTTGTTTTAAAATTTGGATATACAGTTGCACCAGCTGAATTTCTGTCTTCTGTGTGCTCTTGCTAAAGGCACAGAAACCCTGTCATATTGGGGGGGGGGGGAGTCGCCTGCCTTAAATCCATTAGGTGCTGCTATTCCAACGCACAATGCAGTGGGTGGCTTTTAAATGTAATCATGACTTCTTCCCCCACAAGAGTACCCTGAAGAGGAGGAAAGAAAACCCTGATCATTACTACAGCAGAGCTTTTCCCCTCTACAATTCCTCACCTTAAGTGAATCACACTAAGCAGCCACTTTGTGAAACTGAGAAGCGTCCAAATGCATTTTAAAGTTATAATGACTGTTTAGTGACTCCACTAATTTATTCTAGCCATCTGGGGCAAAATCGACGAATGCATCTCTTCTAAAAATGCTTCCTAATGTTTTGATGTACTGGTACAGACCATAAATGTACTTCTTAAGAAGAAGAAGTAGAGGGAGCCCATATATTTTCTGGCTAAATTCATCATGAGAAAATAATTATCATTATTATTTTTATTTTTTAAAAAAATCACTCACAATGTATTTTCCAAACAAAATAAAAAAATTCTTTCCAGTAGCACCTTAGAGACCAACTGAGTTTGTTCTTGGTATGAGCTTTCGTGTGCATGCACACTTCTTCATTTTTTCCAGTTTAAGACTTCAATTCCTATGTAGCTTAACTCCTTTCTTGGGTGTAAGTCCTATTCACCACATTAGAACTTACTTCTGAGTAAACATGCATAAAACCAGGCTCTACTTCCAGCAAATAAATAATGGGAGCATATTTTTTTCCCTGGAAATTAACAAAACCGAAAAGCATTTTCAGTATTTTCAACATTTTTTTTTTAAATCAAGTTTTATATCCAGTGGCTGGATAGAGAAGTAAGATTGGGTGGGTTACATTAAGGATCAATCTAGACAGCTTGTGGGTGTGTACAGCAGCATATCAGTGACACATTAATAGCACATTTGAAGCAGATTTATTATGGACCATCCATACACCATCCTACTTCATCAGTTGTTCTGCAGTGCTTCCCCAGTGTTTCCATATTATTGCATTCACACTTTAAATCTACCCATTTTATTAGAAGAGATGAAGTTACTAAAGTAAATTGGTACTGAACGCAGTCAAGAGAATGGGGGAAGCCCCCACATAAGATTCGAATTTCGAATTTCAATAAGCATATTATGATTTAATGTCGGCGTGTTAGGTGATAGGTATGTGTAAGTTTTCTTTTTTCTTTCTTTAGTGTTTGTTTTCTTTTTTTCTTTTTAATGTATTTGTATCTGTATTGTGTATTTGTTGTGTTTTTGTTGTTTATTGTGGAAAATCAATAAAATTTCTTTTAAAAATAAATAAATAAATAAATCTACCCATTTTATTGACTATGTTCCCAACATCTCCAATTCCCCACTTTCCTGCTATGGGTGCAAGTAAATCATGTTATGACACGAAGCTGTCATGCTTTCATTTATATACCTTTAAAGTTTTATATACCTAGGCTGTGACTGCTGTGCTAAGTCATGCTCGTCTGCAGAAAACACCAGCATCTGGCATTACTGGGGGGAAAGGTGGCGGTGGCTACATCACAAAGAACTGGACAAATATTACCAGCTTTCCAAGATGCTCTTCTGCTAAAGCATGTTAAAAGCTGGAATAAGCAAAGAACCAGAGGATTCGTAGAATAAAAGGATTTAATAGAGGACACGCACCAATTGCGGCCAATGCAGTATAACTACCCCAGTTTTTTGTGGGCACAAATGGTATTGCAAGTCTAACCATCCTGATAACATCACAAGCACAAATCATGATGAATGCATGCCTAGAGGGAGCCTGAGTATATTTCAGCAAGGGACCATTTTTCACTTGTTGCAAACTGGAAAAACTATATTGGATAACAGATGTTTTACCACCATGCTAAAACATGAAAGCACCACAGTTGCTCCATATTACTGGGATCTGCTGTACTAGATGGGAGCTGTAGGGTTAGGTGAAGCTAAAGGACCCTGGATGGTTAAGTCCAGTCAAACTTGACTATGGGGCGCGGCGCTCATCTGGCTTCAGGCCGAAGGAGATGGCATTTGTCCACATAAAGCTTTATGGGCCATATGGCCAGCATGACCAAACTGCTTCTGGTGCAACGATACACCATGACGAGTTCCAGAGTGCATTGAAACGCTGTTTACCTTCTCACCACAGTGGTACCTATTTATCTTCTTGCACTGATGTGCTTTTGAACTGCTAGTTTGGCAGAAGCTGGTTGGCAGGAGCTCACCCCGTTGGGTGGATTCGAACCGCCAACCTCCCGATCGGCAAGCCCAAGAGGCTCAGTGATTAGTTGAGAGGAACACTGGTGGGTCAATAATGGATGCACTGTTCTCACATTTAGATTAGATTAGATTAGATTTATTTATTTATTGTCATTGTCCGTATATACACAGTATACACAACAACAAAAATCAAACACCCAGATTTCATGTTTTCTTGGGTGGAGGGGACATACATTCCTAAAAGAAGCAGTGTGCACTTAAATAACTAAGGTTAGTTAAGTGCCAGTACCAAGCCTATAAATTCTATAAGCTTAAGAATGTGTAAGCTAAATAATAACACAGTTGTCTCCTCTTTACCACACAGCCATCATTTCCCAAACTCTGTCGTCTCCCTTGTGTCTATTTTTAGATTGTACAGGGCATGGACTTCCCCTGTCATTCTTTGGGAAACACCATGTAGAGGAATGGAACTATGTAGACAATACTAAATACTAGGATGGTCGGGTGCAAAAGAGGTGAGAGCTCCTGTGCCTTTAAACAGTGTTGTAGGAGGGCTGAAATTCCCTCTTCTCCACCACGGTTTGAAAGTGCAGGTGCCCTCTCCTCTGATATCCAGTATGTAGTGACTGGTGCCCATTGCAAATGGTAGGGCAGAAGGCAGGGGGTCCAAGCAGTGGGTGGAGTCAGAGCCAACTAATGCTGGTTTTGCCCCTATCCTTCTCCTCCTCTGCTGACCACTACAATGGGTAACACAGAGACTAAATAGAAAAGGGGAGGTGACAGCCAGTGCCATTCACCTGGACTGGTTGGAAGTCAGAAGGCAGGCTGGCAGCGTTGGCTGGAGGAGCAGAGCCCCATTTGCCCTAATGGACTAGCCTCTGCTGCTAAGACCAACAATGTTCCTAAAGACATTCCATTTCTACCAGTCTGCGGATTAGACTTTCACACATGTAAGTTCACCTGGGTGCTTGCAGGACACCAAAAGGCCTTGTGGAGTGCATGAATCAAGTCGTTTGCTTAAGGAATCTGAAGGCTGGCTTCTAACTCAGAGTCTGGCATTAAATTATCTTCTCGGGGATAGATAACTCTTAAATGCTATTCCTCAGCCTGGGCCTCAGGCAGGCTTGGGGACCAGTCCAATATCTTTGTAGCCATGTGTAGAATTATGGCCCTAGGAGTCTCCGATAATGTTAACTCGTCCTACGAAGCTTTGTGAGCAGGTTTGCCTTTTGATTCAAAACTGAAGTCAAAGTTTAGAGAGATGAGCTGCTATCCCTAGAGTTCTTATAACAAGCCTGCTATCCCCTTTTCTGACTAAGCATTGGCTTGATGTGCACACTGGTCCCCGGAGTATTATACATCTGCTCACAATGACCTTCTGCCAGAAGCTGGAATGGTTTCTCGATTTTAGGTGATGCAATTTATAAGCGATATTAATCTTTTACTTGTGTCAAACCTTAAGGAATGAAATTGCAATGAATGGAATGAAATTCAATAGTACAAAGAGTAAGGTCATGCATCTGGGACTAATAAATGCTTTTGTTATCTGCTGGAAGAGTGGAAAAGATACCAGAGTTCTTGGACAGTTGGAAGACAGCGAGCCATCTACATGATCCTTCAGCAGCGAGAGCAAATGCTATTCAATATATGAAAAGGGGCATTTCTTTATTTTTTATTATTTTTTGCAGGAATACAGAAATGGAGACATTGGGGAGGCCATATTTGGAACAATACTTCAATTCCCTCACATTCCGCCAGATTTATGTAAAGGCTAAGTAAGCTGAAGTTCTCCAGCAGGCAACCTCCCCTCTCCCAGATTTCATGCAAGGGCGGGGCAACTTGGGCCTCTAAATCTAGGGGGCCTCGCCAGCCTGCCATCTCCCCATCTCCCCAGTGCCGCAGTCTCCCCTCTCCCAAAATTGCAAACCCAAGACTTCATGCAAGGGCAGGGCAACTCAGACCCAGCAACTATGAGACTCAGGGCTAGCCAGTGGGGCCCAATTTGAAGAAGTGGGGCCCAAATTTAGGTGGTTTGTTTTTTGGTAGGGTCCCAGTTCACAGCCAAAGTCTGCAAAATCTTATAGATATAAAGAAAACCCATCTAGATTGCCCTGGTGCTGGGGCCCTCTTAGGAGTGGGCCTAATTTGGCCAAATTGCTCCAATTGCCTTAAGGTCAGCCATGATGAGACTGTGCAGGGGTTGGGCTGACAAGCCTGGCACCTTCTAGGTCCCTGGTGTCACTATTCGGAGTACAGACTCAAAGACTTGTTATAGAAATAAAGGGACTTTGAAGTTCCCAACAGCTGTTAATCAAGCAAGCAATCACACAGGTCACCTTTGTCACAGGACGCCTATGTCCTGGCCAGGCCTGCACCCAATCTTGTTTATGTACAATCTTGTTTGTTCTAAGTACAGTAAAACCTCTGCGAACGTCTGCCTCATCTAGCGTCCATTCTGCCGAACGTCCACGGCAAACCCGGAAGTACCGGAACAGGTCACCTCCGGGTTTACCACTCACGCAAGCGCAGAAGCCCTAAATCGCACTTCGTGCATGCGCAAAAACACAAACCGTTCTGCACGTGTGCACAGATGCGGCACTTTGTCCTGCATCCTTTTCAGCTAGCGGCTGGGGCTCTGGAATGGATCCCAGCCGCAAAACAAGGTACGACTGTAACCAAATTATATTATCAGCATATACAAGCAGAAAAGTTGTTTTCCTTCATTTGCAAGGAATCGTACAAAACAAAGTGGCACTAATAAAAAAAAAAGTTCCAGGGTGGCAACAGAAAGCAAACTAAAAATGCTTTTGCAGTTCATCAGAACTATCCAGCAATATTGTTATAGGAAAACTGGTGCTATTAACAGTAACCCTTCTAGTTGGTTAATTGATTTGGCAACTTTCATGCACATGACGTCTGATGCTAATTCCCCCTCAAAGAGTTAAATGATAACTCATCAGAGGCAGCTACAGTTGCAAATGGAAACAAAATATCTGTGAAAGGAAGAGTAGCAGGTTTGCTCAAGTGTGTTGCAGGTAGAAATACTGTTTGTAATGAAGTGATGGCAGTAGTTGCTCGAATTAAAAAATAAGAAAGTTTTGAGAATTTACATGCTAGATTAAAATTGATTAATTCATTGCGAAGGGGATTGTAAGAAAAACACTGGGGCCCAATTTGAATAATAGAGTGCCTGGTATCTGGAGGGCAATCTCCCCCTTTCTTTCTACACTGTGGCTGCAGACCAAATCACCTGTCAGGAGACCTATGAGATTCAGGTGAGGGTCAGATGCCTTGTCAATCCCTGCGGCCTGCCCAGGCCTCATATGAAGGTATTTTTATCTTCAACACTTGAAGAATATAAGAAGTGCCTGCTGGATGAGGCCAAGTCCAGCATCCTGTTTTCACAGTAGCCAACCAGTTGGCCTCCAGAAGCTTGCAAGCAGGACCTGAACTCAACAGCACTCTCCCCATAATGTCCAGCAACTGGTATTCTGTGGTGTTACTGCCTCTGATAGTAGAGTCAATTTAGCCACCATGACTAGCAGCCATTGATAGCCTTATCCTCCATGAATTTATTTAAGTGCATATTGTGATTTTTTTAACTGTATGCACTGGGCATTTTGAAATGTAAACTGGATTTGCAATGCGATGTTTTACATGTCTACTCAGAGGCAAACCCCACTGAGTTCAGTGGGATTTAATCACAAAGAAAAGTTAATCCTACAGTCCCATGCACACTTAACTAGGATTAAGTTTCATTGATTGCAACTGGTTTACGTCTGAACAGATATGTAGAAGATTGTGCTCTATGTCTTTCATGCATACAGAATATAGCATTATTTCAAATATCAAATTGAGTTATTTACAACTTGCTATAAGTAATAACGTGGCTGCATCCTACCCTCCACAAATTTGAGGGAGAGCAACCTTTACATCAACCATTTGCCCCTAATTTACATGGGCTAAATGAACAAACAAATAAAACACACGTAGAAGCCAAAGTGATGGAAACAAATTTAGACTGATGCTTCCTGGCTTACATACCCTCCCACATTTCTCCGGTGAAAATAGGGACATCCTAAAGAAAAGCAAGAGATTGTGGGATCACATCAGAAACCGGGATGGTTTCTGTAAATCTGGGACTGTCCCTGGAAAATAGGGACACTTGGAAGGTCTGGGAAGGCGTGAGGTGAAGAAAACCAAGTAACTCTCACAGACTGGTCGTGCTTATATTTTAGACATAAAATTTCCCACCTGGGTAACAAAAGTAGACTTCCCAGAGCAATAGACCAATCAGCTGTTTTTTGTGAATCAGTTCAGCAACACTGGAGTTTGGTAGCCATACTTCCTCCAGGTAATAGTGGCTATTAACATTTTAATTGAAAAACAATCAGGAAGGAGAAGGAGACAGGGAATACACAGAATCCCTCCCCAGGAGCCTTTGGCTCTAGGCAGCACACCAATTAACTGGCTAGGAAATTGGATAAGATAGAGCAACAGGAACAATGAGGTGGTACATTCAGATTGATTATAGAGTGACTGACTTGGAGGCTGGCTGACAGGCCTTCCTGTCTCTCAAAATGGAGTTTTGTACTTTTAAAACCGGCATCAATCACATCAACCTCAGGCCAGTCACACAACTTTCCTTGGTGAAGGTGAGGAATGCAAGCCAAGTGAGCAAAAATTCTGGTTAGATTCAAAGATACCTTAAACTGGTGTGGGTGGGAGACAGAAAGAGAGAGATTAATTCCCATAGTGGCTCTCATTTTGGAATTATTTAATCATTATCCATTGTGGGAATGCAGACCCTCCCAGTGTCCCTATTTTCCAGGGACAGTCCCAGATTTACAGACGCCGTTCTGGTTTCTGATCTGATTCTGGAACGTCCTGCTTTTCCTTGGAGGGTATGGAGTTAAGTGACCCCCCGAGTCAATGAGACAAGTAACTATACAACCTTTAGAAGACATCTGAAGGCAGCCATGTTGAGGAAAGTTTTTAAATGTTTAACATTTTATTATGTTTTGATATATGGTGGAAACCGACCAGAGTGGCTGAGGCAACCCCGTCAGATGGATTGGGTATAAATTAATAACAAAAATAAAAATTCTTATTGAATAAGACACCCCTAATTTCGTAAGAGAAATGTTGGAGGGTATGGGAATGCTTATTTCCTCTTTAGAAACAAAGCTTCACTTCACTTTAATTTTGTTTCCCTCACCACCACCTTCCCCACTACATTTCTTGTTTGCTGCACTTAGTTTATCACGATGCTGGGTCAATGCAGGTAAAAATCATCAACATTAAGTAAGTGCTCGGTAAGTGGATTGAAATAAATTATTCCCTCTCCGAATGCTAGAAGTTGGTGTGATTTAATGCGATTGGTAGCAAATTCAGGACAGAGAAGAGAGAAAGCGGCTTTGCACAATCCATAATTAACATATCAAATTCGCTATTCCAAGATGCGGCGAAGGGCATTAGCTTAACACAGAATTTGGCATTCCTTAGATCTGATCCAGCAGAGCTAATCTGATGAGCTTTATCCTGGTGTTGGGCACAGAGGGGTTTTGCAACCTGTGATTATGTCAATTGCATATTCTCTAAAGAGGTTGACCTCGGCTGGATCTACCACATTTTTAGGTAATCTCCTCTTGGTGCACAGACAGCTCCCTCCAACACCTGCCATAGGTCTCGCTGAATGTGCTTTAATTTATGGAGCATTTTAAACACCACACACTCCTAACCCTGAAATGAAGTTCTCTTCTATGGCTACAAGCAGAAGCTGTTCCGAATGAGGATGATCAAATATTGCTTCCATTGGGTCCTTGAGCAAGTCTGTCTTCCTAGCCTGACATATAATTCAGCTTGTTATTGAATGAGGTGCAGAGCACACAGTCCAGAAGAACAGACGCTAACCTCTTGGATTGTCTGGCTAAAAGATAAATCAAGCATTTGAGCTACTCACCTTCCAATTAACAAGATGTTGGAGATGAACATATTGCCAGCACTCTGAAGATGGATTCAGAAATGCTGTGCTGAAGTCTTTTGTTTTGTTTTTTAAAGTAAAGTGGTCCCTCACAGTTATATAAACGGACAATATATAATGCATTGATTTTCTTTATAGAAGACAACAGGATCTCATAAAACTGAGGGATAAGCAAGGCAATTTCCCCCAGTTCCTCTCCACTATTGTTCTGACATTCCTATAGCCCTTAGGGTTCCACTCCATGTTGGCAAATCTGGATTTTGGAATGCTGAAAACATCCTCTGAGCATGCAGATAACACTGATGATAGCACAAAAATCTCACAATGCTTTTGAAGCTTTTTAAAACAACAACAACAACAACAACAACAACAACAACAACAACAACAACAACGTGTTTTTACAGGCATATAGCTGTGCTTATCTTGCAGGATGATGAAAAAACAACAACAACAGCAGCTAACAGTATTAAAAATATAAATGTAAAAATAGTCTCAGGCATTATTATTTTTTAAGTCCACATTGTAGAAATACACAATTAAAAACAATAGGTGTCAGGGACCATGCTGAGGAGGGCTGCACTAAGGAAGAATGGTGGGAGCCACCCCCTCCCCCTCATCCTGAATCTTCCCAGGAGCAGAAGGACAGTATAGATTTGGAAGAGTGTTTTGCAGAGAGGCATAGTTCAGAAGGCAGAAGCTTGGAGATAATGGATGGGGAACAGCTAGCAGAAGAAACACTAGAAAAGAGAGAGAGCTAACAGATTCACAGTCTCTGGATAGTATCCACCCCCCCCTTCTCCAAAATCACAGAGAGCTCAGAAAGTGCCAGAACAGAAGGTGCAGAGGTTACAAACTCAGATTACAAAACGTAAGAGTGACATAGATTAATAGGGATGGAGGGGGGAGTGAGCCTTAATTGGGAGCATCACCATTTCTAGGGAGATGTGTTCTTGGTTCTTTCACTGTGATTATTAAAGATTCTAACTGGTAAGACGTTCCTTTAGTTTGATATTCTTATCTACTGCCACCAGGGGGGGAGTCAATTTCTCAAAACCTGACAATAGGCTGTCTACAACTAAGTTCTACTCAGAGCAGAGTCATTGAAATTAATAGACCTGAGTTCACATCATGTCCATTTATTTCAATGGGTCTACTCTGAGTAGGACTAGCATTGGAGACAACCCAATAAAACAGGTCATAAAACAGAAACGGGGAGGTCTGTTTATTTCCATTCATTTATCATTATCACTCTGCAATATTTCAGAAACAGATATTTGAAAGAACCCTAGGAGACATTTCCCTGCATCCAGTAAAGTGGAATGACAGAGGGATCTCACAGGTGTGGGGATTCCATAGACAATGCTGCAAAAGAAGTCAGAAAAAAAGAAGAGTGGTTGATAAAGGGGGATCAACAAGAAGAATGTTTAGGCTCAAGCATTTGCTATCAAAATCTATTAATGCAATTGTGGTTTTCCACTCTGCCAATGAAATTTATTTTCTGGGAAATAGGTGTTTGTGCAAATTTTGGCCCCAATCCAGCATATGCAGCCTGATAACTGGCAACAGTACCAAGAAGCTGTTTTAGGGTGAGAGATATGCAGCCTTCTGTTCCTTCTCCTGAACAGATGATCCAATAATATCATAGACTTTCTTGCGTAAAGAGAATATAACACATTTCTCATCATCCCCTTTGCACAAGTAGTTCCTAATCCAGACAGGAATGTTTGATCAGAAGCTAAGAGCAGGTCCTCCAAGTGCCCCTATTTTCCAGGGATAGTCCCTGGTTTAGAGAAGCCGTCCCGGTTTCTGATTTGATCCCAGAATGTCCTGCTTTTCCTTAGGACGTCTTTATTTACATCGGAGAAATGTTGGAGGGTATGAAGTTATGCAACCCCCAAGCCAAGGAGTTAAGTAACTAAACAACCTTTAGAAGACATCTGAAGACAGCCTTGTATAGGTATTTTTTATGTTTAATGTTTTATTATGTTTTTTATATATGTTGGAAGCTGCCCAGAGTGGCTGAGGCAACCCAGTCAGATGGGTGGAGTATAAATAATAAAATTCTTATGATGATGATGGAATAGGACATCCCTATTTTCATCGGAGAAATGTTGGGGGGGGGTAGGGATTCCCCGCCCCTGATGCAGCTCAAACCAGTTTGGCCTGCAAGCTCCAACTACTGTGCTGAACAACCACATTTTTTAAACAGAAAAGCACATTTTTTAAACAGAAGAAGTGTGCATGCATACGAAAGCTCATACCAAGAACAAACTCAGTTGGTCTCTAAGGTGCTACTGGAAAGAATTTTCTATTTTGTTTCGACTATGGCAGACCAGCACGGCTACCCACCTGTAACAGAAAAGCAATAAGAAATGCTAAAATAGAGAAGTAATAAGATGAGCTACAAACAATCTGTTTTGTGTTGCTTTGCATGCTATGACATATACTCTTATTCCTCATTAAAATTATTTATTAGATGTTTGCTGACAGTGGATGTTGATATTTACATACACTGCAGGAAAAATACTACCTCGGTTCTTTAGTTCCACATGTTTTGTGAAAGTGCTGTGCTCAGTTATGCCAAGATCACAGGCTGGTTTAGGCAAGGTGTATTAAGTCATGAAACAGATTCCTGCATTGCAAGGGACTGGGCTAGATGAGCCTTAAGGTCCCTTCGAACTCTACAATTCTGTGATTCTGTTGTTTTCTTTTCCATGCCTCATGCTTGTTTCAGGATTTCAGAAAGGCCATCAACACTCTGGCTTAAGGGGAGCCTGTTGTCCTGGCTTAGGTTTCCATATTCCAAAAAGTAAAATTCCTGACACCTGCAAAAATATTTTTAGGAGGACCTGAAAATTGTTGAGTTTCTTTTTTTATTCAGTTTTTTTGGGGGGAGTCCTCACCCAAAAATATTGATTTTAAGCTTCTGGAGCTGTTTCCACTGCTTTTTCCATCACATTTCCATACATTCGGGTTTCCCCTGACATTTTGCCAATTAGAAAACCAGGGCATGTCAGGAATTACCCTTGAATTTAGGTTATGAGTGCATTTCTCGGGAGTGTGCAGGACATGATTCCAAATAAGGATCAAAGGAGTGAAGCACAAGGTTGCAATATGCATGGTCACCTTTTAAATTCACAGGGCCTTAACTTCTAGGCTATTGCGGATAGTATCAGGCTACATGATGATGATGATGATGATGATGATGATGATGATGATGATGATTTCATTTTATTATTTATACCCCACCTATCTGGTTGGGTTTCCCCAGCCACTCTGGTGCAGCTTACATCGTATATAAAACATAGTAGAATATCAAATATTAAAAACTTCCTAATTTGGGCTGCCTGCGGATATCTTCTAAAAGTCATGTAGTTCTTTATCTCCTTGACCTCTGAAGGGAGGGTGTTCCACAAGGAGGGTGCCACTACCGAGAAGGCCCTCTGCCTGGTTCCCTGTAACTTCACTTCTCGCAGGGAGGGAACCACCAGAAGGCCCTCAGAGAAGGACCTCAGGAGCATTTATCAGAAACCATTTTATCCAGTGTTGCTGAGGGAAACGCGAGAAAGCAAAATACTGTTACCAATAACAATAGTTAATACTATTAAACAGTTAGTGTTGCTATATATAATTACTATGAGACATGATATTATTACAAATACTAATACTAACAAATTTCAGTGTGCATTTTAAGCACATCCAGTGCTGCATTGGATTGTGGCCAGTGCAAATCTTTTATAGTGCTATCCTATGCATCATTCTCCTCTGAATCCTATACACTCCCAGGTATGTATATAGGATTGTGTACTCTGGGGTACTATCTCAAACCAGTGTGACTGCTTTTGCCTAAGTTACTTACAGTAAATTCTGGTGTATGCCTAAAAAAATATTTAATCACTTTTATTTTATTTATATCTATATATTTATAATTAGAATAAGCCTATGGATTATGATTTTTAATTCTGAAATCAATCATATATTAATTTAACAGTTATTTTTACTATCAGCCAACTGTAAAATTTTATATTTTACTACTATGGTAACATAATGAACCATTAATTTCCGATTTGAAAACCTGTATACTGGTGAATTTGTAATTCCCTCTTGCACATGGTTGAAGGGATTTTTTTTTCCAAAGCATGTCTAATACCGCAGAAGATCTGTCTTAGTGTTTGATGATAATTAGCTACAAAATTAGCCAGCTAGAAATGTTATTTATCAAAACACCACTGAGTCCTGGAAAGACTGAGAAACTCTCCAATGGAGTGTTTTCAGACATGGACAACTCTGTTGTATGAGGTTTGAATGACAAAGTATTGATTAAAAGTCTCTCTCAATTACATCTCCACCCCCACCCCACCCAGTTTGAAAAAGGTAAAGCAAAAAACGCTTATGCTATTTGCGTGACCATATAGGAGCAGATTCCCTTTGCAAGCAGATGTTGCCACTGATGCAGCTTGCTAATAAGAAAGTGCTGAAATTGGATATATATTCATTCATTCATTCATTCATTCATTCATTCACATTCATAGTGCCTTTAAGACTGAGGGGCTCTAATCCAACACAAAACACTCAAACCAGGGAAACATAATGGTGTCTAGACCCAACCAGTAGGGATGATCCACTGCTCAGAGAGAAGGAGCAGGTTGCCCCAAATCCAAACTCCTATCAGAAGCAGCTTGCATGGTGGGGAGAGCTGCTAGCCTAGATTCCTGGCAGGTGAGTTGCAGCAAGGTGGCAGAACCAATCCAAGATGCCTGCAGGTGCATTTGCGCCACACTGACCTCCAGGTCGACTTCCCCTCTCCCTCTCAATAAGCAACAGCAACCCTTTGTTAGTCATTTATAAAGGTGCTTATACAGGGCCAGATTTAGGTTTTATAAGGCCCTAAGCTACTGAAGTTAATGGGGCCCTTTATATGTCCAGCTGTCCTTCGTCAACAACAAATTGTTGCTTTTTTGTGTTGAATATATGCTATATGGTAATTTATGGACCTAATAGGTGTCTAGGGACGCGGGTGGTGCTGTGGTCTAAACCACAGAGCCTAGGGCTTGCCGATCAGAAGGTCGGCGGTTCAAATCCCCGCGACGGGGTGAGCTCCCGTTGCTTGGTCCCTGCTCCTGCCAACCTAGCAGTTTTAAAGCACGTCAAAGTGCAAGTGGATAAATAGGTACCGCTCCAGTGGGAAGGTAAACAGCGTTTCCGTGCGCTGCTCTGGTTCGCCAGAAGTGGCTTAGTCATGCTGGCCACATGACCCGGAAGCTGTACGCCGGCTCCCTTGGCCAATAAAGTGAAATGAGCGCCACAACCCCAGAGTCATCCACGACTGGACCTAACGGTCAGGGGTCCCTTTACCTTTAATAGGTATCTAAAGCCATTTGCACATGTTGCCCTGCAACCAGTCCATGCAGAATGTAGGCACCCTATATATATAGAAATGAGCAAACCAGTGATGTTTTAGGGAGCAGGCTAGCAGGTGCGGTCCATTACTTACATCACAGGAGCCTACACAACACAAAACACTGTTGTTGTATGTAGGTTTTGTCTTATTTGTTTTTTATCTTATATTATGGAAATGTACACCCAGTTTTTTCCCTCCTTTAAATTTTTTGGGGTCCCCCAAGAGAGTGGGGTCCTAAGCTATAGCTTGGTCAGCTTATACATAAATCCAGTCCTGTTCTTAAATATTTAAGAGATACAGTGGTACCTCGGGTTAAGAAATTAATTCGTTCTGGAGGTCCGTTCTTAACCTGAAATTGTTCTTAACCTGAGGTACAACTTTAGCTATTGTGCCATTGTCTTATTGTGCTATTGTGCCATTGTCTTAGCAAAACCCACCCTCTTGCCAAAACTGTTGGGATGGACACTGCCATTTGACACCTTCTCTCCTGGACCAGATGAAGGGGAGGGGATTTTTTGACAGCTACATGGGCACAGGGCTGGGGAGCTTTACAAACCGGCCTGTGTGTCACAGCCCCAGTCTTGATTGGGGCCCCTAATTACACCATATATGTTAAATATCTTCATACTTTTCTTGTGGGTGGTACTGTATGGATGAGTCCCATCAGCATAAGGAGTTCCACTTGCACAAAGGCAATTCCCTCTCCTCCCCTCAAACACACCTTCTGCCCATGGGTGTGGCCGGGGGGAGCAGCTGCTCCCCAAATCAAGTAAATATATAAAAATACTTAACTAACTGAGCAATTGCATCACAGATAATTCAGTCCCGTCCCCCCCGGCAACATAAAGTCTAACCCCTCGCCCTCCCCAGAGCTGCTCCAGGAGTGGGGTTGCCTTATTTCTGGGCACAAAAGTTGTTGAGCTTTTTTTTGGGACGTATGGCAACCACATCCTAATATTTGTATGTATGGACATCCCTTTTGTGTTCCAGAATCTTTTGTATTTTTCCAATCCTTTCCCTTTGTACCATTGTCTCAACAAAAACCACCCATTTCCCCAATGCTGTTGTTTGTCCTGGGATATGTAGCTCACGCCCCTTCATGGATCACTGCCTTGTTGTGGCGAAGGGGCTTGAATTACTCAGGAAGCTATGGACAGGTCAAGATGGACAGGTCATAGTGGAGAGTTTGGACCAAACGTGATCCACCTGGAGTAGGAACTGGCAAGCCACTCCAGTATCCCTGCCAAGAAAACTCCATGGACAAAGACAACAGGCATATAAAAGATATGACGCTGGAAGATGAGCCCCTCAGGTCGGAAGGCGTCCAACATGCTACTGGGGAAGAGCGGAGGACAAGTACAAGTAGATCCAGAGCTGATGAAGCGGCTGGGCCAAAGCCGAAAGGACGCACAGTTGCTGATATGCCTGGAAGCGAAAGGAAAGTCCAATGCTGTAAAGAAAAGTATTGCATAGGAACCTGGAATGTAAGAACCATGAACCTTGGAAAGCTGGATGTGGTAAAAAATGAGATGGCAAGAATAAACATTGACATCCTAGGCATCAGTGAACTAAAATGGACAGGAATGGGCGAATTCAGTTCGGATGACTATCATATCTACTACTGTGGGCAGGAATCCCGTAAAAGAAATGGAGTGGCCCTCATAGTCAACAAAAGAGTGGCGAAAGCTGTACTGGGATGCAATTTCAAAAATGATAGAATGATCTCGATACGAATCCAAGGCAGACCTTTTAACATCACAGTAATCCAAGTTTATGCACCAACTACCAGTGCTGAAGAAACTGAAATTGATCAATTCTATGAAGACTTACAACACCTTATAGAAATGACACCAAAGAAGGATGTTCTTCTCATTATAGGGGATTGGAATGCTAAAGTAGGGAGTCAAGAGATAAAAGGAACAACTGGCAAGTTTGGCCTTGGAGTTCAAAATGAAGCAGGGCAAAGGCTAATAGAGTTCTGTCAAGAGAACAAGCTGGTCATCACAAACACTCTTTTCCAACAACACAAGAGACGACTCTACACATGGACATCACCAGATGGGCAACATCGAAATCAGATTGATTATATTCTCTGCAGCCAAAGATGGAGAAGCTCTATACACTCAGCAAAAACAAGACCTGGAGCTGACTGTGGCTCAGATCATCAGCTTCTTATAGCAAAATTCCAGCTTAAACTGAAGAAAGTAGGAAAAACCACTGGGCCAGTAAGATACAATCAAAATCAAATTCCTTATGAATACACAGTTGAAGTGAAGAACAGGTTTAAGGATTTAGATTTGGTGGATAGAGTGCCTGAAGAACTGTGGATGGAGGCTCGTAACATTATACAGGAGACAGCAATGAAAACCATCCCAATGAAAAAGAAATGCAAGAAAGCAAAGTGGCTGTCCAATGAGGCCTTACAAATAGCGGGGGAGAGAAGGCAAGCAAAATGCGAGGGAAATCGTGAAAGATACAGGAAATTGAATGCAGATTTCCAAAGAATAGCAAGAAGAGACAAGAGGGCCTTTCTAAACGAGCAATGCAAAGAAATAGAGGAAAATAACAGAATGGGAAAAACCAGAGATTTGTTCAAGAAAATTGGAGATATGAAAGGAAGATTTCGTACAAAGATTACCACAATTAAGGACAAAAGTGGAAAGGACCTAACAGAAGCAGAAGACATCAAGAAGAGGTGGCAAGAATACACAGAGGAATTATACCAGAAAGATATGGAGGTCTCATACACCCCAGGTAATGTGGTTGCTGACCTTGAGCCAGACATCCTGGAGAGTGAAGTCAAATGGGCCTTAGAAAGCCTCGCTAACAACAAGGCCAGTGGAAGTGATGATATTCCAGCTGAACTATTTAAAATTTTAAAAGATGATGCTGTTAAGGTGCTACACTCAATATGCCAGCAAATTTGGAAAACTCAGCAGTGGCCAGAGGATTGGAGAAGATCAGTCTACATCCCAATCCCAAAGAAGGGCAGTGCCAAAGAATGCTCCAACTACCGCACAATTGCACTCATTTCACACGCTAGCAAGGTTATGCTTAAAATTCTACAAGGCAGGCTTAAGCAGTATGTGGACCGAGAACTCCCAGAAGTGCAAGCTGGATTTCGAAGGGGCAGAGGAACCAGAGACCAAATTGCAAACATGCGCTGGATTATGGAGAAAGCTAGAGAGTTCCAGAAAAACATCTACTTCTGCTTCATTGACTACACAAAAGCATTTGACTGTGTCGACCACAGCAAACTATGGCAAGTTCTTAAAGAAATGGGAGTGCCGGATCACCTCATTTGTCTCCTGAGAAATCTCTATGTGGGACAAGAAGCTACAGTTAGAACTGGATATGGAACAACTGATTGGTTCAAAATTGGGAAAGGAGTACGACAAGGCTGTATATTGTCTCCCTGCTTATTTAACTTATATGCAGAATTCATCATGCGAAAGGCTGGGCTGGATGAATCCCAAACCGGAATTAAGATTGCCGGAAAAAAATATCAACAACCTCAGATATGCTGATGATACTACCCTGATGGCAGAAAGTGAGGAGGAATTAAAGAACCTTTTAATGAGGGTGAAAGAGGAGAGCGCTAAATATGGTCTGAAGCTCAACATCAAAAAAACTAAGATCATGGCCACTGGTCCCATCACCTCCTGGCAAATAGAAGGGGAAGAAATGGAGGCAGTGAGAGATTTCACTTTCTTGGGTTCCATGATCACTGCAGATGGTGACAGCAGTCACGAAATTAGAAGACGCCTGCTTCTTGGGAGAAAAGCAATGACAAACCTAGACAACATCTTAAAAAGCAAAGACATCACCTTGCCGACAAAGGTCCGTATAGTTAAAGCTATGGTTTTCCCAGTAGTAATGTATGGAAGTGAGAGCTGGACCATAAAGAAGGCTGATCGCCGAAGAATTGATGCTTTTGAATTATGGTGCTGGAGGAGACTCTTGAGAGTCCCATGGACTGCAAGAAGATCAAACCTATCCATTCTCAAAGAAATCAGCCCTGAGTGCTCACTAGAAGGACAGATCCTGAAGTTGAGGCTCCAGTACTTTGGCCACCTCATGAGAAGAGAAGACTCCCTAGAAAAGACCCTGATGTTGGGAAAGATGGAGGGCACAAGGAGAAGGGGACGACAGAGGATGAGATGGTTGGACAGTGTTCTCGAAGCTACTAACATGAGTTTGGCCAAACTGCGGGAGGCAGTGAAGGATAGGCGTGCCTGGCGTGCTCTGGTCCATGGGGTCACGAAGAGTCGGACACGACTGAACGACTGAACAACAACAACATGTAGCTCACGATTCTGAATCTTCTGTGCATACCTGTTCTTCCTTTGTGCAGAAGATTTTTTATTTTATTTTTTACAGTTGCAGTAGAAGCAGCAGTTCCATACAGACCTCTTCATAATCATATTAATTCCTCCCATCAGAACGTTGCAAAGTATTCATTTGCTTGACTTTGCCTCTTGATTTTGGCCCAGAGCCGCCATTCCTCCTCCCGCCCCAATTGCTGAAAACTTTCATGGAAAACTGGCTTCTCCCACATGAGCTCGTTTATGCATCAAGATCTTCTGAGTCATTGCTTGGAAATGTGTCAAATCAAGATCTACTAAGTGCCGTGCCTCTGAAAAGATTTTTGATGGCGAGTTCCATACATGCTGAGTCATCGTCTTCAAAAATCCTAAGCACATTTCTGCAAAAAAAAAAAGAATACATTCTGAATCAAACAATTTTGAATCACTAAGTCAATCCAAATTAAGTCACATTGTGTAAAAGTACCAAGCTGTATACATTTATTATATGTTACATCAGTATTTGTACAAAAGAGGAGCTGTTATTCTAAGAAGATTCTGAATCATGATCTGCAAATGTGCTAAGCCTGTGCAAATAAGTCTGTCAGCAACACCCAAATCACCTTGGGGACGTGTGTCAAATCATGCTATGATTTCTGAGTTCCAAAATGCTGAGTTACTGTCAGAAGGTGCTACCAGGCTCTTAAGCCGCATACACAGCATGTTCAGCATACTATGTTGTGAGTCATATCAAAATATGACTCAGGAAAAGTGTTGAACTAAATCCAGACCCTCCAAGTGTCCCTGTATTCCAGAGACAGTCCTGGATTTACAGAAGCCATCCTGGTTTCTGATTTGATCCTGGAATGTCCTGTTTTTCCTTAGACGTCCCTATTTCCATTGGAGAAATGTTGGAGGATATGGAATTATACAACCCCCAAGCCGTCTGAAGGCAGTCCTGTATAGGGAAGGTGTTGTTGTTGTTGTTCAGTCGTTCAGTCGTGTCCGACTCTTCGTGACCCCATGGACCAGAGTACGCCAGGCACGCCTATCCTTCACTGCCTCTCGCAGTTTGGCCAAACTCATGTTAGTAGCTTCGAGAACACTGTCCAACCATCTCATCCTCTGTCATCCCCTTCTCCTTGTGCCCTCCATCTTTCCCAACATCAGGGTCTTTTCTAGGGATTCTTCTCTTCTCATGAGGTGGCCAAAGTACTGGAGCCTCAACTTCAGGATCTGTCCTTCTAGTGAGTACTCAGGGCTGATTTCTTTGAGAATGGATAGGTTTGATCTTCTTGCAGTCCGCGGGACTCTCAAGAGTCTCCTCCAGCACCATAATTCAAAAGCATCAATTCTACAGCGATCAGCCTTCTTTATGGTCCAGCTCTCACTTCCGTACATTACTACTGGGAAAACCATAGCTTTAACTATACGGACTTTTGTCGGCAAGGTGATGTCTTTGCTTTTTAAGATGCTGTCTAGGTTTGTCATTGCTTTTCTCCCAAGAAGCAGGCGTCTTCTGATTTCGTGACTGCTGTCACCATCTGCAGTGATCATGGAACCCAAGAAAGTGAAATCTCTCACTGCCTCCATTTCTTCCCCTTCTATTTGCCAGGAGGTGATGGGACCAGTGGCCATGATCTTAGTTTTTTTATGTTGAGCTTCAGACCATATTTTGCGCTCTCTTCTTTCACCCTCAGGGAAGGTGGGTTATTATTATTATTTTATTTTTTATTTTTTAGTTTAGTGTTTTATTATGTTTTTGTATGTATTTGAAGCCACTCAGGGTGGCTGGGGAAACTCAGTCAGATGGGTGGGGTATAAATGATAACATTATTTTCATTATTATTATTATGGAATAGGGCATGCTTATTTTCATCACAGAAATGTTGGTGGGTATACTAAATCTGAGGCCTGCTTTGAGCTTGAGACTGTCCTGTTCCCCCTCCCTGTCCCTCTGGTTGACCCGGGTCCGAAATATAGATTCGCAAACCAGCCTGCCTATCTATGAAGAGATCTACACATACAGTACTAATAAGGGCTGCCTGATTTCTTTTTGAAACATTTTACAGTTATTCTTCTGTGGCGATTGCAAGATGTACTGTTTCTACAATGGATACTTTGTTTTCTTTCTCTGTATGGTGTGTTAAAGTGAATTATAACAAGATTTTTTTTAAAAAAAAAGAAAGAAAAAGAAAGCACGCCAATGCAAATAGATAAATAGGTACCACTGTGGCGGGAAGGTAAATGGCATTTCTGTGCACTCTGGTTTCTGTCACGGTGTTCCATTGCGGCAGAAGCGGTTTAGTCATGCTTGCCACATGACCTGGAAAGCTGTCTGTCGACAAACACTGGCTCCCTTGGCCTGAAAGTGAGATGAGTGCTGCAACCCCATAGTCACCTTTGACTGAACTTAACCGTCCGGGGGTCCTTTACCTTTACCTTTGCCTAGTTCTGATCCACACATGGCTTCAGTATAAGTGACTTGGACAGCTCTGTTCCAGAATGTAGAGTGAAAAAAATACCCCAGGATAATAAATACTGGGCTGATCTCCATGAGCTAAGCATTACATGCAGCCCAGTGCTTGTTCTTCGGGGGGAATTTCCTGTGCAGTATTTTAGAGTAAACATTTATTTTGACTTTTCTTTAGAAAGTGGAGTGGAAAGTCATTCCAATAAGTACAGTAGATTACTGATATGTCTGCACACAATGCAGATCAAAAGAGAGTTTTAATCGTTACGGCTCGTTTTAATTACTACTTGACACATTGTCTCTATTGTCCTTCCTCAAGTCCCTCTTTTGAATGAAATATTAAAGACGAGCCGCAGATGAAAATATGCACGGCCAACAAAGGAAATGGCTTTGAACTCCTTGCAGAGATTTATTGTCCACATTTTCTTTATGAATATTTATTTGCCATAACGAAAGCAATTCATTGAAGAGAAAACACGACGACTTGTTAACGGAGCATTTGCATACACTAATGGTTAAAAGCAAGGAAGGTGGTGGTGGGAAGTAAATGTAATGGGTTTTCATCATGCTAATTCTACATTTTTGTTCCTATTTACTGTAGCTAATTCCAAACGTCGGACATGTAAAGGAAGGAAGCTGAGCCTGGCTCAGAGAATCAAATAAAGCTATAAAAGGACAACTGATCTGTTTCTCTGTATATGTTGAGGGTGAGATTACTGTACTGTTTTAACCCTCATATTGTTCTGCTTTAGGTCACATGCACAACACACATTTAAAGCACATTTAAAACATATGGTTCCCCCTCCAACGGTAGTTTACCTCTCACAGACCTATAATTCTCAGCACCCATCACAAACTACAGTTCCCAGCAGAGCCGTCTTAAGGGGATCTGCCGCCCTGGCGCGGCTATCCCTCCGGCGCCCCCGCCATGCCGCCTCCCTCCCGCGCTTGCCGCCCCTTGGGAGGGGTGTGGGCGAGCGGGGGGTGAGGGGCGTGGCGCTGGAGCGGCGCGGGGCTCTGCGCGCCCTTCCAGCGCTTCCGGGATGGGAGGCGAGGGCGGCCGGCTCGCGCAGCTGGACGGCGCGGCGCTGCTGGGCAGCTCGCGCTGCATCGGGCGGGCGGCCGGCTGCGCGCGGGAGCGCGAGCCGGCCGCCCTCGCCTTCCAGAGCCCCAGCTGGAGTGCTGGAAGGTCGCGCAAAGCCCCACGCCACTCCAGTGCTCCAGCTGGGGCTCTGGGAGGCGAGGGCGGGCGGCTTACAGCCCGCCCGCCGGCGCGCGAGTGCCCGCCTGCCCGTGGGGGCAGGGGCGGGTTGGGGAGGAGGAGCCCGGTATGCCGGCGGGCTCGCGGGGGCGCCCCTGGGGCGCCCAGCGCCCTGGCGCACCGCGCCACCGGCTTCTATGGATGAGACGGCTCTGGTTCCCAGATTCTTTGAGGACAGTCATGTGCTTTAAATGGCTTTAAATGGATGGCATGCATGTTGACCTTAGATTCACCCTACCGATATGCTTGCTGAAGGCCTCTGCTGGTTTTTAAATTCCTGTTTCACAGAATCATGAAGGTATCTTTGTGGTCTTTCGATATACAATATTATATTTCTTCTTCTTCTTCTTCTTCTTCTTCTTCTTCTTCTTCTTCTTCTTCTTCTTCTTCTTCTTCTTCTTCCCAAAAGCTAAAGGGTGGTGCATTCATAGTTCTCCCCATGGCCATGCCATCCTCACAACAATACCCTGCAAAGTGGTTGGGCTGCTTCTGCCATAAGTGTGTGAGTCAACTGGCAACGGTGCCACCCCAGATCAAAGATGAACATCTTCTCAGTAGTGGCTTCCTTCGTGTGGAACACCCTCCCTTCAGATGTCAAGGAGATAAAGAACTACATAACTTTTAGAAGACATCTGAAGGGAGCCCTTTATCAGGAAGTTTTTAATGTTTGGTGTTTTGTTATGTTTCAATATATGCTGTATGGGTGGGGTAATAATAATAATAATAATAATCCATTTCCATTGAATGTAGACTTTCAAGGGCACTTGGCATCTTTCAAGGATGTGTCATGGACCCAGAGCCTGCTTTCTCTTGTTTATCAACAGGGGGAGCGGGGATGAAATGATTCATAGGATCTGATTCACTGCCCAAAACGTAAGATTTCACTGTAATGGGATACATTATAAAAAGCTATTATCAAGAGAACTGAAACATAGCCTTAAAATGCCTTTGCAGTACCCTTACACTGTCACTAATGTAAGTTGACATATTTGTATTCATTATCCTATTTCTCCCCCCTTTTAATATATTTCAAATCCTTTATTTTCAGCTAAAAATAGTGTTAGGTTGGCAGTGAAAAACTTCCTTCTGGTGGGCAATTCAATTAAGGCGGCCATTAGGTTTGCATAGAAGGCTAAAGGAAGACAGGCAGACTTTGAGGTACTGACATAATATGGCCTTGATGGGAGCATGTGCTGCATTCTGGCTGTAGCTCGGTGCAGGCCTACATAAATGTGCATTGTAGTGTTCAGCTTCTGAAGTTACGAAGACCTGAATTAATTGTTTGATTGTTGCTCTAATGATGAGGTGTTTGTAGAAGAATAGAAACCCTTGTCGGATGACTTAAGTAGATACTTTAATTCTTGTCCAATACGACATGGATTTATATCTCGAGGAACAGAAGAACAACAATATGTTATTTTCAGATTTATATTTTACACTTTGTGCAGTGCCAGATTTATGTATAAGCTAAGTAGGCTGAAGCTGGGGGCCTCGCCAGCCTGCCCGCTTTGCGCATGCGCATAATGATAGGGTGCCCACTTGCCCTCCTTCTTGACATGGAATGCTCTCTATTGGAGTCTCCAGGTCCAGGAAAAATACCATAAGAAGGGAGAGCAGGGACCTTGAAGTTCCCAACAGCTGTTAATCAAGCAAGCAAGCAAGCACATAGGTCACCTTTGTCACAGGATGCCTATGTCCTGGCCAGGCCTGCACCCAATCTTGTTTATGTACAATCTTGTTTGTTCTAAGTACAGTAAAACCTCTGTGAACACCTGCCTCGTCTAGCATCCATTCCAGCGAACGTCCGCGGCAAATCCAGAAGTACCGGAACAGGTCACTTCCAGGTTTGCCGCTTGCGCAATCACAGAAGCACTAAATCGCACTTCGTGCATGCACAAAAACACAAACCACTCTGCGCATGTGCGTAGTTACAGCGCTTTGCCCTGCATCCTTTTCAGCTAGCGGCTGTGGCTCTGGAATGGATCCCAGCCGCACAACAAGATTCCACTGTAACCAAATTATATTATCAGCATATACAAGCAGAAAAGTTGTTTTCCTTCATTTGCAAGGAATCGTACAAAACAAAGTGGCACTAATAAATAAAAGTTCCAGGGTGGCAACAGAAAGCAAACTAAAAATGCTTTTGCAGTTCATCAAAACTATCCAGCAATATCAAGTTATAGGGAAACTAGTGCTATTAACAGTAACCCTTCTAGTTGGTTAATTGATTTGGCAACTTTCATGCACATGGCGTCTGATGCTAATTCCCCCTCAAAGAGTTAAATGATAACTCATCAGAGGCAGCTACAGTTGCAAATGGAAACAAAATATCTGTGAAAGGAAGAGGAGTATGTTTGCTCAAGTGTGTTGCAGGTAGAAATACTGTTTGTAATGAAGTGATGGCAGTAAATTGCTCGAATTAACAAATAAGAAAGTTTTGAGAATTTACATGCTAGATTAAAATTGATTAATTAATTGAGAAGGGGATTGTAAGAAAAACACTGGGGCCCAGTTTGAATACTGGTGGGCAATCTCCTCCTTTATTTCTACACTGTGGCTGCAGACCAAATCACCTGTCAGGAGAGCTATGAGATTCAGATGAGGGTCAGATGCCTTGTCAATCCCAGCACGTATATAACAGGAAGACTGGCCTGCCCAGGCCTGCGGGGCCTGGAAGTGACAAACTTAGACAAACAAATTTTGGTGAAGTGTGGGATGATTTTTACTATCAGGAAGGCTGGGGGGCGGGGGAACATGGGACTCTCAAGAGTCTTCTCTAGCGCCATAATTCAAAAGCATCAATTCTTTGGCGATTAGCCTTCTTTATGGTCCAGCTCTCACTTCCAGCCTTCTTTATGGTCCAGCTGTGGTTTGTCATGCAAGCTGAGCAAACCTCTGCAGATCCGTGAGAGTGCTGATGTCTTCTGGCATCAGTCGCAGTGATGTTCGGGCTGAAGAATGCATAAGCAGCTCCCAAATGATCACCCAGGAGAGAGGGAACATGCCAGTCAGGCATGTGTCTCTACCAGAGTCCTCCTTGCGAGTAGGCTATTTCCTGACATACATTACTACTGGGAAAACCATAGCTTTAACTATACGGATCTTTGTCATCAAGGTGATGTCTCTGCTTTATAAGATGCTGTCTAGGTTTGTCATTGCTTTTCTTCCTAGAAGCAGGCATCTTTTAATTTCGTGACAGCTGTCACCATCTGCAGTGATCATGGAGCCCAAGAAAGTAAAATCTCAAGTTGGGGGCATTGCCCTTCAAATAGTGTGTGTGTCATGTCATGTGATGGATTATGTGGGATGTGGCTCCCCCCCCCCCCCAATATTTTAATCAAGTTGGCATCCCTGGATTGCCATTAGGAAGAGGAGCTGAAAAGCCCAGCAACTCCATGTGCAGAAAATTAAATATAATCTCCCATGTGCTGGTGTACGGAGCATGGATAGCATCGTTACCCAGGCGCCACTAGACATTTAGATATGTAGGCACATTATATAATTTCCCTTCTGAAAGTGAGGCTATTGTCATAGACAGAAAAGTGTTATTTTAAAGGAATGGTGCTGATGTGGCAAGTCACAGTATATGTATTCATGAAGTTATTTGCCAAGGCTTGAAAGGTCTGGCGACCAATCAAACTCATCCTTCTATGCAGCCCATTTTGAGATGCTCCTTATACAATGACTGCCAGTTACAATTTCATTAGCACTACATTGTTGCCATGGCAATGTGATACCAACTCAATTGATGGGCTTTTCATCATGGGCTTATTACGGAATTTCTCTTTCCATCAAAGACACATTATAGGAAAGCTGCCAACAGACCCTATAATCTAAACTTTAACAAGGATTTCTTTTGCACTACGAGGTGGAATATCTTCTTTGTGAAATCCAGACTGGGCTCTAGACACAAAGAGAGGAGAATTGTGATGTGACACACATGTCAAGGTCTAACTTGGGAATCCAGGAGAGTTGTAGTGTTTTGAACCTGGCAGCAATGTACTCTGCTGCTTTATACCCGAAGCATGCGATGATCATATGTTGTGGTGTCACATTTTCTGAGAGAATATTATAGTCTAGGGCACTTCCTTTGTAATTCAGTTTTTACAGAGGATCTTCTGTGCAAGCTAATGTCACCAACCTTCACAGTGCTTGCTATCATTTCCCATTGGAAATTAAACCAGAATCCCATCGAGACTGAAGGCTCAAGTCTTCTCTGCGATTCTAATTGCTATTGTTCATTGAGAATGTGAAGAATGTACCTAGTTAGTGAACCACAGGAAACATGTATGGTATTTCCATGATGACCACATGCTCTCGGGAATCACATTTTTTAAAAAAGCTTCTAGTCCTCATGGTAGCAGGAAAACTGCAAGGGCATTTATTTTATTTAACAGGATTTATATACCACTGAATCATGAAAAACTCTAAGCAGCAGACATAAAATATAAAATATAAATGTGATCTTAAATACCAGTTGACCTTAAAAAGTGAAAATATGAACAAAATCAGCTTTCAAATCTATAAAATAAGATTACACTTTAAAATATATGTCAAATTGCATTTGGAAATAATGCCTGCCTTGTGTCCTGGAAGATTTTATTTCTGTTAAAGTTCCCAGCTTTTTCAAACCAGCCACGCATTTTTTGAATGTAGATGTTGACTAGATGTCTAAGTAAATATATTCAGCCTGAACCTGTGCATACTTACTTGGAAGTGAGTATCACTGCATTCAGAGGGGCTTGATTTCTGCTAAGTGTACAATTGATAAATGTCCTAGGGTGTTTCAGTCCCTGAACTGCAAATGTACCTGAAAAATTAATATCTAGGCCTATTTATTTGTGCTACTGTTGTTACTTGTTCCATGGTGGCCCATTGGGATGACAAAGTGGATTGATGCTGCTCTCCCAACTGTATCACAGTAAAATCATGTACAGCTTAAGTATGGTTGGTGAATCTCTGTGTATGTGTGTGAGAGAGACAGGGTGTGTGGCGCTAGCATGGTTTGAAGATTCAGCAATTAAAAGCTGCATTCGCCCTCATCCCCAGGATCTTTCAATATATTTGTGCAGAAATATTTACAACCTTTAAGAATGTCTGGATTGTGATCTCAGTTAACTTGACCACTATCTCAAACGGAACCTAAGAATTGCTTCTCCTTTTTAATCCCACACAGGATATTAAATCACACAGTTAGCATAACAGAAGATATGCCAATATCTCCAAGTAGTTGTGTTTATGTAAATGTCATGCAAAATACATTCATTATGCTAAAACGAAATATGAAAATCCTCCAGCGTAATTTGTTCCTCCAGAATTCTTCTGTGGTGAAGTGCTTGTAAGAAATAAGTAGGGTTCTCCACCAATTGATGTTTTCAGTTGATCAGGCTTGTATCTTTCAGCTGATTACCAAAACCTCAAGATAGGTGCCTCTTGATGAGACTGAATGAAGTTTGAGATAACTTAGAAATTAATAAAGCCACCATTCATTGTTTGAAGGGAAAGCTGTCTTTCTCCTTTTTTTCTGAGTTTCCTTGTGCACCAGAAGCAAAATAAACAAGTGCATCCTTAGTTCTCAGGCTTACCATTCAAAATTTGTTTACTGTGATTCAAATTGTCCCCTCTTGGGCTGTAGGTTGTTTTATTGTATTGGCTTTAATCTGCAGAACAGCTGCTGTTGGTTGTAGGGTCTCCAGATCAGGAGAACCAAAGACCCTGAGATTTCAAAGACCAAACCTGAGATCTAGGGGCAGCCCAGTGATGTCACAGAGGGTGGGCCCCAGTGATATCACAGAAAGAGAGCCTCTTTCCTCTCAGCTACCACGTCCTTTTGTGACATCACTGGTGGTTGGCAACCAATGGCAACAGCTGCCGAGGCAGCAACACAGCCTCTCCAGGCCTAACATTGTGGGGCACCTCAGCATTGATTTATTTGTTTATTATTTATTGATATGCAATATCAATAAATTGATATGTCTTTGATTGCAGAGATATGAGGAAGCAGGAGACCATAAACCTCATTTTAAATTTTCTTGAAAGCTTTGTTTTACTAATAATCTAGCTGTTTTATTCTTTTTTGTAAGCCGCTCTGAGGTTTTCCACAACCAAGATAGCTCAGTTGTTTAGAGTATGGTGATGATGATACCAAGGTTGTGGGTTTGATCCCCATATGGGATAGCTGCATATTCTTGCATTGCGGGGGGTTAGACTAGATGATCCTCAGGGTCCCTTCCAATTCTATGATTCTATAAGAGGCATATGGATTTTATTACATGAAAAAATAAATATATAAATTTACAAACACATGCTTATGCCAACTGACATCCATGAAGTATACCAATTGACACATTCACTCTCCATTTATTCATATTCAATCCACAAATATCCTCTGGCTTCTGTTGATGGAAGGTGAATTTAAACCAGCTTATATCTGCAAGCACCAGCTTGCTTCAGCCTTGCAGCACCCACTGGTTTTCGAATGCAAACTCCACTGGCTTCCACCCACCAACATCTGCCAGCTTCTGCTAGGTCCAACACTAGACATCAACCAGCTTCCAATCACAGATATCAGCCTCTTTCAAGCCACGATCCCACTCAGCAAGAGAACTTGCCTTATTAGTGCTCCACAGCATCTCACAGCTGGAGGGTCACTTCTGTCCATCTGCCAATCCCCCTCCTGCAGGTGGAAGAAGACTGGGCAAGGCCGAATATCACAGCTGTTGCCTGCTGCATTATTTTGGAGAAGATAAAAAGGGGCACCTTGATATCTGCTCAGCTGCCTTGTGCTCCTGTAATATCACAGGTCGTCTGTAGCCAATAGCAACAGCTTGGGAAGCCTAGAAGTTATGGGTTTGCATCAGCAGCAATAAATGCTTGTTTATGATTAAACGTATTTATTTTAATAGCCCACTCTTCATTTGCACTGATACCAGGGGACCCCACAAAAAAGCTACTCTGGGGGACCTCAATCGCATTCCCTTGCAGGGAACCTGCCAATGTTGGGCAGGGCCAAAGGCAAAGGGAAAAGGAGCAACAGGGGAACACACCTCCTCCATCAGTTTATGTACCTTCCTCCAACAGGATGCATGCACACAGCCAGAGACTATGCCTGTGCAGAAACGTCCTCTGCTCCTCACTTTTTAGTCCCCTCCTGGTTCTGGAGGACAGTGGGGCAGGAGAGGATGGGGAAGCACCTGGGCCCTTCTCTTGCCTCACCTGCCTCTGACTCCTCTTCTTCCAACCAATCATGTGCTCCACCTTCCAGCTCAGAAGCTTCCCTTACCTCTGATTCTTGCCTCCTGGCTGGTACAAGTCCCCACAAACCACTGCCCCCCTCTCTTGAGTCAGACTGCGGCCCCCTTTCCCAACTTTTAAATGGCAAAAAATATAATAAGCTAGCTATTTTTGAAAATCAGTAGAAATCATAAGACTTTGGTGACCAGGAAGAAAATTATTTGTGGACAGAAATGTCCTTAGAAATTTGAAGAGAAAGAGGTAGTCTGTTTTTCTTACTTATTGCAAGCAATGGGTTATGAAAGCCTACATGGAACTGTAGTCTGCAAAAAAAAAAACCCAAAACAAAACAAAACAAAACCCACCCCCAAACATTAAAAAAGCAGCAGCAGCAGCAAGGTCTACATACTGTTTACATGGGGCTTGCCTGGAAGAAACAATTAATTTGGATATTCAGGAGGTTCAGATAATTGATATTCAATTAACAAAGGTTCTACTGGAGCAGGGGATTATTTATTATTTCCTGACTGTTGAGTAAATATTCACATTTTCCTGCTGCACTCCACTCTGCTGGCCTTGTTGCGTCGGCGCAGCCTCCGAAAAAGGCTTAGGGGATGTCTCACCAGATTTGAACTATCAATTTTTTATTAAGAAATCTGAAGGAAAGAGTTTATAATAATCCAAATTTAACTTTTTCTATTAAGATTGCATTGATTTTTACTTTATCCATTTAATATTTTAATAAAAGCTGGAAATAAGCTGTCAATGTGGATTTGATTTCATATACATATCTGATAAAAGAGTTCTGAGCTGCTGTCATTGAAACGGGGATATAAAAACTGCTAGCTCTACAACAAACATGTTCAGCTTACGGCAGAAGCTGTGCAAGGATGGTGCTGGAGTTTAAAGTTGCAGAACATCTCAGCAGGTGAGGCGGCTTGGCACCTGAGGCCACCTCTACCCAGTCCAAGGCTAACATGTTGCTTGCTGTCTGAGATGGGTTTGATCCAGACTTGGCCTTCCACAGATGGAAAGCTGCTTGAAACAGCAGGAAGGGGGAGAGTGTTCTTGTGCTTGCATCCTGCCTGCAGACTTCCCACAGGCATCTGGCTTATCACTGTGAGAACAGGATGCTGGACTGGATGAGCCATTGGCCTCATCCAGCAGGCTGCTCTCACCTTCTTGCACTTTTAAGAAACGTTCACAGAGGCCATTGCATGCAAGAGGTCTCTGGTTCGATCCCTGGCATCACCAAGTGGGCTGGGAATGAACGCTCACACCTCCCTTTGTGGGCACCCTTTGCAGGACTGCGTGGAGCACCCCCGGGCCACGTGGGACTCACCAGCTGGTTGGGCTGGCCCACCTCCCTGCCGACAGCCATTGGGGGTTCCCACCAAACCCCAGTTTAAACTTATTAGCAGGAGCTAGTGTGGTGTAGTGGTTAAGAGCGGTAGACTCGTAATCTGGTGAACCGGGTTCGCGTCTTCGCTCCTCCACATGCAGCTGCTGGGTGACCTTGGGCTAGTCACACTTCTCTGAAGTCTCTCAGCCCCACTCAGCTCACAGAGTGTTTGTTGTGGGGGAGGAAGGGAAAGGAGAATGTTAGCCGCTTTGAGACTCCTTCGGGTAGTGATAAAGCGGGATATCAAATCCAAATTCTTCTTCTTCTTCTTCTTCTTCTTCTTCTTCTTCTTCTTCTTCTTCTTCTTCTTCTTCTTCTTTTTCTTCTGAGACAGGTTGGCAGGGCTGCCTATGTGTCACTCCTGTGAAGTCAGGTTCAAGCTTGGGGGTGTAAAGGAAGCTTGAGTTTAAGCCGAGGATGCAGAGGTGGACAGCCTTCTATGCATCACTTTGGCAGGACCACCCACCTGTCAATTGCCTGATGTCATAAGGATATTGGGTGGTTGAAAGTTCAAGCCGCCACTGTGAAGGTTCTTCCTTTGCAGCTCCGGCTTGAATTCAACCTGTGGCTGCAAAGAAAGAACCAGAAGCACACCGTCACCCCTCTGCTCATCAAATTATTGAGCAGATGACCAGCAGAATGGCTGTTTGTATCCCCATCCATCCTGGTTGCTGTCCCAAAACATGACAGCAGATGCTCTTACTTGTAAGTACAGAAATTGTGTTTATTAAATAGGAGTAATGGAGGAAAGGAGTTAATCCAGTCCCAGAGGTCAAACAAAGTAAAGGGTCAGCAGGGAGGCATCCAGTCTAGGAGCAAGAGCAAAGCTTCATGAGTTCAAGATTGGGGACCAGAAGTTCAAGGCTACATGGGAGCCGAGAGGATGTTCCAGTCTTTGACTCAACCACTGTCCTGTCCCCCAAACCCCAACAGCTCCTGCTGTGCTGAGAACCTACACAATCACTCATAAAAATCTTGCTCTACTTGCACCCAGCAGGAGATTGGGTGGCAATGGCAGCAGTGGCACCGTGGCAACAGGTGCCTCTTCTCAGGTGGCAACTGCACTCATCTGGGCAACACAGTCACTAACGTACCCATTTCCACTGCACGTGCCAATCTGCCGCCGCTTCCTGCTGCGCCCCATACTAGAATTCCCAAGCAGCAGTGCAAGAATACACATGCAGGAAAAACAAGCGAGAAAGATAATTTAGAGCTTGCAGTTCTGGAAGTCCAATTGCGATTTGAGCCGAGCAAAGTTCAGCCATCAGGAATGGCCAATGATGCAGAGCTGGCCAGTTTGGAGCACGGAAAGCAGAGCTACACGTAAGGAGCACGTAAAAAGTTCTGCCCACAGAGAACCCAAATGTTACATGAGCCAGCCTTTCTTTTGTCCTTCTTAAAGGAAGTGGGGTGAGTCTGTGGGAACCAGAATGTTGCTTTAATCGCTCTGTATCTGCTGTACTTGCAGTTTATTTATTTATTTACTTGTTTTATTGCAGGAACATTGTTAATCAATTAATTAATTTATTAATTAATAATTTATTATTTGTACCCCGCCCATCTGGCTGGGTCTCCCCAGCCTCTCTGGGCAGCTTCCACCAAACATTAAAATACATTAAAAAAATTAAAAAGGGGGGGGGGATTCTGAGGTTTCATATTTAAAACAGAAGAATGTAAGGAGAAGCCACGGTGAATCATATCAAAGGGCCATCTCATCCATCATCCTGGCCAGTTGGGTGCTTCTGAAAAGGCTATATCATCTGAAGACAAAAGCAAGTCTGTGTACTTTTGCTGCAAGGCCAACACACACACACACACACACACACACACAGAGAGAGAGAGAGAGAGAGAGAGAGAGAGAGAGAGAGACCCACACTTCTGTTTTGCTGCCTTATGCTCCACAGGTTTTTCCTTTTTTCTCCCTTTCCATTGAGCCTGACCCAGGGTGGGCTGCAGCCGTCCCACAGTAGCTCACAAATTCTGCTTTCTGAATAGAAACAGCCAAGTAATAACTGCCGGTTATTGACGTCTGACATGTTTTTGAACTACTCTGCAGCAGATGACCTGGGCAACTTGCTATTAGCTTTGTACTTAATAACCCTCAAAGCTGATAGAAAGGCACACTGTGAATGAATCAGAATTAGCATATAAATGATAGCGTATGAGCTCAGCAATGCGCAGGGGCCCCCGAGTATAAACTTCTCTCATCATTTCCTGTGACACATGCATTCAGCATGTGCTCCCGGGCTCCACATGCTGATGTTCTGTGAAGTTACTGCATCCCATTGCACACGGATTAAATCACTGCTTCGTCGTGATACTTTCCAGCTCTGGTAGGTCATGGTGGCTTTTGTGCATTGTGCCGTCATAAATCTCAATCCAGTCTGACGGCACCCCTGATTTGCTTTTGCCTTTCGCTGATGTCATCCTGTCACTCTTATTTATCTGGGTTGTGATATTGTCTGGCTCCATGTGTTCCAAGTCTGTCCTGTGACCCAGCTGCATATTTCTAATAATTCTAAACTATTATGGAGATGTAACAGTAAATAACTAGCATATGTCTAAGTGGCAGGCATGACGGAATTGCAGTTGCTTCGTAAGTTAACTCCAGAAACAGTTGTGAAATTTCTCCAGAGGTGGCTCCGTGTATGTTCAGGCACATGCTTCTCTTTGGGTCTGTCTACATGTGCATGAACTGCCCACTTGCCGGTTTTTCTAGCTGTTTGACAGTATGGCTACATATTTCACGGGTTTTCATCTGCATGAGAAATATTTTCAAGAGGTTTGAGAAGCAGAAATACTTCATACTTTGATATTTCTAATAGTCTGTAGCTGTGGGACACTTATTGCTACCCACCATTGACTGAGGCTGTCCCGTGTCCCCCCCCCCCACTTCAACTTCTACCTCTGATTCTTGACTTATCTCTGTCACCGACTCTCCCAGCCCACTAAGCTCTATTACTTCTTCAGCCTTTGGAGAACAGCCTTTACCAAAGGTGTCATGGGCTTTGAAGATGCCTGAACTCAGGACAAAAGGGAGAAACATGCTAAGAGGATGGCATGCTTGGCAAACCCTCATTGTGATCAGCTCCCACCAGGAAACCTATGTCTCCACTGTGGAAGGATGTGTGGATCCAGAATTGGCCTTCACAGTCACTTACGGACTCACTGTTAAAACCATGTTTATCAAAGACAATCTTTCTCGGCTCTGAGTGACCGCCAAAGAAAGAGAGAAGAAGACTTCTTCAGCTTCTGACACCTCTTCCTCCCAGTCTTCTCCTTCTTCTCCCTCTGATGACTCATTGTTGTCCCACCACCAATCCCTTTACTCTGACCCTTCTTCCCTTGGGGGTTCCCCAGCTGGTTCCTCCCACCATTCTTCTGCACTCAGCCAGTCCATGACACCCACCTGTTCTATACATGAAACCATTGTAGCCATCAGGTGTGGGACAAATGAAGATGTGACAATGAGGGAACACACCTTGATTGATCCTTGGCAATGGGGGGGGGGTTCACTGATGACACCAATCAACTGATTGGCAGTTACAGTGAGCCCTGTGGAATTCCTTTTGCAGGAACAGTTTAATGTTTCCTGGTGTTGCCTTTCCATTCTGATAACTTTGCTATTTGAAAGGCAACATTATTCTAATGCCCAACTTGTTTGGAGAGAAAGAAAAAAAGTCCCTTACTTTCCCTATATCTTCCATTGGCTTAATCATTGCTCTTGTAACTTTAAATGATGTATTGATTCTGAAGGAATTTTGGGACCATTTAAACAAAGGTTACTGAAGCACAGAAGATTTTTCTGCAGAACGTAGGTGTTTCTCGCTTTTATTGCAGTGATCTCGATTTTGTCTCTTAAATGCATGAAATCAAGCATATTTGTTTTGCTCTAGGTGGATGAAGCAATTGCTTCTCTCTCTCCCCCCCCCCCCCCCGATTTTCTCTTGAATATACATATTTGCAGAGAGAAGTGGCTGTCCATAAAGGATGTCCTGTGCTTTAAGGTGTTTTGCTGTCCTGTCCCTTGGCCCCTGGGCAATAGGAAGCTGAGCACACTGGGAGCCCTGGGAAGATTGGCAACTGATTTGGATGGAGCACTGGAGAAAGAGAGTCGGTGCAGGCATGGAGTTAACTGCAGAGTTGGAGCCAAGAAGTCTATCCAATATGGTTCTGAAGGTATACAGCTAAACAAAGAGATGTGGAGAGTGGAGAAGGAGGGAGGGAAGAAGGTAGGCAGGGAGACAGGGCAGGTACAGGCAGCCTGGCAGGCAAGGGGCACCTGGAGCAAGATTACAGAGCCATGCAGACAAGACAACAGCCTGCCTGTTGAAAAGATCCAGATCTCATCAAGAAGCATTTACATCTACTGGTTTATGCTGATGTTAGAGATGGCTCAGGGTAAATTTACGACATCCACAGATGCTTGTAACACCATCAGACACAGCGAAGGAAGCATATTGCCAAGGCTACACTTCTGAATAAGACCCCTTACCAATTGAATTCAGTTTTCCCTGGAATATGCATTGTCAAAAGCATGGAATACAATGGCTGCTCAATATACGTATTGGTGTTTCCTAGCTTTGCACTTCTGTGGTGTGTCTTGACTGGGTTCTTCTACCTTCTTACTGTGCTTGGCTTAAATCCGGCACCATGCAACACAGTTCTGCACTTGTGTGTGTGTGAAGGTGCAAAAGAACTAGGCTGTGTAACAAAGTGCTTTCCTTTATCTCTGAAGCTTTTGGGGGGGGGGTCTATTGTTCATGCATTAAGCATGGCAATTAAAGGCTTTTTAATGATTCTGCTTTTAGCATATTTTTAAGAAACATGGTCTGAATAAATGAAAGCATTTAAGCAGCTACCTTGTTTGCTTTTCTTTAAATTATGGTTCAAGTTGGGAAGATTTTGAGGTAAGAATGAGAAACCTGTATTTATTTATTTTTTTAATGAAAATTGCTTTATCACGCCTTTCTTTGTACAGTCCAAGGCAGCTAACACAAGAATAATAACATAAAATAAATAAATAAAAATCCGTGAACATCTCTTTTTTTGGATTTTCAGAAGTGAGCAGATATCCCTCCTGAGTGTTTTTTGACTCGGGGCATTTCTTGTGAGTTGGGGGAAACTGCTCTTAAATATGATTCCTGGATTTGTCTTGCTTGGTCTTTGTGTTACCCACAACTCCTAGGATGGATGAATGAGCAATTCAACTCAGTTTGGATTTAAAGGTGAATTTACCTAATTTGCTTTTTCCTAAACAAGACATGAACTGAAACGCAGCCATCCTTCCAAGTTCACATTCTCACCTACTCAGAGATGACACAAATGAATTTGATGTCATCTTATGGGATGACATCACCAAATAAAATCCCAACCAAATGTAGAAAAGTGAGAGAGGGGAAAACTCAGGTAATTTAAGCATATATGTATATGAGAGAGAGAGAGAGAGAGAGAAGAAACTTAGCTGGTCTCCAAGGTGCTATTGGAAGGAATTTTTTTTATTTTTTATTTTGTTCAGGAAAAAAAATAGTTTTGGCTCAGCTTTAGTAAAAGCATTTGACACTGCACCTAGGAATTCTTTTTATTACTGATAAGGTCATATGTTTCACTTTATTTTCCAGTGGATAGTCATCTCACCAAAAAGCATATCATTCTAATGTATAAAGAAGACAGGCATATTTTGCTGGAACATCAATAGGGCTGGCACTCTTTTTTCACAATTATGAATCCTTGGAAGATCTTGACCTTCCGGGAATGCCTACAGCTGCGGCAATGGCCTCTGCTCCTTTCATTAACACCGACACATTTGTATTCTCTGACCATCAAGCTGCTCTTCATTTGCATGCCTGCCAAGCAGTGCAAATTCTGTCGACTGTAATTAAAAAATAATATGAGAGATGCAATATATTAGAAATAACATTTTGTGGTTCTGCAGTACCTTCTGGCTCAAAGAACTGAGATACATAGTAACTCCATTATGGACCTAGAATCTGACTGCTCTTGGTCTTATCAAAGATGTAACCATCAACATGAGAATGCTGTCCTTTGCATAGGTTACTTTTCATAGTTAGCTGCAGGATTGGTCCTCATGAAAAACCAGCAGCCATGGCCCTGATATTCTGGCAGCGGGAACCATGCTTCTTCCTCTTTGGGCCACTGCAGCAGGTTGCCAGGAGGAAGTTGGCTGTAATGCCACCACTTCTGGTGGCCAAAGGGCGGTATTGTAGTTACCTGCCAAAAAAGAATCAGGCGACATACGGAGCCAACATAATTCTACCTGGTTCTATGAAGCCACTGTGGCATGTCTCCTAATTCTGCACCATTATCAATGCTCACATGTTTCAAGTTTAGTTAGTGCAAAGTGGAAATATTCCACAAGCTACTTACAGGTACAGCTCCCTTCACCTGAAATTTGTACAAAGTTGAAATGCTATCTTTAAACTTCTTGCTGTCGCAATTTGTAATTTCACCTTCATTTCTTTAGCAATGGGTCTTAAACATATGACCTGGAACACAGGCAGGAAATTGTACTGAATGCCAAGTGAGTGGAATTCTGCTTCCATAGTGGGACTTTGCATTTCTCTACTTTCCCCACCTGCCCCCCAAATTGGGGGATCCTCTGAAGCTGATTTTGGGCATGCACCAGTCAGAACAGTCACATTGGTTATGATCCTGGGTGTCCCTGTATATAGGTAAGATGGGGGTTCTGTACCTTTGGTTTCTTGGCAGAAGAGGAAATATTGACTTCTGAAATTCTTTCTTCTGCCCTCCTCATTCTTTTTTTCTTTTGTGCTGTGCCTTTTAGATTATAAGCCTGAGGGCAGGCATGCACAGCCTGCATGTTAGTTGACGTTATATGAGCCAGCCTGGGAGTGTTTTTAGGATGCAAATAAACCATGAAACGAAATAATATGACAAGTAGGCTTACAATTCAGTCACAAGAACTACCTGCAATATTAGCTGTGACAAGAAGTAGTCCTTGACCAAAGTGAATTTTACAGAATGTCTCGGGCAAGTGACTCAGAAGAATGCACTATGCCCATCATTTTATAACACCAGTTGCCAACTGTCCCACTACTGTCAAAGGTGCAGGATGGAGCCATGGTCTTCTGTTGCCACATCTAGTCTTCCTACACATAGAGTTCTCTGCTCTGACACAGCTGCAGCAACATCCCTAGCAAGGCAATCATGTTGTCACATTATGCAACACTTGCAATTCATTTCAAATATTAAGCACAGCAGTTTGAATGAATATAGCCAGTGAGTGGAATATGTTTAGAAAAGCATGGAGACAGCCTACCCTAGCTCCTAGGATTGAAGCAAAATCAACCTCATTTCTTTTTTGCTAAAAAGGGTCAAAATTTGCCTTCCCTATTCAGTTATTATTATTTTTTTGCAAACACAATGAGAGAATTTTGATTCTGTTCTTCTCTGCACCATTACCTTCTCCTCCTCCTCACCCCATGCCCCAACAATCTCCCTCATTTACCTACCACACTCAAGTTCAATCCTATTGGCTATGGGGGCTCAATGTGATTTTATGGATAATATTGACAAGAGATAAAGAGATAACACCTTGTCTGCTGGTAGACAAAATCAGGTTGGGCACCTTACCTAATGAAGAAGGAAAATGGAAACAAGAAGCTGTAGCAGTCAATGAAACAAAAAGATGAAAAAGAGCATAAAAAAACCAAACAAACATGATGCTTTGTTTAGGTGAACATTTGATCGGTTGTGCCAAGTGTGCTAATTTTAAGTGCCTGCCCAAATCGGAGAAGATTTGGCCCTGCTCCAGCAAGTTTGACATAGGATGGTATCCACCCAACTTCTACTCAGAGTCAGTGGTGTAGCGTGGGTTGCCAGCACCTGTGGCTGCATGGTAGGTGGGAGGGAAACAGACAGAGTATGCATGCACATACAACTGCCTAACAGTGTCTGCATCACCTTGGAGATCACAGCTGCAGAGGTAAGAAAAGAAGAGTGGTTCTGTTGTCTGGAGAAGTCACTTCCTGGTTTGCATGACGAATCCATTTTCAATGGAGTCCAGTGACAGAAGTGCATAGCTGTACTGAGGCTGTACTGAAATTTTGTGCCCCTAACAATTTTGCACCCAGGGAAACTGCCCCTGTAGCCCATCCTCCCCACCCCCAAAAGCCACTGCTCAGAGCAGACCCATTAAAATGCATAAGCTTAAGGCTGCAAACTTAACTCCAGTTACCTGGGAATAAGCCCTGCTGAATTTAATAGAATTTGCTTCTGAGCAGACAGGGTTAGAATTGCACTCTTAGATTAGTCATGCCTATTAACATCAGTGGCTCAGCTCTGAGAAGGACCAGTATTAAAGGCAACCTATAAAATACTGCCTTATACTGAGCCAGACCATTGGATAATCTAGCTCAGCATTGTCTATGCCAGGGGTGGCCAACTCCCAAGAGACTATGATCTACTCACAAAGACTGGCAGTGATCTACCCCCTTTTGGGGGGTTAGGTCAAAGTTATTCACCCTTCTTTTTTTTTAAGGAAGGAAATCCCTGTTTTGGGGGGTTCAGGTCAAAGTTGTTGAGCTTTTTTTTAGGTTCTCTACCTGTTGGACATGCCTGGTCTATGCTGTCAGGCAATAACTCTCCATTGTTTCAAGTAGGACTTTCCCCCAGTCCTACCTGGAGTCACCAGAGATTGAAGCTGGGACCTGCTGTGTTGCTCTGCCATTGAGTTTTATCCTTTCACTATCCCGTCCCATCTCTCTTTCTGTACCCCAAGCTTGACTTGAGGCTGTTGCCATGATAATCTGGTGTGCTCCCAACACAACAGGGCCAATCTGTCCCTCCGGCTGCACCAATCATAATGCTCTGGCTACGTTCATGATGCTGGTTTGACGCCATGTGTCCCAAGATTATGCTGCTGCACTTACTGACTTTTGTTGCTAAAATGTTGATTCCACAGTCCACTCAAAACAGGCTCGCAGCATGAAAGCATGAATGCAACACATAAAAACCATGCCCACCATAAAATTTACAATAAACCGAATTCCACAAAGCATCAATCATGGAGGCAACGAAAAGAACAGAGCAGTTCGGTCGGCATTGTGCTCCATCCTGATGCTTATTTACTGCGGTATAATTCAGAGGGCCAGACCTTAACTCCCTTACCTGACGGTATTTTATGCCATTCCTAGTGCTTGACTGTAAAGGCATAGGGCTTGTGAGGCTGCAGTGGTGCAGAATCTCAGGCTTATCTCTACGGGAGGTCCTGACACAATAGGAAATGTTAATACAGTTCTGCAGTGAATAGTAAATCTGTCATTCTCCTATGAATGGCAAATCTGCTGTTGAGCGAAGCAGGCAGATTAGCAGAATATTGCTTTGTGGAGATCACTGGGTGTAGGCCATATAAGGCAACTCCCCCCCCTCCTCTTCAAACAGCACCTTTGTGTGTGTCAAAACATTTAATGCAAAAGGCTTAAGTAAATACAGTGAATTCACACAGTTTCATATAGCAGTCCCGGGTTTGGTCAGCTGGAGAATGGATCACCCATTGCTACAAATTGTGCCAGCATCTATGTTAACAAAAGAAGCTATAGGTTGGCACCACAACCCTCTCATTCTTTGTGCCAGTATTACATTGGTCTGGGGTGGGGGGGGAACCCTGGCATGGAGACATTTATTAAGCTGAAAGTTTGAACCAGTTTTGAATGGCTGGGTTCTGCTTTAATTTAATAATTAACCAAGACAATCAATACTTATCCCAGGGAATGGTTTGAGAATTAGGGCGGCTGAAAAAGTCTGGAAAGTCTGGAAAGCCAAAAACCACAGGAATGTACAAGGTCATAGCATTGTAGAGTTGGAAGGGACCTCAAGGGCCATAGAGTCCAACCCTCTGCAATCAATATGTATCTGGAGGAACCAATGAGATATCGGGAAAGCATGGAGAAATAGAATAAGGAGCTATACAGGAGTAGAAGCATTTTCACTCTATTTAACATTGTTCCTAGAATTTAGGTAGCAGCTTCAGATTAGGCTGGCTTCTTCAGTAAACTTGCCATCTGTTCCTTGTTTCAGTGAAAGATTTCTCATCTTTTATCAATGTGCGGTCCTTCCCAATAAAAATGCAATACTAACCTGGCCTGCTCCCTGGCTTGCTGCCAAGTTTGTTGGAATTGCCACCCTAGGACAAGAGCTCTGTCCCTGGTGGCTGATCTATGATGACGGGTTCATGCATACAAGCCATTACTCAATAATGGCAGCCATAGTAGGTGTGGCTTTCAGGTCAATAGGTGTGGCTTCTACACAGGCTTGATCTCTCTCCCTCTCCATTGGCAGAATGCCAGTGTTGCCATGTGCTAATTTGAAAAAAAAGGAAAGAACTGCAAACCAATTCCGGAAATCAGCAAATGCATGCAGACCACAAACCCTAATGCTGCCACCTTTGAAAATGATTTTGCGGCAATGTCTCCAGTGATGTTCTTGTTAAAACTCCCATTTCGAATACAAGGCTCATGAATAAAGAATAAGCTACAACTTCTTGATCCATTAACATTTTTATGAAGCACTCTGAGTGGGTGGAAGCTACGTAGAACAACAGGATCAAAGGGCCTTGAAAACGTGGCTACATGGAGATGGATTCCCTTTTCCTCTGTAGATAACAGAGTCAGTGCTGAGTTGTCAGAGGACAGCTTCAAAACTCCTCCGCCCTAAACAAATCTGTTTGGAATTGTAGAGATGTCAGTAGATCCTATCTCCATGTAAGGGGCCCATTCTCGTTACAATGGCAGTCTAAACATTGTGGCACGCCCATGATGTTCTGCTTCCTGGGAAGGTACAGCAAATGGCTCAGCCCACAAGACCCATTCAAGATACAGGTCCCCCGGTGCTGCTAACATTTACTTCGGCACCTAAGGCAGAAAACCCCATAAGGGCCTCCCCGCCTCGTTAGCAGTAGTAAATTTGATGTTGTTCAGTCGTTCAGTCGTGTCCGACTCTTCGTGACCCCATGGACCAGAGCACGCCAGGCACGCCTATCCTCCACTGCCTCCTGCAGTTTGGCCAAACACATGCTGGTCACTTCGAGAACACTGTCCAACCATCTCATCCTCTGTTGTCCCCTTCTCCTTGTGCCCTCCATCTTTCCCAACACCAGGGTCTTTTCCAGGGAGTCTTCTCTTCTCATGAGGTGGCCAAAGTACTGGAGCCTCAACTTCCGGATCTGTCCTATCCATCTTTAAGGATGGATAAGTTTGATCTTTTTGCAGTCTATGGACTTTCAAGAGTCTCCTCCAGCACCATAATTCAAAAGCATCAATTTTTTGGCGATCAGCCTTCTTTATGGTCCAGCTCTCACTTCCATACATTACTACTGGGAAAACCATAGCTTTAACTATACGAACCCTTGTTGGCAAGGTGATGTCTCTGCTTTTTAATGAAACAATCATAAATCAAATAACCAACAATTTGCTGCAGTTTTATGACACCCAAAACCTGCTTCCTGAGGCACTTTGCCTAATGGTAGGACTGGCACTGATACTTCACTCACTGCCTGGATAACATGAGGAGGACAGGGATAGGTGGGAGGAGCCTACTCTGTGGCTCATCCCCCTGCCAGCATCACCTCCTCAGGAAATTTCAGTTGTGCTGGTGTGGAAAGAAAAGTAGCATGGTGTCAGGGCGACAACAAGTTGGTGTGCTGCAGCGCAGCAGTCAGGACGAGATAAGCCAAGGTCAACAGTCCAGGTCGGAAGCCAGCCGAAGTCAGGTAACAGTATTGGGGTCAAGAGAAGCCGAAGTCAGAAACAGTCCAAGTCAGAACAAGCCAAGTCAGTCAGATACGAACCAGGAACACAGGAACAAGACGAGTACAGCAACCACGCGCCCAACACAATTGTTGCAGACGCAATGGAGTAGGGGAGTAGCTTTCTTAAGTAGTCGGCTCACTCCCACGCTTCCTATGAGCTACAGCTGTCTCTAATTGCTGCCTTCGCTTCTCAGCTCGGCGTTCTACAGCTGAGAAGGGAGGAGGAGAGGGGATCGGCTGATTCCGCTCTGGACTGGGACCTGCTCCTGCCCCCACTTCTTCCTCTAGCTCTGGTCTTTCCTCCTCCTCCCTATCAGATTCCTCCTCTTCTGAGGAATGCCGCCACCAGTCTTCCCCAGGTACGAATTCCTCAGATTCCTCTGTGGGTGCTGCCTTGTCAGGGGGGGCTTGCCACCACTCCTCCTCATCTGACTCGACCCTGACATCACCCCCCTCTCCAGAGCAGCTCTCCTCCTCCCAATCTGGTGGTCTAGGCCGAGTTGGGTGCTCCGCGTGGAAGGTTTTCTGTAGTGCTGGGGCATGGACAAGCTCTGCATCTTCCCAGGAGTTTGCCTCCGGCCCATACCCCTTCCAGGCAATGAGATATTGCAGCTTCCGCCGTCGCCACCGGGAGTCCAGGATCTGTTCCACTTCGTACTCCACTTCCCCATCCACCGTGACGGGCGGTGGTATCTCTTTGACAGGTTGATAGCGGTGTGCTGGTATCGCTGGCGATAACAGTGAACGGTGGAACACCGGGTGAATCCGCATTGTAGCCGGTAGGCGGAGCCGGAAGGCCACAGGGTTGATCTGCTGTACTACCTCGAATGGCCCCACTCTCTGTGGGGCTAACTTCTTGCAGCGACCTTTCTGCGGCAGGTCTCGTGTAGACAGCCATACCTTGTCCCCCACCTTGATATCTGCGCCAGGTTGGCGGTGAGCATCCGTCGTTCTCTTATAGTTCTCCTTGGCCCGTTCTAGCTGATCTCGTAGAAGCCCTTGTATAGCTGATAATTCTTCTACGAATTCATCAGCGGCTGGTAGCGGCAGTAATGATTCCGGAGACGGGAAGGCACGCGGGTGGAACCCATAGTTGGCAAAGAACGGGGACTGTTGTGAGGAGGCATGCAAGGCATTGTTATATGCAAATTCCGCCAAGGGAAGTAGACTCACCCAGTCGTCCTGCCGATAGTTAACATAGCAGCGCAGGTATTGTTGTAGTGTGGCATTGGTCCTTTCCGCCTCGCCATTGCTCTCAGGGTGCCGCGCGGAGGTCAAGCATACCTCCACCTTTAGCAATTGCATGACTTTCCTCCAGAACTGGGAAGTGAACTGGGCCCCTCTATCTGACACAATTTGACGGGGTAGCCCGTGCAGTCGGAAAATGTGATCAATGAACAACCGGGCTGTTTCTTGGGCGGTCGGCAGCGCCTTACAGGGTATGAAGTGGGCCATTTTGGTGAAAAGGTCTACAACCACCCAGATTACTGTCTGTTGTTGTGAGGCCGGGAGGTCAGTAATGAAATCCATAGCTATCGTCTCCCACGGCCCCTCTGGAGTAGGTAGTGGTTGTAGCAGCCCCGCCGGCACTTCTCGGGGTCGCTTGGCGCGCTGGCAAACATCACAGGCTCTGACGTACTCCCAGACATCCTTCCGCACTTGCGGCCACCAAAACTGACGCGTCACATGGTACAGTGTCTTGTACCTCCCAAAGTGACCAGCTGTCGGACAGTCATGACACTGGCGTAGCACCCTGGCTCGCAGTTCTCCGTCTGGCACATACAGAGCGTCTCTGTGATAGAGTAGACCATTTTCCTCCGAAAACAGTTCCATCCCGGGATTGCCTTCCCTTAGTGCTGCTAGTTTGTCCCTGGCGAACGGGTCTGCTGCTGTGTGGCATTGGAATTCAGAGATGGCCACGGCTGATCCCGTGGCTAACTGCAACTGGTGGGGTTGCAGAATGTGCCTCAATACCTGGTCTTGACTGGCATCCCCGTATTCTGGCTTCCGGGACAATGCGTCAGCTCCTTTATTCTGTTCGCTTGGCACATATACTACCCTAAAATGGAACCTGGAAAAGAACTGAGACCACCGGATCTGTCTCTGATTGAGGTGGCGGGCTGTCTGCCAGTATTCTAGGTTACGGTGGTCGGTACGGACCTCTATCAGGTGCTGGGCGCCCTCCAGGAAGTGCCTCCAGGCTGCGAAGGCATCTTTGATGGCTAATAGTTCTTTATCCCAGATTGTATAGTTCTTTTCTGAATCGTTCAACTTCCGGGAATGGAAGGCGCAAGGCCGCAAGAACCCTTCTTTGTCAGCTTGCAGCAACACTGCTCCAATGGCTCTATCAGAGGCATCGGTCTCTACTATGAAAGGCCGTCGGGGATCTGCATGGGCCAGGTACGCCTCGGCTGAGAACAAGGCCTTGAGGCGTACAAAGGCTTGTTGCGCCTCTTCAGTCCAGTGAAACGGTTTCTTACCCCTCAAGCAATCAGTGAGGGGTGCCGTGAGCCAGGAGTACTTGGGCAGGAACTTCCTATAATAATTCGCAAACCCCAAGAACCGTTGAAGGTCCTTCTTTGTCCGCGGGGCCTGCCAAGAACGCACACTTTGTACCTTGGCAGGGTCCATTTTTATGCCCTCTGGGGTCAGACGATAACCCAAGAAGTCTACCGAGGAGACGTGAAATTGACACTTTTCTAACTTCGCATACAAGCGATGTTCCCTCAGCCTTTGCAGCACAGTCCGTACATGTTGCACATGTTGTGTCAGATTTTCTGAATAGATCAGAATGTCATCCAAATAAACCACCACAAACCGGTCTACCAGGTCTGCCAACACGTGGTTTATGAAGGCCTGGAACGTCGCAGTTCCCGATTGTATTCCGAAGGGCATCACCAAGTGCTCGAAGCTACCGTACCGAGTATTGAAAGTGGTTTTCCATTCATCCCCTTCTCGTATACGGATTAAATTGTAGGCACCTCGTAAGTCCAACTTTGTATAAAATTGTGCATCACGCAACCTCTCTAACAACTCACCAATGAGCGGCAAGGGGTAACGGACTGGAACAATGATGCGGTTCAACTTCCTGTAGTCCATGCAAGGCCTCAACTCAGAGGAGCCTTTTTTCTTCACAAATAGGACAGGCGCACCACCCGGTGCCTTTGAGGGCCTGATGAACCCTCTGGCCAGATTTTTGTCCAAGAATTCCCGCAATGCCACCAGTTCTGTTTCGGACATTGGATAAAGCCGACTCGTGGGCAGTTGTGAGCCTGGAAGGAGGTCAATTTTGCAGTCGTACGGCCGATGGGGTGGTAACTGGTCCGCCTCCTTTTTGCAAAACACGTCTTGGAAGGCGTGGTACTCCACTGGTAGCTGACTCTCCATTCCTGTGAGAGTTCCCTCTTGTGCCCCCTGTGCTGCTGTTTCCCTTGCGACATTCCGCTTTCCCAGGCAATGATGCCGACAATACGCTGAAGCAAACACAAGGGAGCGCTGCCCCCACGCAATGGACGGGTCATGTTGCGTCAGCCATGGCATTCCCAGCACCAGCGGAGCCGCAGACATCTTGGCTAGATACAGGACTATTTGTTCTCGGTGTCCCGGTAACTCCAGCATCAAGGGTGCGGTGGCATGGGTAACAGCACCGGAGAGCAGGGGACGGCCGTCGATGGTGTGCACAGTCAATGGTACCTCCAACTTTCGAGTCTCCAGCCCTAGCTGCTGGGCTACGCCCTCATCTAGAAAGTTGTTTGAGGCACCTGAGTCGACCAAGCCCAACACTCGCACCTGGTGCCCATCTGGAAATCGTAGCAGTGCATTCAAAACCAGGCTTGGAATAGTTAACGGAGGAGGCGAAGGGGTAGGCCATTGTGGTTCAGAGATCCAAGCCCTTCCCAGCCCTGTGGCCTCTACCAGAGCTGGGAGTTGGTGTTTCCCTGTGGCTGGGGATTAGTACCAGACCCTTCCCCCACACCGGCTACAGGGCGAGAGCTGGCAACGCTCTTTGCTGGACAGTTGCGAACAAAATGACCCCCCTTGCCACAGTACAAGCAAAGTCGCTCTCTGCGTCGCCGCTCCTTCTCAGCCCCTGTCAACGGCCCCCGCACTGCCCCAAGCTGCATGGGTTCTTCAGCTGGCGGGTCAGAAGGACTTGCTCTCACCGGGCGGGGAGGTGCGAAGGGAAGAGGTTCCCCCTTCCCTGGTGGCCTGTGCGCCATCCTTCTTTCTCTCCTTCTCCCCTGCAGGCGTTCATCGATTTGGGCACTGAGTTGAATGGCGGCATCCAGGGAACTAGGGGGCCCGACCCTGGCCATCTCATCCAGTATGTCATCCTGGAGCCCCGCCTTGAAGTGCGCTAACAGGGCCTCTTCATTCCACCCCAGTTCCTGAGAGAGGAGGCAAAACTCCGTAACATAGTCCATTAAAGGCCCATCACCCTGCTGGAGCTGCAAGAGCTTCCGGGTGTTGGCTGCTTTCCTCTGTCTGTCCTCAAACATATTCGTCATGTCCTCCAGGAAACGGTCATAGTCCCTCAAGTGAGGGTGATTGCCCACCAGCATAGGTGTCACCCAACGCCTGGCAGTTCCTTCCAACAAACTGATCAAGAATGCCACTTTGGCCTCAGGAGAACCAAACTCTGCTTCCCTTACTCGAATGTACAGCATGGCCTGTGCCTTAAAAGCTGGAAACTCTTGCCTGTCCCCCTTGAATTTTGCAGGTGGTAACACAGGGGGAGGCCGAGGAGGTAGAACTCCTGCTGAGCCATGCTGTGCTTGCTGGGTGTTCACAGCAATAGTCAACTGTTCCACATGTCCTTGAAGCACCAGATTAGCTCGTAACAATTGCTGTACAGTCTCCTGCAGCTGGTCTATCTGTGCTTGTGGAGAAGGAGGAGGGGTTGTGGGAGACCCCCCAGCAGCCCCCTGTTCTGTCATACTCACAGAGCAAGAGGGTTTGTAGGCGTCTGCAATCTGTCAGGGCGACAACAAGTTGGTGTGCTGCAGCGCAGCAGTCAGGACGAGATAAGCCAAGGTCAACAGTCCAGGTCGGAAGCCAGCCGAAGTCAGGTAACAGTATTGGGGTCAAGAGAAGCCGAAGTCAGAAACAGTCCAAGTCAGAACAAGCCAAGTCAGTCAGATACGAACCAGGAACACAGGAACAAGACGAGTACAGCAACCACGCGCCCAACACAATTGTTGCAGACGCAATGGAGTAGGGGAGTAGCTTTCTTAAGTAGTCGGCTCACTCCCACGCTTCCTATGAGCTACAGCTGTCTCTAATTGCTGCCTTCGCTTCTCAGCTCGGCGTTCTACAGCTGAGAAGGGAGGAGGAGAGGGGATCGGCTGATTCCGCTCTGGACTGGGACCTGCTCCTGCCCCCACTTCTTCCTCTAGCTCTGGTCTTTCCTCCTCCTCCCTATCAGATTCCTCCTCTTCTGAGGAATGCCGCCACCAGTCTTCCCCAGGTACGAATTCCTCAGATTCCTCTGTGGGTGCTGCCTTGTCAGGGGGGGCTTGCCACCACTCCTCCTCATCTGACTCGACCCTGACACATGGGCTCCTTCCTTGTGGGCTGGGCTTTGAGAGTGCTATCTTATTTTTTTTGAGAAGAGGCTCTGAATATGCAGAGAAGTACAGTGGAACCTCTGGATATGAACTCAATTCATTCCGGAGGTCCATTCTTAAACTGAAACTGTTCTTAACCTGAGGTACAACTTTAGCTAATGGGGCCTCCTGCTGCCGCCATGCGGCCACACAATTTCTGTTCTCATCCTGGGGCAAAGTTCTTAACCCAAGGTACTATTTCCGGGTTAGCGGAGTCTGTAACCTGAGGTGTTTGTAACCTGAGGTACAACTGTATAACCTTCGGTTTTCTTTAAAAAAAAAATCATTTTATGGTAAGAAAGTTAACGCACAATTATTGATTGCATCACTTTAAAGAGCATGTATTATAGTGCACAAACAATACAAACTCTGATGAATAATTAATTGTTAATAATAAAGCATCACCACATTTAATCCATTCCAAGCTGATTTTCCATCCTGTAAGCTGCTGTCCCAAATGAGGTCTCTTTTTCTCTCTCTTGCACTAATTTTGCAACATGCTCATCCACCTAACCCTGCATACATTGGGACAGATATACTCGCTAATCATCCTCCTGAGTTCCCCCCAGCACTTTCCCCTCATCTGCTTCCCCCATCTCTTCACAGTTCTCAAAGGTTTTGTTCTGCAGCTCTGTAAAGCCTTATCCACGAGCCATCATTTGAGAGTCCCCTAATGTCCTAATCGGAAAGGTTAAAATATCATTAATATTCCATCTTGAACTTTGAAGAGCCATGACATTCAGACTAAGGCTACCTTTTGCATGGTTAATTTGGGCAATTGTGCTTGAATGTTGAGGACAGTTCCCAGCAAATGAAATGGGTCTAGAAATATAGCGTAATGAGACAGAAGAGAGACAGCACGAACCACAAACTGTTTAAGCTATGCAGCTGAAGGTTCTGTTCACAATGCTTAAGTGGCGTTCTGATGGGTTGGGAAGATGGATGAGGCCACGTGATAGTTTTTGCCAGAAGCCTAGCTTGCAATTCAAAAAACATTTACCATGCTCAGCTTACTTTTAATTATGCGACTCATTTATGGAATGTGGTACCACAAAAGGAGTTGTGCACCAGCTCAGATGGCTTTGAAAAAAAAGACCAGACCTTCCTGGGAGGGAAGCCATAACAGTCTGTAGCAGTGAAAACCATGTGGCACCCTAAGAAGTAATAGATTTATTACTATTACATGCACAATAAACCTGGAAGGCTGGGTGTTGTGGATTCCTTGGACAGCCTTTTGTGAGCCATTGGCCCAGTTTGAACATCACAGCAAACCATAGTTATTGGTTTACCCTGAATGCATCTAAGGGGATTCTTTTGCTTCTCTCTGCTTGTGTCAAAACCAGCAGTCATGGTTTTGTTTCTGTCCAACAAACCACAACATCTTATAAGCCAAATGACAAGTGAGTTTCACTTGGGAAGCAAACCATGATCTCTGTTTCAGATGTAATGCTAAGCCAAGGATCATTATATTTTTGTTTAAAGTGTCAGCAGTAGGAGCGAAACACACCAAAAGGGCACGATCATGGTAAACCATTAACTTTGGTTTACTGCCATGTGTGAACAAGGTCATTGTCACGCAGCCTTTATTAAAATGGAGGGAAAGTAACATTCTAAATGTCCTTGGTGTGATGATGAACGATCTAAAAGTTTGTAAGAAGCTCCTCAAATCAAAAGTGCTTCATAACAGATTAATAATGCACGATGCTTGCTGCATTTCAAGTGATGGCACCTCAACCACTTCCATCAGGGTTGCTATTATATTTTTAATTGATTTCTAGCAGCTCAATCTGACTCCTTCATTCAAAACACCCATTTTTTATTTTTATTTTTGCAACTGACTGTCTTCCTACATATCTCTGTAGATGTTTACAACGCAATGGAATTTCTGCATTGATTGACATGTGCCGATAGCACATAAGTTCCTTGGTGTTAGAAACAAGGGTGTAGTGCTTAGCATTTTACATTGGGCCTCACGGTGACAGGAGGCATGTAATATTCTCTCCGGGATATGTAAGTACCCATCTCCTGGATAAATAATTTAAGAAATTGTTGGGAAATCATACCCATTATTAGGATCTGTGCTCAACAAGTGCCATTTTCTCTGAATTGTATTTGTATTTTGATAGGTATTGATTTTAGGAGTAGAAGCAATGAATAATACATTTCATCTTCCTCCAGTGCTCATAACAATAAGCTGAAAGAAATAATGGAAGAAGGGTTTTCTTTTAATGGAACACACTCCTTTTGAAGACCACAGGCTGTCTTCTCCTAAGTAAAGGGTGGAATGGGAGAAAACTGCAAGAAGGCTAAAAGGAAACTGAAGACCAAAGCAACAAGGGAGTGTGTGAAGCTCAAGCTCATGGAGATCTATGCTTCTGCTGTGCTGTGGACAAGGAGGGCCAAGTAATCCCCAAGCAATGCTATTTTTCTAGAAAAAGAGGTGCCAGAACTCACCATGAATGCCTCCCTTGTTCTTCTATAATGGCAATGGTGCCCACCTGAGAGGTGCCGGAACTGAATTCTGGTGAGTTCCGGCTGAAAAAAGGCCTGTCCCTAAGCACACTTCACCTCTGATCTTTTTGCCACTGCACTGAAAAGTCAACATGATGCTCCTACTGATTTTTATTAGTATTATAATGCTGTCTGTTATTATGCTTTTAATTATTTAATTATTATGTTTTTATTCTTGATACTTTGTAATGCATTCTTAACATTTTGTACTGCCCTGGGATCTTTTGATAAAGGGTGGTATATAAATGAAATCATCAATCAATCAATCAATCAGTCTCTGGAGCTCATTTCTTAAACTGACTCATAAAGGTGGAAGTTGGTGGTAGCATGATGGTGCTCTCCTCTAGAATTTTCTGGAACTGCCAGGTCATCAGGAGCCCAGGAAGCATCTGCTCTCTAGCTGATGGATAATGTTAAGAGGGGGAAAACTGTTAGTTGAGTATAAGGAATGATATGTGAATTAGGGATAAATGTATAATATCAAGCAGCAGTGGGGGAAAGCGGAGACATATCTAGGACAAAGAGCGGGAAGTCTACTTTTTGGAAAAATTGTATTAAATTTGATGTAATTTGGCATTGATTTGTTAATTTTTTTCTGAAAACTAATAAATATAATTTGGCAAAAAAAGCACCTGTCCTCTAGAAGCAACTGCCAATTCTCATCCCTGACAACAAGTATTATTTGGTGTGGTTGCCAAGTCAAATTTCTTTGTGGCCACTTCTCACAGGATGATTTCTCAGGTCAATGTGGTTATTGGCCTTCAGGAAATTCTCATGTACCATCCCCACTGAAATCAATGGAAACAGTCCAAGAGCACACACCCTCTTGTTCATTTCAATGTGATGCACACAAAAGAAACTCCCTGAGGATTGCGTCTCTTCTTAGCTCTTATAGTCAGATATTTTTCAGTCCAAGGCACACACTCTCTGGTGGGCAACCTTCTTAGGTCCACATCTCCTTTGTAGATGGAGCAGCACATGTGACTATTCTGACCTTTGAACTGTAGACTGTATTCCAGTTTGTGAAATCTAGAGGTTTCTACACGCAAAGCTCTCCATCTAGGCAAGCAAGAATTCACAGACACATTCCAGGCAGGCAAAAGAACAAGAGGAGGGTGTGGACCAGGTCTAATGAGGGCTGTGACCAGGGGAGGAGAAGTGGCCTGAGGAGAGTCCTGAAGGTCAGGCAGAGAGTCCTGGAGACTTCATTTGCCCATGGATCTGTCAGGCATCAGGGAATCCAATCTCCACATGGCAGGTTGCCAGGAGCGAATAAGACAAGGAAAAGTTCTTACCACCTGCTTTTTATTCAATATTTGCAGAGAGAGGCTTGAGAATGCAGCCTCTTGTAATAATGGCATTGCCCCGAGTAAATCTCAACCCCACTTTTCTCCCACTACCTCATTCGTCGACAGCACCCCCCCCCCATGGTTGCCGCTTAGGGCCATCTGTCTCCGAGCTCTTTGCTCTCCTACTTTTAAGGCTTGCTGGGTTCTGGGAGATGGTGAGTCTGGAATGCTTTCTAGTGATAATGTGTCCGGCTCTGCCTCCTCAACTTTGCCCCTCATCTATCTCTGAGCTGTGACCTTCCGCAAACCACTTCTGTAAATCTATACTGTCTTCCTCTCCTCTGGAAGATTCAGGAGGAAGGGGAGGTGGTCTTCACCATTCCTCCTCTGTCCAGTCCCTGACAGGATCTGAGGTTCCCCCTCTCTGTTATAGAGTCTTTCTTTTTTCAATGAACAAAAAGATAACTTAAAAAAAGGCAATCATAAATATATTCTTGGTGGCTGAACAGGGTGGTTATTGAACACTTCCATATTTTTCCCCCACATGAGAATACAGGTGCCCTCTGTGTACAACAGAAACTCAGAAAAATATCGAGCGTGAGCATAAACGTGTTTGTGTGATTTTTTTGTGAACAGGAGATGAAAAAGAGGCAACAGCACCACTGAGCTGAAGAGCAATTTGGAATTCAGACAAATGTTTGCAAACACCGCGTTGCAGCGTCCAGCCAGCTGTATCTATTATGAAACACACCAGATAGTGATTTTTGAAGGAAGGTACATAAAGCTTTTTCTCTCCCCCCCCCCCAAATATGCTGTCTTCGATTAGAAGGGGAAATGAGATTCAACATTGTGCCATACCACAAATCACGGGCAACAAATTCAGAACCAAAGAGAAAGGGATCTAGGTTTCTGGCTAACTTGACCATCTCTCAGGTGAAAGAGACAGTGTAGGAATCGATCTATCTATCTATCATCTATGTATCTATCACCTTTATTTTCTTTCTTTCTTTCTTTCTTTCTTTCTTTCTTTCTTTCTTTCTTTCTTTCTTTCTTTCTTTCTCCAGGCTTTCAACATAATAAATTCTCACCACACACCAAATCAAGATACACAGACCCAGCCAGAACAAGAGATTTAAAACTGGATGTATATCAATAGTACACCCAGCCAAACACCAAATGAGTTAAGAGGTTCCATTTTTAAAAGGGAGCAATGTCTTAAGGAATCATCTGGCTTGAGAGCCAGTTCTTTTCATCATCTGTGCCTCAGATATATTGGAACTCATCTATTAGAGCCTTTCTGTTTTGCTGCTTCGAACAGACAGCAGTCATGGCCCATTTAAAATACAATGGCTGCTTAGGCACTTCCGATTATCGTTTGAGGATGCATCTTTTCTCCCTGTCTACATTTCAGAAAAGCTTGGCCAGGAATCAGGACACTGAATCATGGAACTGGGAGTTTTTGTAGCATGAAGGATAAACAGATGCATTCTAGTCCTTTAGTTTCTTCTCTCTAAATGCAGCAGGGTGGACTCCTTTTAGTGTGGTCAAGGATATGATTTGCTGTGTGTTAAGGAACTGGCTCAGGGCATGCTTTAAACACCAGTGGTCTTTCTGAGAGCAGGGGGAAAGCATCCGAAGTCACACACTCTTTCCGAGTCCCCAGCCGGGGCACACCACCCATCCCAACCAGCCAAGTTAAGACATGGAAAAGCGCCATGACACATCTCCAGACCCCACTTAGAGCCAGTACTTTGGATTTATGACAGAGTATGCACAAAGGCACTGTGGGTTAAACCACAGAGCCTAGGGCTTGCCATTCAGAAGGTCGGCGGTTTGAAGCCCCTCGACGGTATGAACTCTCATTGCTCAGTCCCTGCTCCTGCCAACCTAGCAGTTAAAAAGCACATCAAAGTGCAAGTAGATAAATAGGTACCACTCCGGCGGGAAGGTAAATGGCATTTCCATGCGCTGCTCTGGTTAACCAGAAGCAGCTTAGTCATGCTGGCCACATGACCTGGAAGCTGTACGCCGGCTCCCTTGGCCACTAAAGCGAGATGAGCGCCACAACCCCAGAGTCGTCCACGACTGGACCTAATGTTGCACCAGGTTGCACACAGGGATGCCTGGGATGATGGCTCCCTTGCCCCCTGCTACACACCCTGGAGCAGTGTGTCAACTGCCACACATGAAAGCAATAAGTTAGCTTTAGGGGCACAGTGTGGCATCCACAGCTATCCTTCCCTCTAGCATCCACCATCTGAAGCGGCCACCTCACTCTGCCTAATGGGATGGCTTGGCCATTAAAAAAGGACATTGATGGAAAATGAAGTGCTAATAAATGCACTTTAAGACCTTTATGGAACCTCCATTTTAATTCCTCTTCCAGCTAATTGGGAGAGGGAGAAGGGGCTCAGCAGGAGTAAAGGGCTCTACTTTTGAAGGAACCCCAACACAGGACTGTAAAATTGGAGTGTCACCACAATTCTGTGGTAGCTTATGTGTGGGTTTTTTTCCACCCAAAAGGCTGCACATTGGATCCCTGGCAAGTCTGGTTTAAAGGACCCCATATTTCTGGCTTGGGAAATTCTCCTGCCAGAGACATGTTTCTTGGCAGAGCTGCCTGCCCTGGAATTTTATGACAGAGTCTTATGTTCAGATAAAAAGAGACCACTCATTGCTTTGAAACCTGAAACTAACAATGGCTGGTGGTGGGGAAATGGGTGGTTATCTTACATACTCAATATGCATCTTCTAAACAAAATAAAAATGGATTTTCTTGTGGGGGCTTTTTGTGTTTAAAGTTTGTTCCAAAATAAGCAGACAATAAGGTTTCACTCTCCTTGCATTCAGTAAGAGGACAGCACTGGAATTATAAGTGGCTATATTTTTATACAGGAATGCACCATGAATTTCAAATATTTTAAATGTGCCTTGTTGACCAGTCTTGCCACCTCCACCTTCTGCTGTATAAATGTTTGATGTGTTTTTGTTCAATAAGTGCATGTGCTTTCCCCTTGAAGCACCGAATCAGTTCTCCCCCCCCCCCCAGCTGCACATCACCCTGGGAAAGTCTCATTGTGCAGCTGAAAAAAAAGAAAGGGGGGGAATAACAAAGAAGGAGAGGATATATTTCACCGTGAAATATTTGCTTTATAGTATAATAGAGGTTTCTGCAGCATCTGAATGCTGCATATTTTCTGCAGAGCATGCCCGAGCTATTGACAAACCATTGGTTTTATACGTCCCAAGATGCATGAATTATTACTGCTGTTCACCATTTTATACTTCTAGTTCCATAGCCTATAGCAACGCTTTCCTGTTAGCTGTTGGAGACTGTAAGGGACCTCTGGCAATGGTGGTTATTGATCAAGCAGTGTTCAGTGTTTGCCTGCCAAGTAATGGAAAGATGAGCTAATTCTCCAAAACATCATAAAACCCTCCAGTTACTGTGATTGTGATTTCTTGACTTCTTAGCAATGCCAGGTGGGAAGCCAGAGCTGGCAAACTGTCCATGAAGCCAACCCTCCGCATGTGGAATAAAACTGGCACCTGAATTCTGAGATTGATGTTGTATTATAGATGCAAAGTACACTATGCAGAAATGAAAACAGGCTACGCATTATTAACAAACATGTTGCCCAAAGGAAAGTTATTAATAAGTGATACATGGAGAAGGGAAACGAAAGACTGAGTGTGTAATCCGCTAAGCACTGCCTCCGGGCAGCCTTCATTTATTTTCCTATAGTTGTGTGGAAGTGAACAGTGGATGCATGGTGGATTGGTCCCAAAGCAGTCACCATGTTGATTAATTTTTGTGATAATCCTATACTCAGTCTTCTTAAGAGCAAAAAAGAGAGAACGCATATTATATATATATATATATATATATATATATATATATATATATCCGCAAAGAGATTCTAATGGCAGGAAAAAGCACGAGAAACGGATGCATCCTTTTATGAGCCTAGGAAATGAAATTTTGTTTCATTTTCATTTGGAACACTTTGCCAAGAGAAAATAAGAGTGCAGGGATTGTGCTCTTAATGTAAAAAGCTGGAAGCATTAAAATGATGCCACTAATTAGTGCTTAAGAGCTCCAGCATGGATGCATTTTCTGTTCACATAATACTTAAAGGCCTCGTCCAAAGACAACTAGAAAATCAATGAAGAGATTCCCATTGGGGCTTGGATTTAGCTCTTCCAAGGACTACGCCCAGGAGAATGTTTGCAAGCATAGCTCTTGTTTTGTAGGAATTATCATTTACTTCATCCTGTTGTTTTTCTCCCTTTGGCTTTTGTTCCCCATGCCAACCCAGTTTTCTTTCCCCATTCCTGCTTCTCAGCTAGGTCTTTGGGATTGTGTACAGTAGAAACCCTGTATCTAGATTCCTGATTTGGAATTGCCCCAAAGTGACTGCTTACAAAACAAAAATAATAATCCCAAAAGGGTCTTTCAACCCTATCTTTTTAAAAAATAAAATAAAAAGGATACTTGCTGAAGAAAAGCTAGTGAAAATGTATCTCCATGTCCCAATCTTGTGGCTTGCTGAAGATGCATTCGTGGTTATTTTCATGATCCCTGAATCCAGTAGCAGTCCAAACACAGAGCTGAAGGCTGCAAAGGCACCAGCTAAGGAGCTGGAGCTGGTTTAGGCTGGAGCTGGTTCAGGGCTCTGAATCAGCTGCTGGGGATCAGGGCACCATTGCAATTGAGGGACTGGGGAACTTCCTACACCACCAGGGCCTCTGGGGCCAGAGCCTGGACCCACACAGGTGCCTTCCTCTTAGCCTATAGAGCCAGATGGATTCACACATATCTCACATAAATTGTCCGGAAGTAAAGGAAATGCAAGAGGAAGAAAGTTCTGCAACAGAGGAGGGGAGGTTGTCTTCAGGCCACTGGGTTGGCCGTTTAGGGCTCTCCACAAGTAGAGGGAGCATGGAGCTAGTTTGGTGACAGAGGCTTATAGAGCCTCAGTCTGCTGTAACCAATTGCTCACTTGGAGCTATCCTTGGTCCTGAAACTTCTTTTCAGCTGTGACCTGCTGACTTGTCCCCTTATGCACACACAGTGCTCTTCTGCCTTCAAGCGTTTCCACTTTCACCACGTCTGAGGGAGAGGTTCTGTTCATGAACCTGTTTGCTTATGTCAGGGGTCGAGGAAGAGCTTTGTCTGAGGGTGGCATTTCCTCATGGGCAATCTTTCAGGAGCCACATGCTGGTGGTGATCAGAGCAACAGGTGTTACCCTTGCCTTAATACAGTAAAAGTCAGATATTTTCGCATACACCTCACACGCATTTCTCTATTTGCCATCAAGTCAAGCAAGAGGGCAAATTACTTGACGAAGGCATGGATTATGGCTATTGAGAGCTGTAGCCCAGGGACTGAGGTGTGTGGACTGGGAATGGGTGTGGACTGGGAAGAGTCCTGATGGCCACATTCAGTCCCCAAGCTTGAGGTTTCTCACTCTTGGCTCATGTGGAACCATCTCAACACATTGATATGAATGGGGAAACCAGCCACACACACACACACACACACACACACACACACAGGATCTGGGTTCCATCCAGGATCTGAAGTGTACAGCAGATGTGAGCCGATCTAAGACCATATAGACAGAGCAGAACTGAAACAAGAGTCTCAGGCCCCATGCATCCTGTACATTTAGAACAATGTTTCTTGCAAGTATGCTATGCTTTTCCACAGTTCTGTTACTTACAGGATCATCCCACTTTGAGCTTGCTGTTAAGTGTATACCGTATGGTTATTATTGGATATTATTTGCTGTAACTATGTATTTGGAACTCACCCTCCAGATGTTGCACTGTATTGCCAATGCTGGCTGGTGCGGATGGAAGTTGGAGCTCGATAGCACCTGGTTCCCTACCCATGACCTAGATCCAGCAAGGGATATTTACATGCATATGACGTGTGATGCTAATTATTTTCCCCAAGAGTTAAATGATAACTAATCAGAGGCAGCTACAGGAAAGCTATGAGATTCAGGTGAGGGTCAGATGCCTTGTCAATCCCAGCAGGTATATGAGAGGACGACCCGGCCTGCCTGGGCCACAGATGTGCCTTTAGATGAGCTTCTGGGTTGTATCCGATTGGATTTGTAGGTGCATTCCGACAGCGGCAGCTTATTACATGCAGCAAAGCTTGAGAATGGCTGGGCCAGGGAGATCATGCCTGCAACTGTCACCAGTGAAACAAAGCACCTGTGCACGTAACAGCCTGTGCAAAACACAGCAGAGCATTCTTTTAAATCTATACTTCCAAAGGACAGATGCGTCCAAAGCCTACTCTTTTCTCCTTCCATCTGCAGGCTTCAGAGAATTAGCAGCATCTGTTTCTCAGTCTATAGCTGTGGCAATGAAATCTTCTGTTATGTACAGAACCTACAGAAGCCACAGACATGTAAGTTAACTTTGTGGGAGTCCAGAAAAAATGAAATAGTGTAACGTAGCTGTACTTCCTGTTCCTCTTTGAATGCCACCTCTGGGAAGTATAGGGACAAAGGAAGTTGCCTTATTCTGAGTCAGAGTATTGGTTGCCTACAGTAACTGGCAGCAGCTGTCTAGGATTTCAGACAAAGATCTCTCCAGCCCCACCTTGAGATGCAAGGGATTGAACAAAGTAGATATTCTACTATTGAGTTGTGGCCCTACCCCCTTTCCAGACCCTTTAAGCAGGAGCAGGTAACTCATATGCCTGCCATTGGTCCCCACTCAACCAGTCACGTGCTGAAACTAATCAACCTGCCTTGCAGTGAAGAACGCTTGGTAGATGGAAGGCTGTGTAGTGGGGGAGGGGGGTGGCAGGGAAGACCTTGGAATGGCATGCATAAGAGGGATAGTGAGAAGGAAACTCCCCCCCCCTCTTTTATGACTGTGGACATAATTTTGTTTGTCTGCTCTCAAAATAACCTGCAACAACTTCAGGTATTGTCAACTGCAATGTGGCGCAGTAAATATTTGCTTCTGTATATTGCAGTTCATTAAAAAAAAACACACCATTTGATCTACTGTTTCATTCTGGAACACTCATAAAGGCAGGTTAATATTTCATAGATTTATAAGGCCAGGTCCTCAGCTGGAGAAACTGGCATGGGACCATTGATACCCGCAGAGCTATCATGGCTGATTTGTACCAGCTGAGGACCTGTTATGCTGAGGGGTGTGTGTGTGTGTGTGTGTGTGTGTGTGTTTCTGGTTTATTTATTTATTGCCTTAAAGAAGCTATTTGTGCTTGACTGTCAGAAGACAAATATCCTGGCCATGAGCAATGTTGACAGTGTGGAACTGTGTCACCTCTGGTAGAGGCTGGGAAAGCAATTGTTGACTAGTTACAATACCAGGAGCTATTTCCATCTGTCCCCATCCTCGTAACATTTCTTGCAAGGCTGCACCCAATTCCCCTTCATGTTGTAACATAGCAGGGACAACAGAATCCCTATTCAGACTGCATTCTGATTCCCCGCTTAAACTGTGACATCTCAAGGCAAGGCAAGAATCAGGAGCCTACGGAGACGTATGCTAGATTTCAATATCAAAGCAGAGATTTGGGGCTTTCATTTTTTTCCATGAGTTGCTATTGCAACATTATTGAAATGTTGCCATTGCATTACAAAGGAAATATTTATTGAATATTATTATGTACCACTGTTATTTGCTTACTTCATTGGCTGCTTTGAACACAACGTCCCTTGTGGAAAGGCAGCAAATAAAGTCCCATCTGATCTGATCTGCTCCTGGACTGCAGTGCTGCAAAGGGAGAAATAAATGCTTGATTGCTTTTTTTAGGGAAGGGCCACAGCTCAGGGGGAGAACATCTGCTTTGAATGCAGTAGGTCCCAAGTTCAGTGCCTGGCATCTCCAGATAGGGATGGGAATTCCAGTCTCAAACCCTGGAGATCCCCTGCCACTCAGTGTAGACAACACTGAGGGAAAGGGACCAATGGTATGACTGGAAACCGAGGGTCTGGAAAACAAACCTTAAAAGGAGTGCTTGAAAGAGCTGGGTATTGTTAGCCTGGAAATGAGGAGACTGAGTAGAGATATGATAGCCATATTCAAATATCTCAAGGGCTGTCACATGGAAGAGGGGACAAGCTTGTTTTCTCCTGCTTCAAGTTGCAAGAAAGGAAATTCCGACTAAACATATGAAAAAACTTTCTGACAGTAAGAGCTGTTCAACAGTGGAATGGTCTTCCTCAGGAGGTTGTGGGCTCTCCTTCCTTGGAGGTTTTTAAGCAGAGGTTGGATGGCCACCTGTCACGGATGCTTTAGTTGAGATTCCTGCATTACAGGAGGCTGGACTACATGACCACTGGGGGTTCTCTTCCAATTCTACAGTTCTATGATTCTATGTGCTGAGTGGAGAGGTATCTTTATATTAGCCTGAGAGCAACACCTGTGTTCTTAATTTTTATCTTAGTCATCTTCAACATCCTCATCATCAGCTTTAGGAAGTTTATACTAGATGAGACTATTAGTCCATCTAGTCTAGTTTGGTCTTCTCTAACGGGCAACAACTCATTTGCTACTTGGTCCTTGCTGTGGGAATTGAAGCTCAAACCTCCTGCGTGCTCCAGCATATGAACTATGGGCTCATCTCTATTGCTTTTACACTTGGTCCTCAGATTTTTGAGTTCAGAGTAATGGCATAAATATTATGCCTTTGATAAACAACCAGATACAGAAAAGGCTTTTGATAACCTTTCCTGGATTTTTTTGGGGTGAAAGCTACTGGATTGAATGGTAATGTGAGAGAAATTTGTGAGGGGAATAAATGCAATATATACAGAGCAATTTGCAAGTATAATAGTGAATGGGGTGTTAACAGAAAAACATATTATAAAAAATTAATGGCACAGGTACAGTGTGATCCCTGGTCATGTTGAAATCAATAGGATTGTGCAGTTAGGAAAGGCTAAGACAGTGACTCCTAGCAGTAAGGCATTGCAGTGACCTTTCCTCTTTTTCTTTTAGGTAGTTTTTTGATTCCTTCTTCCAAAGGGAGACGTACCTTGAGTGTTTGGACATGATGAGGCCTATGAGAAAGCAGTGTGATGTTGAGTGGTGGAAGTTAGGTTGCAACAACTTAAGCCAGGGCTTGTCGCTACGGTTGGTGAACTGTCAAGCCTTGTGGTCTCAGCTTCCCTTGAGAGAAAGCATTCCTCTAGACCTGACATCTTCAGTCAACGTCAGGCAGCTGTGGACGCGATTATCAGTACCTTGATCCTTGCTTTCCACTTCAGAGACAGAATGCTATCATTCCCTCCTCAAGAGCTTTGAAGTGCTCCACTGCTCCCTGTTAAGGGCATCTCTCCCCAACTTCCATCCTGGTGCCCTGTTGCTCTGAAGTATAATACTCCAGACAAAGATGAAGGCAAACAAATTCTCTCCTTGGGCAGTGATGCCTGACATGATACCCTAATGGTGTCTGAGCTCTAGATGTCTATCTATTTCCTTGCCGGCTCTCTTGGAAGCACCAGGTTGTCAGTTTATGCTCTCTGTCAGAGATTTCTTTTTGGAAGCCAAGGAAACTGAAAGCTGGTTCTAGTGAAATGTTATTTTGTTGATTCCTCCCCACTTCACACTTCACTTTAAAATAAAAAATAAAAATCTATCTATTGAGACTGAAACTCCATATACAGTTCCATGGCAAAGTGCATGTAATGGTACTGGGAGAGCAATGAGTTAATAATTGTAGGAGGAGCCATCCAGAGGCAACATGGGAAGAAGAACGCCATGATGTTGTTTGTGTTATGAATAAGACAGGTGACTTGCAACAGGCTCTAGGCCTCAATTGTGTTTTATATTGACATAAATGGTAGGCAGAGCAATATAAACCCCCCCCCCCCCAATCCACAGTGCTGGAAGGGGCTTGGATGGGGTGAGGTGTCCCCTCAAGTGAGCTTTGCTGGGGGGGGGGAGCTTCACTGTCAGCAGAGAAGCTTCAGGTACAATGTGTACCCCATTGTGCCCATCCAAATGTTGGGCACGCAGAGTTTACTGCAGGTGGCATTCTTGTCCGTAGTAGCCCCATAAAAGGGCATTTCAGGGTCTGTGCTGTGCCAACCATGCTGCCATCATTTGAGAGGAAGTGGCCTGATCCAGTCTGGAAACTGGTGCCCCCCTGTCCCTTACCTTCCATTAGGGCTGGGTGATGGATGCACTGCTGGCTGTGCCATTCTTTCATATTCTGCCACACTGCTGTTCAGAATTGTGCCCTACGTCCTAAGCACCAGTGTCTGTTCTTGTTGGAAGCCTGAGGGCAGCGCTGACTTTCTGCCAGAGCTGTTTCCAACTGTGTTGCACACATGAACATGTTTGCCTACATGAGTGATACAGGTGAGAACCCTGGTCAGGCTTCTGTTTCACCTGAGTCGAAGGGAATAATGGAAACACCACCCCTTTCAGCTTAAAGGCAAATGGCGAAACTTATATCAGAATGGGCATTGTTATGGAGAAAAGAGACACCGCATTGAATAATCTCATGACTGAAGGAAATTACATGAGTAAGCAGCCTCCTCTTACAATTATTTACATTGCCACACCTGCGAGCCCCTTCTTCTGCTTTCCACCACACAAGTACAGGAGATATATTGCATAATGGCAACCTTAAATGTTGCATTTTACTGGAGTGGAAGGACCTTATCAGGGCATATGACAATGAAAATAAACTTGGAAGAAATGGGGACAACCATTTATAGCACAGGTGTGGACAACCAAGGGCCCTCAGCCTAAGGGGTCAGTCCCTACTTCTTCTGACAGGAGTGTTTGTTACTCCTCAAGCAACCTGGCAGAAAGAAAGAAAGGCCTGTCAGAAAGGGAGAAATGGAAAAGGGGATGGCAGAATGAGAGAGAGAGAGAGAGAGAGAGAGAGAGAGAGAGAGAGAGAGAGATATGGGTTGGCCCCTCCCACTTTGGGCTCTGCTCATTGCTGGATTCTGCTCTTGACAGTTTACTCCCAGAGGAATGCAGCCTTTTTAGACCAGTGTTTTTCAACCACTGTTCCGCGGCACACTAGTGTGCCGCGAGATGTTGCCTGGTGTGCCGTGGGAAAAATTGTGTTTATTTGATTCCTATTCAAGAGAATCACTTTATATATAGTCAATATAGGCACAGAGTTAAATTTTTTAACATTTTCTAATGGTGGTGTGCCTCGTGATTTTTTTCATAAAACAAGTGTGCCCTTGCCCAAAAAAGGTTGAAAAACACTGTTTTAGACACACACACAACTTGTCCTGCTTAAATCTCTGACGATGCAGTGCATGATGCCCACTGATCAAAGGGGTAAAACAAGGGCATGATGATGTATGCAGGAACTGTTTATGTTGTTAATATTTTTATAAATGCTGTATTGATTCATTAATCATATTACTTATAATAAAAAATTTAATGACAATTTTATTATCTGTCCCCCGCCCACACCATTTGCCCCAGCCACTCTGGGTGGCTAAACTTTTGCTGAAATTGTGGTGTTTAGTTTGCTTGTTTTTTCAGTTGCTGCTTTGCTAATAGCATTTTATGGGTTGTAATTGCTTTATTGGTGATTTATTAATTATTTTATATAATTTATGCTGTGCTTGTGGTGTTCTATTGTGCCGTTTATTGTCTGTAAGCTGCTTGGAGATTCACTTGAATGAAAAGCGGAATGGAAATGCAATAGATCAGATCAAATCAAACTTTGGTCAGGCCTGGGCTGCATAGAAGCGGGACGTAGGAACATCAGATGCTGCCTGATACAGAATCAGCCCAGCAGCCCATCTAGCTTATTACTGTCTACAATGACTGGGATTGAACCTGGAACTTTCTACATGCAAATCATGTGCTCTACCACTGGGAGATGGCAATGGGGCCATGAGTGCAATCCTCTAAACGTCTATTCAAAAGCAAGTCCCACTGAGTTCAATGGGGCTCACTCCAACGTAAGTGGATTGCAGCTTACACAGTGCATCTGCACAATGTCATAAACCCGAAGCACCCCGCTCCTTTCCTCTCCTTGGCCGTTGCTTAGTAATAGTAGAGCATAAAACTCTTAATCTCAGGGTTGTGGGTTTGAGCCCCACGTTGGGCAAAATAATCCTGCATTGCAGGGGGTTGGATGGTTGGTTACGCTTCCAACTCTGCAATTCTGTGATTTGACCCCTACAGGGGCCACAACCAGCTCCTCAACCATTCCCATGGCTAACTGAAGAACCAGTGGGGCAAAATATGTGCGAATCTATTGAGCTTTCTATTTGATTTGGAGAACCTGGACAATTTTGTATGGGCAGGCACCTAGAGAGCCAGTGTGGTGTAGTGGTTAAGAGCGGTAGTCTCGTAATCTGGAGAACCGGGTTCGCGTCTCCGCTCCTCCACATGCAGCTGCTGGGTGACCTTGGGCTAGTCACACTTCTCTGAAGTCTCTCAGCCCCACTCACTTCACAGAGTGTTTGTTGTGGGGGAGGAAGGGAAAGGAGAATGTTAGCCGTTTTGAGACTCCTTCGGGTAGTGAAAAGCGGGATATCAAATCCAAACTCTTCTTCTTCTTCTTCTTCTTCTAGAACAAGGGTGAGGAGCCTTCAGCCTGGGAGCCAAATGCAGCCCTTCCCAGCCTGTCTGTCTGTGTCTCTCTCGCTACCACCCTTCTTCTACCCCAGGCTGCACTCCTCATTGGCCATACTCTGCACCCTCAAGTGCTTCTGGCAGGCTGTAATGTGTCCTTGAACTCTCATAAGGCCTTTTGCTTCCTGGATGGACAAGAGAGAGGGTGTTGGGGTGTGTGTGTGGAAATTAGTATTTCTGTAGAATTTACCGGTACCTTTGTTGCTCCAACTAGTGCTATACTCACCACGGACACCTCCCTCGTTCTCATAGAACGGGAGTGGCAGCCACTTAATAGGTTTTGAAACCCACCTGAAAGGTGCCAGAACTGATTTCCTGTAAGTTCCGACTGAAAGCCCTGGCTCCACCCACTTTTGCTTCTGACCACTCCCACCGCTGATAAGTGACCCCTGGAACATTGCCCTTGGGCTCAAAAGTTTACTGGCCCCTGTTACAGAGGCACTGCTGCTTTTGCCGCAAATTTATCTGCTCGTTTCCCCTTTCCCCTTTTGTAATTGTGGTGGCTGGTTTCAGTTTGCGATGTTGCATCCCACCCCAGCATTGCCTTGCAATGAAAGGCAGGTTAGAAATAGTTGCTTTTCTTTCTTTTATTTATTAATAGAAATATATACAGCATACAAAGCACATTGAATATATTAGGAAAACACAGAAAAACAACCAGCCATGTATCACAGTAATAGATTAGAAACATTTTCACTAAATTAAAGAATAAAATAAAACTGTCCTGGTTGAATTCTGCCCTTTGCTTGCTTCTAGACTGATGTCTCAACAAATCTGTTTGTTTGTTTGTTTTTTGAAGAAGAAGAAGAAGAGAAAAACATTTCTAATTGGTTGTAATTCAGAGATGCACACAGCCTGGAATTTGGATGTTAAAGGGTTGCATTCCTATCTGGTTTTCTCTAGCGTGAGGCTGAGTGGAATCAACACACAGCATGTCTTAGTAGCTCGTAATTCTAATGCTTCATTTAAAACATCCCACTTCCGTGGAGTGACAAAATACATTTCAAATACGGTTTTAAAAAAATCCATTATGAAAGATTAAAATATTCCATTGTTACAGTGAAAGCATCACAAACTGTTAAAAGCCTATTGTCAGATGTAATTTGAAAGCAGGAACACTCTCCCCACTCTCCCCACATGAGATGGAATTTAATTCAACTTTCTATACATTGCATATAAACAGCAGTTTAGACTGGTGCACATTTTTGGAAGTCACGTTTTTTTAAAAAAAAAATCATGACAACAGGTATTCCAAAGATCCAGAGATCTTAACAATGAAGCAAAAGTAAGGTGAGTACCACTTTGGGTGTACAAAGATCTTTATTCAAAAATTCTTTATTCAGTGCAACTATTTACAATATTGAAATGCCAGTGTAAGGAAGCAAAAGCTGGTTGCAGCTTCTTTAGCTGCTGGTATAGATTGTAAAAGCAAAAGGTTTGCAATAACCACATTTACTATTGACAATATTTGAAATAATTGCTCAGGACACGATGTGTTTTGTTCTCAATACAGCCCTGCTAGATAGAGAGAGGCAGGGACTGGTCCAAGTAAGGTTCATGGCTGAATGGGTTTGCACCGAGGTGTCCCTGATCCCAATCTGATCCACAATCCACTGTACTGCAATGGTCATCTGTCAGTAGTTGATTGTGCACATTTCACAACATATTAAAACAGAGACAGCATAGGCTGAGCATTGCCCCCCAGAGAACACAATTCTGCCTTTGCACTTGCTGAATCCAACTCCTTTTTCCTCCCCCCTCTTCTTGTCTATCTGCTCCTCTGCCTCTGCACCAGGCTCCTTCATTTCTCATCATCGTTCCCTCTGCTTCCTATTATTTCTGCCTTAAATCAATTTGTGTTAAACAATCACCATTGCCCATGACAACTCCACTTTATTTCTGTCTCTCTTCTGCTCATTTGGAAGCAGACTTTGTGGTGCCATCCTAACAAATGAGAGTTATTTAAAGAGTGGCCCAGTTCCCTTTTTTAAAAAACAACAACACCATGATGCTTTGATCCTGCAGCCCGATAATCCAACCAGCCTGCCCACCCCCCAGATGATCAGTCACAATAAAGTATGACTAACATAGCTAGTCCACATAGCCTAGCAGAGTGCTGTGTAAACAAACCATAGATGCTGTGAAACATCATGCTGAGCGTGGCAATAGGAAGGCAGATGGGGCTGGTTCTACGACTAGATAAACTGAAGGGTGCTTTAAGAGTGGCTGGGCAGGAGACACATCTGATCCATTGGGCAGAATCCACCAGGAAGTTATGTTAGAGTGTCATTGAAATTCCTGTCTGGGGCTGCCATCTAAAACATCTAGAGGACCCTTGGTTGAGGAAATTCTCCTTGGTTGGTAGCATCTCCCTGGAGTCTTGGGCTCTCTCAAAAGCTCCATCATCTCATCCCTGACCTTAAAACAAAACCAGAGGCTCCAGAAACCAAATCTGGGTTTTTGTGTGTGCGAAGCATGTGCTCTTCCATTCTGCTGCGACCCTTCTGACAGTTCCTGGTTGGTTGTGTTTGCCACATTGCTTATTGGCAAGGTGGGAGTCATTTCCATTTGTCTTCATCAGGAACCACCCAAAAACCTGAGCCAGCTCTAAACCTGGCCATGGTGCCCTTTGTTCTATGCTGCTTAAAAGGCATAGAGGTTGTGGCCTTGTGCAGAACAAAAGCACCAGCTTCTGAGGCTCTGATCCTGTGGACAGGATGCAAGTCAAATAAGCACCTGCCCAATCAGAGCTGAACAAGCTCACTTTGCATGGCACCATTGGACCAAGTTAGCAGATTGTCGCCATGCTCCTACAGTGGTGTAGCTGAATGTGTACTTCTTCTAGGGAGCAGGCCTGAATGCACAATTTTGAGCCAGTGCAGAATTTTGGATTTGTCACAAACGTTTAAAGCAAATTTCTAGACCTTAAGGACTCAGAGATAAAGCTGAAAACATCAGGGTTGATCTCTCACAAGCCAGCATCAGGTATAGAACTTGGGGTCCCTTCCAACTCTGTGATTCTATGATTCTACTACTCAAGGTGTGTGAATGAATGAATAAATCAATTTATTTTGGTCACTGACCAGAATGAGTGCCTCATGTTTCTTCCAGGAGCTAATGGAAACATGCTAAAACACAGATGTTCACAAATGCACTTACGTCTTCTAATTAATTTTCGTTGCGGAATTTTGTTTTTCTCCGTGCAGAAATCAGGTGGGGAGGGTTGCAAGTTTGCATATTTTCCTGCTTATGCATCACGTCAGTGCAATGTCTCTCAGGATCAAGGCATCAATGTCCGAAATACAGGTTAGTTCTCTGTTTTTGCATCCTTCTGTTCTCACCAGGAAAAAAAATCACCTCTTGCCTTTCCCAACTCCCCCATCTCATTTTACAGCTCCTGCTCTCCACCATCCCCCTCCAGCCCCATCTGAGATTATTGCCCTATCACAGGCTCACCAGAATAGTCTCCATAAGCTCCTAGTTGTGGTGTGAACATCTCCGCAAACTGGCTCCAAGTGTGGAACTTCAGAGCCCTGAATGAACTGACTGATGAACGCTAGATTGATTTGAAAATTCCCTTGATGATTTAGAAGTGGTGAAGGTGCAGTTTGTGGCTGGCGTGCTTACCGGGGCCTTCTCCCATTGTGGAACTTGTGCTGTTGGCTTCAGAAGATCAGGGAGGCATCCTATTGGCTGCAAGAAAACACAGGCTAAAGATTTGTGCAACGCATGCATTTATTTCTTTGTTATTCACCCCACATCTGGCATTCAGTTTAGAAATGCTAAGTCAATAAGTTCTTTCAGATATGATCTTAAATCTTGTCTTTTTCAACTCAGGTCTACTCATATTGATCTGGTGTTTCTTGCTTTACACCCCCCCCCCCTTCTCAAGAGCAGGGGAAGCTTTCTTTTTCATTTTTTTCTCCCCCTTTATTAGCTTACTACGTACTAAGCTTTGCTTAGTCTTCAGCTAGATAGTGATGAATGCCACAGTATTATTAGTTTCGCCATTTATGCCTGTATTTGGAAAAAAAATAAAAAAATAAAAAGAATGAGAGCATGAGAAGAGGGGAGGGGATATCTGAAAATGTGCAGGGAATAAAACCCCGAAACTGCCAGCTTTTGTAGAGATGTATATTGATTTCATCACACTGTATGTGGAATTCAGGTATTGGGATCAGAATATGATTTTGTTAAAAGGAAAATAAAAGCACCCCCTTTTTTAAAAAGCCAAGCAAACTGGAGAGAGAGAGAGGGAGGGAGGGAGGGAGAGAGAGAGAGAAGTATAATCACCCCTGGCTGTTGTAGGTCTGATAAACATCCATAGAAGAAGAGTAGAAGAAGAGAAGAGTTTGGATTTGATATCCCGCTTTTCACTACCCGAAGGAGTCTCAAAGCGGCTAACATTCTCCTTTCCCTTCCTCCCCCACAACAAACACTCTGTGAGGTGAGTGGGGCTGAGAGACTTCAAAGAAGTGTGACTAGCCCAAGGTCACCCAGCAGCTGCATGTGGAGGAGCGGAGACGCGAACCTGGTTCCCCAGATTACGAGTCTACTGTCTTAACCACTACACCACACTGGATGAACACATCACCACATGTGATTTCAAAAAGTCCACATGCCTTCATCTTCTGCACTGACTTTTTAAAGAGGAAGCTGATAAACAGGAAAGTGTGTAGCAAGTTCTTCGGGAATCAGCCTGAAGCTAAGTAAAGAGATTCTGATTCCCCACGCTTGAATCACAGAAAAATAATGTGTTGGTCACGCTACTTCTAAAAGGACAACACGAATATTCTAAAGAATACTTTTTTGGGATACCTGCCCAAATACACACAATATCTAGACAAAAAGGAAACTGTGTGTGTGTTACAGTGAATGCCCAGCATTTGGTTAATGTCAATGTTCAAAGCTGAATGCTGATAACATCTGGTGGGTTTTCTGAATATCTGGGCCCACCAGCATATTTCCTCACTTTTCAGACACACTCAAGCAGGGACAGCACATCCTGTTTCACCACCTGAGGCAAAACTGGAACATGTTGCTGCCTCTGCTTAATGGTGCCCTGTCACTGACACTGTGCCCATCTTACCCGTGTTGTGTGGCAGCACCTGAGAAGCACCCACAGCAGCACTTGACTTCTGGTGAGACCTCATGAGATCTCACCAAAGTCTCATGAGAGCTCATGCGCTCCATGAGACCAAGGTGGAAAATGGTGCTACTGCTGTGCTGCTTCTCTGCTGAAGGAGGAGATAGTGGGAAGGGGGGTGGAGGTGAGGTGGATGACACCTCCTGGGCTTCTGCCACTCAAAGCAGGTGCCTCGCCCTGCCTCATCAGTGGGCCAGACTGTTCTTCAAGTGAACACGGTTAATTCCTATTAGGCAATACTCACTGTTGATGCTGATAATCACCTAAACCTGGATGGGGGAACCTGTGGCCCTCCATAATTTGTTGGACTAGAACCCCCATCATCCCCTACTCTTGGCCATGCTGGCTGGCACTTATGGGAATCGGTGTCCAAGAAAATACGGAGGGCCAATGGGTCATCACATCTGACTCATACCATAGTTTAGTTGAGAGGTAGACATCATGGTACTCTCCAGATGCTACAGCTCCCATCTTTTGTAAAAATTGGCCATACTGCCTGGTGCTGAACATCTGCAGGTCACCACATTTCCCAGCCCTGGTTTAGTTATCAGGGTCAAGTCATGGCGAGCTTCAGGCTCATGTGATCCCAACTCGGTTCCTGGAGTGGAACAGAGCTCAGTCCTCCTTTTTAGGGGTGGGACAATCATTCAAAGTGGGGCTGGAAATTGTGAACACCACTGCTTTTATTAAAGCAGCCCCCATTCAAGGCTCCCATTTTTGAGAGCCACCAGCCATTTACCAAAGGCTCAATGAAACCTGGTTTTGCAGCCTGCCTGGAACAGAAAAAAAAAATGTTATTGTGAAAGACCCAGCAAGCCACAGCCTAGGGTTGGTAAGCTGTTTTTGCCTTGGCAGGCCATGAGTCCTAGAGACCTGAGGGTTAAACCCACCCAACAGCACAAAAAGAGAGGAACTTGCTAGATTCCCTTATGGTATTCCTTTGTACTGACATATTGCCCCCACCTGCAAATGGTAGTCCAACATTGTAAAGTTCCTCTTTCCTAGACATGAAAATCCACCTAGAAGGTTACGGCAGCTTTCCACATTTTATCACCTCCGTAATACTGTGTAACATTATTTATCTGTAGATTTAATGCAAGTTCAGTGATCTTTAAAGATTAACATTGAGAAGCGTGATATTAAAAAAATACCCAGAGGCTTTCAGAACGCTATTCGGAGCACAGAACTGCAGCCTCTCTCTCCCCCCCCCCCCTCGTCCAGTTCCTTTGTCTGGGAAGTGGCATGGATAGCATTAATAAATCAAAAATTTGTTTTCAGATCCGTATCAAGGGCTGTGAAATAGGGGTGAAATTTACAATTCCCTTCTATTCCATAATTGTTTCTATACATGAGAGAAATGTAGAATCTTCACCACAGTCACATCCCCTTCACCCTGTTTGCTCAGGGCAGCTTTCTTTTGATTTTTTAGTGTTTGGTAGCGTCACTAGAGATCATGGATCTAGTTCATTTAGAAGAGACTTGTGTGCAACATAAGGCCTGCATCCTGATCACGACACACACGGCGGAAAAGGCTGTACGTAACAGTATAACTTCTATTTTTTTAAAAAAAAACAATTCAACATATCATATTACAATACGTAATCCCATAGACCAACTTATCATATGAGCGGAACATATTCTGAGAGATTAAAGTCCAGCGGATTGATCAAGAGATACAGTCCAGTCAGTTCTTATATTAGCAATAACCATGATGTGGAATGCTCATATCAATCTTGTAATGTTCCATGTGTTGATGCTTTTGAGAATTCTAGCATTCCTTGTAAGTAGGTATCAGATGAAAAACTTGAAAGTATGGCACATGCAGAAAATAAGACAAGGGTTCCAGGATAATTCCTTGTTTCGCCCAACTGGGCTTTGTCAGCCGTGCATACTCTGCATTATATATTTTCTGCATCATAGTTATTGCTAATATAAGAACTGAATAGACCGTATCTCCTGATCAACCCACTGGACTTTAATCTCTCAGAATATGTTCCGCTCATATGATAAGTTGGTCTATGGAATTATATATTGTGATATGATATGATGAATTGTTCCTTGAACTAGAAGTTGCTACTGGAAAGAATTTTTTATTTTGTTTCAATTTTCATAAATCACTTCTCAAAAAGATGATTCCCTGCCTCGGCCCTCTGGCTCATTCAGCCAGCCCATGTGTTCCCATCAGCAATTGTCTAAGAGGTGCAGCCTGCTGTTCTTCACACAGATTTGTCCTCTGCCTCTGTTCCTCTTGGCCAGCTCACATGGCTCCTTCCACGTTGCACAGAGCAAACCGTGATGGATTTGAGCAAACGAGATATGCAATTCAAGTGCAGCTTGCCAGACACCACCGAAACACAAGGCTGTCACACCACGTGAAGAATTAGGGGACAGCAAGAGAAGCTTAGCATGCAGCACCATGAGAATGAATGTCTTTAAATATATCTTAATATCACAGTGGGTTTGGCAGCTCTAATATGAGATTGCTTTTCTTTTTTTTAATGTAAAAGATTTAATTCCAGGGGGGAGCTCAGGCTGCAACCGGTTGAAGTATGGTGAGATTAAAAATATATATAATTATGATCTTCTTAAATGATGCACTGGGCGGGGGGAAAGAAGCAGCAAGAATAAGAAGACATTTTCTTCTAGACTGCTAAATAGCTTTTCTATATATTATGATTGCAAAGAGACTTGTGCTTCAAAGCTGGAAAAGGTGAAGACCCACCATCCATTCCTCAGTGGTCCTTCCACAGTTGAACACCTATCTTAATAATCAACAATCTCATCTGGATACCAATTTGGGTGTATGGGTGGCTTATAGTAATATCTATGTTTAAAACTGGATTGGTGGGTTATTCTTATTGTTAATGGGAAATGACGTCTCCTCTTTTCTGCTGTATTTGCAATTAAAAATTAGAAGAAAAGCACAGAGTTAAACAAAGCCTTATAGGCTGCTTGGTAGTAGTCTAACCCTCTGTCTGAGGTGGGAAATCCAGAGCTAATTCCAACAGATATGTATTCTGCCTCTACTTCAAGACCTCCAGCAAGGGAGATCGCAGCACCACTGTGGGTGATTGGTTCTATGCCAGGCCTACTATCCAGAGGATTCATCTAATGTCCACATCTGAAAGGGTAGGCACGCATGGGAGCCAAAACGGAGGAAGAGGAATTTTTGTGTGTGGCTGAAAAGCAACATCTATGAACAAACCACCATAATATTATTTATCATCACCACCAGTGCTTGTCTTACAATTTGCAGACCCAGATTCTTTGGGGAACATGAACAGCCTGAGATGTTCCATACCTATTCAAAATTATGCTCCTCAGCTTTCTCCCATCAGATTTCTCTGATGTCCAGATCAGCTAATGATTCAATTCAGCCTCATAACCACAAAATGTCATATATGCCAGGGGGTCCTGCCTTTGATAGCTTCATTTCCTGAGTGCAGCAGCCTCAGTCTGTGCAGCATTTAGACAGTCAGGAGGCCTTCACTCTGTTAGATGCAAAAGTGTAAAAGTCTTAGGCAGCTTTTCAAGGATGCTTTAATTCGGGGGTGGGGGTGGTGGCCTTTTGATGTGGTTGGACTCCAACTCCCATCAGCCCCAACCAGCATGGGAATGAAGGGTGTTGTAGTCCAACAACCTCTGTAAGGTCACAGGTTCCCCATTCCTGCTTTAATCAAAGCCCCTTTCTTCCTTTTACTAGGCTCTGCCATTCTGAAAGAAGAAATTTAAAATGCTTTGGTTTGCGACAACTATATTTGTCTGTATGCTGTGCCAGAATGATCATTGCCCAACGGTATAGATTTCCAGCATCTTAGCATTGGTTTTGTGTGTGTGTGTGTGTGTGTGTGTGTGGCAGTGTGTTATAACAAGGCAACATCTGGATAACTTTGTATTGTTAACAAGGACCAGCTCACACTTGTAGCTTGCCCACCTCTGAGCAATGGATCCACCATTCATTAATTATAATTTCAACAAATGCAGATAAAAATTAAGAAGGAGTGGCGTATGAGCGTCTAGGTCACTCCTAATTTCATGACTCAGAACAGACTTCCCTGATTTATTTTATAAACTCTCTTGGGCATGGGTGTTCCAATAAGAAAGATGGAAACAACACCATAGAAGGAGTAGACACAGATAATTAAAATAAAAACCACCTTTAGACATAATCCAGATAAGTTAATCGTTTTAAGTCCCAACAATTTCAGTGGGAAAGATTTAAATATGTGCTTGACCCAGGGAAATAAAACAGACCAAGTCCAGCATGGGAGCACTATCTAGTCATATTTGTTTATTAAAAATGTCAATCATAATTCAGAAATGTGCCCACTGCAGTGCCCCATCTTTTTTTTGTGTGAGGCCCACAACATTCTGTGACCATTTTGTTTTAAATTTTACTTAATCAAAGTGAAGGTTTTTTTTTCAAAAAATACTTTTTTGGGAAGCTGTCCACTGCTATTATGCAGAAGTGCACGTCTAGCCAGATTTTAAAATAAGCAGACAGTGGTGAGGCTATATTGTCTGCAAGCTTTAATATTTTAGATGCACTACAACACAACCCATTACATGCAGATGGAATATGATGCCACTGTCGCTAGGAAATCAATTAGAGAAGTATTGTGCAATGGCTAAAAATGCGCTAGCGTCAAAAGGTCCAAAATTGCATGAGAATGACTTCTTGATTTTAGCCTGATCCTAAATAAGCTCATTTAGCAAGAATAACCAGTGAACTCAGTCGAACTCACTTGCTAGCAAGGCAGCTTAGGCTTGCTGTTGTGTATCGCTGTCTTCTCAAGAAGTATTGTGGTACAGCTAAATGCCTCTTTACAGCACTGGGTTGACAAGTTCGTGAATTTTTACTAGTTTTTCTGTACTTACATTTAGTGTGTGTGTGTGTGTGTGTGTGTGCGCGTGTGCAGTGAATATCCAAAAGATGCTCACTTGTGCATATTGGCAAATCCAGACACATTTGGGCAATGTCTGAAAACTCTTTACATCATGAATATTCACTGGGATATATCTGAAAAGAGGTCAAACACAAATCGATTTTCTGATCTATATAAAAATGGGATTGTCAGTATTCACATAAATGCCAACAGCCAATAGTCACTGTCCCATTTCAGACAATCACAGTAACATAAAGGTAGCCAGAGGAGCCAAATCCAGCTCTGAAAAGCAGGGACAGTTACAGTATGCTGTGGCTAGACCACAATTCCCATCATTCCAGAAGACTGGTCATGGTGGCTGGAGCTGAAAGAAGCTGGAGTCCAACAACAAAGGAAGGGCCATATGTTCTTCGTACTGCTTTAAAGGTTTCCCATCTGGTTGATGTTAGGCATGGGCTTACAGTACATTTCTGGGCCTATTCTACAGTGCTAGTTTTAACCTATAAAAACTTCCATGGCTCTGGACCCCCGTTCCTTATGGAACACATATTTCCATATCAGCCTACATGGAGCCTGAGCTCATCATTGGAGGACCTCCTTCAAAGTGCCATCATAGAGAGTCTTTTCTGTGGTGGACCCATGTTTATGGAACACTCTCCCCAAGGAAACTCACCTGGCACCTACATTTTCATCCTTTTTGCACCCGCTGAAGACTTTCCTCCCTGTCCCAGGCATTTGATTGCTGTACTTTTTCTGCTGCTTTGGAGAGCACCTTTTCATTTACTATTTTAACTGGTCAGTTTTTCTGGTGATTATACTGATGTTGTTGTGGGAGAAATACAGTAAAAAAAAAAACAACCTCGGTGGTATAATGCATTGCCACTTTTAGTGTTTTGCTGTTTGTCGTGTCTTTAAAATGTTATGCACTTGTTGCTGCTGCTGTTGTTGTTATTTAACAACAACAACAACAACAACAACAACAACAACAATAATAATAATAAATTATTTATACCCTGCCTATCTGGCTGGGTTTCCCCAGCCACTCTGGGCAGCTTCCAACAGAACATTAAAATGCAACAATCTATTAAACATTAAAAGCTTCCCTAAACATTGTATTTATTTCTTATATTTTCATAATAAGTTGTCTGGGGTCTCTTTTGTACAAGGTGATGAATGGTAATCAAATCTACTTTGTGCACCACCTTTCTATGAATGCAGGCTAAGGGCATATTGTAACCAGGAAGGAAATGTAAAAGAAATGCATATCTTTAATATTGCAATTGTAATATTTTGCCCAAGGGGGGAGGGAACACAGCACTTCGAGTTGCGAACATTTCACGTTATGGACGGGCCTCCGGAACGGATCCTGTCCATAACATGAGGTACCACTGTACTGGAGTCCACCAGGAGCTCAACAAACTGCCTGTCATTTCCCCCAAACTAGTTGTGTAGAACGCTAAAAATGAGAGAGGTTGTCAAGCAGGCCATGATATATGGCGAACAATTCGTCCTCAGAATCTACTGGATGGCTCACAAGCCTGGCTGTGCACAGGTTACTATCATAGAGGCAACTGCCTGCCAAAATACCAATTTGGCTGAGAGCTCATCAATATGTCACAGTCTCCATCCTTCTGTAGCAGGTTCCTCTCTTCTGACCGGCTTCCCTTCTCTACAGATTCCAAACTGACCTTCATTTGCAAGATGCTCCTAATCATACTGTCACTTTTATTTTTACATTGGAAGCTGACAGGAGTCTTCCCCCATTTTACCTGGCGATAGTCTTACCTGGGATCGAACATGAGACCTCTTGCATGCAAAGCATTGGCTCTACCCTTGAGCTACAGCCCTTGTAATTTCCCTTTTTCCTTTCTATGTCCTGCCTTTTATCACAAGAGATATCAATGCCTCCCTTTCTTCTCAGGGCTTACGGTCCTGTGATGTGCTTAGAACACAGCAGCAATGGACAAAATATATCATAACATGTACCCCAGAGCCCAGCTGAGCCACTTGTGACACTCCCAAGTTTTGGAACAGAGGAACGCAGGAAGCATTTGAGCATAGAAAGTCAAACTCTTGGCCAAACTAGCTCGGTGTTGTCTAACTGGTGGCATCTCTCTAGAGTTTCGGGCAGGGGACATTCACAACCTTTTGCATGCCAAGCAGGTGCTCTGCTATTGAGCTACAGTCTTCTCCAAAAAGCAAGCTGAAGGTACCAGGTTTGGCTTCTCCTAGCATTGTGAAAGGGAGATGAACAACTCTGTCAGTTTCAGTTTCACTCAGTTTCTCATATTTCCAATCTTAAAATCGGTTCACCACATTTCTGCACCGCTTTGAATTTATTTAAAAAATCCTCACAAAAATTGACTGGCATTTTAGCACCTATTTCTCCTAATACACACATTTTAAAGCTACTAATAACACATTTGTGCTCATTTCCCCCTAATATGTGCATTTTTTGTGCACAACCTTTGGACAGAGAACTGCTTTGCAACATTCAGAGAAGTGCAATTCTTGACGGATAGCTGGAATTTGGTCTGTGTGCTATATTAGAATGTGCAAATTAACAATGCTCCTGTTAAAATGCAAACAGAATCGAATTTATTCCCCCTTCCTAGTCACACTTGATACAACCCGGTCTTCTGTTGCATTTTTAAAGGCAATGCCAGCGCAATGCTAATCTGAAGGGGACCTCAAATTGCACTTCCCTGATGAGGCCCACACTGTAAACAGTAAACACTGTAAACAGTTCTGCTTCACCACTCAATTCCTGCCATCACCTCTCTGTTTCCTCACACGGTGCTCCCAGAAGCAGGTTGTGCCACCCTTTGCTGCATGGCAATGCCAACTCTGCTTAAACTTCCAGAGGCTAAATTCCACACAGGAAGGACTCCATTGGTCATTCCAGCTCAGTATTGTCTGCACTGACCACTAGAGGCTCTCCAGGGTTTTCAGGCAAGAGGCCTTCCAAGCGCTGTCTGGAGATACCAGGAATTCCAGAACCTTCCACATGCAAAGCAGCAGTGGTGCTCAGCGGCACAGCGGTGCTTACCTGAGCTCCCACCACCGGTGTTGCTGCAGATTACCAGGGAGAAGAGGAGAGGAGAGGCAGCGGTGAGGTTGGCATGGTGCGAATGCTCTGGTGGAGCCAATCCAGTGCTCCCAGCGGGGCCTCTACACCATGCTGACCCCCCACCCTGGTAATCTGCAGTGATGCTGGCGATGGGTAAGCAGTGCCGCACCACCACTGCTGAGAAGCTCTGAGCTATGGCTACTGAGCTATGGCCCTCCATGTTTCGCACTATGGAGGAAGAGATGTGCTTGCGGGATTTCCTTGCCTCATCTTTCACCTTGATGGGAACGTGAGGGATGTCATTTGTTGCTCTGCTTCAGAAGGCAGTTGCCTCACCACTGAGCCATGACCCTCCCCCTAACGTTGAATGCAAAGAAGAAAGTCTTTGTTCATTAGGCAAACGTTAATATTTCTATTTACAACTGGAAATGCTCCAAGTGAATCTTTATCTTTTTTTTTTCATTGTCATGAATTTCGAAAGTTATCAGAAAGGCACTCTGAATTTAGGAAGTCACTGCTCAAATCCCAGGTAAAGCGATGCACGCCAATAAACCATTTTAGCATGTTGTAGGTTTCTTTTGTTTCCGTCGCACAAACGCCCATCTACTGAGGTTTGTGCTTTCGCCTTTAATGAAATGATTAGCCCCATCAGGCTGCTGACCTGTTACAATTAAAAAAATGATGGGATTCTGTTCCCCACCCCCAAATTCAAATTCCCACCTCTTATGAAACAGAAGCACTTCATCTTCAAATGTTAACATGTCACACTAATGATAAATCTTTTCTGCTCTTGGGGGGAGGGGAGAACACTTCACTTCTTTCACATCAGTTACTAGCTGGAATATTGGAAGCTTGAATTGTATTTTCGCAACATGATTTTGAGGGCCACTTCATGCATTACGTTTGATGACATGGAGATGATTAATCGAAGAGCTGGACAAGGAGCCTGCTTTGGGGCTAACTAAATGCTAAGCATAAATGTGTGCAAGAGAAACTTCTTTTTTTTTCTTTTCAGGAAAATCACCCTAGGGAGGGGGGGGTTTGAGTGGAGAAATGGCAAGGGAGGTACTTAACCCATTCCACACCCGTACTGTCTCTACGTCATGCTTCTCCCTTCATGGATCAAATTGAACGTTGAATCATTTGGGACAGAGAAATTGTGGGCAGGGAGAGAATCAAGAACTCCCTTTCCCTCCCCATACTACTTTTCCACTTTGAGCCACCACTTCTCAAAGTTGTACAAAGGCCAGAGAAGAATGGTGTCAGGGCTGTGTGCAATGTGTCATTTGCCCCTCTGAAATGGAGGAAAACAGCATTGCTTGTGGCTTTCTCAGTCAATGAAAATAAATTGGGAAACATTGAGTGGCTTCTTGTTGCATGCACTTCCATTGTCATTCATAGATTTCAAGATACAGGGAAGCAAGGCAACTGATTAAACTAAGTTGCATTAAAGAGAGAGAGAGTATTTGTTAAATAGGCATGTTTCACAACACATCTGTCTGTCTGTCTGTCTGTCTGTCTGTCTGTCTGTCTGTCTGTCTATTTGCCTTCTCCCAGGACCCACTTTGCCAACACAGACAGGGAAAGGTTGTATCTGAAAAGGGAAAGAGACTGCAAGGTAATTCAGCATATTTGGGGAATTGGTAACCTTTGAGGAAAGTCCTCAAACACTGTCTTGGATATCAGTGCCTTTGTGAGATCAGTACTCATCACACCAATTGGCTTGCAAAATAAAAATAAAAATGAACACGTTCTAGATAACAGGGATGGGGGAGAAAATTCTGTTCAGTTTGCAGTTTAATGCAAACCTTCCTAATCTGCACTTTTTGGAGCAATGTAGGAACTAGCATGCAGTTGCCATTCAAAACTTGCACTTCTCTACATGCTGAGATGCAATTGTCTAAGAAAAAAAGTGCACAACAATGCATATTATATATAGAAACCTATACATATAGTGCATATATAGAACCCCCCCCCCGTGTGTGTGTGTGTGTGTGTGTGTGTGTGTGTGGCAAAATTGCATGTATTAAGAGAAATGCACACTAAATGCTGATGAACTTCCACAAGGACTTGTTTGTTTCTTTTAATTGCAAACCAGTGCAGAAATATGGTGAATTGAACTGAAGACTGGAAAAAAGAGGAAGCAAAATAATGGTCAGATTCGTGCCTCCCTGGTAGATGAGGCATTAAATGAAATGAAAGTGAGGCTACCATGGGATGGGGTGGGTAGCTAAGAGAGAAAAATGTGGAGAAATTGGGGACAGACATTTGTCCATATCCTGAGCTACAGCTCATAGTTGTAGCCACTTTTTTGTAAACATTCCCACCATTTGATGGGAAAATTGCAACCCGTCTGACTTGCCCTCTGTTGTGCCAAGTGGTCCTTTCTAACGGCTGATGAAGTCCTAATTTCATTACAAGTTTCCCACTCCACATTTGAGTCTGTGCTCTCTAGCTCTGGAATCACCTCAATACTATTTTTCAATAGAAACTTTTACTATTCATGATCGTAGTAGGTTGAATCCAGCAATAAACTTCTGAACTCTCACTAAAATCAACAGTGGTTGAAAGTAATAGGCCTAGGTGAGGACTGCAAGTTATTTAACTAAAGCCCTTGCACCAATAATATACTATGGTGAATGGAATCATAAAGGCCTAACATGAAGGCAAAATGCCTTCTGTATTTTCTTAGTTATTAAATACTGGTAGGGAGTGGCATCTTTTTTTTTCTTCTCCTGACAGAGTTCCTGAAAGTCAGGTAGAAGTTCCACTGTTGCAGCTTCCAAAAGGGTGTATATTTCGATTTCTGCCTGTCATTGAGCTATTCAAAGCTCACAACCTCTGGACAGGTAAAAGATGGCAAAAGCCCTAGATGTAAACAACTGTTGCGGTGTAGTGGTTAAGAGCAGTAGACTTGTAATCTGGTGAACCGGCTTCGCGTCTCCGCTCCTCCACATGCAGCTGCTGGGTGACCTTGGGCTAGTCACACTTCTTTGAAGTCTCTCAGCCCCACTCACCTCACAGAGTGTTTGTTGTGGGGGAGGAAGGGAAAGGAGAATGTTAGCCGCTTTGAGACTCCTTTGGGTAGTGATAAAGCGGGATATCAAATCCAAACTCTTCTTCTTCTTCTTCTTCTTCTTCTTCTTCTTCTTCTTCTTCTTCTTCTTCTTCTTCTTCTTCTTCTTCTTCATCCTTTGCAGCCTTCATTGCACAGTGGCAGCATTCAAAACCCCTTAAATCCCATCTGATTTGTATTCAGCTCAGACCCTTCAAATGTCCCTATATTCCAAGGGACGTCCCTGATTTACAGAAAATGCCCCAGTTTCTGATTTGATCCCAGAATGTCCCACTTTCCCTTAGGATGTCCCTTTTTTCATTGGAGAAATGTTGGAGGGTATGGAGTTATCTGACTCCAGAACCGTCTGAAGGCAATCTTGTATAGGGAAGGTTTTTATGTTTAATGTTTCATTATGTTTTCATATATGTTGGAAGCTGTCCGGAGTAGCTGGGCAACCCAGTAAGATGTGTGGGGTATAAATAGTAAAATTATCATTACAGAATGGGACGTCCCTATTTTCATCGGATAAATGTTGGAGGATATGTCAGCCATCCAGTGCTTCCCAAATAATGGAGTCAATAAGGTGAGCTGTGGGCAAATCATGGAGTCACTGAAAGAAAACTAAAGTCAACAGACAGCAGCAGCAAATGAGATAAAGCAGCAGCACTACCCTGTGAAAAAGCTCCAATTAAAGTGCCTGGGACAACTAAACAGATTTTAATGACTTCCCTGGTGCTAAGCAATGAGGTGGCCTGATGGGCTTCCTTCAAGAACATAGCTCATAACGCAACAGATAAAGCTGTGCCCCTAGCGTCACCACATCTTCCCTCTCCAATAGAAACTAAAACCTCTCAGGGGTCCACCCTAAGAACGGTGATGTGAGAAGCGGCTCTTATAGCTTGACACAAACGATAATGTTTCATAAAACAACAGGGCTGTTTTCCTAAGCACAGCACACTTAATTGGACATGGAATCCATATTTCCTTTTTTAGGGCTCCTGAAGGGTCTCCATGCCTTGGGCCGGAACTTTGGGCTCATTGCCATGGAAACGTGAGATCATATCACCCTGCAGCAAAGGTTTCCTGTTTCAGCTGCACTTCATTAGGTACCGCTTACAGGGGAAGAAAAACCTGCACCATAACAGCATCATCACGGCACAGGTGGTCTGTTTGTTTTAACTGGAGTCCGGAGGTGGGGAACTTCTGGTCTGTGGGCTGAATGGGGCCCTCAGGACCAGTAGCAGGCCTACATTTTGGGGGCCCTCAAGTTGAACTGTTATGGGGCCCCTTTGCAACCAGCAGTGAGGTCTGGGTAACCACTTTTTTCATCTTCAGTGCGGTTGTTCCACACAGTGCTATCTTTCTAGAAAAAGTGGTGCTGGAACTAAACATGAACATCTCCCTCAATCGCTTAGAAGAGCAATGGTGCCCATCTGAGAGGTGCTGGCAAGTTCTAGCTGAGAAAAAAGCCCTGGTTCCATGACAGATCACCACACGTTTACAACTTCTGTGCTACTGACGCTAACTTTGGGGTTGTTGAAATACATACAACGAAAAAATAACAATCAATTTGAGTTGCGCAACCCAAATTGGGTCTACTAGACCCCAAAAATTTAAGTAATGTGGACTATAAGTCACTTCTGGGACCCCTCTGGGATTAGGGGCCCCGAAGCTTCAACTTTATTAGTTTCATAGTAGATTTGTCCCTGCTCAGGACTCTTCCCCAAACCATGCCCCTCAAGGGCCCTTCCCCATGTCATGTTTGAGTGTTTTGACCTAGCTGGAATATTTTTTGAGCTCTGGTGATGCCTCTCTCACTTGCCTGGATGGAGGACAGAGAGAGGTGTACATGTGGAAACTTCGGCACCTGTGGCATGTGAGCCTACTGTACAAAGGTTACCTATGTCGCTCTGTCCAGTATTGCTTCTTGGCCCACCCATCACTTCCATGCGGCCCCCAGAAGGGTTGCCCACAAAGGAATGAGGCCCTTGAGGTAGAAAAATGTTCCCCACCCCCGAAGAGGGTCACAACCTCCCTGAATTCAGTTCTGATCTTTTCTACTCGTTTTAGAATAGAGTAGCTCCAAAACAAATATTGGACAACATTTGAGAAGTTTTGTTTGCACCACCAGATGATGGAAATCCAGGCAGAATTTGCTCCCATTTTTCAGGATAGTTCACCCTGCCACTTTGGGAACCTGTGACAAAACAAAACTGTCTTTCCCAGCACAAGTGTTGCCCTGCTGGAGATAGGCCTGGTGTTGTTGCAGAAGAAGGAGCTCTATACAACTCAGCTATATAACAACAGAAAGCTATACTAATCATTTCACTCTCTCTCTCTCTTTTCCCCCAGCAGTAATTTTAATTTAAGGCACTAGAGGAGATGCAATTTGGTACGATTTAAGAGCTGCATTTGTATCATTATTTCCACTCTCCTGAATCATTACTATTTCAGTAACAGCTTGGATGGAAGCCACAATCTGCACAACTCTACCAAAATCCTCCTTATCGCCATGTGCACCCAGCCCCATCACTCATTATACCACTGTAGGCACAATTGGTTAAATCCGTAAATAAGCTATTGATATACATCTTGGGGCTTGTACTAAAATCAACAGAGATACTTCAGATATAGCCAAACATAATTAAGGCGGCACTCCTCAGCAAGCTTCCTAAGACACAAGTCCTAGTGAATTCAGTAGGGCTTACTGCCAAGTTAATCATGTTTAGAAAGGGACTCTGCATCTTTTTGGCACCAGGAAAAAAAAAAACATTTTTATTTTCAGGGGCATTTTGACAGTATCAATGATCCAACCTTTAGCAGCTGTTTCTGGTGTTTGTTCTAGGTAAAAGGTAAAGGTAAAGGACCCCTGGATGGTTAAGTCCAGTCAAAGGTGACTATGGGGTTGTGGTGCTCATCTCGCCTTCAGGGGGCCAGCATTTGTCCACAGACAGCTTTCCAGGTCATGTGGCCAGCATGACTAAACTGCTTCTGGTGCACGGAGGACCGTGATGAGTGCCAGAATGCACGGAAACACCGTTTACCTTCCTGCCACAGAGGTACCTATTTATCTACTTGCACTGGTGTGCTTTCAAACTGCTAGGTTGGCAGGAGCTGGGACAGAGCAATGGGAGCTCACCCCGTTATGCGGATTCAAACCACTGACCTTCTGTTCGGCAAGCATTGGGTGTGGGGTAGATGTTCTGTGCTTTAGGTGATTTGGGGTGTATTTGCCTTGAATTTGGTGGGAATGTTTTATTATGTCGCTTTGTATATTACTTTTCTTGTAAATTGCTTTGAGATGTGTGAAGCGAGAAATGAAGTCAATATACTAAACCAGCTTTAACAGCGAAATCCTATGCATGTTCACCTGGAAAAGGCTCCATCTGGAAATATCTCACTGGTAGATCACAGGTTCCGCATTTAGAAAGTCCCAGATTTCCTTATAGGTATAATAGGGACAGGGGTTCCAAAGGAGATGACTAAATTATTTGTTTTATTGTGAACTGCGCGACAAGAATGGCCAAGAAAACCTGCTGACGTGGGGGAGGGGAGTAATAGCTCGGCAGAGCATTGTTTAAAATGTATTGTATTTTGATGTTGAATTGGCTGTAATTTGGTATATTTGGAAAATAATAAAAATTCATTATAAAAAATAAATAAATTATTTATATATGTGACAACAGCAGCTAGAATATTATATGCACAGAAATGGAAAAAAAATAAGAAGCTTCCAACGAAGGAGGGGCGGCTTTTGAAAGTAATGGACTGGGAAGAAATGGCAAAGCTGTCAGCAAAATTAAGAGATCAAAATGATGAACTTTTTGTAGAAGAATGGAGGCTTTTTGTGGACTGTTTGAAAAAGCATTACAGCCAAATGAAATCACAGGCAAGGTATGGATAAAAGCAGCAGAAGAAAAATGACAAAGTAATTGCAATAGAGAAACTTTTTTTGTAATAAATAAAGATATAATGCAGTAGAAAAGCTTTGAGTAAAAACACTATGGAGGTAAGGGTGGGAAGTCAATGTGTGAAATAATGCAATTTTTTGATTTGACAGCTATTGTGAAAATATTTGAAAAATTCAATAAAATTCTCTCTCTCTCTCTCTCTCTCTCTCTCTCTCTGTGTGTGTGTGTGTAAATGAGAAAGTTTCAGGTTCAATCCCTGTCATCTCTAGAGTATCTCCAATACTGAGCTAGGTGGACCAAATGGTCCAACTTTGTGTTGGGTACTGAGCTACAACTGTTCGCCAAATTGCTCGTTATTTAATTTATTCTTATTGTACCTTTATTGTTATGGAGGAAGAGAGGTCCATGTGGGATTTGCTTACCTGAGCTACTACAATAACTCACCTTGCCTTTTACCATTACTATTGATGCACCTGAACTGGAAGGGGAGGGATACCATTCGCTGCTTTGCCTCAGGAAGCAACATTTCTTGGGTCACCAATGTTCTACCCAGTTGCATCAGCCTCTGCTGAAGGGGCACACATGTACCCTTGGAGCTCAGGATAAAACAAAACCCTGTAGAGATCGCAGCTTGCATGGAACCAACAGCAACACAATAAGCGTCCGACTTCCAAAGCCAATTCTAAAGCACGGATGTGCTTTAGAGAAGCTATGGTGTTATAGTACTGTATATAAATTGCCCACTCTGGTCAGTGACCGAAATAAGTTGATTCATTCATAAATTGCTGGCATAAATTTAAAGAACTATTGAAATGTCCTAAGGATTTTTTTTTTTAAATTCAATAGCAAAAAAAAAATGCAGCAAGTCACTTATTGGATTGTTAGCAAGGTCAGGTATATGGGAGCAGAAGGATCTGCAGGAGAATGACACCTATGTCCCACAAGCCTTGTGGGTTAAACATTGTGGCAATTTGGCACCTGGAATGGGGGCAACAATTGCATGGATAGATGATAGATGATAGACAGTTAGATAGATAGATGCAGTGCTTTTTATATTAAAAAAATGTTTAGGGGTATTCTCATTTTCCTACTCATTTTGAAATACTGCCCCCCAATGAGGCCAAACTTAGATTCACAAAATGTTTAGGGGTATGCATCCCCCTGCGTCTCCCCAGAAAAAAACAAACAGTGGATGGATGGTTGGATGGATAGATAGATGATAGATAGATAGATAAAATCCAGTTGCCACTATGCTTTTATATGTGAATTCTCTTACATACTTTTTTTTTTAAAGAGCCACAGCTTAATGCATAAATGGAACTTCTAGAGAAGCACATGCAAAACTGAGTCCGACTGGAAACAGACGGATCTATCTCTTCATCATCCCAAGGAATAAGATGCAGCCCCACATACGTCAGCAGCCATTTTGTGAGTAGCACCCACGGCACTGTCTCACTAGCTTCCCATTGCTCCTTTGGCCTTGGGCCCCATTTGCAATGAGGGAACAACAACACTGAGACTGCAGAAGCAATGCATTTCATTATAGTGCCATCTGCTTCTTTTACTTTCTTTTCGGTGTCCACTGCTGCTGTTTTACTGTCGTTGACTTATTTGTTCTGAGGGGGTTGCATTTTTGTTTGGGTTTTCATGTGTGTTGATTTTAACGGCATTGTATATTGCCTCGGAAGTTGAGCCAAAGGAGCAGGATGGGGAAGGGATATTTTTATATCAATTGATTAATCCGATAATAACTGATGCTTTAAAAGGGGACGTTGCGATTTATTCACACTTGTGCCATCGTAACAGATGTGATAAAATACGAATTTGTCCTCGGGTTTCTGAACCTGAGCCCAAACCCTTTGTGGCACAAGGCCAGCAAATTGTCAAAATCTGATTATTTATCTGTGGGGTCTACCTGGGCTGATTCAGATAGGACTGTATTCCACGATGAGAGATGAAACGTTCTTAGAAGCCAAGCAGTTTTGCACCATCCCTGGACTGATTTTCTCCTTCCCCTGAATGAGGCTTGGGATAGGGTTGTATATGGAGGTAAGAAAGGGTGATGTTCCTCTGGTTATTGATCAGCATAATAGCCTGCCAGAGAGATACAGCTGGAGCTGATCTGAGCTGTGTGCCACACAGCAGTTGTGCTGCTGGGCCCAAATGAAAGAGATGAAAAGATGGCTGTAAAGCTCTCTTGGCCCCCGACCCAATTTGCTATTACAGAACAGGACAATCTGTAAGGGAGAAGAAGGAGAGAGAGGGGAAAAAACTCACTAGCTCTTGAGGTTCTTTATTGCCTGTGCTTGGCATGTTCTGTAATGCCGGCTACACCATTGCGGCTGCAATTTACTATTTAACTGGGAAAGAATCCAACCAAGGGGATACCAGCTGGAGAGCAGCATTTATATCAATATTGGAAGCCAGTGATATCCCTGAAGGACCCCAGGGGCTCACTGTCCATTTCGGAGCAGGCAGAGCCATGCCAGGGATGAAAGAATTTTGCTGCAATTGTTAGTGGTTTTTGTTTGGGTTTTTTTTTTTCCTTTGGAGGAAGGGGGTGGTAATTGCAGCAGCAGCAGTTCTGGTGGCAGTCCAGACACAGAAAGCTAAATTGACACCGCTCCAGAGCTGGGATAATATCCCTGAGTAGAAAATTGGGCCTGCTCTACTCTGGAGGACAAACCCTGAGATGAATGACCGCAACGTGATCCAACCAGAAGGCCAAAGCTGAGGAGAAATGTGTTCCTACTCTGGCTGCCTGGTCAGAAGGGGCAGCTTTCCTGCCAGCAGTGCAAACAAACCGAGGGGCAACTGAAGCACCATCCTTTGCTGTACAAATGATTTTGTAAGTCCTTGTTTCTCAATTTGATCCTTTTACGTGGTTTTGCAGGGTTTATGGAATTTTATGCATTCTAACTTGCCATGATTTTTATTGATTATGGTTTAGTTATTCTTTATTGTAACTGATAAGTGTAAACTGTTTAACTATTGTTTGCTGGTATTTAATTTCACTGTTTACTCTCAAATTCTAATGGATTGCTGACTATATTGCTTTATTTGATATAAGTTGTTCTTTTAAAAGTGTAAGGATTTAGGGAAGAGGCATCACATTATTGGAGTGACCAAGAACTTTTGATACAGATACAATGGGTACTTGATGCAAATTGGTACATATCTAAGGTTTACATGATGGTCCCAGGCATCAAGGCTGGGGAACCTACAACAATTCAGAGGCCACACACACACACACACACACCCTCACCCTCGGGAGGTTGTGGGCTCTCCTTCCTTGGAGGGTTTTAAGCAGAGGTTGGATGACCATCTGCCGTGGATGCTTGAGTTGAGATTCCTGAATTGCAGGGGGTTGGACTAGATGACCCTAGGGGTCCCTTCCAACTCTACAATTCTATGATTCTGTGACACACACACACACAAATGGGAAAAAAACGAAAGGAGGAAAGCCACATTCCAGAGGAAGCCTTGACAATAACAAATGAATGTTCCTGATGAAGACAATAACTTAACCCCAGGCCAGCTTGGCCATACAGGTGAGTAGGCGATTCCTCCAAGGCCCAGGTGATTAATGACCAGTGTCCAAGGCCTAATTGACCTGCTTGCTGGTGTTCATGAAAATTAAACACCATGGCAATAATGTTAAGTTCTGGCAAAACCGAAACAAAGCAAAAACATTTGAAAATCAAACCAAGCCCAGATACGGATGTAGAATGAAAGGGGAGTTGGGTGCCTACCTACTACGCTCATTTTATTCTGATTTGCCAGCTGGTTGGCTTTATATACACAGGAGATCTGGCAAAGGACAAATGGGCTTCTACTAAAGTGGATGATGGAAGCAGGATCTGTTCTGTTTCCTTCTGCCTAGGCTGTGCTTTCCTATGCCAGTCGTCGGCTAAATGGACTCTTACCTTATCCTTCTCCACAAATGCAGTAGGGATATAATATTATAGGGATCCCATTATTTCTGTTTCTGCACGTGATGGTTAATTGCTATAAAACCCTTACAGAGCTCCACAGGCAATTCCCTTAACATGGAAGAAGAAGGACACAGGATATCAGAATCCTCTCCAGCTGGTCTCTGATCTCTGACTTACTAAGGTGCCCCGTGCGAATGGCAAATGACTGATATCCCCACCCTTGATTTTAAAGCAAAATAAAATAGCCTTAGCAACGACAGCAAAACCAGCCAGGCTGTTTTTCTTCTGGTCAACTGAAAATCCTGGTACAGTACATTTCAAACTGAGGCTGAAAGAAGTGAGATCTGCAACAAAATGTTGCAGTGTATCCTCACCATCACAGAGAAATGCTCTTGTTCAAGGTTTTAGGCAGCTAGATCCACCTCCAGGATAACATAGCAGTCAGGGGTCAAGCAGACTGGTTCAGTTACAACACCCTCCATAAGTTCCCCACCTTGGATGTGTTACTTAAAAGACCATAGCTCCTGGAAGTCAAGAAGCATGCTCAGTTCTCATTAGGGTGTTTTGGCTTTTGAAAATCACCTTTTTTATTGTTGTTTTGCACTTCTGCACACCATGGGGTTTACCCCAACAACCAGGTATCTCCCTTTCGTTTCTCAGTGGCACCATTTTGGCTTCGCTCTTGCTGGGAGATTGATCCACTTCTTTCCAAAACCAACCTTTTGCTTCCTTTTATAATTATTAAATGAACCTATACATGGCTGACATTGTCTCATCCTGCACCCCCACCCCCCACATCAACAACAAGAGATCTCAGGCACTGACCTGCACATCATACTCAATAGCATCTTTTGATAGCCTGATTACTTAAGAAGATAAGAATAGCTTTGCTGAATCAGGGCAATGGTCCGGCATCCTGTTCTCACAGTGGCCACCTAGATGCCTGTGGGAATCCCACAGGTTCTCTAATATAATTTGACAAGCGGGATCTGCAGCAAAATTTGCAGCCTATCCTGATTTCCTTGGGGAAAAAATGCTTCTGTTCAGTCAGCCATATTCAATAACTACTCAGCATGTTCAGTCCTCATTGGGATCTTTTGAATTTTTTTGCCCTGACCAACATTTTTGTACTTTCACAGTCGTCAGGATTCCCCAGAGCATGCTGATGTTTTTCTCTTGATCCTCAGTGCTCCCACCCACTTCGACATTCACCACCTGAGTTTGCTGTTAGAGAAAATGATGCAGCGACAGGGCATTGGTGAAGAAGAAGAAGAAGAAGAAGAAGAAGAAGAAGAAGAAGAAGAAGAAGAAGAAGAAGAATCATAGAGTTGGAAGAGACCACAAGGGCCATCCAGTCCAACCCCCTGCCAAGCAGGAAGAAGAGGAGGAGGAGGAGGAGTTTGGATGTGATATCCCGCTTGGATTTGATATCCCGCTTTATCACTACCCGAAGGAGTCTCAAAGCAGCTAACATTCTCCTTTCCCTTCCCCCCCCACAACAAACACTCTGTGAGGTGAGTGGGGCTTCAGAGAAGCGTGACTAGCCCAAGGTTACCCAGCAGCTGCATGTGGAGGAGCGGAGACGCGAACCCAGTTCACCAGATTACGGGTCTACCGCTCTTAACCACTACACCACACTACAGCACCAAATACATTATGCCCAGATTTATCTATATGTTTATTAGCCCTGGATGCAATGCAACCATCCACTTGGCATGAACTGGGGAGGGTTAGAGTGGCTCACCCTAGACTACCTTTTAATAAGTAATTTTAAAAGTTGGCAACATTTGGTTTACAACAAGCAACAAAGAGTTTTAGACCAAGGGTGTGTGTGTGTGTGTGTGTGTGTGTGTGTGTGTGTGTGTTTTAAATGATGTCAGTTAGTTCTCACAGCCTTATGGGCTTGAAAAACATTTAGGCGATCAATGCTACAGCTTAAGGGGACTGTTGTTTACATCATGCCATGCTGACCTGGGGATACAACAAAGGACACATGCACTAGGAATTAGATATCTAAAGGCCTGTACAGATGTTCTATTGGAGCACAAAAATATTGGGGGGTGGGCAGGTAAGCTCTGCCCCACCTAATCGATCACATGATGTGGTTCATGCACACCATTTAAATGGCAATGCCCATCAACTTTGGGGGACAGCCCCCAAAATATTTAATTGGGAGGCGAAGAGTGGGATCACACCTGCTGGCTTTGCTCTCCTACCTTTTTTTGCACATACAGCATACAGTTGAAAGGGGCTAACATGCATTACAAACTAGCTGTGATTAGGTTCTGTGTGTACAATCAATGATAGTGCTTTTTGTAAGGCTCTTAACACATTGGCAAGAGCTTATGTGCATGCAGCATACTGGGTACTTGCTCAGGGATGGCTTCTGCACCCAGAATTCTGTGGGCTCACTAGTGCTTGCACTTGAAGTTTGCTCTCCCAATTCTTCCCCATACTGGTTGTCTGAAATTTACCAACTGGAAGCACCGGGAGTCAGGGCAGCATTCAACGAACACGTCCTGTCAGCACAAAGGATTTCTGCTTGTGCCATGGGACCTCCTCTTGCCTGCCCCCACCTTGTGTGCCTGGGCCCATCCCCAAATCTGCTCCAGATGGTTGGTAGAACCCATAGAACAGGTTAGCAGAAGGAGGAGAGAAGGTGAATGTTCTGTTGTGCAAGCAGAAATTCTTGTGCTGATGGAACATTCACATAGCACTACCCTGGATACAGGAAGTTGTCATCTAGATGTTTCCGAAGCCCTGGAATAACACTAGGTCAGAGCCTGGTAGAAACATCAGAATGAATGTCTTTTGCTGGTGTCTGCTGGAAACCTCAGCAATGCTTCTTTCTGCTTGCCACACTGCTCTTGCCTGCTGTGCTGTTGCAGGTGCTAGGAGAACCAAGGACACAATATTTTATTGAGTCAGACTATTGGTCCCTCCAGCTCAGTATTGCCTACACTGAGCTGGCAGCAACTCCTCAGGGTTTCAGACAGTTGACCCTCTGATTCCCCACTTGAAGATGCTGGGGATTGAATCTGGGAGCTTCTGTCACTGATGCTGTATGATGGCCTCATCTATAAGGCTATTATTATTATTATTATTATTATTATTATTATTATTATTATTCCCCACCTATCTGACTGGGTTACCCCAGCCACTCTGGGTGGCTTCCAACGTATGTAAAAACATAATAAAACGTTACACATTTTTTAAAAATTCCTATACAGGGATGCCTTCTGATGTCTTCTAAAGGTTACATAGTTACTCATTTGCTTGACATCTGATGGGACGGTGTACCACAGGGTGGGTGCCACTACCGAGAAGGTCCTCTACCTGGTAACTTCACTTCTTGCGGTGAGAGAACTGCCAGAAGACCCTTGGAGCTGGACCTCAGTGTCCAGGCTGGACGATGGGGTTGGAGACGCTCCTTCAGCTTTTTGCTGTTTGGGTAGCTTTGTTATTGCTTTAAAATGTCCCTTAATTGGCACTGCCCTTCATCAAAGGGTTTCAGGGAGGTGTGAGAAAGAAGTATGAATAAAACGAATTCGCACAATATACCAACACAATTTAAACCCACTAAAAACACGCAATCTAACGAATTTTGTAAAAAAATAAGGAAGAGCACAATTCCAAAAACCATCTGAAATCTGGGCAAATGCAAGGCCTTCACATCTGTGTCCTTAGAGAGGGTGTTTCAAAGTGTCAGGGCAGTACCACCTTTCATTCGTGGAAACCATAAGTACCTGTGCTCAAGAGTGTACTTGGCACAGAAGGCCGTCAGTGTGGATAGCTCAGTTGGTTAGAGAGTGGTGCTGATAATGACAAGGTTGGGGGTTTGATCCCCGTATGGGGCAGCTGCCTATTCCTGCATTGCAGGGGGTTGGACTGGATGATCCTCAGGGTCCCTTCCAACTCTACAGTTCTATGATTCTATAATGTAGGTGGCTGAGGAGGCTTAGGATAGTCCTTGGTGGCCTTTCTGCCAGCGGCAACCTACTGAAAGCCCCCCAAACCAGTTTTAGAACTGGTGGAGCAATTAAAAAAAGAAGGTGGTAGTCAACTAAATTTTACTCAGAGTAGACTCGCTGAAAGTAATGGACCTAATTTGTCGTGTTCATAAATTCCAAGGGGGCTGCTCTGCATAAAGCTTAGCTAGATACCACCACAAAAATGCCCCCACATTTTCTAACCTTGTTGTGTTCTACACATGGCCTTTCATTCAGATTAGTCTGCAAATTATTCTGAAGAAGTTGGGGGCAGAGCTGGCTATTGTGCTTTCAAACACACCCTCCACTTAGCACAGTCCCTAGGGATGTAGAATAGCTGAGAATCAAAAGATGGGGTTCAATCTGGGGGGCAAGATACAAGCCTGGCAGGACTTATGCACCTGTAATAGTTGTGTAGAAGACCAGCAGGTGCGGTTTGTCTGGCAAGGTGCGCCTGCTGACCTCCCCTTTGCTACACACCTTCCACAGGTGAAGGAGCCCTTACACACTTTTGCACATGTTTGAGAACCGAAGGCCATTTGCAACATTTGCCTGTGGGCTGCAAACACGCCAGCTAACTTTCTCTCGCCTAAGCCTGGGACAACTGCAGCTATTTCCAAACAGTAATTGGTTTATTGTATGATGTTGTGGTGGAAACTGGACGAGGCAAGCTCGCGGCTGTTGATGTTCGCACATCAGAACATGCCTTTTCCTGTTGCTGACATTTCCCTGAGCTCGCCAACTGACTGAACTTCACTTGCATGGTAAGCGAATTGCAAGAACAGATTCGTCAATGGCTCGGGCTGCAATCGGATTTACTTCTGAGTCGACTTGGTTGAAACTGCATACAAAACTGTGTTTATAAGGATTAAAATGCCGAAAAATATGTTGTTGTTGTTGTTTTTAAAGTGAATTGCTGCAGAAATGTGGATAACTGGATTTAAGATTTGAAAAATGACAAAGTTAAGGTTACCAGAATTGAAAGATTCATCTATGGTTGCCCATGGCATAACTGCCAATCAAAATATAAATGTAGTTTGTAGTTAGGACCTCAGGCTGGAACCATGTAACTGAAACACATTCTTTCTCTGTTTACCTGCTGGCCTCCACTTCCTTTCCCTTCTTCTGTGCCCCCCCCCAGTGTTGAATTTTAGACTGGATGCTCCTTGGGGCAGGGACCTGTCCTCTTAGGATGCAAAGCCCCATGCTTTATGAATGGACGATATCTCTAAACACATAAATATAACTCAATTGATGTTTGTATGGGGAAAGTCATGGTGGCACTGCCTTCAGTTTTACACTCAATAGGCTCCACATTTTAATAGCCCTACATTGAAGTCTTTTGGCTTTACTGTGAAGCTGTTGTTTTCTCTTTAATCCCATTCTTCTTGAAAGCACCATCAAAGTTCTACCCTTTGCTTGGTATCGAACACAGATATGTGCATTTGTTTGTTTGTTCGTCTGCTTGTGGGTTTTTCCCCCCTTGTTTATTCCAATGCTGGATTTTATTTTATTTTTTTAGTGATGTTTTTCTCTGATGTTGTCTCTGGCTATTTCATTTGAGGCTCTTTTTCTTCTTGGTTTATGTTTGATTCTACTGCTTCTGGGCTTTCAACGCTGCCTTTACAGCATATTTCTAACCATCTCTGCTCAGAAGGAAGTTTACTGAATTCAATCAGGCTTACTCCCAGGCTAGTAGGGTTATGGTTACAGCCTAATTTGTGCTACCATACATTTTTTGATACCCTCCCCCAATCATTACCCATCTTGGACATTATTATTTTTTTTAAAAAGGTGAGGTGCAAATGTTTTACATATTATTTGGATCCTTATCAGCAACCCCCTCTAAGGCTCTGAGTGGCATGCAGTGCGATCTTAGGCAGGTTTACTTGCCTAACTCTAGGAGAAGTCACATCTTTAGAATATTTCCATCTTTGAAAAATGAAAGATTTTTGTGTGTTTTTCCTTCCCTTTCCATTTTTGCCTTCATGATAAAGGGGGGGGGGCGAGTCACAGAATTTCTTGTTGGGGGAGTGCAGCCTTCCAGGAAAATTTTTTTTCCTTTGGGGTAGAGAGCGGAGGGTATGTTTTATTGTATTTTTGATATTTTGTTGGGAGCCACCCAGAGTGACTGGGGCAACCCAGTCAGATGGGCGGCTGATTATTATTATTATTATTATTATTATTATTATTATTATTATTATTATTAATGTTCTTCCCCTCGACTTTGCAGCCGTGTGGTATATTTGTGTCTGTACATGTGTATGTGTGTGGTCTGATGAACTGCCTTCTTGTGAATGAATAAATGCACATACATGTGTTTTGTGTGTGAGTGTGTGTGTGTTTGTGTGTGTGTGGATAAATGCATGCATTTGTGAGTGTACACACACACACACACACACACACACACCAGCTTTGAGCAACCGTCTTCCTGTGAATGAATAAAACTGCAGCTGGCATCCTTGGATGTAGCAAAATCAGTGAATCCTGTGGCACCTTAAAAACTAACCAATGTTATTATGGCATGAACCTTTGTGAAGGAGATCCCATTTCATCAGATGCGGTGGACTGCATCTGACGAAGTGGCCTCTAATCCACAAAATCTTTCTGCCATAATACAATGATGCTTTTAAGGTGCCACAATATGATTTTCCAATTTTGCTGCTACAAACTAGTGTGGCTGCCCTCCTCAGAGCGTGTTTGTAGCAAGACTGCGGCATCCGCTTCTTGGGGGGGGGGGACATTTGCCAGGTAAAACAGTGGCTCAGTGGCATATGCTGGCAAGGCGAAGCAAAGTTGCACTAATTCCCTTCCTTTGTTTTTCTCTCCTCTCAGGGGGTCAACTGTTCCAACAATTCAGACCACCAGCCTAGCAAGTGGAGATTTAGAAACTTACTAACTAATTACAGTGTTTACAATCCACAACCTGTTTGCTGGCACTGTCAAGCAAACCACAGCCTCTCGAGTGCACCAAAAGACACTTGCTGGCAGGAGTTTGTGAAGGTTCCAGGCTGGTTACATTAATTACTGTTAACTTAATTTTTATGCATCAGGCAGAAGCTTTTAACTGGCTGTTTGAGAGGATTAAAATCAGCCATTTGTAAATGTTAAAGACACATTGCCCCTGGTTAGCCAATCTGTACAATAGAATTTCAAGCAAGAAATTTGGTTGTAAATTTTCACTTACCGCCATTTTTTGGGGGGGGGGTGAATAGGGTTGGAAGGCATACAATTCCTGCCAAGAATGTTAATATATTTTGTCTTCCCCCTGCAATAAAAGTACTAGCTCTAAAAAGATGTCTTATTCAACAGTATCAATTTTAAAGGACAGCCCAACTAGTAACAGGGTGGTTCAATACGTATTGCACTATGATGCCTTATGTAGATATCACATATAGCCTTTACAACCCAAGCTAAAGAAAAAACACAACAAATATTGGGTTAAACATGGGTGGGTTATCCAGGAGCAGCCATATTCTTTAGCCTTGGAGGGCATTCACCCATTTCCCAGACTCCTATCTAGATGGCAGAATTTGTAAAAAAAATAAAAAAAAAAATAGGAAGAGTGATACTGACTGAGTAGCAGACATTGCTGGTTATATGTTCATACAGTATATTGGAGATTGTGTAAACCACTTAGAGACCATCTTGAGTATTAAGTGATGTATCAATAGTAAGAGTAGCTCTTTAAAGCTGTGGAATACACTTCTCCATAAGTAATCTCCAGTAATCTTAGACTGTGGACTTAATGGTGTTATGGGCTCTGTTTTAGATGGTAATGTGTGTTACTTTGCTGACTTCAAAATGTGGCAAACCAGATATGGCAGACACTCTATACTCACACAGAACAATGGCTGCTAGAACACCTGGGATCTATCACCATATCCCCTGTTTCTGCTGCATGGGACCTCTGGCTCAAAACTCCTGTCCCACCATCCCCATTAGGAACACATTCGGTCTTGGTGAGGACAATTACATTGTTGGGCTTTATGGCCATTCTGCACAGAGTTTGGAAGCCTCTTCCAAATGCCAAGCTCTGGAAAACGCAGAGGAACAACATCACTTTCTATTTCAAGACACACTGACTGAGGCCTAGTCATGCCAGCTTCACAGCCTGTAGTTTGTTTTCCCATGCAATATCTTCTATAATAACCTTTCATGCACCTGCAAATCTAACTGTCTGTCTGCACCCACTGTCTCCTTTTTAACCTGATGCTGTTGGAAAGTCATGAAGTTGTAGAAAACCACAGGATGGGTTAGAGAGAGACTTGCAATTCTTCAACCCTCCCTATTAAGTACCGTATATACTTGAGTATAAGCCAACTTTTCAGCACATTTTTTAATGCTGAAAAAGCCCCCCTTGGCTTATACTCAAGTAAGGCAGGAGGAGGTGGCAGAGGGACAAGCAACGCGAAAGGAGCCCTTTCTCGCTGCTCATCCCTCCGTCGCTACGCTGCACCTCTCCCAACAGCGGCTCCTATGCCTGCTCTTGCAAGCGGCAGAGGCGGCGGTGGAGTGACAAGCAGCCCGAAAGGGCTGCTCCTTCCTCCTCCACCGGTTTGTGGTGTGGTGAACCGGCTTATACTTGAGTCAATAAGTTTTTCCAGTTTTTGGGTAAAATTAGGTGCCTCAGCTTATATTCGAATAGGCTTATACTCGAGTATATACGGTATATGGGGGCATCACAGATTTCCCTTGCTTTAGGGAGATGGGCTTTTGTAGCATCAGTATTATTACACCAGTCCTTACTGGTGCTGGGTTAGGTGTATGAGATCATCATCTGGGGATGGAGACCAGGGAAGCAATTCACATCCTGAGAGATCCTCTTGAAAGACAGATTGGCAGTGCCCCTTTGTCACTGCACAAAGTACATCAGATGGCAATAGAATAAAATTTGCATGAAATTTACTGTGAACAACATTCTCTTTCGTCTCTTTGATTAAAATGTGATTGGGTCTGTCAGAGGCCACAGAAAGGTGCTTTGCGGAAAACCACACCTTCTCTCATTGAACCTCCTCAACACGCAGTGCATGAACTCCAGAATGCAGCTTCTTTGCAAAACAATGGAAATCAAGGTGCTTTCATAAGACACACAGAATGCTTTTTGAAAACGTTAGCGTGTCTGCAGAGATGTCACCGATGTCTGCAATTATGCACACAAGAAACATTTCAGCTAGCTATCTAAATTAAGCACACACTTATGAGCCCCACCTTCCACTGCCCCACTCCTGCACACCCTATTGAAGGATGGAAGAGGCAGGCCTACCACAGATGTGCCACTTCTCTCAAGTGGTGCTAACATGCTTTTTAAAGGCTGCAATCCTATATGTGCTTGCCTGGGAGTAAGCCCAACTCAGTGGGATTGCACAATCTGCACACTCTAAGGAGATGCGCATAGAATTGCACCAGAAGGGGGCATTTCACATGCCCACATGATGCCCACCAGACCATTCATACTACACTCTGATGAAGGGTTTCCCATACTAGATATGGCAATAACAGCAATATTCACTGGCAGCAAAGAGTCTTTGTAGTGTATGCTATGTTCTACATCCACTGCCAAAGCCAGTGTGCCTCTGAATCCCATTTCCCAGAAATTGCATGTGAAGCGAGTGCTGTTGCACTCAGATCCTGTTTGCAGACTTCTCCATGGGCATCTGGTTGGCCACTGGGAGAAAAGGATACAGGACTAGATGGGCCTTTGACCAATTTAGCAGGGCTCATATTCTTACTTCCCAGGGAGAGGGGGAAATTGAACAAAATTCTGATACATCTCTCTCTCTCTCTCTGCTGGATAATTCCAGTACCTTCTCCATTATTATATTTAGCAAAATGGGCTCCTCAATTTCCCACTCACTGATAGGGTTCAACTGCTGATTTAATTCTTAATATTGTTTAATGTTATTTTAATGTTGTTGTAGGAAGCAATGGACCTGCCTACCTCCTTCCAGCTCTCCTCTCTTGGCCCATTCCTCTCTCTTCATCTACCGATATGACTTAACAGAGCTCCTTTCAACACTGAGCCACCATTTCTTTGCTGATAGTTTCATTTATAAGGAGCGCAACGTATTTCCAAAACATGCAAGACTGCACACTTGGCCTGGGAATAAATCCCACACAATGGAACATCCTTCAGAGTCAACCTGTACATAACTGGACTGAGAGAGAGAGAGATTTCACATTTGTCTTTGGGTTTTGTATGTGTTGGAGTGCATTAACTGGGAGGCCACTGCAGCTTGGTGGTGCAGACATTACTATAGAGTGTGAGCTCCAATACAGGAGTTGGTGTGTGTGTGGCAAGATACATTCCTGGCCTCCCAGCCGCTATCTGGAAATTTAAGCAGCCCTTGAAAAAAACTGATGTGGCCATCGCTGCCATAAAGAATTTATGACCACACGCCTTTCAACTGCAGGCTTACACCTGACTGAAGAAAATGTTGACTTGGTGGACTTTAATCTACACATCACTTGCTGGGTAAGGATGGGTTGCTGGGTCAGAAAGACATGAAATAGCATTTCCCACCTGCACATTGTGCCAGAATGCTACACTCCGCAAAGGGCTTTTCAGTTTCCAAGCACAGATCTTGGTTGCTCATCACCGTTGCCTATCATTTCTGCAAAGAAGGGATGGGGAACGCATGGCTGTTCAGATGTTGCTGTGATTCCAGCTCCCATTAGCCCCAGCCAACATGGCCAGTGATAATGGGAGCCATTGTACAACAACATCTGGAGGGCCACAGTTTCCTCTGCTTTAATGGACAGTTCTGTCTTCCTTGTACCAGACTCTGCTGTTCTAAAGAGTATAGATTTAAAATGTTGTGTTTGCCTAATTTATCCGCCCCGCGAGTTCTCTGTCAAATCCCCACAGAGAAGAATCAATGCTTTCCACAAGCAGAGTGGAAAGTCCTGCCCAGTAAAGGAACCATGTATCACCACCCCATAGAGAACACCACTGCAGTCAATCCACTTCAGATTTGAGGAACCTGTGGCCCTCCACACATTGGACTAAAGCTTCCACCACCCCTGGATATTAGCCATGCTGCCTGCAGGGGCAGATTTAGGGCTTTTGCAAGTGGTGCACATGCACTGGGTGCTGAGCCAAGGGGGAACCACCTCAGAGCCCAGTAAGTGGGGCATTGAGCTTTGGGAAGGAAGTGTGAGGGCTCTGGCAGAATCCCAGAGCCCTCCCACCTCTTCTCCAAAGCCTAGTTAATGCTTTCCCAGCTCTGGGAAGGAGGTGATGTTACGAGTGTGTACCTGGACTCACATGTGCACAGCCAACACTCGTGTATGTTCATATGCACACTGCTGAGAGGTTTAAATAACTTTTGCTGGCATTCTGATGTGTGCTTGTCATGGATGTGTGCTAACCTTGTAACAGTGGGAAGTCTCTAGGACCCTCCAGAACCTCGTGCCTCTTTCCCAAGTTTGGGCGCTTCCTTAGTCACCTTTGGGAAGGCAGTGCAAGGTCTGTGGGTATGTGTGAGCCAATTTTAAGTCTCAAACAGGGTGCCATAGTTCCTAAGTTTGCCACTGCTGTCTGGGGGCAGATGGAAGTTGGAGTTGAGCAACGTCTAGAGACCCACAGGTCCCCTATCCCTGATCTAGTTCCTGCAAAAGGGCACAACCCACTCAGAAATCAGATCCACAAAACACTCAAAATGCCTGGGAACCGCACAAAAGCACAGCTATTTTCTTTCCTCGTGAGCTGCTCCTTTGTGGACCGCCCCCACTTGCGACAAATTACAATTGACAAGAAATGCATGTTGATAGCTGAAACTGGATTTAAGCTCTGTTTACGGTAAATGGAAAAAGACTGTTTGGGTTGTGGCCAAAACTCAAGGATTATGGCTGATTATTGGCAGAAGCACAGAAGAAGCTGGCACAAATATTTATATATCTGCACTGTCTCACACTTGCTGATTGCTCCTGGTCTCCTATTCCAGAGGAAGTTGATGAATCAAAATCACTTTTAATTAAGAGAGAGAACAAAGACCATGGGCATCTGTTCTCCTCTAGGCCATCTATTGCTTGTCCCCAGCCCCGCCCTCCTTTGGAATGCAGCTGCACCTGAGGCCTGGCCAACCTTCCAGCAACCCATCCATAAATGGAAAGCAAAGAGACAACTGGCAGATGGGCTAACAGCCCATGTAAGACCTCCCTAGTGAGTTGCCCTCCATTAAGTAAAGTGATTTGGGGTGTTGCGATAATGTTTGGGTGGAGGATGTTGGGAGAAATTTCTGGCACAGTGCTTAAAATATTTTGGCCAGTCTTGGGTTTCTGTTCACCTTGATTTAGGTGAAGGTAAATCATTTGGTGTTCCATCTAAGGTAGCCAGAAACCTTGGGCAGGCCCTCTCCATCGCTGTGTCTCAAAGCCACCATATTTTCTCTTGTCCCTTTGCCTTATTCTTCTTTGACCCTCGTGCAGCCAATACTGTTTTGTGTCCCACTGTTTCTGCTTGCTTCCTCTCTTATCCCATTGTGCCATCTCTATGCTGGTTTTTGCTCAGGGCAGTCAGCTTCACTACTTTTCTTCCTTTATCACCAATTCACACTCAAAGAGGTTGCATTGCTTTATTTATCACAAATCACACCTTTCTTCCCCAGAGTACAGGACAGTGCGCCTAGAGTAATTGTTAATCTCACTGGATCTTCACAACAATGTAAGCTAGGTTCAATTGGGCATGTCAAAGGCCTTTTCATTGACCTTCAAAAAGGATTGATAGGATAGTTTGGCTAGAATATCATCGATAGCAAAAACTGAGAACCTGTAGCCCTTTAGCTATTGTTGGATTCCCAAGTCCCATCAGCCCCAGCCAGCATGGCCATTGGTCAGGGATGCTGGGAGTTGCAGTCCATCAACATCTGGAGGACCAAAGGGCCCCTTTCCGGGTTTCGATGCTCGTGCATTTGCATAAGCACTAAATCACGCTTTGCGCATGTGCAGAAGTGCCAAATCGTGACCTGCACATGCGCAGATGTGGCGCTGCAGGTTGCAAACACTGCAGGTTGTGAACGTGCCTCCCACACGAATCACATTCGCAACCCAAGCATCCACTGTATACAGCTTGAAGCCATGTCATTTGATTTCAGGTAATGCACGGCAAAACCAGGAAATATCCTGAGGATGAATGGCGGACGGCGGACAACACAGCTGCATTTGCCCATTTGGAAAGACTTTGCTTTAATGTGATTTTCTTATCTGGCATATGCCAAATTATAGGAATTTAAGTCTAAATGTGGAACCGCATTGCCAGAGATCGGCCTGTTTCCCCCTGTCCATTTAAGCAGCATTAGAAGGGCTTGACCAAAGCTTATATTCAGCTGGGAGGCCTTTGTGGCCGAGATGACAATCAGGCCTGTTCCAATGCTAATGTCACCGCCAATTAAATTAATTAACCAATAAAGTAAGGCTGAGATGTAGGGGATGAAGCCAGAGCCCCTCGCACAAGCTGTAGCGTTGGCGCCGTTCTGTTTTATGTAACATGGGTGCTACAAACAGTAAGCACTTAGCAACTCATGGCTATACGATAATCGGGAAAATACAGATCTGAAACCTCTAGCTGCGGATCCACATACCCACATTCTTAAAGCTAAGTGCTTAATGCCAGGTTAGATCAGGGCTTGCCTGTGAAAACGCTGATGAGTCAGGGCTGATGTGAATCATCCATTTTGACCAGCTGCACTGGCAACAACTGGAAATGGTAAGTGAGACACAGTGTGGTTTTGCTGTGCTAAAAAGTGCCCTCCAATCCTTCAAAAATATTTATGTGGAGACAGATCCTGTCGTTCAGTGGATCAGTGCACAGTTTCAACCATTTCTTATGGGCGCAGGAGTTCTGAAATGCACCTGAGGCTTCTCGAAGGGCTCTCCTATTTATATTGATGGAGATAAGACATTTGTGTGTCTGTATTCCCATCTCTTGCTTCTTTTCTTTCTCTCGGTTGACACTGATAAGAGAAACCTGTGCACCTTGAAGCAAACCAGCCCAATTCTCTGGTCCCAAACTTATATGCCGATTGGAAGACAGTTATCAATTAGCTGATGCAGTTCCCCCAATTTTTGTGATTCAGTTTCGGTTTTAAAAAGAGTGTACAAAAAATAAAATGTGCTTTGGGGGAATGCACTGGAAAGCATTCCCTGTGCGAGAATGCTAATAGATGTTAATAAAATGAAGAATGTTAATAAAATGCATATAAACAGCATATGATTTAAATGCGAATTTACATGCGCTAAAAAAAATATTCAAAGAAAAGAAAACAGGACAGAAGGGCTCTATGATTGAGTACACACAAGACTGACATGAAATGGAAGCAGCCTGCTCTGTCCACACCTAGCCTGGATAGACAACATGGCTGTAGTTTGCAGGCAAAGCCAATAAACTAAATTATCCAAGATTCCAAAAGTGATGTTTGACACTGTTACAGCTTTAATTATTATCATCACTGCTATCACTAGTAGTAGGATTTTGCAAATGCTATAGCTTAGTCCCATCCGCCTCCCTTATAAGAAATGACACAAAGAGTCTAAAAAAGATACCTCTTTATAAGCAGCATGCTCGTTACCAGCAAATATCTAATTGTACAGTTCTTGTCAAGAAGCACTTTTTTAAGGAAGGGAAAGATTTCATCATGGTAGAAGAAAAACTGCTTCCCTCTCCCCTCCCTTCGCAGTATCAAAATTTACATTGCAAGCTCTGCAATGCACCATGCGGGCTATATTTATCCTCCTCCTCCTCCTTATCATCAACATCATCATCTGGATTTGTTAATATGACACTCCTTGGAATACCCTCTTCCTCCATTTCTCTTCCCAGAAATGCTTTCATTAAATTCCTTCATTTTTCATTGGGAACACCAGACCTGGGGGGGGGGGGGCAGGAGTAAATATGGGACAAAGTACATTTCCAGAGTGACAGTCAAGGAGGTGACACTTGTCAGATTTCAGGAACAGAAATGGCAATATGTTTCATATTAACTCCCCCATCTTATGTCGCTTCCAGATAACCCATTTATTGAGCATTCATTCAGATTTGTTTGCGCAAAGTTTGCGGGGAGATCAGATGATGCTGGCTGTTTATTGAGCTGATTTGTTTGTGGGGAGGTTATACAATGTTACACTGAAAAGGGTCTGTTCCACACTTTCCAGTGTACTTTTAACATCACTTTCTTATTGCAAAAGAACCCGTTTTGAGGAGGAGAAGGCAATTTGTTGCGCAAGAGGGCTGAATCAACTTTAATTCTGCAACCTGAATTTGCCAGCATATGACTGAATTTCACACCAAAATAGTGACAGTTTGGAAGCAACCCTGAACATATTGGGTGATATTCAACTAAGTGTTACTCACACTGAAACGAACATAACAAAATTAGGTCCATTGATTCCATTGGGACTAAGTAAAACTTAGTCAAATAACACTCATTTTCTCTGAAGTAAACCCTACTGGTTTCAACTGAGTTGATTTTTAAGTAATTATTCTAAGGATTGAAGCCTGATTTTAATTTCCCAGCTAAATGTGGGTGATACATGGAGAGCTAGCTATATGTCTGGGTTGCTTGCCCCTTCTGGGCCATCTAAGCCATTTTCTTTTGTTTTCTCCCACCCTCTCTCCCTTATACTACCTTACCTTGTGTGTGTGCGCGCACACAAATGTTTATGAGCATCTTAAGAAGTGCAGGGGTTTAGGAGGGTGATGGAAACCCAACCACTGCTGCGTTTGCTTATTGACAGCTCCATTGTTCCAGTCGCAAAGAACCATTTACTAACCACAGGATGTGCTTCTAACAGAGAAAGACTGAAGGAAACAGATGAGATAACGGCAACAAGCACATGAGGGGAGTTTGAAAACGAATGTATGTGACTATAATGCTCTGCAGTCCCCATGAGCTGGTGGTGCTTTTCAAGCTGTGTGACTCTGGTGTTTGCTGAACTATGCTGAATGATAAGGCTGTTGCAGCTGCATTCTCTGACAGGTTGGATCTTGCTTTGCAAGCATGCACATCACCAAGGGGAGCTTGGGAGGACGCATCATGCATGGAAGATCTTGCTTCAGTGAACTAGCGGTAAGGCACGCAGAAGTCATAATATGGCCTGGGTTGCCAGTAGTACATGTGAAAAGCATCTAGGGGGTCTTAGCAGAGCACAAGCTTAACATGAGTCAACAGTATGATGCAGCAGCAAAAGAAAGAAAGAAAGAAAAAAAGCTAATGTTATTATTGGCTGCATCAACAGAAGCATAGTGCCCAGATCAAAGGAAGTACTGGTAATAGTCCCACTCTATTCTGCCTTGGTAAGACCACACCTGGAATACTGTGTCCAGTTCTGGGTTACACAATTTAAGAAGGATATTGACAAGCTGGAAGGTGTGCAGAAGAGGGCTAGCAAGATGTTCAAGAGTCTGGAAACTAACCCTTATGAGGAACTGTTGAGGGAGTTGGATATGTTTAGCATGGAAAAGAGGAAACTGAGAAGAGATATGATAACCACCTTCAAATATCTAAAGGGCTGTCACGTGGAGAAGAGGAGGAGGAGGAGGAGGAGTTTGGATTTGATATCCCGCTTTATCACTACCCGAAGGAGTCTCAAAGCAGCTAACATTCTCCTTTCCCTTCCTCCCCACAACAAACACTCTGTGAGGTGAGTGGGGCTGAGAGACTTCAAAGAAGTGTGTCTCGGCAGCCACTCCCAGTGTTCCCATACTTAGTCAGATACACTAACCACTACACCACACTGCCTAGTTAGATATATTTCAAGGTACTAAAGGTTATGCTGATGGGGATCATATTCTGAGACCGACACAAGCATCCATCCACGAATTCAAGAGCTGTTCCTTTTGTGCAAAGGCTAATTTAAGAGTGGCATCAAGTAGCAAAGAAAGCCCTAGAGACTCTCATATCAGTTGGAATGTATTTGCATATGAAGAAAAGAAAAGAAAAGAAAACTCTGGAAAGGCTACATCGGTTGAGCTGCAGTTAAGCGGGTAGGTGGGTGGAAGCCATATGGCTCATATTCCTTTGGCGATTCTCCTTCCTCCTTCACATGCCCAGATTGGAAGGTGCTAAGTTTCACTTCTCACATTTGGTATCACACATACCGTACTTTAATTCGGAAGGGACTCGTCCAATTTAGAATCCATCCAGCATAGTTACTCCAGCCTCCTCATTTACCAGAAGTGTGTTTTAAAGAGGATGGAAGAAAAAGCAAGGGAACACATGGGCCAGCAGAACAACTCCCTAGGATGAAGGCACTTGGAAGAAGCCCACGGCCAGCTTGTCAGAACAAGGTCCGTTTCTGTGGGTCTACTCTCAGTAAAACTTAGCTGAATACCACCCAATGTAAGCCATCTTGCGCAATTTCGCTAGCTGTTCAAACATTTGTCTTGCGATCCACCTTTCTGTTTTTGCTCATCAAGGAGACATGAGAGCCACTGAGGCCCAGATTCTCAGTCAGTTTTGCACCCCAGACTGCATGCTGAGGTTTGACTGTGCTCTTTACAGAATCATGGCACAAACACAGATCTGGCTAAACTTGACTCAGATCCTATTATTAGGGCATCATAACAAAGTCATGCACTGCCAGTAACCCAAACTAACATTGGACTTGGCTATGGTACAGCAGCGGTATACTTGGAAGAAGATCAAATGGTTACTGTTCTACAGGTTAGGTACAAAGCCAAGCCAGTTATTTCTTATTTTGTAGTGAATATTTATTTATTTCATTTTATTTACTCCCCTTTTTCCTTCCTTCACAAATTCCAATCGCACACCCCGCTAGGACAATTTGCACCCTATGGTCGACTATTTCAGGAGTAAGTTCCATTGAGCACAATGGTACTTATTCCCAGACGTGTGTATAATTCCAATACCCACTTTGAAAGCACCATTGAACTCAATAGGATTTACTCTTGTGTAAACAGGTACAGGATTGCACTATTAAATGCTTGGAAAGACGTGTCAGCAAAGCCTCTAAATTTAATTTGTGTATAGTAGCAATTCCCCCCCCCCACGACTACCTGTTCTGTAGACCAGGAGCCAAACTGCAAAATAATATTCCCTTTCTCTTCTTCCTCCCTGCCACCTCATTCATAGATTAGTTGATTTTTTTTCTCTGTAGATCATAAGAGTCATTGCAAAACTGGCGAAAGGTGTTTTTTAAAAAAATATTCTTCACCAGCAGAGATTTCTTTGAACACTGCAATCGATTTTCCTCCTCTTGCTGCATTAAAGTTTCCCTGCCCGTGTTTTCGTAGTCGACTAGTAAAGGGCTCATCGCTCACGTTCTTTGCGAGCATCAGAAACCACATTATGTTTAACAAATAGCAGTTATTGCTTTCAAATTAGGGGTGTCCCCCCCTTAAATAAATATTGTTTTGACTTTTTAACTGCATCTGCAGCTTCGTGCCCCCAAATTGCAATTATTACATCAAAATGAGAACTGCGTGAAAGAGAATGTCGTCTTTAAGGGAATGACTGAGGAAAGAATAGAGACCCCCCACCCACAGAAGGTGCTGCAATTTCTATAGGTAGATGGCTCTAAATTCACAAGCTTTTTTGGATTTAATGAGAGGGGAGGGGGTCCCTGCATTGTAGAAATATAGAAAAATCTGCAAAAAGAACTTGTGAATGTTGCCGAAACCACTACAACAGGAAAGGAGCCTGAGAACCATCTAGTCCAAACCACTGCAATGCAGGAATATGCAGCTGTCCCATTTGGGGATCGAACCTGCAAACTTGGCAATATCAGCACCACACTCTAACCAACTGAGCTATATTATAGGATTGTTAATACAGTTATTTTCTATTGTTCCCTTTTTCTTTTGCTCCACTGAGCCCTATTGACTTGGATAAAAAACAACAACATTTGAATATGAATATTTATAACACCCATCGCTGTTCTCTGCCCTCAGTTCATTTAGAAATGCCATTCATTGGTAATGTTATGGGGCTACTTAATCCTTCAAAGAATACTATTACATTACAGTGGGTTGTGTGTGTTTTTTTTAAAGTTATCCTCACTAAATATAGTTGAAAAAGAAGGACCCTGTGATCTTTGTACCTTTTCATCAATCTCCACATTATATTGCCATTTCCAGTTAATAGTAGGTAATTGCATACTACACACTCTAATAAGATGGGGGGAAACAGTCCTAAATGAAAGCAAATTAGAATAAAGTATTTATTGTCTGTTATGGCTTATTAAACACAATGCCAGAAATTTACCTGCGCAGTAATCCACACAGCCAGTGTCGTGTCTAAACAGGATCACGGCACTTACCTTTACTGTACAGTGTTAGCCCATCAGTGGGAACACATCAGTGTGATAACTGCACAAAGGAATCTGGTTGTGTTAGTGTGGCATGTATAGTGGGGTGGTCCGGTTTAGAGTTGCCATTGGCTGTGCAAATCCCACATGGAAAGGTTAAAACACCCACAGTGTTTTAACAACAAATAAATAAGTAGCACAACTGCAAATAAATAAGTAGCACAATTTTTGAGATTTTAGTTTATTGAGTGGGTAATCTTTGATTTTATTGTACACTGCTTTGGTAGCTTTCAGATATGGACCGGTTTATAACGCTTCAAATAAATTAAACAACAAAACAACAGCAATATGCCCAGGAGCTACATCTAAAGCAGGCTTCACCTTTCTCTTAGCATGAATTGGCATAGACACAATATTATTATTATTATTATTATTAGCAAAAATTTATGGCGTCAAAGAACAGTGTTATCTGAGCAGCTTATAACGATAAAAATAATATGATTCCACTACTACTACTACTACTACTACTACTACAACTTGGAGCAGGATTTTTAGTGAGGCTGCCCCTGTTTTGTGGAATAGCATTCTTGTCAGGTGCATACTGTCAGCAGTTTCCAGAAATAATCCAAGTCATTTTTGTTCTGACACACTTTCCCAGCTGGAACCGCCCTGAGATCTTTGGATGAAGGGCAGTATATAAATTTAAGAAATAACTAGTAAACGTAACTGGGTCTTTGCCATGAGTGTCTATTTTGCATGGTTTTAGTTTTATTTGCTTTTGTGTTTTTTTAGTTGCCTTTGCTCTCATTCAGCTTGAGACGGTGATCTAGAAGGCAATCAATATATCAGTAATGATGATGATGTCTAGAGAGGAAAATTTAAGAGAACACTAATTCTAGAGAGACTATTTCAATTGTTTTTAGTTTTTCAAATAGATGGTGTTCCCATTCGCCAGGTATGACAGATCAAAATATTTATTGAATTTTTCCTAAAGGAGACGAATGGGTGACTTGGCAGGATACTGTGACAGAAATTAGGTGGGTTTCTAAAGTCTGGTCAGCCCAACCAGACCGGCTCCATCTTGTCTACAGCCCCAAAGCCCCATTTACAAGTAACCTCTTGGTTACTATGTTTGTTTAAATTACTTTGTGTAAAAGGGTTTATCACTGTGAAAGCAGAAGCTTCAAATCCTCCCACTGGCCCATTTTTACATGTTGTTACCTGATAACTTGTTCAGAGAACTTACCCAATTCCTGTCTGCTTACCCTGAGGGGTATAAAGCATTCCTATAGATTTCCTTAACTCCACTTAGGCTACAATTCTGTGCCCACATAACTCATTGAAATCAATGGGACTTATCAGAGCCGTCTTAAGGGGATCTGCCGCCCTGGCGCGGCTATCCCTCCGGCGCCCCCGCCATGCCGCCTCTCCGCCGCCTCCCTCCCGCGCTTGCCGCCCCTTGGGAGGGGGGTGGGCGAGCGGGGGGGTGAGGGGCGTGGCGCTGGAGCGGCGCGGGGCTCTGCGCGCCCTTCCAGCGCTTCCGGGATGGGAGGCGAGGGCGGCCGGCTCGCGCTCCCGCGCAGCTCGCGCTCCGCGCGCAGCTGGATGGCGCGGCGCTGCTGGGCAGCTCGCGCTGCATTGGGCGGGCGGCCGGCTGCGCGCGGGAGCGCGAGCCGGCCGCCCTCGCCTCCCAGAGCCCCAGCTGGAGTGCTGGAAGGTCGCGCAAAGCCCCGCGCCGCTCCAGCGCTCCAGCTGGGGCTCTGGGAGGCGAGGGCGGGCGGCTTACAGCCCGCCCGCCGGCGCGCGAGTGCCCGCCTGCCCGTGGGGGCGGGGGCGGGTTGGGGAGGAGGAGCCCGGTATGCCGGCGGGCTCGTGGGGGCGCCCCTGGGGTGCCCAGCGCCCTGGCGCACCGCGCCACCGGCTTCTATGGATGAGACGGCTCTGGGACTTATGATGGAGTAACTGTTTATAGGATAACACTGTTAATTCAAAATGGCTGCTGCCCATTTTTAAAGATGGCTGCCTCCTTTGCTGCTTACTGGGGGCCACCATTATCATGGTGAGTAGTTGACTATCTACATGCTTTTACAGAGTGGGCAGATGGTTGCTAATTTCATTTGAGAGATCCAGTGTTAAACAACCCTCCAAAGAAAAGGTAGTTAATAAAGCAGCCTTGTAAGGAGGAGGAGATCACACAGTATGCCATTCCACACAACTCTATTTTTTAATCCTAAAATATAAGGAAAACAGGTTTCACCTCTGAAACTTTCAAACCACAAGAATGTCTTGCAATGAAGCAAGCATGCTTTATTTGAAGGTTCAAAAGGCATCTCTTGCTACTGTGGGGGTACATGTGAGTGGAAATCAAAGATTAACACTGCAGTCTTACAGATGTCTAATCAGAGATAAGCCCCGTGAGTTCGGTGGGACTAAGTCTCAAGTCAGCTTGCTGAAGAATCAGTGAGATGACTCAAAGAAGCAAAGGGCTGTGGTGATTTCACGAAGGTTTCCCTTAAATTACAATACATTCCGCATCGATTTCCTGAATTTTTGTTCAGATCACTGTTTCTCCTGAATCCTGGCAGCACATCTTTCATTTATCTCATACGTGAAAGCCTTTCAAGCTTCTGACCACGTTCTAATCAAATACAGACACATATATTAATTTCTGGGTATGATCTGGTTACACTTGCATGTCCAGACTTGCTCAATAGTTGAGGGTCTTCTGTTTTGGGCTACCTATGCTAAGGATTGTAACCAGAGAGTTTTGTTTTACCCTTTTGCACTTAATTTGTAATGCTATTGCTGTTGTTACATTTTCTTTTTTTACACCCCCCCCCCAAAAAAAACCACTTAATTTCTAAATCAGGCATGGCCAAACTTGGCCCTCCAGCTGTTTGGGACTACAACTCACATGATCCCTAGCTAACATGGCCAGTGGCCAGGGATGATGGGAATTCTAGTCCCAAACAGCTGGAGGGCCAAGTTTGGCCATGCCTGTTCCAAATGAAAATTCTGTGGGTTTTGGTGTTTGTTTGTTTTTAAAAAAGAAACACCCAACAATACCTCTGGCATGATGTGCCTTTATTGTATCACCCTGTAAGGCATATTATATATATATATATATATATATATATATATATATATATATATATATATATATATATCCTACCCCCTTCAACAAACTCAACGCATCTGCATTTCTATGTCATTGTATGCAGTTTCTGGCAAGGTGGCTGGTCTAATCCAAAATTCGGCAGTCATTGCCTTTAGAAAGCCCACTTCCTCATCATTCAGAATCATAAGCAGCTGGAAAGAAATTGATGCGCTTAATGAGCCTCCAAACTTCGATCAAACTGAACTTTCTGGTCAAAGCACCCACTAGACTTAATTGGAGAAGCATAATATGTCAGGAGAATAGCACGGCCCATTTTCCCGAGTCAAGTTGAAGAACCAATATTTATCTTTTGTTGCAAAGCAGTATGCAGAGGTTCTAAACAGAAATGAAGAAATCACAGAATAAAATTAAAAGATCAATGCCAATCAATTTTGGCATTCCCTACCTTGCTACAAATAAAATGCTTTAAAAACGAAGCAAAACACTGTCTTCCCAATTTGATAAGCATTGTTCCTTAAAACAAGGAGGGTCAACTGGTGCCATAGACCAGATCCAGCCCTCAAGTCAATTTTATCCACTGGTCCTGCTAAATTTAATTGAAATGTGCTATGTTCGGCTCACGTATGACAGGAGCAAAAGGAATCTTACATATTTCTGTTTCTACCTCATCCATATTCTGCAAAGAATATGTCACCAATTTGCTTCTGGGAGATCTATCAAAAGAATGAATTTAATTTTCACCCACCCCTTGAAAAACCTCAAAACATCCCAATTAAAGTACTGTGAAGTAGCAATGGGAAGAAAACTTTGGTTCAATTCACAATCAAAAGAGAATCTGCCAAATTCTCATTTTCTGAAACAATATGCAAACTGAGACACTTGCCTCCTTCAAAATTTGTACTTCTCTGAATTTTGCAATGCAGTTCTCCAGCAACATAATGCTTACAAAGGTGCACATATTGGGGTAAAGTGTGCCCATAAATGCATATATTGATGAAAATAACATATAAAATGCCCTAGGTTCAGGGAAAATATTTAATATACAAAAATGTGTATATTAGGAGAAGTTCACCCTAAGATGCTGGTGAATTTTCATGGGAACTTAAAAAAACAAACAAACCTAAAACTGATGAAGAAATATGAAGAACTGAAGACTGGAAAATGAGAAACAGAGAAAAAAATGAAACTGACAGATTTGCCCATTCCTAGTGTGAAGCCCTTATTGTGGATAATTCCAGCTTCATTATGCAGCTTGACCATATACAAAGATGTTTGATCTTTACAGTTTTGAGCCACTTTCTGGAGAAGAGAGAGTAGCTTCTAAGAACACAGAAGCTGTCTTTCTATGTTCTTCCGCTTGTTGATTCTACAGACTCTCACACACAAACACCAGTTCTTAATTCCATTAGAAGGCAACCACCCTGTAAGCCTGACAAAAGGAACCCACTTCGGCAAGAAAGCTACATAGGGCAAAGTGGTGAATCCGTTTCAGCAATGGAAATCCCACCACCCTAAAAAAATACCCACCCAACTAAGTAAATTTCGTTTCCAGATTCTAAATGATGTACTTTGTAAAGGAAACCTAGAAGCTTCCATGCCTGCCATGGGAAACCTGCCTAAATCTAAAAAGAAAAAAAAAATCACTTAAACTTCTTCACAAGCAATCCCCCACCTATGAGTTGCAGACACCCCTCCCAGTTTAACCATGGGTAAGAGGATTCATTGGAAAGCTCATGGGGTGGGAGGATTGCCTCCCCTATGGTTTGCCCACATGCTCACTTACCCTTCACTGGTTTAGAGAATGCCTATTACAGCTCTCTCCCCTTGATCAATCAAAGTTATGCATGAAAACTAGACCAGGGAATGTCACCAATGTGTTTTGATCAACTGCTGTGTAGTCCACCTCCTGGTCTGAAAACCAAGGGCCTATAATGGTGATGACAAGCGGTGTTTCATTTTTTCTTCTGCACTGGAAATGCCAGACTTTATGTATACATTTTAATTTGGATTATTGAGAAGGGCAATGGAAATAAAGGTTCTATTGATACCTCCCTCACTGATCTCCTATCTCCCCAATATCGTATTAGCACCACCTCCAAATACATATGACTTCTGCACTTTCCATTTGCACTATGAATTGGTTTGCACTATGCCACAATGTGGCACAATGTACCGGTAAATGCATGAGCATGAGGATTCCCAGAGAAGAAATCATGGCTGCTGTACTTCTCCCTGAGTCTGAGTCCTCCTGTGCTGATGTGAAATAAGCTATGGTTTCTCTTAGTGCATCATCCGAACCCAAGCTCATGGTTTGTCTCCTATAGAGCTATAAATGCAAGGGCAAACCTTGGTCACAGAGTGAGACAAACCATGGGAGTGGGCGCAGACAACACACAAAGACAAACCATGGTTTAACTGATGTCAGCACAGCAGAAGTAAGACCAGAGGAGAAGCAAAGTGGCTGTGATCTCTCCAGGAACCCAAACACTCACATGTTACCTGTGAACTAGTTCAATCTCTGCATATCCACTGGTAATTTTTAGCATCGTAGGAATGAACAGTATATTGGAGGCCAGAGTTGGGCAAGGTTTTATATGTCAGTTAAACCACCCCTCCCCCATTTGCTAACACATAATTTAATTCTAATCTCCCCAAAAATGGTCCAGGAGAAAGATTTTAAACTCGGCTAAAGCCATAATGCAACTGCGAAGCGAGAAGAAAGCCCTTTTACAAAATCCAGCATGCTTTTTTTAAGACAACAAAGGAAATTTAGTACTTGGGTATTTTCTAAGGTTAAGAGCAAAGAGAATAAAATCCTTCTTAGCCTCACTGTGCATATCACAAGGAATCAATTGGCCAAAAGGATTTTTTTTCTCTCTCTCCATAAATAACAAGAACAAAAGATAGAGAAGCGCTCCTCCAATCCCTTTGTGGGCTGTCATTGACTACTATTGCTGTGGACAAAACAGTGTGTAACAGCCAACACCTGAATGAAACAGCAGGTGCTAAACTGTATAATTTTAGATTTAAAGAAAGCTTGTTCCACATTGCAGCTAAGGCCATCATACTGCTGCTACATGTGCTTAGTATAATTCTGTGATCATTCATTTTCCTTTAAAATATAATTAGGCTACATTACCATTTTAGATTCCAAAATATGATGCATTATTTGGAACGCTGGCTAGTTACAGCGTGCTTATCTGCTGACATTCAACTTTTCTTTCCTTTTTTTAAAGCCCTCTTCCTCTAATGTAATGTCAGTAATGCATTTTTGAAATACAGATTTTCCATCAAGGAACTATCTTGATAAAAAAAAAAAGGAAAGAGAAAGAAAGATGCGGTCCTTATAAAGACATTACTCTCTGTTAATGTAAAATGAGTCACTGAAATTCTACATTTTCTATGCAAACATTCATACATGGTGCAATGCTGTGCTCCCCATCTGTGGATTTTATGGACAGGCTGTCCATTTAAATTCCATTTGGCTCTATACATTATTGTATTTCCCACTAGAAAAGTCCATTTCCCTCACCAAATGGCAATATATATTTCCCCACCCCTTTCTTCTATGGGCTTGATTTGGCCTCAACAGGGTGAACAAATTCTGTGAATATTATTTTTTAAAATCTTGCTAAAAGGACAGCTAAATTTGCCAAGGGAGATAGATCACGAATCAGCATCTTTTTCACAGTTACAGGATTTCAATAGTTATGCCAGATCAACTCTTAACTAGTGTATGTTGCATTTTCTTTTTAGATAGAAATAAATTAATGCAGAGTGGTGGTGGTGGTGGGGAGCAAATAAACATTTGCTGGCAATTAGTTTTTGGAGCAGAGACAGAAGACGGAAATGGTTTTGTACAGTCTGCCTGAAAGAGATTCACTGTGAAAGAACTCTCTCTCCCTTTTTCAAAGCTCAATATGAACCTGGTTTCTCTCTCTCTCTAATGGCACAAAATATCAGAAATAGCCGAGTCATTTTGATCTCATGGAAAGATATTGTACCGGGGGGGGGGGGGTGTCTCCAGAATTAGATATCTCTCTTTTATAGGATTCTTGCTCTTTTCCTCCATGTTTCTTAGCTGATTGACTGTACTATATATTTTTTTTTCAAACGGGGGGTGGGGTGGGTGGAATATAAGGTTTTCATGGGGAGAAAATCTACCTACTAGATTGTGCTCACTTTTCAGCAGCCAGGAGCATTGCTCCCATTGGAAATCTGACTTCCCTACTTTATAGCCATCCTACAGGTCCTCCCACTCCAATACTCTCTAAGAAAGAGAAAGCTGCAGTTAAACTAGCAGCAAAATTTATGATTAACTCATTGATGCATTTTATTTTATTTTATGCTCATTAGAACTTGGCGATATAGATGTAGCCTTATGGAGTTTCTTTAAACCACTATCCGCGCCCTGCCCTTTGCTGCATTTATGGTTTTCTGTGCCCACCCACAGTGTCTCCTTTAATTGGAGACTTTTTAACAACTCAATTCCCGATCCTGGAAGCAAATTTCTTGCTTAGGTCTCGGCTACTATGAGATTTCCCCCTTTTATTGGATTTCATATACACAACCATATTAGGTCCCTGTGACCTTAGCGGCAACCGTTAGGCACTCAAAAAAGTGTCCTGCTCTCTTAATTACCTTTCTCCCTTGCTGACCGTTATGCCTGAAATCCTCCAAACACCAACGTGGTGGGGCCTCCACTCTCTTTTCCTACAGACACTTCCCAAAAACTCTTCTCTTCAGAGAAGTCTTCAGTTTAAACCCTTAAACCCCACCCCCAACTAGAAGAAAACCTAGCAGTATTTGCACATCATCATATGGACAGCATCATTATATAGTTTAAAGCACTATGTGGCACTGGGCTTTGTTGTACCTTGGTGGAGTCAGGAGTTTTGTGTTGCTATTATGTCTAGCTGTCTGAGTGCATGCTTTAAAGTTTTAAACCCACAGATTCTCAACAAAAGGAAGAAAATTGTAGAGTTCTCCACCCTAGGAACCAACAGCTTTAATAATCCAACAGTGCCGCCTAAATCAAAAGTAAGATCTGGTTGCTTCCACTGAGTTTGAAAGCTTTACAAGGGGAAGGAATTGTGCCAGTACATTCATTCCTTTATGCCATGGGGAAAGAAGCCAATGATGTTTATGAATTCTTAACCTTCGCTGAAGAGGTCCATATACACAATGGTGAGCATGGTCTGGCCAAGTTGAATGCTCATCTGACCCCCAAAAGGAATGTGTTTTGAGATGTGTCCTGCTTCAAGGTGACGGTCTTCTACTTGAAGGTCTGTTGGAAGGAGTCTTCTTTTTGGAAAGCTGTCTGATCCAAGTCTAGTTTAAAGATAAAGAATCCTAAGAAGGGAGACCAAGGGACACGAAGGAGCCCCTCAACTCACAATCTTTGGACATCATATATATATATATATTGTTAGCATATGCCAATTATTAGGCAGATCTGTGTTCCATCTTTTGATGGTGCATCTCCTCTCTTTCGGCAATACCTATGTGACCATCCTAACCAAAGAGCTTAGTAGGCAGGAGAAACTGCTGAGTCATTTGTTAGGGCTGTGCATGAATTATGAACAGGGTGGATTCTGTGAGCTGGCTGATGAAAAGAGATTTGTACTTGGAATTCTAGAGAGTCCTTTCTGAAAGAATGCAAGCCCTTCACAAAGTCATAGAGAATAAGGGATAGCAAGGCAATCCGAGTTGATCAAAGCCCAGACCAGGCAACAAAGAAACCTTGGGAGCAACTGGGAAGAGGTAACCAACCTCCACTCAGTAAAACGCCAGAAACCATCACAGCAGCCATTTTGAAAAGGATAGTCCTGACAGAAGCCACAGAGAAGGAAGCCTTTAAAAAGAAGTCCATACATTTTTAAAGCATCCTGCAGCAAAAAGTCCTACAGTTTCAGACTGCATGCGCAAGATGTAGAAAGACTCATCGATTAGAAGGCTTTGTCTGGCTCAAGGAGAACACTGCAGTGCCGTAGTTCAGTGGTACAGCATCACTTTTGCAGCTAGAAGGTCCCAGGTTCAATCCCCAGCATCTCTAAGTAACAGCTCTCTGTCTGAAACCATGAATTACTACAGCCAATCACTCTAGGCAAAACTGTGCTAGATGGACCATCGGTTTGGCCTGCTTTAAGGCAGCTTCCTATGTTTCTTACAGGTGGTATTCAAAAGCAGGCATTTTGCTATCGTGTGTCATATTCAGATGGCCCCCAAAAGCAAAACACCAGAGGCAGACAACAATTTAGGTACCACAAAGTTAACTATTATTTTCAAAGTCGACTCAGGGGCAGTTTTTGTTCACAGTATATGTGCTACAAGCTCCTAAGCTGGATAATCACATCGGTTATGGAGAAGCTCCAAGGCTGAGACTAATGAAAACAGTGAGATAATCAGAAGAAGTGTTTGGAGACAATGGTCTACTACAGTGGTTTTCAACCAGTGTGCCGTGACACCCTGGAGTGCCTTGAATTATGGTCAAGGGTGCTGCCGGCAACACTGGCCTCTGTCCCTCTTTCCTTCCCTCCCTCCTCTGATGCCCTCTCAGGTCTCTGCTTCCCAAAGGCTTGCATGGCTGTTTGTTGCAGGTGAATGGTGACTCAGGGGCTGGCCAGGGGGTGCTTCCCAGACTTCTGTGGGGCACTGTGAGGAGGCACCTCTTTTGGGGGTGGCAGTGGCTCAGAGACCAGGGCAGCAGCAGTGGCTTTCCAGGGGACTCCCAAGAGAGGGGAGAGGATAGAAGGCTGAGGGAAAACTTCACAAGAGATGGTGTTTGAAAAGCGGTGAGGGGCTGCCGGCTCTGCAGGCAAGGGGTGACATAACTGGGGTCCTTTGCCCTCCAGGAGTGCCGCAGAAAGAATGTAGTCGGTCAAGGTAGCCGTTGACCCAAAATGGTTGAAAACCTCTGGTCTACTAAAAGGTGATCCTGTAGAAAAGCAACCCACGGCATCCCCATTTCCTTATTCTACAAGGTGTGTGGAGGTGGGAAGGATGAACAAACATGACGTCATTAAAGAAATTACCAACTCTACATCATTTACCAATGGTTCCAAACATCAAAAAATGAGGGGAATGTAAGCCTGTGTAGATCTTTTAAAAAGTAATGAAGTTGTAGTCAGAAAAAAAGCACTTCCAACAAGTCTTTTCTTAAAAGTGGTAAGATTTTCCAAATCTTTTCCTTTGACAAACCAGAGTGCTAAATTGACTATGTTTATCACACCCTCTGGGAGACTTTACTTTCCATGCCTACCATTTGGTATCAAAAGTGCTCCCAAGATTTTTTCAAAGGAAGATGACAGAACTCCTCAGAGATGAAAAAAGAGACATTGTCTTCTTGACTGACATCTTAATTCATGGCACACCAATGAGAAGGCATGACAAAATGTTGACCATTGGCTTGAAAAGGATCCATGAATCTGGACTCAAGGTAAATGAGGAAAAGCATGTTATTCATGAAGGCGAAATAGAGTATTTAGAACACTACTCATGCAGCATGGAACAAAAGCAAACCTAGAGATGGATTCATAGCAGACATCCTACCATAAAACCTTGCAATTCAATTAGATGCTTGCAAGTTAGGTGAAGGTGTGGTGCCCACCTCTTTATCAACATCTGAAAATAGGCTTAATCAGATACAAGTAGCCATTCATGTAGTTTCAGACCTTCAAGAAGTCTCACACGGCATCAGATCAGGATGGGCTTCTCAGTGCTTCAGAGATTACTAGAAACTGTGCTAACTATGGACAACTGAGTGAACTGGCAGGCCTAACAACAGAAAAGAACTGTATTGTTGCCTCATAAATTATCAGAAAAGAAATAACAGACCATCCAGGTCTAATCAAATGCTACAAGTAAGCCAAGTAGACAGTCTGGTGGTAGAAATGACAAAACAAAGAAAATCTTATCCTGTGAATACTGCAGAAGATTTAGGTCAGCACCATGAGAGGAACTTTTATCACAATACCCTTATCCAATAGACTTTGGAAAAAGGCTAGTAGTTGACCTGTGTGGATCGAGAGATCGACACGATTGTCATGGACCACAGTTTTATATGTCCTGAGATGCTTCCTGTGCTTGATATTACCTGCCCCAGCAATGTTGCACAACTGTTCACTTAGGCATACATGATGCATGTGACCAACACTGCAATCTTGATTGCCATACAGAATCCTAGTTGTTTCAGACATTTTACACCTTGAATCATATTACCACTATTCCCTGCTACTGTCAAGCAAATGGTGAGGCAGAGAGAACAATACAGACTGCAAACCAAATCTTCTAGACAATCACCCATATATTGCAGTTTTAAGGTGCAGATCAGCACCACTGGTAGCTACTGGATAAAGCACAGAAGAATTGTTCAATAAGTGTACATCTAAAAAATAAATTACCTGTGCAGAGACATTTCTTTGAAAGGCCTGGGAAGCATCACAACAACTGAAGGATTAAATATATGGAATGCTTGCTGAACTCAGAAATACGTGGTGATTGAAATATAGTGGTCCTTCCATAATTGAGTTTCAAATATATCCTGGTAGTTAGTAACAGCTCTCAGTGTCTCTAATTCCAGGCTATTTTGAATATTGTGCTTACAATTCTAGTTCTCAAGGATTCTTTGAGCAGTTCTTATCTGTATTCAAAGCTAGCAATACTGAAGGATGGCGAAATAATGAAACAATTACTTCATAGACTGCAGATACACGCATTCTTTGTACTAAGATTGATCTTGTTGGTACTTATGCATTTAAATATTTGAATTTGTTTTGGTGGACATACGAGGGTCAATATATAAATTAGAAGATTTATTGGTGTCATGTAATATTTCGCTTGGTTTTACAATGTAGAACCTAATCTTAGACATACTGACTTGGAAACTAGTCCCACTAAATTTAGTGGCATTTACTTTCAAATAAATGTGCACCGATTTGCAGTCACCATGTTATAATAAAGGACATGCATACAGCCTTTAAAAATGCAAAGGTGTGGATTGATGTGTGCTCATTTTCAGTTTCTTTGCTATTTTTTTTTCTTGCAGCACAGTAAACAATGCAAATGTGCAAGGAGTTGGTTTCTGTTCCTCTTTTTTCTTTCTTTCTTTCTTTCTTTTTTTGCTAAATAAAAGCTTTGCCAGCATCAGGAACATGAGAAGTTTATTACAGGAATGGTTTTGATACAAAATCTGCATATGAACATTTGGTGCAAACTAAAATCCCTTTCGAAATCAATGGGAAGTGTTGTTGGATGTAGAAGGGAAGCTGGATTGGCCCCCAAGGAAAACACGGCTTCTGTGCCAAGCTGTATTGCTAAGCTGCATATACAAGCTGTTGTTTATGACAAATCGGCACTCGGGCGTGTGTAGGCTATTGAATACCGATTATGGTCTGATCTTGCAGCCTTTGCTGAGGTCAGCGAGGACCGTGCCTAAATCAAGACTGCAAAAACAGAAGTTAAATGTGAAGAGCCAGGAGCAATATGCTCTTTAATATATTTCCTAAATATAGTTCTTTTTTAAAAAAAAAATTGCACTCGCATAGCTGTCCACCAATGACTAAACCAACAGAATTTGACTTAAGATTGTTTTATCCCGTTGACGCTGGTGGGGCTAGAGCACCTTAAAAGCAAATACTATAGGTTTCATTTTGAACTGCCAATCATGCTGAAGAGTAGAGGAAAAGCTTTAAGGCCAGAACACGTAGGTGGAGCCCGGATATGTGGCCCTCCAGATGTTGTTGAATTTCAACTCTCATCAGCCCCATCAAGAATGTCCTGTGGTTTTGGATGATGGGAGTTGCAGTTCAGCAACACCTGGAGGGCCAAGGGTCCCTCACACAAGATGTGGCCCATCCTGTTAAGAGAAGACCTAGCCAGAACATTTTCTTTTCTTGGATTACACTGAGAAATTGGGTCTACTTTCCTTACAGAGACCAATTTATCCCTGGAAATTCTCCCCGCACAATGGCTTCATTTATGGCCATTCAGTTTAAACACGCTTGCCAAGACTTAAACACCTGAAACTGAAGAGAAAGAGTAATGTGAAGCCATCATGAGGAGAGAATCATATAGTGTGTGTATGTGAGGTCAGGGCACGCAAAATGTTTAGACAGAACTGCTTAGCACTGGCAGGATCTAACGCCTCAGCAAGGAGTAGCATATGTACTTAGTGGATATGAGATAAGGAAGGCCATAATTCTATGTAGGCATTTTCTGCAATCGTGCAAATGTGCATCATTAGAGTGAAGTGACTATAAACACACTTGTGTTTAAAGCTATTCATGTATGTAGGTTGTGTCTATGTGATACGCATACACACACATTTGGGGAGGGAGTGAAATTCCATGCAACTAATTAAACACGATGTACTTCTCCATCAGGGATGTGGGTGGCGCTGTGGGTTAAACCACAGAGCCTAGGGCTTGCCGATCAGAAGGTTGGCGGTTCGAATCCCCACAACGGGGTGAGCTCCCGTTGCTCAGTCCCTGCTCCTGCCAACCTAACAGTTCGAAAGCACGTCAAAGTGCAAGTAGATAAATAGGTCCCACTCCGGCGGGAAGGTAAACGCCATTTCTGTGCGCTGCTCTGGTTTGCCAGAAGTGGCTTAGTCATGCTAGCCACATCACCCGGAAGCTGTATGCCGGCTCCCTCGGCCAGTAACACGAGATGAGTGCTGCACCCCCAGAGTCGTCCGTGACTGGACCTAATGGTCAGGGGTCCCTTTACCCACTTACTTCTCTGTCAACGGTTGATTTACTCCATATTTTTATTGACCTATATATATATTTAATAGTACTTATTTAAAGTCCAGTGCAATGCTATGCATGCTTACTGAAAAGTAAACCCATTGTGTTCAATTGGGCTTACACCCAAGACAGTAAACATAAGATTTCAGTTTAAGGTTGCCATTCTACACTCACTTACCTGGGAGTAAGTCCCACTGAACTCACTGGATCTAAGCAGGCATGTATAGGGTTGCATGGCTGCTTAGAGATATGCTTGTGAAAGCATTAAAAAAAATGCATGTGGTAATAAAAAAGGACACATTAATCAGTGTAATGATTTTTTAAAAACTGCTCAGTTTTAGTTAAATGCCCAGACTTGTGTGAAATCTTGACTTCTGGTTTTATTTTTTTTTAAATGAGTAGTTATAACGAAAATTTCAGACATAAGAGTAATTATGATGATATAATAATTTGCCATTTTTTAAATATAGCAACCAAAACTATAGATTGCTTAAAAGGAAGGGTGTACTCTTCTGGCTATACAATATATTCAATTTTATTTTTCTGTGAAACAAATATATATACATTAGGGTTTTTTTTAGGGAAATACTGTACTGGGAAGAAACAATCCTTTATTATATTACTATCTTAAACAAGTTGCAGAATTGGGGCCTCATTCATTAATCATGACGTCTTTCAATTCATTTTACTCTAAACCCCTTGATTTCTATGGGACCATTCCTGCTAAAATGATCTAAGAATGCTTCCACTGCATCTGAATTATTTTCTGTTGGAGAAGCTCATAAACCAATGGGCTAGATGCACTGAGTAGACCTGGAACTCAGCTATGAACTAATCATTCATACCTTACTTTACAGGTTTGTTTCAGTGGATTAAGTACTCCACCTAGCATCCTAAGCTGTTTGATAGACAGAGGTGTACTTAGGGTCCCTTATGTCCTTGGCAAGGAGATGTTTCAGTGCCCCACAGCCCCTTGCAGGGGAAAAAAAACACTTTTCCGCAATAACCACATTAGAAATTACTACATTTTACCTGACCCAAGTAATCAAATTGTCCCCAGCGCGGATGAGATGTGGAAGAAGAACACATTTGTGCTGCAATGTGAAAAGGATGGGGAGCTTCTCCTGTGTTTGATATTGCCGCAACAGCAGTGGTGTGTTGCCACACAAATATATGTCACACACTCTTTAGTCTGATAGGTGATTTTGTGTGTGTGTGTGTGTGCCCTACCCCAGGGCCTGCACCCCTTGGAGGGGGGTGGTTTTTCCAACCCCTAGGCACGCGTCTGAGGAGAAATTATTGATCAAGCTTACGGAATATTTGTCCCTTCAAATGTTGCAGGACTTAAGACTCCCATCATTGGCCATGCTGGGAGGGGCTGATGGGAGTTGGAGAACCAACAACATATGGAGGTTCACTACCCTTGACATAAACGGAAGACAAGCTGGTGATGATGGAGAGATACAGACTCAGCTTTCATGCTCAGGACAACTAAATGCTACTACTACTACTACTACTACTATGCTGCCCATCTGACTGGGTTGCCCCAGCCACACAGGGTAGCTCCCAACAGAATATTTAGAACACAATAAAACATCAAACATTAAAAACTTCCCTATCCAGGGCTGCCTTCAGATGTCTACTAAAGGTTGTATAGTTACTTCTGCCGCTGCTACTGCTACTACTGCTACTAACAACACAACAACAACAACAATTTTATTATTTATACCCTGCCCTTCTGGCTGGGTTTCTCCAGCCACTCTGGGCAGCTTACAGCACATCTAAAAACATAGTAAAACCATCAAGCATTAAAAAATTCCCTATACAGGGCTGCCTCCAGATGTCTTCTAAAAGTTGTGTAATTCTTTATCGCCTTGACATCTGAAGGAAGGGTGTTTTACAGGGAAGGCGCCACTACCAAGAAGGCCCTCTGCCTGGTTCCCTGTAGCTTCACTTCTTGCAGTGAGGGAACCGCCAGAAGGCCCTCAGAGCTGGACCTCAATGTCCGGGCTGAACAATGGGGGTGGAGATGCTTCTTCAGGTATACAGGGTTGAGGCCATTTAGGGCTCTAAAGACTTTGAATTGTTGAACACTTTCAACATGATACATTGGGGAAGAGATTCGTGCCCAGCTCAGAGTACTTGGCAATCCCAATAGGACAGGATTTTTCACTTTGCAGTGTGTGGAGCATGCTGCTCTTGCAGGTTTTATTAAATGTCTGTTTGCTTGATAGAGTGCTCTGGCATGGGACTCCCTGGCTTCCCTTGCTCTCCAGTATTATTACTTGGTTGATAACAGGCTGATCTCTAGAGGTGGGTAGGCACAGGCAAGTAGATTTCCACACAAATGTGTGTGTGTGTTTCTATTTAGCCACAGAAGCTCCGGCCTCGATTCGGGGAGGTGGAGAAGTTTGCCTGCAGCCTTGTGGAAGGTGCAGAGACACAGCTCCCTGTGGGATATACCAGCCCCTTCTTTGAACACTTAAGGTAAAGGTAAAGGGACCCCTAAACATTAGGTCCAGTCATGGACGACTTTGGGGTTGCAGCGCTCATCTTGCTTTATTGGCCGAGGGAGCCGGCGTACAGCTTCCGGGTCATGTGGCCAGCATGACTAAGCCGCTTCTGGCGAACCAGAGCAGCGCACAAAAATGCCGTTTACCTTCCCGCCGGAGCGGTACCTATTTATCTACTTGCACTTTGATGTGCTTTTGAACTGTTAGGTTGGCAGGAGCAGGGACCGAGCAATGGGAGCTTACCCTGTCACGGGGATTCGAACCGCCGACCTTCTGATCGGCAAGCCCTAGACTCTGTGGTTTAACTCACCCACGTCCCTTTGAACACTTAGTTTCCATTAATCATAGAAGTAGATATCTCCCCAATGAAGATCATAGGGAAAACATGCCCTTACTAATCCATGCTTCCAATGTTCTGGCCAATATAAATATTCACTTGAATATCTGCCCTGCATCTAGCATTTATTTTTAGTTTTTAAGAATTAGAGTTACGTAATTAACTTTTAGTGCAACCCATTAGACTACTTGTGTTTCAGTTTTTGCTGTTTCACAGTGTGGTGTTCCTCCTCTAGGCTCTTAACTCCCACCTCATTAAACACACACACACACACACACACACACACACACCATGCTGGGCTCTGGGCATGAGCAAATGCAATACTGACCTCTAAAGCCCTAAACAGCCTCAGCCCAGTATACCTGAATGAGCATCTCCACCGCCATCCTTCAGCCAGGACACTGAGGTCCAGCTCTGAGGGCCTTCTAGTGGTTCCCTCACTGTGAGATGTGAAGCTACAGGGAACCAGGCAGAGAGCCTTCTCAGTGGTAATGTCCACCCTGGGTACACCCTCCCATCAGATGTCAAGGAAATAAACAACTATCTGATTTTTAGAAGACATCTGAAGGCAGCACTGTATAGGGAAGTTTTTAATGTATGCTGTTTTGTTGTGTTTTTAATATTCTGTTGGGAGCTGCCCAGAGCAGCTGAGGCAACCCAGTCAGATGGGCAGCATATAAATAACAATTAATAATAATAATAATAATAATAATAATAATAATTACTACTGCTACTACTACTAGACAAGGGCACTGAGGGGAGTCAGTTCCTCACTCAGCTATCAGCAGCTGACTTATGCCTCTTTCTAACCTGCCTCACAGGGTCGTTGTGAGGAACAATGAGATATTATAAACCATAAACGCCTATTATACCCTTGCAGGGGGTGGGGGTGGAAATGATTACAAAAGCCTTTCAGGCTCCTTGTATTTCTAGGATTCTAGGAGCCTTGCTGTTCCCTTAAAATTGTATCTGGATGGCAGATCCCAGAAGCAGCTAGGCCATTTGCTAAGGGTATATATTATACAAGGCCACTGGGAATGTAATTCTAGCTGCTTTTGCACCATCTAGCATTTGTCAACATTATATATTTCTGAACAGGCCATATACATCGGCTATTATTAGCCCCACAATGCAGCAATCTCTAAAATGCTAGGTGAGGGGAGAAAGAAACCCATGGTCATCAAAATGTTAATTTAGACGACGACAAAAAGAGCACAAAGAGTACATGCATTAAAAATGCATCAGCCCCTATCATTAAGACATTATATATATATATATATATTCCACCAGCAAATCATATTAAACAAGGAAACCATAGAAATACAAGTTCAAATAGATGTTTACCTAAGCTTATATACTAATAGCTGAAACACTTCAAACCCCACAAGATACACAGCCACACCATAAAGCAAATAATTCTTGTATATTCCATCTCATTTTTGTGTTGAACTTGATGCCCAGATAGTGTTTTTGACACCAGAGAGAGGATATGTGCAGAGGCATGTAATACAAATCAGAATCTTTCAGATCCTGCCTCATTTTCTCTTCAGTCTCCCATTTGCTATGTTGTTCTCCTACTGACTGAGGATTTTAGGCTGCTACCTGTACTGAGCTAACAGTAAGTGCCATGGAACTAAAAGGCTGCAAACCTAACTCCATTTACCAGGGGACAAACCACACTGAGTTCCGCAGGATTTACTTCTGAGTTAACATACATAGGATTGCACTATAGGACACTGGTCTGGGTTAACGTTGCCAACCAGCTTCTTAAAACATAAAAGAAAGCTTTGATTTTTTTAAAAAAATATATCTTAGCATTTTAAATGATCCTGAAAAGAATAACATTAAAATGAATAAGAGTTAAATGCAAAAAGGCCGACACATATCATAATAGGATTCACAAAGGAAAGATAAATTTATCTTCAAAAATATACAAGCAATGTTTCCTTTTCTAGCACGTTCTTTCTGGCGGGGAAGAAGAGGGAAGAGGAAAAGTCATGTTCAGGAGCATCGTTAGACTGTTAAAAATGTATTTTAGGGAAGAAGACAGATCTGGCTACATAAACCTGGTGAGAAATGAAAAGGAACTGGGGTAAAGAATCTCTTTGAAATGATGCCGGAAGAGGCCAACTTGGCTACTACTGGGTCCCCCCCCCCCACAAAAAAATGAAATGCAATTTGGCCCACCCTTCACTAGGTATGCATTGAGTGTAGCAACCTGTTTTTATGAAATTTTGGTTGTTCTAATAAAGGTTTTGTCTTAACCTAATTTGGACTGGAATTATTTCATGTCGTTTATGTGAGCTATAACTGCAGCCACAAGAAGCATGAACTAAGCCACTGCTGGGCTCTCTTAAGCCAGTACTGACCTTTCTCTCCCTGCACTTGAAAAATACCCTTTACTCTGCCCTTTAGTTTATTTCTATTTGCCTCTAATACTGCTCTGTATTCTTATGCATGCTCGTTGGTTTCAATATTGCATTGTTTATGTTGTCCGAATAATTTCAATCACGCCTTTGTAAACTGCCTTGGAATCAGTTGGTGAAGCACGTTTAAGAGACATTTAAATCAAACAAATAACCAGCTCCCTTTAGTAGTACAGTAGTACCTCGGGTTGCATACGCTTCAGGTTACATATGCTTCAGGTTACAGACTCCGCTAACCCAGAAATAACGCTTCAGGTTAAGAACTTTGCTTCAGGATAAGAACAGAAATCGTGCTCTGGCGGCGCAGTGGCAGCAGGAGGTCCCATTAGCTAAAGTGGTGCTTCAGGTTAAGAACAGTTTCAGGTTAAGAACGGACCTCCGGAATAATTAAGTACATAACCGGTGGAACCACTGTATAAAAGTGCACCACTGACATACATGTGGGACAAAAGTCCGAAAGAGACGCTCCACTTTCACGCTAGAAAGAGGGACGCCTCTTGCAGAGGTTAAGTGGGGGGGGGGTACCGTGTCCCAATACGAGGCCCTGCTAACAGGGCTACAAATTCTCCATCTCAGCATCCACCATTGCCTGGCTAGTAGGCTGTTCAGGGTGTGGTCTACATTCCCTCTTCCCACATAATATATGAGATGATCCTTCCTGCTCAAAGAACTCCAGCTGGAGAAAGTGAATTAAACGGAACACGAAAATTTGATTTGGAGAATAAGCACATCTGGCTTTCAGACTGAGATAACTAAGTGCTCACGGCAACAAAGCAGAATCTCCAACTGTATTTTATATACATTACTTTGTATGTCGGTTTATCGCAACGCTGAATGAGTCCAGAGCTTTCCAGCTGTAGCCAAGCCTAAGTGCAGGTCTAAGTGCATCTGCTCAGATTTCTCCCTTGCTCATGTTTTGTTTGTTTGTTTTTTGTCTCTGCCTCTCTTCTCCTTCCTTTATCATTAATGTCTCCACCACTGTCAGGATTTAGACTGGAAACATCTTGAACGCAGGGACCTTGATATAACAGTTGTAATATATAAATAATGCCACCGGCAGTAGTAACAACAACTGAGAGCCAGTGTGGTGTAGTGGTTAAGAGCGGTAGACTCATAATCTGGGGAACCGGGTTCGTGTCTCCGCTCCTCCACATGCAGCTGCTGGGTGACCTTGGGCCAGTCACACTTCTTTGAAGTCTCTCAGCCCCACTCACCTCACAGAGTGTTTGTAGTGGGAGAGGAAGGGAAAGGAGAATGTTAGTCGCTTTGAGACTCCTTCGGGTAGTGAAAAGCGGGATATCAAATCCAAACTCTTCTTCTTCAATAATAATAATAATCTTATTTGTTGGTGTTCTTTTGTTTGTTTGTTTGTTTGTCTGTCTGTTAGTCACCTCATGATTCTCTGCAACTGAAGTGAGGTATATATATTTTAAATAAACAATTCCTAAATAAACTACCAAAGGCCCATCTAGTCCAGCATTCTGTCTTTGAAAGCAGCAAGCCGCTGGAAGACTCACAAACTGGTTATGATGGCAATAGCATTCTCCTGTTGTTTGCTCCCATCAGTTAGCCAGAGGTAGACTGCTTTTGGCACTGGAGGTTCCATTCTCAGTGGTACTTTACACACATCTTCCCCGAGATATCCCTCCATAATCTGCTCTTATGATAAAATGAACTCTTACGATAAACATTGGCACTGCACTTTGCAAACATGGTCTTGTTTCTCTCTGCCCGCTTTCCTCTGCACAATTATCTCCATGCAGGAATAACATCATTGTGAAGTGGCCCTTAGCTATGATGACTAACAGCCATATCCATGAATTTGTCTAATTCTCTTAAGAAACCATCTATACTAATGGCCATGACTTAATTATGACCGGAAATATTAGGGGATAGGAAAAAAATAGGAGAAAGACACACCCAACACCTTCTTTTTCCAGAGTCACTACATTGCTTTTTAAGTATGTACCCAACATAGCTGCCCAGTGTGAACAATTGAAAGCTTTTCCCCATCTGAATTTGGAAACTGTAACATCCCTCCTTGCTCCTCACCTGCCACCCTAATAAAGGATAACTCTGGGCTTCTGGACTGACAAATGGAAAACAATGAATTGTTGATCCAAGGCTGCCTAATTTACTCTTTTCCACAAACTGTTTGCGTGTTTTTGTTCAGGCTTTTGAATTGTAAGCCACCAAAACGCAATCGCCAGGGTGTTTTTTTTTTTTGGTGTGACACTCAAGTTTGTTGCTGCTGCTTTAAGCCCTTTTGCTTGGTGTAAATCGCCTAGCACACATTTCAATTGCGCTTTTTGAATACGTTGCCACTGCGTGGACCTGGGGGTTAATAAGCAGGATGTCGTTCAATCAATCAGGATGTAAGATCAATATAGGGAAGAAGAGGAAAGGGGGACACACGAGCGCGCGCGCACGATTTGGGAAGAGCCGCCCTATCGAAGAAGGCGCCTCTAAGCAATAGGAGGGACTCTCGCCAAATGGGGCTCCACTGGAAAGAGAAAGCGCCAGTCCCCATTGGAGGCCTTGCCCCTCCCACGCTCCCCTCTCCAACAACTCCACCCTGGTTGCTGGAATGTTCAGCAGCTCCAACATTCGGCAGGGAGGTTGGAAATTTCGGGTACTCTCACTTTTCTGGTTCTTGTACGCGCTTTGAATTTCACCTAACAATTTCTTGGATTAACTCCGTTACGCCTTTGACCGCTTTAGTCATGTGGGCAGGATTTTTACTGGGCTTTTGTGAGACACACACACACACACACACACACACACACACATATTAAATTAGAGAAGAACAAAGATCTCATAAATCCTACCAACCTCTTTATTTTCGCCCCCGCACTGAAAAAAAACATGCTGTTGAAAATGATGCTGGTGGTTTTTTTTCTGTTGTGCACCCCTATCCAGAAATTTCCTGCTCCTTTTCGTGTTCTAATGCGGCACAGCCGAAAGGAAACTTGGGTGTGGCCAGGAATGGGGAAGAAGAATGCTGTTAAAATGGAAGCAATTCTTCCCCATCTCTCACGAATTCAAATCCTGGGTGTTTCCTCCCTGACTCCTGACAAAAGAAATGTGTATTCTTCGGGGCAGGGATTTGCTTTGCTTTGCTTTGCTAATACTTAAGGCGCCGTCTACACTTATGGAAACACCACTATCTCCCAACAACCCACTCATAAGGACCAATGACCAGAGGAGTCGACGACTTAGGAGAAGGGCCTTTGCTTAGTCTCCGCCACACACAAATCAGCGAGTTCAAAAATCCACCAATCATTTCTCCAAGCGGAGGGGGTGTCTAAAATAAACAGCGGCTCCCCTCCCATGCCCCCACAAGGATCAGGTGGACAAATAAAGAAGAGAGGAGTGAATTAAGCGATTATACAACAGATTTTAAAAAAAAAATGCAGAAGAAATCCTAGCAGCTTTCGCTGCAAGAAACGATTAGAAAGGAGGCCCATACTCGCAGTAGTAACTAAAACGTTTGGACAGAGACATCCTTTTGTGAAGTTTATTCTGGTGACGTTTCTCACTGATCGACCTTTTTGCCCATCCCCGTTCACTCTCTTTGCTCACACACAAACACACATCTAAGGCACACCACGTATCTAACGACGGGCCACCATAAACGTCCCGGGCTGTAATCCTAAAACCACGACTACTCAAAGTCCTGTTTAATTCAGTGGGGTTTACTCCCAGGCAAGCCGGGTTAGAATTGCAGCCGAATGAGTGCTCAGGATGCTCCCAGACTCTGGTGTATTTGGGCTGCAAAAGCCAAACCCGGCTAGGCTAGTCTTCTAGAATGGGGTCAGTCGTCCGTTGAATCCCAAGGGTCAGAGGAGGAGGAGGAGCGTCCTTGCTGTCGCCTGGTTTTATTACATATCCCCCTCCCCCACCACCAATGGGGTTTGCTTCGGACAAGGCAGCCTTCGGGCAGTAGTAACAACTTACAGCGAAAGAAGGGCAGTTTACCCAGGCGAGAGAGAGAGACAGGCTACTTGGAACCGAGGAGAAAGGGAAGAGCTCAGCAAGAGCTCTAGTCTGGCTGGGAAAGAATTTAGGCGAGGAGTCCCTTCGACAGCGTTGCTCTGCTCCAGTTGGTTGTCCCGCAATGAGAGAAGGACAGCCAGCAAATTATGGATCGGGTGTGGGAAGCAAGCAAGGGACAGGATTGAACCCAGAGGTGAATGTGCCACTTCAGCCTCTCCACACTGACACAACCACCATAACTACATAGTATGTTTTCTATTGCCAGACCACGAGTTAAATTTAATAGCTGCTAGGGCGAAGAATTGCGGACAAAGGGATTTGGAACAAACAACCCACTACCACTCTCTCAACTACACCAGGGTATATTCCTATTGCTCTGGACTAATTACTCCCTCTCCCAAATTGGACTCCCCCGAATTACTTTTGGGGGAATCGTCATCCCCACAAGATAAGTTATGTCAAAGGAGAGGGAGACCAAACGGACATCACTAGGGACTGGGTTGTATTTTGACCATAGAACTGAAAGGAGAGCAGGCGCTCTTTCTTCGAGTCTGTATCTCTCTCTGGTTAGATAATCATGTTCCTCTCCCGCGTAATAAGAGAAGCGAGTTCAGAGCTGTGATTTAAAATGGTGGTCGCTAGTGGAGGGAGGCTGGGTGGTAAAATGCTAACCCAGGGTGTGCGGTAGCTCGTCCCAGACTCTGCTTCCTTTTTTTCTTGCAGGAAAGCGATGGACCCAGATCCTCCTCTTTTACAATAGGGCAGGCTACATGCCCTACTTTGGGAAAGTTTCTCCCTACTGTCTCGGCCTTGGGTGCAAAGTAATAATAATAACAATGGTAATTATTATATATAGAGAGATATACAACCCCGCCTTAGGCCTGAGGGAAGCGGCTCCCTATTCCATCAGTCAGGCACTCATTAGGGTCACCGAAGCCTCCCTACACAGAACCATGGCGTGGGAAGTCCAAAAGAATCTCTGCCCCGGCCTGTCTACACAGAGGCACTGCGGGAGGACTTCTCGATCAAAATGCCGCAATGTTGCGCACCTTTACTATCCCAAATAAACTGAAACTCCAGATTGTGTGCGCGTGAAGTGTATAAAAATGACACTATACATATAATTCATATTGTGGAAATATTGGGTCTTCTTCATCCCTGTTCCGTGGAGCTGATCAAGGTAGCTAGTAGCAAGGATTGAAGCAACTCTCTAAGGTTGCAGTTTTATACACATATAGAACTCAGTGAGATGCGCAACCGGATCCTGTGCCGGTTTTAAAGGGCTCGTTCGAGTCTAGGATCTCGGCCAGACTTCCAAGAAAACAGTTCAAAGATCGAGCTGTAATCCCATGCATTAGGATCGCTAGAAAATAAGGCTGTCCCTCTGTGCACAGTTAGCTGCCAATTAGCCTGCTGAATAAGGTCGGACTTGCTTCTCAGTAAACACGCCAATGGGGTTGACATCCGAGCCAACGTGTTTAGGACCGCATCGCAAGAGACAAGAGAGAAGGAACGGGTGACACTGCTACCCCACCTCCCTCGAGTGAGAAACCAAGTGGCCAGGGCTAAACCGAATTAAACCTGTCGCTACTCCCTCAAGTTTTGTTTTGTTCCCACCGAGCACGCAGCCCTTGTTCAAAAACCCAATAGAACCGGGCTAGGCAAAAGCGGGAAGCAAAGCTGGTTACCAATGTACAAATTGTATTTGAACACCCAATCCGCTAGTCCTCCTTGAGATCTACTCCCATCTCCACCTTTGGGTCAAACACACAAAGCCACTTCTTTCCATCCTGACAATCCACCGCCGCCACTCTACCAACCCCAACCTCACCACCCCTTCCTTCCATCCATACGTGCCCCGGCTCCACCCTCCCAATGACTTAAGGCGGATCAGAATCCCCGCTTGCGCGTCTGGCACCCGGGCGGACCAATTCCACTCCGGTTGGGAGTGGATCAGAAGTAACAAAGTGGGGGAGTCAATAATCCGCATTAAGCAAGAGGACGTCCGGAGCCCGAGCGCAGACGCCAGGACTCCACAGACGCCCCCCTCCCTCCCTGCCTCCCATCTCTGCAGTATCCGAGTGGGAAGCTGCAGTGAGGCAACCCCGCCCCGGTTGAAGGGGTGGAGAGGTCTGGTGCAGCCGGAGATTGCGAGGTACGAGAAAAGGGAAGTACGAGGACAAAATGAAATAATTATTATTATTTAAAGATATATGTTTAAAAAATGATGCGCTACCTTGGCAACTAGAGCCGTTTAAGGAGCCAACCGGGGTGGGTGGTCGCTGCCCACCCGCCTGCCGCGAGTACTCTCCTCGACTACGCGTATTCTTAAGCAATAACAACGTAATCCGTATTATCCACCCAAGAATACCCGTCACCGAAGAGAGTCAGAAAGCCGGTGGTGGTGCTGGCGTCGGTGGTGGTGGTGGTGGAGGACGCGGAAGAGGCGAAGAGGAGGCTGGAGCTGCACGCACCGCGACAATAAATCCACAACTGTACGTCCGGTGGCCCAGAGGAACGGGAGGAGGAGCAGGAGGAGAATCCAAGAGAGAGTCGCCCAGCGAGCGATGATCCCAAATCCACGCAAGGTTACTGGACTCCGGGGCACTGGCAAGGCAAAGGAGAAGAGGCACCCATGAAGGACTGGAGCGAGGGCAACTCCCGGGAGCAATTGCCAGCAGGGCAGATGCCCAAGTCCAAAGGCGGAGGCAGGCGAGGGCCACAGGCACACACACACGCATGCACCCCGCAAGCATGCGGCCACATCAAGACACGAGCCTTGCCACGCCACGTTCAGATAGATGCGTGGCCCCTCCGAGGAAGCAGCCCTATTCCCAGGCGACGCGTGGACGGGGCTGATCCAGGTCCATCTGGGCGCTGCACAGCCCCCGTCCACGAATGCCCCAGACGTGCTTGGATACCCCGGCAGCAAACATAAATAACCGAGCTGACAATCCAGCCTGCTTGCGTGTCACACAACACACACACATGTTCATATCAAACCCCACAGACCGTCTATCCGCATAAAAGACGTAGGCGCGCGTTACAGACGCATCAGCTGCATGCAAAGACTGTACACCCAGGAAGCCGGCTGCATGCACCTCTCCAAAGCACCGTTATACGCATTCACTGCTCCGTCTATCTATCCATCCATCCACCCATCCATCCATGCATGCATCCATGCATCCATTCATTGCTCCGTCCGCCCAGCGTTACCTGGCCAGCTTCCAGCTTCTTCTTCTGGGCTTATCTGACATCCTTTCACCTCTCTCGAGTTCTCCCTGGGGTTGCGCTGAACGGCTCTTCATGGCAGCCGACGCGATTTCTGGAGAAGAGACGCACAGTTAAGCACACAAGTCTTACCGAGCTGTTTGCTTAGACTAGCAAGGTGAGAAAGAGCGCATGGGTGGAAATCTGATCAAGAAAACCGCGCACGCCCGGGAGAATTTCATCGAGGGGCTTGGAGAGGTCCCGGCTCGCAGGGGGAAATAAACAAAAAACATACTCTCTCCGCCGTTGTCAGCTGCTAGAAGGCGCCCCCGGAGCTGTCGGAGAGAAGCAAGTGCCTCTCCGCTCCAGGCCTCTCGGAAGCTGTATAACCTAGGGCTAAAAAGTCCCTTCCGAGCGCAATAAGACAAGATAAAATAGAAACCATCCGTTTTCCTTTCCCGCGTGCCCCGAAAGAGCTGGGGCTCAGTGGCGAGGGCTTGACGTTTCCTTAAAGCAGCGTTTTTGAGATCGCCTGATAAACGCGTGATAGCACATCCTAGGCATACTCTCTACGCCTTACGGTCTGGCCAGCATGTCTCCAAAGTGAAAGCGCTTAACCGAGTTCCTCCGTCTCTCCCCTCCTCACTCCGTCCCTATGTACATTTGTACGGATCCATTCACATTTCTTTTTTTACAAAAAAGTTTTCTCATCCTGCAATGCTGGTATTGTCAGACACAACGTGTGAATGAACACTCTACAATCAAGAGCCAGAGTGGGGGCGGTAAAGGAGGTCTTTGTTTGTCGAACCTGCAGCGGTTGCCCCTGAGGATAAGGGTTTAGGATTCGGTTTCCTCTAAAGGAGCAAACAGAATAAAATAAAACAGATTCTTTTAAAAAAAATCCCAGCGCACAGTAAGTTTGGGGTGGTTTTGTTCCGCCTTGGCTGCAAAATACAAAGAAGCGCCGCTAGAAGACTGGGTGTGGGTGGGTGCTGCGCTCTTCCTCCCACCAAGACTCATTGTAAGGCATCTGCCTAGCTAGAGAGCTCTGTAACTGACCAGCTTGTATATCAGATTGCAAGTGACATTCACACAAGATGTTTGCGTTTATTCTTGCCAGATTTCCTCCTTCAGGACCAGCTCCTGCTTAAATACCAGATCATTACAAAGACCTAGAAAGAATAACTGCTTCTTCTTTTTTTAAAAAAATGTATATAGACCAACAACATCCCAAACTACTTACACGATACAGATAATAATTTCAATCATTAAAAAATAATGACACATGCAACTTCAATGCTTTCTCTTCAGTTTTCAGCTACATTTCTCACCCTCCTGAAGGCAGAAGGCTGAGGCTGCACTACGAGAATAACAGCTATAAAAGAAACACCACCAGCAGCACACACAGATTCCTTTCCCTCCGCTGTGCACAATCGAAGATTGACACACTACAGAGAGCTCGGGCAGGGGAGGAAAAGAGACGGGGGCAGTCTGTCCTCCTACTGAACTCTCAGCCAGAAAAGCCGCTTGAGGGAAGTCAACACGCCACCACTTTGAGGCACCTCACCTCTCTCGCCTTAATTCCGAAAACAACGTGTCCGAGAATCCCCTCGTGCCAAAAACTCGTGGTAGGGGAAAGGCTGAGGATTGATAGCCAAACTTTTCCAATAGTAGCATTACTATTATTACCCCAAAACACAGAAGCCCGCATAACAAAATGCACTTTGGCGATTTTCCTCCCCGTGCTGAGAAATCAGCCCCAACTCACCACCCCCACCACCACCCCGGAGTATCAAGCGCCCATTTCCAAACTTGCTCTATCAGTCGCGCCCGTTGACCGCTTCAATGCAGTGATTACTGTACATTGCTGGATAGCACCTACCAAAATGGTCGAAGGCAGTTCAGTTCAGCACCGGGGCGAGTGGACAGCTCCGTCCTTGGGGAATCCCCCCCCCCCTTGCACCAGCGAGAGAGCTCTGATGAGCCCTAAGCCAACAACAGCGGTCCCTCCTTCAGGCAGGGCACGGGGACTTAACGAGAACACCATTTCCTACCAGATCGCTTGCCTCTGGGCTCATATTCCATTCAAACCTCCTTAAACTGTCGGCTCCATCGCCACCCCACCCCTCAACGCTCTCTCTCTCTCTCGCACAGAGACATATACAAACACGCCATGCCACGCCACAAACCCCAGTGCCATCTCTGGCGCTTTGTTGCTCCTTCGATACCTTTTGCAGCTTCTGGAGCCCGGAGCGACGCTCAGCATCAGCATTAACTACCTTTGTTCATGGAAAGCCATGTTGATTAGAATCTTCCTCCCTCCCTACCGTAATAACTGGAGGGATTGAGCCCTCCCAAAGCCACCGATCGGAATAACAGGCAAGGAAGGCTCGGCTTAAAATGTCAAATATTTCTCTGTGTTGATTTGGGGTGGGTAGGAGGGTGAGGGGCTAGGAAGAGATGAGCAAACCATTGCCAGCAATTGAGAATAAAGCTTTAGGGATTGCCAAGAAGAAGAGAAACCCCACCAATATAAGCCAGGGATGCGATGACTTATATGAACTGTGGACCAGGCAGGATAAGGTGCAAGTGCACGCAGGGGGTTAATCAGAGAAATATTTATCTTGATTAAAGTGCTGCCTCCTTTTCGAGAGCAGAGAGAGTCACTCCTCGCCACTTCCTCCCCATGCAACTCCCAGAAATCCACCTCTATTGAAGCGCTTACCCTTTAAATCCTGGTTTCAAGCAGAACTCCAACTGTGTGTAAAACCCAGGGAGGCATCTGATGAGCTATGGAAAGAAGCTCTGGGCAGCGGAAAGCTGCCTCCCCTCCCCGCTCCGCACTCTCGCCTTCCCTCCTGGTGCCGGATTATAGTGTTAACAAGCCCTGGGAAAGGGACCTCGGCGCTTCTGGCTGGCTTTGTGTGCTCCGCTGCCTTCCCACCTCCCGGATGCTGGTGCTCTCCAAGTCCCCGACGATCGCCTTTCAGATGCTGCGAGCTTCCAGAAAAGAAGTGATGGTGGGGGTGGGAGGGAGGAGGGAGGGAGGGAGGGAGAGAGAGAGAGAGAGAGAGAGAGAGAAGAGGAGGGAGAAGAAGAGAGAGAGGAGAGAGAAAAAAATCGCCTAATGCAATCAAATCGATCTGATCTACACCATCTGTCGCCTGCCACTACACACAAACGTTAAAATAAGGAAAAACGGGAGTCACTGACAGCTCAGGAAAGGCTGGTCTTGCGGAGTTCATTTTGAGCAGAGCTTAATTGGGGATGGCCAAGCACATACACCGAAGCTCCTGTTAAGCCATCAAGCACCAGATCCCAAGCATGCTAATGGTGGATTAATTGAGGAAGATCTGACGTGCAGGCTTCATACAGCTCATATTCATGACTTCCTATTGGGAAAGGACCGATGCTGGGTGGTATGACGGTAAACGTGCAGTCCAAAAGGGGGCGAAGGGGGGGGGGAGCTGCTGAGAAAAATGGCTCTGTGTTTCCAGCCTTTCCCTCTAATAACAAACATGTGTCGAGCAGAACCGTTTAGCAGGGTGGTGTGTGAGTGTGTTTGTGTGTTTATGCATGCTCTTGAACCAGAGCTAGCAATCCCCGCAAGTTGCATTGTAAGAATAGATATGTATATCAATTTTTTAGGGACTGTATCTGTCTCGAACGTATGGTTGTTACAGGGTCTTGCTCCTTTCGAAGAAGTTAGGCGCCCTTCTTTTCATGGTGTGTGTGTGTGTGTGTGTGTGTGTGTGTTTAATCTATACCATCTCACTTGCGCTCAAAGCACACCCAGATAATGTCTCTTAAAATCTCAGCGCTGCTAATTTCATCAGGATTGAATCAAAGTCGCTTTCTTGCCAGCAAACCCCGGGACCTTTCCCCCCACCCAACCTCCCAGTGGGAATTATTTTTGAGAAAGACATTTCCGATCACTGAAATTTGGACATGGACTGATTAAATATGGGTTTTCCACCCGTTCTTCCTAAGGCTCAGACAGGGGAGGGAGGGGGAGACCCGTGTGTGTGTGTGTGTGTGTGTGTGTGTGTGTGTGTGTTTAGAACAGCATTTACTCTGTCTGCCACCACCAAATTTCCTTGCAGCTTCCAGTCCGTTTGGGCTAGTTGTTAAAATATATAAAGGATGCAGAAAAAGTTGGAAGGAATACACACTCCGCTGTTTCCTCTCCTCTATTCTAATGAATACGCCGTTAATGGAGTGGGAGCAGGGTACACTACAGCAGCTCAAAAAAAAAAAACAAATTAACCAAAAGTCTTTTTTTAAAAAACTAATAAGCAAGCAAACAAACAAGGAGCGCGGATATTATTTTCGTGTGAACGCGTTTTTTTAAAAGGGGACGGCAAAGGGAGTTGAGTATGATATGCAAATTAGCGTGTCGCTGTCCACATACTTGGTGCTGAAACGGAAAGGTGAACCGCTCTAAAAGCGGAGACAATAGCCAGATAGGAAGCAAACAGCAAATTTATTACCGGGAATTGGGACGTGGTTCACTGCTTGCTTTGGAGGGGGGAGGGAGTGGAGACGGGAGGGGGGGGTGTCCCGTCCCTGTATAAAGCCCACACGTTTCTCTTGCCAATGGCTGAAGCAATTAAGATTCTTGTCATTTCCCACTCCTCCCTATTTGATTAGCAGAGAACTAAAAAAGAAGAAGGGGGGTGCATCTAAATGACCGACTTTAAATATTCCAGTAAACAATTAACCGTTTAGGATAATTCTAGAGTTAACTGGACCTGTCTCTTGAAAGTTTGGGTTAATCTCTTTAGAACAAACCTAACGGTTATGAATTAGATTAGCCTTGGAAAATGTAGCCTAAAGACAAACACACAAACACACACACACACACCATCTTTTGTTTCAATATCCATTAATTAAGCACTACTGCCTACCTACGCAGCAGTCCTGGGTCACAGCCACGTGTCTGAGCCTAATCTCCCCAGCTGCCTTTGTTATCATCCGTGTCCAACGATTGCCCTCTGCAGGTCAGCCTTCGAGTCCTCCCAGGCAAGGCTATTGCGAAAGAAAGAAAGAAAGAAAGGAAGGAAGAAAGAAAGAAAGAAAGAAAGAAAGAAAGAAAGAAAGAAAGAAAGAAAGAAAGAAAGAAAGAAAGAAAGAAAGAAAGAAAGAAAGAAAGAAAGAAAAAAGTATGGCAGACGAATTGGTCGCTCGTTTTAGAGGCAGGTAGGGATCTTTACAAGCATTCCCGGAGGCTTAGCATTAGGACACTAAATGTTTATTTAGCACTGTATGTATGTATGCGCGCGCATGTGTGTGTGGCCGCGCTTAGCATATTACACACACACACAACCCAACACACTCACGCTTGTTTATGATCTGAAGTTCTGTTCTTTCTGTTCTACTCCGCTAGTTGGGGAGTTTTATGCTAACAATTTTCAGCCTCTGCTATGTGCTCGAGTGGATCCCATCCTACTGTCCACAACTCACCCCAAATTGAAACCCGGCCAGGAACCTGACCCGCAGAAAATCTCTGGGCTTCAATTGGGTGTTTAAACACAGCAAGGAATTCAGTTTCTCCTTAATCACAAACGTATGGGGGGTATTTAAGGTAGAACAGTCATCTGGGGACTCACGGTCGTAAGTCCTAGAGAACGAGAATCCCTTGGCCAGTCAGAAAGGCGACTCAGACTACACCTTTCTACTTGGAAGTTGCACAGGAAAGATTGCTTAGTACAGCTTAGATTCCTCTGAATGCACGCCAGATCCCTCCCCCACCCCCACCACAACGCTCCCCCCTCCCCCTTTTATTGCACACATGACTAAAATGACTAAAGGAGAAAACATTTTCTGCCTTTTCAGTATCATGAAGATTCTGAATGGAGATTCCGGCCCTTGTTAGTGACTGTAAAAAAAGAAAGAAAGAAAGAAACTGCCCAAACCAGAGGTAGCTATTATTCTGGATGAATTATTCCACTGATAAAAGGTGTGTTCGTTTGTATAGATGTGCTTGTAGACTGGACTGGACGTGTTGGGCTTTACAGGAAAACTGATCCAATGGAGAAAGAGAGAGAAAGAGAGCGAGGGAGAGAGAGAGAGAACAGCCCAGTTAATTGCCTCTTGATAAGGATCGTTTTATATTTCTGTAAAGAGGATTGTAACTTTTGATTCTCTGTCAGGTATGATTCCCGCAGTGATAGTTGGCCGAACTTCATACAGCGCAAGCGAAGAGTCAATCAATAATATGCAAAATGCCCTATTAGGAGATACTAAGGCAGACTAATTATTAATCGCTCGCTTAAAGGTAATTGAAGAGCGTTTGATTTGTCCTGTTTAAAAAACATTAAAGGGGAAAAATCGGAGTCGTAGGCGTAAGATGGGGCGGGGAGTTGTTTTGTTTTGCCTTGGTGACTTGCATACATTTCCACGTGTGCAGTTGAGGAATCAAATATTTCTCAACAAGGTAAAGGGATGGGAAAGCAAGAAACGTCCATGCAAAACTCCCTCCCAGCCCTCTAAAAACAATAATTTTGTCACTGGGGTCTGTGGGATGAGGACTGCACGCCACTCCTCCTTCGGGAGACCATCACTACGTGAAAATTCTTTTTTTAAAATTATTATTAAAGGACTGTCCCAGCTCAGTGAGGTATCTGACTTTGCACTGGGTGCCTCAACTCAAAAGTAAGAAAATGGTGGGGTAGCAGCTGTCATTCCAGGGCCGCAAAGGAGGGCTAAGAGTACAGTAGTTGATGCTTTGATGGCCCAGCTCGCCTCTCCACTCCCCGCCCTCCTAGGCAAAGGACAGAGTTGAAGATTTGCTATGCAAGTTGCTCTTTACCCTTTAGAGTAATCGGGACGAGCTTCTCAGATGAGCACATGGAGTGGCTGACTATGACCCCTGGGAGGTAAAGCTATCCACGTCGGGGGGCGGGAGGATGGCCATACAATGCAAATCTGACTCAATGCAGTTCTTTTTTTGGGTGGAGGTAACCAGCGACGTCCCCTTCTTCTCTTCTCTGGTGGTGATTTCCTTTCCTTCTTTCAAATCATCGTGGTGACAGCAGGATAAGCCCGGTGATGTGCCATTCAGAAACATGAGTGATACTCCCAGGCTGTTTGGGAACTGAGGGTCCATCCATATTATAGCATACATCATATCCCCTCTGGAACTAGGCTTGCTAGCACCCGACGATGCTTTTCTGATGGTTCATTGGGTGTGCCTTAAATCAGAGATTGCCCACGGGCCACCTTGGCTAGGGCACTGTGGTCCAAAGAAACATGGACGGCACTCTGCTGACTACCCTTGCCTTAAATCAGAAGTGGGGGACCTTTGACCCTCCATATATTCATGAACTCCCTTCATCCCTGGTTATAGGCCTTGCTTTCTGAGGCTGACTGGAGATGCATTTCACCTGGAGCGCCGAAGGTTCTCTACACCTGCCTTAACTCAAAGGAGAGTAACTCCGATGTAGCAGAAAGAACACGGGGGACAGGAAGGATTTCCGTTTGAGATGGCGGAGTATCTACTGCGTCCCCTTCTCAAGCCACTCCCGGGCACACCCGTTCTGTACTTTCAGAGGAGGGCAGACTTAGGCTTGTCAGATCTTTGATTCAAAGACAGGGTGCCTCTGAGCATATTCCGAGCCCAGATAATTGCTCTCAGTACCAGAACTGAACTGAGATCACCGTTCTTTTGCACAAAATTCTACGCCTGCCCTGGTTAGCTTTCTTCATTTCAGCAGCCTTATGTAGGTGGGAGAAGCCATTTTGTTGATATTGCTAATAAAAGGGAGTCAGAAACCCTTGGCGATCCACTGCAGGTCCCCAGAGATCCCGACCAACCTACCCCTGCTATTAGAAACCCTTAGAGGAGGGATGAGGGACCGGTGACTTCTCCGGGTGTTGGAAACTGCAGGACTGTAGATTAACCCAATGTTTCCCAAACTTGTGTCTCCAACTGCTTTTGGACTACAACTCCCACCATCCCTATCTAGCAGGACCAGTGGTCAGGGAACATGGGAACTGTAGTCCAAAAACAGCTGACGACCCAAGTTTGGGAAACACTGGATTAACCGGACCCGAAGTAGCCTTTTCTCAGATGTACCTGGGAGTTAATTAACTACCTTCTGTGTGTAGCGAATGAAAATAACACGCGCTCTGTGCATGTTCAGGAGCCTCCTCTTCCACATCACAACATTACACCAGGCATATGCTGCGGATGCTGAACCCTCGCGTTGACCTGAGGCTCAAGGAGGAGTCCTTTAAAGGAAGCCAAGGAGGAAGGAACAGCAAGGAACGAGAAGGCAAGCCGCAATGTTAGCATGCAAGGAGTGGAAAAGCGAAGTCCGGATCCAGTGACGGGCCCAGTTCAAAGGGAACACCATCAGCCCTCGTGGTGATCTTGAGCCCAGCGTCTCCAGAGGGGGGAGAGATGCCGATTGATGGGCGGAGCCGCAAGCGCCTCATTGCCAGGCAACTCACGGAGCAGTTAAAGGGCAGTGCTCAAAGGCCAGCGAGCAGCACACCCCTCCAGTGGCAACGGGCGGGCCAACTCCGAGGCTGAGAGGGCGGAGGGAGGCTTTCAGACAGAAGGCAAAAGCACGGGACGCGGCTAGCAGCGCTGAAGAGGAGACAGAAGGAGAGTTTCAGATCTACTGCCTGATCATCCTCGACCTCGAGGCTCTGTCTGCTTCCTTTGATCTCTCGTCCTCGCCTTTCTCCCTCTCCACCCCTCACATGCATGCGCACGAGTTCAACCCACGGTTGCCAGACGTTCCTTCTTTCAGAGGGGAATCCACTTCTGCTTCCGAGAACTTCTTCTGCTCAGAAAGTTGACGACGGTGCTGCTGCTGCCAAATTTTCACACGGTGGCTACTACCGCTCCCGGACAAGCCATCTCTGGGGTAGCTCAGTCGGCAGAGCAAGAGACTGTTAATCTCAGGGCATTGTAGGGCGTTGACCAGATGATCCTCGTGGTCCCTTCTATGATTCTTTGATAATACGGTCAGTCTTCCGTGAGCTCAGTCGTCCATGCCCCTGCCCTTTTGATCATTTGTTTCTCTCCTTTCCCGTTTTGACGAACGAAGGCAAGGTTAGGCAAGGTTCAGCAATGGAAGGGATGCCGTCTAGAGAGCCTCTTTTGAACTAGGCCAGAATAATTCAGTGGGCAACCAAATCACACCCAACCCCACAATCTTATCTGGGAGACACACTTGAACTTGATCGTGGACATGGCTTGCTTTCCGACGTGTAAATGTTTGGCCATTTCAAATGTATGATTTTATTTTATTGAACAGACTCTGGATCCTGCATAATTGTGCACCAGACCTCTTACACAGTTTTCCAGAGTGGTCCTTGTTTTGTATCTCTGTGTGCTTTAAATGATGCTCTTACAACTCAAGCCCTATCATAATATCAGTTGTAGCCAATCCATTAGGGCAAATAGGCAAGGCTGGCACAAGACATTTTGGCACCTGAGGTGCACCACGAAATGGCATCCCCCTCCCTGCCAGGGAAGGAGGAGGAATAGAGATCGACTTCAGGGACAAAGGGGGAAGAAAGGTCTACATCGGGATCCACTGCCCTTGCCACCTGAGGCAGTTGTCCCACCTTGTCTCATGGGTGGGCCGGCCCTGCAAATAGGCCACCGTCCTACCAACCTCAGCCAGCTCCACCCGACTGCCTTCTTATATTCCGTCCATACACAAGAAGAGCCTGCTGGATCAGGCCAATGGTCCAGCATCATGTTCTCACAGTGGCCAACCTGTAGAAAACCAGCAAGCAGAATTTGGGCACAAGATCCCTCTCTGCTCCAGTGTTTTCCAGCAACTGGTATTCAGAAGCACTGCTGCCTCCAACTGTGGCAGTGTGAATAGGTATTTTCTTTTCTCTGCCCCCAGTCTTTCAAGACTGAGCAGTCCAAGGTGCTGGTAGGATGAGAGCCAATTCCTTGGCCTTAGGTCCCTTTAGCTCCCCCAGTAAAATATTTGAGGCCACCCCCCATGAGTTAATGGACATTGCTATTCAAATGGTGTGTGCATGCTGCATCTTGTGATTGATTATGATGGGCTGGGCTTACAAGAACCCCCCCCCCAATATTTTATTCAAGTTGGCACCTCTGGTTAGTAGCCTTGAGTATCAGCTTAGTCCCAGTGTTGGCACTGCAGAAGTCAGCAGGGAGGAGGATGGTGGCCAAACTAGGACTCCTGGGCTCTGCCTATGATTGGCTCTGCATACACTTCCTATTGGGCTCTTCGCTTTCCTCCTCTCCAGTTCCAATGCGCACCTGTCATACAGCGGTCTGCATAACAGGGCGTAACCACATGCGACCCATGTTTGAACCTCTTTCTGGTCTATGCAGATGGCAGTAGAGGTGTGGCCTGTTTTGACTCAGGCCCACGCCAGTACCAGCTTACCAAATAGGAAGAGTAGCCACCAACCCAGGGGTGCCAACTTGAATAAAATATTGGAGGGAGGGGGCCAGGTAAGCTTCCTCCCTCAGAATCAATCACATAACACGGACACCACTGGAATGGCAATGCCCATTAACTTTGTGGGCCCCTGGCCCCTTCAAATATTTTATTGAGGGGGCAAAGACCCCTCGGTCCCCGGGAGTTGGCTCCTATTCACCAGCCTATGGGCCCTACGCCTTTTAGGGGCCTCATGACAATGGATTTAAAAAAATTGACCTTGAAAGAAAATTGCAATTAAGGCTTTCTTAGTTTAATGTTATACCACTAGAGCGGCCCCGAGATTTCGACTGCCTACGGGTCTCCACAGGGTTTAATCCGGCACTGGCGCATGCCTCGCCTTCTCCTTTTTGACCCGCGTAGGGCTCATCAAACTCCCGCCTGCATCTGCACACACTTCCAGCGGATCGTTAATTTCCTTTGTGAGCTGGTTTCCAGCAGACAGATACTGATTTACGCAGCACGGGTGACTACGATCGCACGCATACACGTGGTTGTTTTTTTTTGGGTTTTTTTCCGGTGACCGGGCAGAGTGTGGGTCTCTGAAGGAGCGCTTCTTGTGGAGAGAGCGATGACACGTGTACATCCCCAAAGGTCGCCTGACTCGCATCTTTTTTGCCAAGCAGAGCAAAAGCAAGCCCAAGTAAAGGCAAGCTCCTTTGAAAGCGGGGACTTCCCTTCCTTCCCTGTGGACTACCTTGCAAGCGGGACTGGGTGGCTCGTCTCCCTTCCTAGCCGGTTCAAGCGTCGCACCCATCCCGCCTGCTTCGAGCCCAAACGGAACTCTGTTCGGCAGAGCGAAGGAGCCCCCTGCTGGCCAGACGGCGGTAGGCGCGCAGAGGCGAAGCTTGCCTACAAAGAGCCTGGGCGGGTCCGCAGAGTGAATGGAGCCGAGGCAGTGTGGCATGTGAGATGCTGTACAGAAACCCATAGAGCTCGTTCAGCGCGTCAGCCGCCGGCTCCCCCCTTCCCCCGCCTCCCCCCTTGCTTCTGAAGCCTTGAAGGAAACACTGAATTAACACCAGGACGGTTGTGAGCAGAAATCCTAGATTTCCGTTGTTTGTGGCCTTAGATAAGTGTTTTTAGGATTCATCAGCCTCATACTTCGGGGTACTTGAGGGTACAGGTAGCAATGCAGCCCTCGTACATTTTTTTTTTAATATCCTCTTGAGAAATAAGTGATATTGCAGATCTCTCTCCCCCCCCCCCCCCTTTATGGGTAGGTAAGTTTGTTTGTTTGTTTTCCTTAGAGAAGCTGCAAGAAGTTCATATTTTCCATATGCTCCAGTAGTTCTTATGTTGGACACTTTTTTGTTGTTTCTGTTGTTAATGGGAAAGAGCTGTATTTATTTATTTATTTATTTGAAAGGATCTACTGATTTATGTGAAGTCTGTGAAGTCTTTGGCTTTGGTGTTAACCTTAGGGCTGCAAACCTATCCCCTCATCCCTGGGTCCCGAGGCCCATTGAATTCAATGGAACTTCCTTCTAGGTACACAGTATGTAGTAAGGCTTCCAGCCTAAGACAGAGTACACAAAAATTGTTTAAAGCACATGACTTTCCCCCAAAGGATCCTGGGAATTGTAGTTTGCTGGAAATCATAGATCTCTGTGGGGTGAGCTATGGTTCCTAGGAGTCTCTGGGGAAAGTAATGTGTTTTAAACGTGCCTGAAATGTATGGTGTGCAGCCATGGAGCTACAGCCCCCAGCCCTTGCCTTCTGTTTTCTCTGGTTTGGGCTTCTTGGACTTGAATTTAGTTTAGATCCATCCCTGTGACTTTTGCTCACGTGACTAAATAGACTCTCACCTTGTTTAAACTTTGTGTGTTAACCAGGAATCCCAAACCCTTGTGGTTTTGAGTGTCACAGTAGCCTTTCTCCTGAGATAGGAAAACATGCAGCGTGTGGTCCAGGGTGTGAGATGTGAGCAGTGAACTCTTCAGTTCAAATATTAACATAGCCTAAAACTCCCTTGGGGGCCTTAGGCAAAAAAGCCCCCACTATGTCTCCTTCCCTTCCTAGCTGCAAAATGAGTATAATAATACCTGCGCACCCTTTGTTATATTAGGGTAAGGATTACGGGGATAATGTGTGAGAGAAGCACTGGACATTTTTAAAGCTCTGTGTATTGCAGTCTTATAAATTTACCCACTCTCCTGCAAAAGTGTAGCCCGGTAAAAGTTGCACTGCATTTTCGCACTAGACATTATGGCTAGCCATACTGGCCAACTAGTCATGTCCAGCGTGGAAATACTCTCGTTTGCCAGAAGTGGCTTAGTCATCATGCTGGCCTCATGACCTGGAAGCTGTACGCCGGCTCCCTCGGCCAGTAAAGAGAGATGAGTGCTGCAACCCCAGAGTCGTCCGTGACTGGACCTAATGGTCAGGGGTCCCTTTACGCAGGCAGGCAGAGGAGAAATGATCACTCAGTTTCCTCAGCACCACCACCGCTGGTTAATCAGTAGTACAGTATCCATTCCTGCTAACCTCTCCTCCACCCTTTTCATGCCTCTTCTGGTTGTGGAAGGCCCCGGGGAAGGGAGAAGACACCTGTGACTCTTAACCAGTCTGACTCATCTCTGCCTCTTGGCTTCCCTCTTCCCATTCTCGTGCTTCAGCTTCTCCCACTGATTCTAGACTTCTCTCTGCCACAGACTCTCCCAGCTCATGAAGCCCTGTTACCTCTTCAGCTTCCAACACCCCCTCTTCCTAGTCTTCTCCCCCTGACCACTCATCATCATCCCACTACCACTCCCCAGGCTCTGAGCTTTCTTCCCTTGGTGGTTCCTCCCACCATTCCCTAGAGTTCAACCAGTCTGTGATGCCAAGGCTGCCCAGAAAAGAATGTGGCCATCTAGCTGAATTTTCCCACCCAACCCTATTTTAGCACCTCAGAACTTCTCCATCTAACTATACCAGGCCTTGCTCACCTTCCAACCTCTCTTCTAGCCTAGAATCACAACCCGAGTCCACTGGCCTGCTAGTCTCTCTCTCTCTCTCTCTCTCTCTCTCTCTCTCTCTCTCTCTCACACACACACACACACACACACCTCCTCCTCCTGACCCCAGATGTTATGTGTGGCTGATTATCACCAATAAGTGTTGGGAAACATTTGACTCTCATCAATGGAAAATCTTTCCACTGTCGGCTGCTATCAGCTCAGTTGTGACTGAGCTGAAGTACACAATAGGCCGGGGGGGGGGGGTCAGACATGCTGTCCCAAGAGGTTGATATGATCAAATCCTTTTAGCGAAACAAGCATCTGCTTCAGCACATTTGATAGTACTGTGTTTGACAGCCTTCTCTTCCTTGCAGAGAAGTGGTTTGAAGAAACACTGACCAACAGCTACTGTGAGCCTTTTGGGGGGGGTAGGTGAAGAAGTGGATCTCTGTCCATGACACAGCATTACACTGACACCATCTCAACTCTCTCCCTCCGCCAAGCACCAGAATGGAATAGCTGATCCCACAACATAATGTTAATTCAGTTGTGCTTACGCCCTGTTTAATCTGTCTGGTGCTAGGCAGTCATATTTTTTCTGGGTAATTTCATCTCTGTGAAACCTTTATTTTCCACTTGTGAGATCTGTTGTTGGATGGTTTCTTCTCATGTGATCAGTGTTGCATAAATTGCCTCAGATGTGCTATACATTGCTGCAAATTGGTGCCATCACCAATTACGAGTGGTGGACTCGTAATCTGGTGAACCGGGTTCATGTCTCCACTCTTCCACATGCAGCTGCTGGGTGACCTTGAGCTAGTCACATTTCTCTGAAGTCTCTCACCCTCACTCACCTCACAGAGTGTTTGTTGTGGAGGAGGAAGGGAAAGGAGATTGTTATCCGCTTTGAGATTCCTTAGGGTAGTGATAAAGCGGGATATCAAATCCGAACTCCACCACCTCCTCCTCCTCCTCCTCCTCCTCCTCCTCCTCCTCCTCCTCCTCCTCTTCTTCTTCTTCTTCTTCTTCTTCTTCTTCTTCTTCTTCTTCCTTCCTTCTCTGTGGTGGCACCCTTCTTGTGGAAACCGCTGGGTACCCCCAGAAACAAAGCACTGGTCATGCCCATCTACATGGTTACACCCAGAAGAGAGGTGTCTCTCACAGGTATGACAGGAAGTCCTCCTTGTTGGAGCCACATTCCTCTGTGTGCCCATTCTAGCAAACAGGAAATGTTGGACTTGACTGCTCTGTGTATATATCCCACACTAGTCCAGCATCTCATCCTCAAAGTGGCCAACCAGATGCCTGCAGGAAGCCTGCAAGCCTGAGCACAGGAGCATGCTCTCCTCCTGCAGCTTCCAGCAACTGGTATTCAGAATGATATTGCTTTCAACTGTGGATGACGGGTTGACACATGCCAAATGAGGAAGCCTGGCAAGCCAAATTAGGCCTATGGGTTGGCCGCTCTAGTAGAATGAATCGTCTGTCTGATACAGAGCGATAAAGGAGAGCAGGAAGGGTCTTGAATTTGCCCATCCATCCACAGTGAGCACCTGGGCCAGGCAACCATATAGTCTGCCTGGGCACAGCCTTCCCCCACTAGGCTGATCTATCTTGCATATGCCTTTCTATTTAATTATAGTACTTATTGCTCCATTTGGTTCTGTTCCATACCAATTGGCACGTGCAAACCTGTTGTTTTCTTTTGGTGAATGCATTTCTACTTGTTTAGGAAGTGCATAATTGGTCAACCAAGTCCGTGGACTCTGACAATCTCAAACAGCTGTCATTTATTCTCCAGCACTAAATGACTTTATCCCGTAGGTGTGCCTTGCAAAGTGTTAACTCCCCCAGCAGTGTGGACGATGCAGAAGTACTTTATGGTGGAATAAGCTGCTGCTTGATAGCATGGGTGCGAATTGCCCTGGCACTTAGAAAACCATTCCAAAAGAGATGCTTTGGTATATGCATTTTAATTCTGGACTGCGGCCTCCATCAGTAAATAAGTGCATCCTGCTCGATCCCCTTTAAAAACCGTGTTCTCCATGATAAAAGCAAAACGTAGCACATCAGATGCAAACATGCTGTAATTGAATTCTAGAAAGCAAGCATTCCTCCTGGCTAGTATTCCTACAGGCCTCTTCAAAATATGGAAATATATTGGTGTGTCCTGGAAAAGGCAAAGAAAAAAAAGCCTTCCTTAAAACAACAAAAACCCACACAAAATCCAGCAGTTCTGGACACTTAGTTGACATATGTCTCATTATCTTACACCAGAAATGTGACAATGAGTGACAGGAGTCCGCCGAGAGATTTAAAGTGATGATAAAGGCAGCAAGGCTTCCCAGAAACACCGAGTCTAGTTCTTAATAGCTACATGCTTCTTTACATGCATCCTAATAATTTGACATTTATAATTCACTGTGCTGTTGAATTCCTTATCGTTTTCTTACTGTCAGCTTCTTCACATTTGGAAATAAATGTCCTTCCTAATTATTACGTGTAGTTGAACTCCTAACATTCTTTTTTTAATCTACCTTGTATTATCCCCCACCTCCATCCCATGAACAAAATGGGAACTAGGAAACTATTAATGCTCAGTGCCCTTTCATTAAAATTTAAACTCACACTGGTCTTAAATGTCATGCTTAAAAAAAAAATAACACAGCTTATGGCTCACTAATAAGTTTGTAAGTAAAGCAGGGCACATGCCACCGTTTAAATCATGCTTTCCTTTATTATGGACTGAAAGCAAGTTTCCATGACCCATTTTTCTTCTCATCCAAAACGACTGTTGTGTGGTGCTCTTGAAGTAAACATTGTCCTTGCTAACCACCTCTTTCTGTGCTACTGACTCTCAAACTTTGGGATTGTTGAAATATATACAGCAGAAAAATCAAGTCATGTGATTCAAATTGGGTCTACTAGACCCAATTTTTTAAAGCAACATAGACTAAAGTCACTTGTGGGGCTCCTCCAGGATTAGGGGCCCTGAAGCTTAAGCTTCATTCATTTCATAATAGATCCATCCCTGGTTGGAAGTGACTTTAAAGGACCTCTGGTTCAACCCCTGAAAGCTAATGCTACAACATCCCTGATAAGTGACCATCTAGTTTGTGATCTGAAGGTGCAACAGACCAACAAAACTGCTGAAGTTTAAGCAGGTCTAGGTCTGGTCTGGTCATGGTCTGGATGGGTAACCACCTGAGAACTACATGCACACAGTTTTTGGTTCCATGATGGAAGAAAGGTCAACGCAAATACAGAAATCGAATAAATCCAACTTCTCTAGCCAAGGTGGTTCCATCTCATTCTAAGGCAGATCCTACGTGTCCCTTCTATGAGTAGGAATTGGGGAGAATTCAGTTCATTTCACATTTTAATGCAAGGCTATTTAATTTGCTTCCCTGAAAAGACATGTGAACTGAGATGCAGCTATCTCTAAAAATGCATACAGAAATGCAGATATATGTAAGATGCATAGATTTGTGGAAAAGGACATACTGAAACACATTATAATTAGGTGAGATTGCTTGCAGAATGTGTACACTGAGCAAGAATTGCATACAAAAATTCCTACGTTGGGAGAAAGTACACCAAAGTGGTGACGAATTTTCACGAGGACTTAAAAGCAACTTTGTAAATCGATGCAGAAATGTGGCAAGCCAACCTTAAGAGTGGGAAAGAGAGGAGCTTGTCTATGAGGCCTGCCATGTGGCTAACATGTAAATAATGCCAAGACAACATTATTATCCTTGGTTTTCAATTATAGCTGCCAAATCTGTCATTAAAAAAAAAAAAACCAACCCCACCCCAAACATCAAATAATAGCTGCTTTGTGTCTTTCTGTACTTGCTTGTATTGAACAGTGCCAAAATTTTCAGCCCAAACTGGGAATGCTTCTTAGCCTGCTACATTTATATCCAGGCATGATTTATATGTTCTGTTTTCTCCAGATCAGTGATGGGAATGCATTCTTGAGGAGCAAAAATAAATATGAGACAACTACAGCCCATTAAACATTTTTTATCTGCTTGTGGAATTGGGAAGCAGGTAATTCTTAGTGTCACACTTCTCTGGTGGTTTTCTTTAAACACACACACACACCAAAACAACTTCAAATTATTTCAATGTATTCCATGGCACTGCCAGTTAAATTTCATGAATAATGAAATGCTGCCTCAGACCTGTATAGTGAGTTCTTTTTCTTCACACGGGGTTGGAATAGCTAGATCAGAGATGGGAAACTTATTTCAGGCTGATGGCTGCATTCCATTCCGGGGGACCTTTTGTGGGGCACATGGTGGTTGTGACTGGGGCCAGAGGTGAAAGTGGGCAGAGGAATGATTTGAGAATATTATCTTCGTAGTTTCTACACCTACACACCACTATTTATCCTCCATCCAGACAAGCGAGAAACACTATCAGAGTCCAAGGACATATTTCTGCAATGCAAAAACACTCAAGGAGAAAGGGTGTGCCCTTGGTAGAGTCTCAAAGACAGAAGGGCCTCTTGGCAAAGTAGCTAAATTGCAGCTCAGAAACCAAAACATGTGCAAAGATGACACAAACAACCAATAAGTATTGTATCTAATTTTATTAACATTTTGTATTGGTTTGAGCTGGTTTGGTAAATCAATGGATAAGATATTCATGTACAGTTGATTCGTATCTGCTACTTTGTTAATTTGAAATTTATGTGGGAACAAAGTTACGTTTTTGTTGTTCGTTAATTTGAATTTTCTTGTAAAATAAAACTATGCAATTAAAAACGAAAAAAAAAATACTGGCTCTTTTCTTGAAATTAAAGCAATGTCCAAAACACTCATTAAAATATTCAAAAACTTTTGCTTGCATATAACTAAATAAGAATATATGCAAAGTATTTAGATTCATATGTTTATCCAAGAATGGGCTTTAGGTTTTTCTTAGTTGAAGATTACAGCTTCTTCCTTAAGCCTTCCAACTGTGTCTTTCTCTCTTTCCAGTCCTTGCACTCAGCCTTCTGTACTTTATCCAGATAGGCCATGCAGTTCCTTCTGAGAGGTCTCCACTTTCTCCTTCCAGCAGACTTCTGCTCACTGCTTCTCTGGGAGAACATCAACTTCTGTACTTCTTTCTGTCACATACATCCACACAGAATCATTAGCACTCCACTCTTCTATTGCATCTATCTAACACTGCCTTTTCTTCAGTGTTCACGGAGATGCAGCCATTGCAGTCAAGTCACTCACACACAAAACAAAATGGAGAATGTCATAAGATACCTCCCATGTGATTAAAGTTAACCAATCACACAAGAGTTACTGGGGAACATCACAGAATTAAACATACACAATGCATTCAAGCATTCCCAATTTCAGTGAATTAAATTGCTATACTTAAAAGGGCCTAGAACCAAATTTGGTTCCCAGGTATGATATTCTCCGTCCCTGAGTTAGATGATAGTGATTTTGTGCTCATACATAGTTGAAGCTAAATCTGCTGGAGTATCCCTTGGGTGTGCTATTTAGCTTAGCAGAGGATATGGCTAATTGGACATGCTACTGTGTAAGCCTGTATCAGGCTGCAACCCTCAACACACTTCCTTAGCAGTCCCATTTTGCTCAGTGGAACGGCCTTCTTTTTGGATATTGCCTCACAGAGTTGAGCATGCAGACCATCTCCTCTCGCTCGAGTTCTCTGGATTGCACGGGCTGGCCCTTTGCTTTTTAACCATAATGTTTGCAGCCTGGAATAAAATTTGCAATTAAATTTTACTCTTTGCAGTTACAATGGGCAAAACGCTGCGGATGCCAACAGCTGGGGACTGCCAATGTTGAGACGTATTCAATTTCCATATAATGGGTTGAAACAACCTCTATTATTGCGGCAATCTGTTGCCTTTCCCATTAAGGTTCCAAACTTCAATTCTTCCAAATGAGACGGTGATGCTAACCTCTGCAAAATTTCTGCTGTCTCCAGAATGCGACTGCTTGGTAAAAAGGATTTTTCAAATACTGAAATTACAAAGATATTGTCAGTTAAGAGATCTAACCATGATGAAGAAAATGATTGAGAGTTACTATAATACTTGTGTGCTGGATATATATATATATATATATATATATATATATATATATATATATATATAGTTTCAGATAGAACCTTTAAAGAACGTACAGATCAACGTAGACATGAAATGGGCTTAGGTAGGGCTATTACAGAAGATCATGGAAGAGGATTGTAAATATACATATAGATTACTTGTTTATTATGCCCTTGAATCTGAGAGGGGGGAGTACTAATAACACAGTTCAATATTTATGCATGAACTAGACAACAGTAGCGAGAAACCTACTGCATTCCAGATGTACGTGAACTCCACCTTCCATCAACCCTAGTCAACATGGCCAATGGCCAAGGGTTGGGGTTTGCTGTTCTGAACCTGTCCATCTTCTGATCAAGTTCTGATCATAACTCAAACTTGGTCCATTGTGGCTCAGCCCAATCTGGTGGCTTGTGAAAATAACACGATTGCTTTCTATCCTCTTGACAGTGTTGCAAGTATGGCTATTGTTGCTTACATAATGGCTCCTGTTGTTTACTGTACTGCTACTGTTATTCATTGCACATCAACAAGTAGCTATTTGCATGCCCTCCGAGGATCATCTGTCTTGTGGTACCACTTTAATTTTGAGGTATCCCTTTCTTCTTCCCACATTCTTTAGTCATGAATATTCCAGAGCTTGCATTAAGTTTTGATTATTGGAAACTTACTTAGAATCCCTATTACAGGTAGGTAGCCGTGTTGGTCTGCCATAGTTGAAACAAAATAAAAAAATAAAAAAATTCCATCCAGTAGCATCTTAGAGACCAACTAAGTTTGTTCTTGGTATAAGCTTTCGTGTGCATGCACACGGAGTTGTAGTCCAACAACATCCCCACGCTTGCTTTACAGCATAGTTGACTGAATTTCAAGAAGTTCTTAGCAGAATTACAGAGTCAAGTGAAATAACATTTGATTCCTAAAAGTGCAGATAAAACTGAAGTTAGAAGGTAAGACTGGGTTGAAACGACTAACAATTGTTATGCACATTTTTGGAAGTGCTGAAAAACACACTTTTTGGCAAAGACACTTGGAAACATGTTCATGCATTCAATTACTTTCTGCTCTCTTGCACTTATTTTCAGATAACTTCACATGTTGTCAGTAGCATGTCTGCATAGCCAGTTCTGATTGGCTGTGTATTATTGTGACATCATTCCAGTCATTCCATAATCCTTTTTTCACTAGGATCCCCTATTTAACTAATCTAAAAGCATTGCTGTTTCTCTCAGTTATATCGACTTGTCCACATCATCATGCAGCCATGATGGGGTATGTGTTTATCTTCACCCATTAACCATGCTCTCTATCACTCACTCTCTCTGTGTGTGTGTATGAAGCTTCAGCAAAGTGGTTAAGCTCACCAACACAAAACAGTGTTGTTTTAAGCAGAGCTGTTTTACTTAGTACACACAAGGCACGCTATATTTGCACACTATATAAAGGTTACATTTAGGCTTTTCTCCTTCTGCTCCCTGAGGAGTTTCTGTATGAACAAAATCCACCCACAAGTTCTGAATCAACTCACACATAGTCCTGCAGCAGGTTAGAGTTCTCTGAGTCCCAAAGTCCGGTAATTCTCCAAGTCTTCTTAGACAAGCACTTCTCAAAGTGGAGTTCAGATAACTCCACAGTTCCATAACAATCCCTTCCTTCCTGATAACAAGCAACAGCACCCAACCAGTGCTGTAATCCAAGCCCTTTTATACACAAAGTTGTGTGCTTAACACACATAAGGAAGTCACAAGATTCAGCCAGGTACATCTCAGGAATGAGTCAGCTCTTTCCCCATTAATGGAATAAACCCATTAACTGCCCCCATCCCAGTCAATATTATTTGTGTTCTGCTAAATTGTATGGTTTCTTATAGCTGTTACGCTCTGCTGTTTTTATCTATTTAATTGTTCTTTGGTTAAAAACAATTATTATTGTTTCCAACTGCATTTTAAAATTATGACTCTTGCTTTTATTAACTGGTTGCAAGCTACCATAGGACATTTACTGAATTAACAGATAATAAATAAATAAATAAATAAATAAATAAATAAATAAATAAATGTTTCCCAGTTGTCTGGGATAGCCCATGTGCCTAATCCAAGGAAAAGAAGGAAGCAGTAGATAATTCATGAAGCCAATGGCATTGAACAGGACTGAACAGAACATTCTAAATTCTTCAAAAATGTTTCTTCTGTACTGAAATTATTATTTTTCAGCATAAAAATCTGAAACTGGGGAATGTTTGGGGCAGGCCTAGTGGAAGGGGCCCATGGATATGGAGAAATGGATCCAGCAGATGAACACAGAACTTAATTACTGATGGTGGCTTTGCATGCTATAGAGGAACAGCCATAGTGTGGTTGCCAGTGATTATTCTATCTCTGCTTCTCTAATTGCACATCTTCATCCAAGTGGATCATGTGTGAGTTCGCAATGTACCTGGGCCTCACGGCCTATGCGAGATGGACAACTTTCTTTTGTGCATTTCACAGGAAGTAGATACCCTTTTCCGGGGAAGACACACTTGTATACATTACATTGAGAAGGTACCATCTTATTGCAGGTTTTGCTACAGCAGTGTTGGCAACACAGGGCAAGCAAGTGCCCATTGTTTTCAAGCAAGTGCCCATTGATAAACCTAGAACATTTGTTCATTCAACTGTTTATAACAATAGTTGCTCAATCCTATGCCTGTCTGACATAGGTCCCACTGAGCTGAATGAAGATTTCTTCCAATGTAGTATGCAGACAATGCAATCTCTGTGTTTAGCACAGGAGAGCAGTGTTTCATATAGTTTACTTAAGACTTGCCATGTTGTTAAAAGAGAGAGGGGGAGAGAGAGAGAGAGAGAGAGAGAGAGTAGAAGGTCTGCCTCCTTACTCTACCAAAATGGCACCGCTGACAGGAGCATGAAAAGAGGACCTAGAAGTCACAACTGCTTCCACTACCAAAGTTTCCTTGTGGTGCATGAAAGTATCCTTAGAGAACACTTTGTCCTAGCATAAAATGAGATTATCTGCCTTACACAGGCAATATACTGTATTTTTCCGTGTATAATACCCCTCCCAGTGTATAAGACAACCCCTGTTTTTGGGACCCAAAATTAAGGAAATGGGAGGAGATGGTCCAGAGTTGTTGAGCTTTTCTTGGGGAGGCAGGGGAGATTTCTGACAATCTCTCACCCACCTAACTGCCACTGTCAATTGCACGCTTCGCCGAAGCCACCAATCACCTGCCCGCCCACTGCCAATACCTGCCAATTGCCTGCCCAATTGCCGCAGCAGCAGCCAATTGTCAGCAGGGCTTGCCGCAGCCACCAATCACCCGCCCAATCACCTCTGACAATCTCCTGCTCGCGGCTGCCTCCAATCGCCCATCCTGCCACTGCACTATCTGTGTATAAGATGACCTCCAATTTTTAGCATTTTAAAATAATAATAAAAATCACCTTATACTCGGGAAAATACGGTAGTTATTTGTAGGACTGGGATGAATAGATAAAGGATTAGATGTAGGTTTAGTCCTTGGCGATGAGCTAAGGAAGATTATCTATGCGAATACTTATTTAGGACTTTATATCCCACCCATCTAAAGCACACACATTACTCAGGGTATCTTACATTGATTAAAGTCACCAATTCACAATGAAATAACAATAAGCAAATCAAGCAATGTAAGATAAATCAGAGTCAGGCTCATCAGATAAATCTATGAATAAATAGATAAAATGTTATCTATCTGGTTACACAAAGCCTGCCAGAATCATAAGAATAAAGTAGTTATCAACCCATGGACTGAGCAAGAGAGGAAGCCAACTGAGGTTCCTGAGGCGAGGAATGTCACACTGTGGGTGTGGCCACTGAGAAAGCCCAGGCTTCCATCTTGGGTGGGACAGAGGGAAATACCTGTCCATCCAATCTTGGGGAGCAGGCAGGCTGCTATGGGAGGAGGAGGAGGAGGTGGTACCTAAGGTCTAATCACAGACACTTTTAATTGTGTCCAAAACCAAACTGGGAACCAATGCTGTTGCTGCTGGATATGTGTAGCATGGTCCTATGTGTGAGCATCCACAAACATGCTTGTTTCCAAATTCTGAACCACCTGAAGTTTCTGAAGGGTCTTTAAAGGTAGTCATATGTAGATCACATTGCAGCAATGTATTACAAAGATGTAACTAAGGCACATATTGCCATGGCCAATTCTGGTCTCCTCAGGATTGGGTGCAGTTGGCACACCAGCCGTACCTGAGCTAAGGCACTCCTGACTGCAGCCACCATCTCATCATTCAGTGGAAAAGCAAATCCAGGAGCCTGATTCTTCAAGATGAGTGCTACCCCAATACAAAACATGTTGCTTGTCTATTCCAGAGTCCACCTCTGAATTAAGCCTCCTGAGAATGAGTTCAGAGCATCACCATATTTCCTGGTAATAAATAAAAACAAGGAATAGAGCTGAATGTTGTGTGCATGCTGGTGACAATGAGACCCAAATTTCTGGATGACCTCTCCCAGAAGTTTCATGCATATATTAAATAAAATGGAGATCATAACTGATCCCTCAGAGACACCATCCACCAGTGGTCAAAGTGTCAAACAGGAGGCACCTAGAGTTACCTTCTGAAACTACCACCCAAGGATAGAAGAACTTTCATGGTTTTATCATAATGCCATCCTTTCCTGGTGGACCAGAGGGGCACCATGGTCAAATGCCATTGAGAGCTCCAGGATAACCAATACAGCCATACTACTACTGGCTAGATTCAAGTGTAGCTTGTCTCTTAGGATGAGTAAAGCTGCCTCAGATCTAGACAACAATGCAAGGAAAGATTTAAGGCAGGAGCTTAGGAAAAAATTATGTCCAATATAGGAAGGCAATTAGGATCTGAAAATAGAACAAGGATGGTCCAGAAGAGAGTCAAAGTATCACCTGGAGAGAAACAGGACTCCATTCCTCTGCAGCCAAGGGTGTGATCACATTATATGAGATAGTGCATGTTATACTTCTGGTTTTGATAATCAGTTAAACAGCACATCATTGTTGCTTATTAGTTACTTATTTTGAATAGAGATTACTGTGTGAGTCTCTGTAATTGAAAAGATTATGGGTGTTTGAACTGAGTGTTATCATGGCCCCAACTTAATTCCCTCTCCAGTTTTCACTGGTGCATTTGAAAGCCTGCCCGTGTGCAATAAAGGAGATCATGCGATTCCCGTCTCCAGTTTGTACCTATTCCTTTTTACATCTAAGGTGAGCCAACCTTCCTACCAATGTTTTCTGAAGAAGTTCAGAAAAGGAGAACCAAAATAATCAAGGGGATGGAGTGACTCCCCTATGAAGTAAGGTTGCAGGGTTTGGGATTCTTTTAGTTTAAAGAAAATCCAAGTAAAAGGTGACATGATGGAAGTTTATAAAATGATGCATGCCCTGAAGAAAGTTGGTAGAAGCTTTTCTCCATCCCTTATAACTCATAGACAGCCCATTGTTATAAAAAAAATTCTGTAACTGGGTCCGTCTCCAGAAGGGAGTCCGTAACCCTGGGAAGAGCGCTATAATTTAAGAGCCCCTTCCCGACAACGCAGCACAAAGACAAAGACAATACCGAGTCTTCCAAAGCAAGGCCTTGTTTATTAGAAACTGTTGCAGCAGGGTGTTTTGCAAGCAAAAGACCTAGAACAATGGCGCGCAAGCTCCTATATAGACTTTTGAAACTGCCCCCCTCCAGCTCAAGACCACCCCTCCATACATCATACATACATCAGAATTACATCACAAATTGGGATGGTCAGAGGAGGTAACCTGAGAATTCTCACACCTGTGCCATCCCTCCTTGAACCCCTCCCAGGCACACACTTCAGCAAAACGAAAGTGTTCATGGTTTCCTGTCCTGGGCAGGCAGGGCTAATGCAGGGCTAATGACCGTCCTTTGTTCTAGCCCAGGGCCAAATCCATGGGGAAATGGCCCATCAGAATGCCAGAGATTATCACTCAGGCAGAGGGCTGCTCACCTCCTTCCTCGTTGCAGAGAAACAGTTTGTGAGTTTGGGAGTGAAAAATGGTGTGAGGCCTGTTCTTCCTGTGTTTGCTTGGTGAATTTTATATATATATATATATATATATATATATATATATATATATATATATATATACCTTAAATGCTTACAACACCATGAAGCTGAATGTTGGAAAGTTCAGGATGGATAAAACAAAGTACTTTTTAATGCAATGCATGTGAAACTATGGGTCTCATTCCCACAGGAGTTAGTGATGGCCACCAACCTGGATGGATTTAAAAGAAGATCAGACAAATTCGTGGAGGAGAGGGCTACCAAGGGCTACTAGCTATGATGCTTACCATCTGCCCCTACAGCTGGAGGCAGCCATGCTTCTGAATACCACTTGCTGGAAATCACAGGAGGGGAGAGGGCTCTTGTGACTGAATCCTGCTTACTGGTTTCCCACAGGCATTTGGTTGGCCACTGTGAGAACAGGATGTTGGGCAAGATGGGCCATTGGCTCATATGTTCTTATGTCAGGGCCCTTGTAATGGATCAGCTCTTAGGGAGGGTATGGTCAGGAGCCCAGCGTGTTAGGAGTTAACATACACTCTATGTGACTGGCGGCTCACTCGCAGGAGGCGGGACTTTTCACCCTTTAAATAGGGGAGAATGGCAGTTGGTCAGGAGGGTTAGAGGGTTGGAGAGAGATAATGAGAGGTTAGGCTTTGGGGGGGGATGGGAGGAAAGGTCTTTACCATTGCTATATTATAACCAAGCTGAATTACATGAGAAGAAGATTTGTAACAGTAATAACCCTAGACATCCATGTTTTCAAGTTACCTAATAAAGTTAAATGTGTTTCAACGTTTGTTGACTCTGGCAGTGTATCAGTACCTTAAGAGGTGTGACTAAGAGGAGAGAACAAAGTTTTCCTGTGGAAGAGGAAACGGTTTGCTTATTCTCCTGTCATACAGAGGGCTGGACAGTGAAGCCAAAGGTGCCACGTAGTTGCTTAAAGGGAAGGCAAACTGCTGTACCAGGGAACCCTGGTAGGGAGATTCCCATAGGTGGCAAGAGGTTTTCAAACGTAGAGCCCTGAGGTACCCCAGAGACATCTCCCATATGAACACTTTAGGATTCATCCTAGTTGTCAGTGAAACCTAGGGAGAGTCACTGTTGGGGAAGCATTGAAGGGGAGGGATCGGGTATAGGATCCCTCACAGCCCTCCTATAACTTTCACGGTTGTGCAGATGAGGAAATTTTTGCAAGAGCTGGATTCCTTTTTTTCACACCTGGAGCCCTGCAACGTACAGTAATAAACTTCCTCTGTGACATGACTGACAAAAACACTGGACGTCGCTGTTGAAAAGATGAGCCCCGAGGTGTCCCTTGCACCCAGTTTAACAAGAGAACGTTTCCTTGCAGAAGTCTTTCCATCTGCCATTTCCATCGCTGAGATATGGAAATGATCTATGTGACATGTAGACAAATATGTAAATTATTCAGAGCCTTTCAGCTAATTATGCCCCTCCTATGTTGCCTTAGGTTTTTCTGCCCCTGTTTGCAATCAGACAAAACCATCAGATCGTTGCATTGTTCCACAGCAGGGTTTAAACACACACGCACACACACACACACACACATTTCTCAAAAGTACTTTTCACTTTCTCCCCCACAAATAAAAAAATATGAAAAAGAAATCAATAGTAAAGAGGAGTCGATGGACAAGAGAAAGAAATAGAGGGAGGGAGGGAGGGAGAGGGAGAGAGAATGCATTCTACATTAAATTAGTGTGATGGAAAATGAATAAAAAATGATCACACCAGATATTCTTCCTTGAAAATTATTAAAATTCATAGCTCAGAGGTGTGAATGCTTCTTTAAGAAAGGTACTTATGTTATCCCCAAAATAGCACCAGCACCATGTGATGGTTTCAGTTGCTATGGTTACTACACATTTGTTATTTAATAGCAAAGAAAATAGATGCACAAAACATGCTAATTATAACTGGTACAATTCCCCCCCCCTAAATGTTTGAGATGAATATGCATACATGTTTTATGCATAAGGGACAGGAATGTCCTTCTCCAAGAATTCTGTATTTTCGGTGGTGGTGGTGGTGGTGGGGAGAGTATTTTAGTACCTGCCTGGGAAATACTTATGTGGTTATTTCAACCCAGAGTATAAAGAGACGGGAAAATTGTAAGGCAAGCGCATTTTGTATGAAGTACAGTCGATTCCCCTTCCGACAGCATGGGGATGAGAGCATGAGAATCGAAAAGGTTTCCTAATCTATTCAGTTCTGTTTATTACTGAGTGTTCTGAGAAAAGAAAAGCTGAACACATAGACATGGATGCTCAAATCCTGTTGCAGAGAGCAAGCGAGTCAAGGCTTTATTGCAATTATTCTGGCCAAGTGCAATTTCATGGGCTTGCAGCTGTGGGTAACGGCTGGAGCTGCCCATTGGGGCCTCCAGTCCGATTATTTGTAGTACTGCCAGTCTGGTTTTTTTTTTTTTGCATCCCCCGTGTTAAAATAACCACATAAACAAATCCTGCCCCCCCTCCACACTTCCCTGCACAAGTGATTGGTGATTTTAGTAGTAATGTGATGGATAGTATCAGAAGACATCTGATGTAGCTACCTGGCTGAAGCTAAGCAGGTGTTGGTGTGGTTAGTTCCTGGGTGGGAAACTACATGGGAACCCAGTATATGTTAGATTTGCCATATTTCAAACAGTGAAAACGGCAAAAATGGCACTGCTGACATGGGGCAACCCTAAATTACCTTGAGGTCCATCATGGAAAGAAAGGCTTGGCTAAAATTGTGACCCTCTAGAAGTTGTAGGAGTCCTGTTCCTGTAATCTTGGACCATTGGTCATGCTGGCTGGGACTGATAGGGGTTGGCGTTCAACAGCAGGTTCAGAAGTTCCATATCTATACAAGAAGAAATCTGTAAATGAATAAAGCAGTGTTTTATAGCTTTCTTACTCCCCCTCCTCAGAAAAAGGTGGGCACAGAACCGATATGAGAATTTTGTTGTCAAATGTTTTCCAATTCGTGCTCAAAGATTTCCTGAACAGTATTCAAATATTTTCAAGCTGCATTTGGGTTTAAGATACTTTATTTCCATATATTCGGGAGCTGATGTTTGCTAGGGGGCATGTACTTCTGTTTAGGACTTGACGGCATTTGATAGCTGGAATATTTACTATTGCACAACATTGGAAATAAGACACTGTCACAAAACTACTCAGCTGAAGGGATTTGACCACATCCTTCAACATGGGCCCTGAAAGCTGGTGTTAAAGTCTTCTGAGAGCTACCGGTAATTAGCTCCCACCAGAAAAAGTAATTAGTTCCCACCAGATCTCTAACCAACTGTTTCTCCAAGAGATATATCTTGGAGAGATAGTGGGTATTTAGTATTGGGCAGTGCTTCACAGCTGAGGCATTTATGAGATTTCATATTTTATGAAAACAATCAGGAGATGCCAAGAAATAAAGCATTCTAATTCTGAGGTGGTATTTTGATTCAAAATCTGAGTTTTCACATTTTATGTTTGAGGGGCAGTATGTCGTCGTCTTCTTCTGCTTTGGGAATCACCCGTAGCCAAGTAAGATTGTCTTCCATGAACATGGTCTTATCAGTGTGTCCGTTGGTGACTGGAGCCCAATTCTGGATCCACACGTCCTTCCACAGCGGGGACATAAGTTTCCAGATGGGAGTTGATCATGATGAGAGTTTGCCAAGCATGCCTTCCTCTTAGCTCATTTCTCCCTTTTGTCCTGAGTTAGAGCGTCTTCCATGACACCTTTGGTAAAGGCTGTTCTCCAACTGGAGTGCTTGTAGGCCAGTGTTTCCCAATTGTCTGTGTTTATACTACATTTTTAAAGATTTGCCTTGAGAGAGTCTTTAAACTTTCTGTGTTGACCACCAGCATTATGCTTTTCATTACGAAGTTCGGAATAGTGGAGTTGCTTTGGAAGATGATAATCAGGCATCTGAACAACATGACCAGTCCAACAATGCTGATGTTGAAAAACACATAGCAAATGCTGACCTGTTTCAGCTCCAGGAAGGTGAATGGGGATAATTTCTAAACATAAAATGAAGAATTATGTCCTATATTTACACACCATTTTTTGAATGATTAATTTTAGTGTTTTGAGAGACATAGTCAATTATACCCAGAGATGAAAAAGGTCAAAGCCATGGCTTTACTTTACTTGACCAGCTATGTGGATTGCCAATTAAATAAGCATTGTAAGTAAATGCTAGCCTAGAAACCACACATGACTAGGAATTACATGCTGGTCAGAGAGGTTGGAGCACTCTATTCCTCCTCTGCAAGAAACCAGGTCAGAGGAAGGAAGGCTTCTCCTCTACACCCTTTGTAGAAATGCCAGCCCTTTACTGTCTAGAAACTTTATTTGGGGGGGGGGGGGCTTATTTATGTGACTGCATTCAATAATGCAAATTAGCTTATTAACTATTTCTGCAATGCAAGAAAGATAAAAAAGCAACTCCTCAAATAAGTGGTTATAACATACTTAGGAATGTGTAGCGGCACTCTAATACCATACAGTTAGCTGTGGCTGGTGCATTTTTACTCTGAACCATAGAGTTGTGTGTGCTCAGATATGCACACCAGTCCTTTCTCGCCTAGGGCTAGAACTCTCAACTCTGTATGCTGCACCATGGTGGTGACCCATAGAATTGCGGTCTGGAGCATCTCTCTACTGGTCACTGGAACCTCCTGCAAAGGATGGGCTATAAGATATACTTTGTCTCGCAACAATTTCCTTCCTAGCTATGGTTGTATTTCAGTGTGCTCTTTGGTTTTGATTCCTGGTTTCATCGTTCACCCGACTCTCTAGCATAATTCCTGGCTTTCCACAGACTGCTAATTATGATGTATCCCTGTTTACAGCCTTTGTCCAATATTTAAAAAATATACTTAAGGAAATCCACATTGCATTCATTGCATCTGGGTGCACACGAATGTGCAGAATCTTGAATGTAATTAGAGTGGCCAGATTCTAAAACTTGCAGAATGGCAAAAAAAACCCAACAAAAAACCCCTGCATACACCACACATTATGCCAACTTTGCAGTGATGTTATTACACCATAGTTGCAGCTATGGACATCAGTGGCAATTTTTTTTTAAGGGTTGAAATGCCAGACTGCAGCCTCTGAACATCTGGATTCCTGGTCTGTGCAGTCGTTTTAAGAACAACAAATTAGCTGTGCAGCACTCTTCTGCTAAGAAAACGGTCAATTATTTAAGACTTTAGATGAGCTGATGTTAGGAGCAAATCTGTCTAGCAGTTTTCAGACCTGTTATCCTGTGTGGGAGTACGTACGATGCTTTCACAGTCAATGTGAGAACACCGGAGTCACATTTTTGCTTATTGCTCTGCTGCACACTTTACATGGTTGCTCCTCGGAGGAATTATTCGGAGTACAACCCCAGCCCTCACCCAAATTTTCATGAAGGGATGGAATTGTTGGGCCTGACAAGTTTTACAGAAGCCTGTATGGTAGCACTAGGACAGAATGTATACTTATTCTCTCACTGGCACCTGACATGGGTTCCAGGCTCTGTCACATGCACACCAAACTGTCTAGGAGTTACTTCTCACTTTCCTGTACAACTGTGGTAAGTGTGTGGGAACGAATATCACAACCACACAACCACTGAACCCCCTCCTGAGGTCACAGCTCATAAGGTCAAAGCCTATTGTGGGTTCCTGTCCTGATACACCTCCAGGAATTTCAGCGCAGCTGCAGTTGCAGATTTCATTCATTCTTCGACTGCTAGGAGTCTCATATAATTCTGACAAAAACAGAAATGGGAGCAGAAATTGCCGACAATCCCTTATTCATCCCATATGCACAGAATGGAAATCAATCCAGAGAATAAAATTGGCATTTGCTCTTCTTGTTGCTTTCAGTCTGCAAATGATATGTAATTGATTAGATTTCCTTCCCCCTTTGCATTGAATTTCCATTGCATTGAAATGAATGGGGTGAAATAATATAATGTCCATGCAACTCAGGTCATTTGCGTACTTATCCATGTCAATTAGTAAGTTACATAATTTCAGCACAGTGGACAGCAAGATGAACAACATAGCTTTTGGCGGATGATTAATTGTAGCAGAATGGACAAATACAGAGTAAATACAGAGGAATGGGAAAAGATGCATTGGGAGATCTCTGTCCGCTGCAGTCCAGCTCTGGAGTAGTCACTGTGACTTCAATTTGGCTATTTCAGAAATAGGTGGCATTGACTATTGGGTTCCTGAGAAGGCAGTGATGGATGTGGCTGGAGGGTAGTCGCATCACAACCAGGCAATCATGGATGCATGTAGCAAAGCCCAAATTCCTCTAAAGGCAGTTGCTTTGCGATACTCTCCAGGGGGACTTACGAGTGCATGGGTATGCTGGACTTCCAAATGGCTGCAGTGAGGAACATAAACCCTTCAGTCCATCTCTCATTTCTTTCAGTCACACCAGTTTCCATCCAAAGTACATGGCAGTCAGTTGCTGTATTTCAGATGTTCCAGCATGTCAGTGATATTGACTGAAAAGCCTTCTGCACAGCCTGCTGTCGGACTGATTGATACCAGCTATAACAATATCAAATGTTATGGCATCATAATTCCATTTGAAGCAAGAGGCAATCTTTGATCTTTTACTATCAAGAGATTACAATATATCCTTTGATAAATAATACCCTTCCACTGGTGTTGTAGAAAGTGCAGTTGTTAACCATTGAACAACTACAATATTAATTGTAACAACAACAATAACAACACACACACACACACACACACACACACAGAGAGAGAGAGAGAGAGAGAGAGAGAGAGAGAGAGATTGGAAGGCGTAATATTTTGAGAACAGAGAATGCAACTGAGGTGCTTTTAAAATGCTTTTAGATAGCTTTTAATTGCTTTTAATATGTTTTCATTTCACGTTTAATTTGTATTATTATAACACAGGCATAGGCAACCTTCGGTCCCCCAGATGTTTTGGACTACAATTCCCATCATCCCTGACCACTGGTCCTGTTAGCTAGGGATGATGGGAGTTGTAGGCCAAAACATCTGGAGGGCCAAAGGTTGCCTATGCCTGTTCTAACATGTTGATGATTGCTGCCCTGGGCACAGTACAGGTTGGAAATGTATAGGAAAATGTTGGGAGATTCCTTATTGGGCAGGTTATATCTAATGGGATAGAATGAACAAGTTTGGCTATAGAGACATACCATGGCATTTTTAGCTGTGATGAGCTCCCGTCAGGGCTGTGGTCAGAGGTCACCATCCATGTGCATCTGCCATGACCCACACTGCCAGCGGGGGGGGGTGTTGATGCTGCTGCTGGTGCTCCCTGGTGCCACTGCTCATTCACATGTCCTTGCTAAACAAGTAAGGAACAAGAGGAAGGAGGAGGATCTCTCTGCTTGCTTTGCTCTCGTCCTTTGGGTTGTCATAGATTGGGCTCAAAGGGTCAAACCATATGGTAACAGCTGGGAGAAGGACATAGGTCCACTCACAGCATCTTGCCCATGGGCCTCTCAAAACCTCTGGTTCTCAGGAAATGCGTTTATATTTCTGAAGTCTGTAAAATATTTTAAACCAGAGCCGGAGAACCTGCAGCCCTCTAGAAGTTGCAGAACTACAGCTCCCACCATCCCTCATCACTGGTTAGCTAGCCTGACCAGCCACAAATTGGTAGAATGAGTTTTCAGTGTGTTCAATCCAGTCCATGCATCTACAAATGTACTCTTCCACAGCAGACACACACTGGGCCCATGTACATATGCATGCCTTCCCCTTCAGTGCCCTCATTGGCAGGATAAGGCATTTTAATCAGACAATTAAATAGAAGCATCATTGGGGGGAACCATAAATTACTAATTTTGAAAATGCGTGGCAAAGAAATAATTCTCTATTTAACCAACAAACTTTTCTTTACCAATGAATTAGCTCTCTTGCAAAGTGGGATTGGCTGGGATCGTCCTAATCCTCTGTTACTTTACACTGGCATTAAATGCCTGAGCAGATTGTCTATAAATAATTACTAATATCTCTTCCAGCCCAGGAGTCAGTGTTGTTTGGCTCGCTTGCCCAGGCATGTTTACACTATGGCTAACCTTCGTTAAGGAGAGAGAGAGAGAGAGAAATACACATGGCAATTTGAAACAACATCATAATTTAGATTAACTGAAGCACCCTATGCTGTGGGCTCCTTTTCCATCATATAAGTAGTAACCATCTGTAAAAAGCATAGAGGTGGGAATCTTTTTGAAGGTTATGTCAGTCATTGAGAAAACTCCTCCACTATAGTTAACGGGCTGGTGATTCACATACCAGCTATTTCTGTTTATTTTTCATTCATTCCATTCTCTCTCTCTCTCTCTCTCTCTCTCTGTGTGTGTGTGTGTGTGTTTAAGTGAGTAAGTAAGAGAGAGAAAGCGTTTCCCCATACTCTTTAAAATTACTCTTTCATGTTACATATATCAAGTAGGACTATGACAGGTTAGTATCCTGCCTTTGAAAATAAAATAAAAAATGTCATTATGAATAGTAAGTTTACCATGACCATCTCACAATGGTTGCTGCCTCCACAAATCGGTTGCTGGGATCAGTAAACTGAATAGGCTAATCTGTCAGTTTCAAATGAAGATGCTGCAATATCGGTGGAGCAGGAATGGTGGGGGAGCACAAACCCGGGACTTTTTTTTCTTTTTCTTTTTCCAGAGCAGAAGCAATGACATAATCTGCTTGAGTACCAGAGTAATTGATGGACCCTCCCGGCATTAGCCAGTGAGCGAGGTGAAAATGAGGCTTTTAAGTGTTGCTATTATTTGAGTCATGTTAGCTCTCTGGAAGCCAGGGAATGAGGAAAAAGTTTTTTTGTGTTTGTTTGTTTTTTGAGTGGTAACACTTCTTTGCAAGATTGTCTGCATTTCTAATGAAAAGGGAACATGTTGCATTACAACCTTTTTGAAGTTGTGCTAAACCTCTGTGCCGTTTTTCAAAGTGAACCATATGCAGTCAGATGTTGTTGTTGTTGTTCAGTCGTTCAGTCGTGTCCGACTCTTCGTGACCCCATGGACCAGAGCACGCCAGGCACGCCTATCCTTCACTTCCTCCCGCAGTTTGGCCAAACTCATGTTAGTAGCTTCGAGAATACTGTCCAACCATCTCATCCTTTGTCGTCCCCTTCTCCTTGTGCCCTGCATCTTTCCCAACATCAGGGTCTTTTCCAGGGAGTCTTCCCTTCTCATGAGGTGGCCAAAGTACTGGAGCCTCAACTTCAGGATCTGTCCTTCTAGTGAGCACTGAGGGCTGATTTCTTTAAGAATGGATAGGTTTGATCTTCTTGCAGTCCATGGGACTCTCAAGAGTCTCCTCCAGCACCATAATTCAAAAGCATCAATTCTTCGGCGATCAGATGTAAGCCCCACTAAGTTCAATGGAGCTCACCCCCAGATGGCTATGAACAGGTCTCCCCACAACTAAATTCCAATATGCTAACCCCGACACCACCTTTCGCAATGCTATGACTGCCAGCTTATCGTAATCAATTGGGTATTCTGCTATATGCTGCTGCTCTTTGGGGAGGTGTATATAATTCATATGTAATAGTTATTGTACCCCCCCTCTCTTTTTTGCCTTTTAGTAATGGGGGAGGGGGAAGGAAAAACCAATTAAATAAAAAAAATTGTCCTTATGGAACTTGGTTTCCCTTATTCTTACAGGGAAATTGATAACAGAGGCACATTCTGCTTTTGTCTTAAATGGTTCGTAAAATGGTTGGTAACTTCATAGTTTTTCTCTTCAGCTGATACAGAGGCCCAATTAGTGAGGAGTTTCACAGTATAGAATATATATATATATATATATATATATATATATATATATATAGAGAGAGAGAGAGAGAGAGAGAGAGAGAGAGTCAGATTACTCTTCATAATCTTTTAATAGGGTGTCTGAATATGGGCTCCATTGAATTTATTTTCCTTAGCAGCTCTGCTTTTCATGGCCAGCTGTTCTCAAATTCTTTTCCTTAAAAAAACCTAGCCTTTCTATATGAAATGCATTGTGGCTGATTCCATGTGGAGGTACTTAAGATTTTTAGCAATTAAGGCTGCCCCACTATGCCCTCTTAATTAGGGGTCAGGGCTGGTTGAAGATACTTTACTGCATGGGGTGGCACAGCAAATACTGCTTCCTTCCAATGTCAAGGGGGATGGCATCACTGATCATGCACAAATAGCCTTTAAACTCAATGGGTCTTACTTCTGAGTAGAGTTGGGGAGGAAATCAACTCAATTTGCATTGAAAGGTGAACCTGCTTACCGGTAATTCTCGCTTTCCAAAGCAATAAGCAAAGCGGAACAGAACCCTCCTTCAAAATTTGAATTTTTGCAATGAATTTCTTCAGCCAACTAAATACAAAATAGTTGCAAAAAATGTGCATATTAGCGATGTTAATGTTGGGGGGTGGGTTAGAAAAACGATGCTGCTACTCACCATGAGGTTGTTACAGTAAGGCAAGGCTTCTGCCAACCTAGCAGTTCAAAAGCATACCAGTACAAGTAGATAAATAGGTACCACTGCGCCGGGAAAGTAAACGGTGTTTCCATGTGCTCCAGTTTCCGTCACGATGTTCTGTTGCACCAGAGGCGGTCTAGTCATGCTGGTCACATGATCCAGAAATCTGTCTGCGGACAAACGCCGGCTCCCTCGGCCTGAAAGCGAGATGTGTGTCACACCACATAGTCGCCTTTGACTGGACTTAACCATCCAGGGATCCTTTAACTTTACCTGAGCAGACATGGATAGGATAGCCCTGTAAACAGCTTTGGATGAGTCTACCTAAAGAACTGTTTCCTCTCATGACATTATCCTATACATATCTACTCAGAAGCAAGTCCCACTGAGTTTAAGAAAGCTCTCTCCCAGGTAAGCAGGTAGATAGAAAGCATCTCTCTCGATGTGCTGAGAAGAGTCTTCTCTATGCCCTATTGATAGGTAAGGTGCAACAAGTGAGGATGCAGGAGAGAACTTATTTGAAGCTGTACTCCAGGTGTGCATCTTGTGACCTAGAGAGGCTCATCTATTCTGGTCTCCTCTCAGACCATCCTTTGCTGTCTTGCAAATACATTCCCTTACCAGCAGGTTTTGGGCCTACTGAGCTGAAGCTATTTTTTCTGATCCTTTGGAAGGATATATTTGATCCAGTTGGACTGGTGCCATATACTGTGTCTAGTTAGTGATTTATTGTGCAGCAGCGGGGGCTGGGGGGGGGGGGAAAGCCTTTAAGATACACATGTAATGTAAATTGAGAGACATTCCCCCAAATCCAAACCTGTCTGTCTGTTGGAACTGCCAGTGACATTTCTTGTTCCCATCTGACCTGGCGTTCATAGCCAGAAGATCAGTAAATGTATTCTATATTAGAATTCCTTTGGGTTGACTATCAGATACAATTAATATTTCAAAACCTGCTGGATCTTGTAATGAGCCACGAATCTGTAATAATTTATTTACTATATCCTTACTTGAACTTACCAAGACAAGGGGTAGCTGTGTGTGATCTAGAGTTTGTTTAATTTGTTGGTATGCTTTTAAAACTTAAGATCAATTAAACCGTGTTTTTCTCAAAGTCATTTCCACAAATAAATATTTTTATGGCATTCACTATTGCACTAAATTGCAGTGAATAGCGACAGCTTCAGACTCAGTTTCCTTTAAAATTTTCCTCTATATTAAATGAATATTGTTGGGGACTAAGCTTCTGCTTATTGTTGAGAGATTTTTCCAATCACTTTTCCTTGAAGGGTGATTTTTTTCTTTTCTTTATCTGCTGCATTCCTGCCTTTCAACTTGACATTTATTTTATTTGTTGATATTAGGAATTGGTTATATTTATATCTTGCCTTTTTCCTATCCTTCCCCAGTTTATCCTTTCAACAACGCTGCCGGATAGATTAGCAGGAGAGGTACTGGCCCAAAGTGCCCCAGTCAGCTTCATGGCAGCGTAGGGAGCATATGGTGTCCTCAGTCCCAGTCTGAAACTCTAACACTACACTGCTTTTCTCAAATATTTTGTCTATTCTTAATGCTGTAAATCTAGAAGAAGAAGAAGAAGAAGAAGAAGAAGAAGAAGAAGAAGAAGAAGAAGAAGAGTTTGTATTTGATATCCCACTTTATCACTACCTGAAGGAGTCTCAAAGCGGCTAACAATCTCCTTTCCCTTCCTCCCCCACAACAAACACTCTGTGAGGTGAGTGGGGCTGAGAGACTTCAAAGAAGTGTGACTAGCCCAAGGTTACCCAGCAGCTGCATGTGGAGGAGTGGGGAAGCGAACCCGGTTCCCCAGATTACGAGTCTACCACTCTTAACCATTACACCACACTGGCTCTACATCACACTTGAGCATTTCTTTTCCAATAGAAAGAAATTGTATACTTTTTAAAAAATAATAATAAAAATAGTTTTGTCCTGATAATTCTAAAGTCTTCTCAAATGACTTGATTTGTCACTCTGACCTTTCTAATGCTTGTCTGCATCTCCCGAGAGGCCGTACGGACCCCCCCCCCCCAAATTATAGAATCATAGAATTGCAGAGTTGGAAGGGTCTTCTCCCTACCTGTAGAAGTCTGAGGAGCTTTGGAGCTTTCCTTTCATTTGTTGTTAAAGCAGGGCACCATAGAGTTTTTCCTTCAGCCCTAAACTAAACTTTTAACAACAGCAAAACATTTTGCATAGCCTCATACAAAGCCCAGGACCCAGAGAAACATAGAGACATAAGAAAGTACAGAGCTATAAGCGACAAAAACAAGTGAGTGACAGAGACGCACAAAGCTTTATGGGGACCCTGATTCAACTGGAGGGGGGGTATCGACTTTGCACTTTGTGGGTGAAAGCACCCTGAACCACCTTGTTATTTGCTCCCACGCAGGGCTGCTGCTGACCCCTGGTGCTTATTATTTAGCCTTTGTGGACTATGCCTTTAGAAACAGTTGCCCGCCATCTCTCTTCAGCATTGTATTCATGAACCCATTTGATTACACTGAAGAGAAGCACAGGAAATAAGAATGAATTGTTAACCAAGCAAGCTCTCTGTGACTCATCAATGATAAGCTCATTACTTCAATTATTAGGATGCGGATAGACAATACAGATGCTAAAACCTCAGGTAGCCGAAACAAACTAGCCAATATTTAGTGCTGGGTTAGACAGAAATAACCAGGCATGCATGTGTTTGTGTGTGCAGGCACATGTGTATACTGCTAGGGATCAAATGTGGGACCTCTTGTGCGCAAACATTCTGTACCACTGTGCTATGGTCATTCTATAATGTCTCTGGAAAGCTAGACTAGAGGCAAAGGGCATAAACTTGAGATTGCAGCTCCTGTTTTCAGGAAGTTCTTTCCTCTCTACAATAGAAGGTGACCTTTGTTTCTGTCTCCAACTTCTGGTGGCTTGGTAGCTATAGTTTTGTTAATCTTAGCTCTTGGGCATGATAGAACCTTCTGATGATGCATGATAATAGTTCCCTCTTTCTGGAGACAGCTGGTTTGGAGAAGCTCCTCCTCCTTCCGCCCTCATAGCAATCAGCCTCATTTTCCCACCACACTTCTGTTCAATCCTATTGGCAGTTGGGGCACAATGTGATTTTATGGGTAACATTGCCATGAAGTAAAGAGATAACATCATGTCTGCTTGTGGACTAAATCAGGTTGGTCACTCTACCTAATGAAGAAGGAAAATGGTAGCAAGAAGCAGCAGTAGTCAGAGAAACAAAAGTATGCAGAGCAACTTTTTTTTAAAAAAAAGTTGTTCGTGTGAATATTTGATTGGCTGAGTCAAATGTGCTTATTTTGTTGTTGTTGTTCAGTCGTTCAGTCGTGTCCGACTCTTCGTGACCCCATGGACCAGAGCACGCCAGGCACGCCTATCCTTCACTGCCTCTCGCATTTTGGCCAAACTCATGTTAGTAGCTTCGAGAACACTGTCCAACCATCTCATCCTCTGTCGTCCCCTTCTCCTTGTGCCCTCCATCTTTCCCAACATCAGGGTCTTTTCCAGGGAGTCTTCCCTTCTCATGAGGTGGCCAAAGTACTGGAGCCTCAACTTCAGGATCTGTCCTTCTAGTGATCACTCAGGGCTGATTTCTTTAAGAATGGATAGGTTTGATCTTCTTGCAATCCATGGGACTCTCAAGAGTCTCCTCCAGCACCATATTTTAAGTGCATGCTTATTTTAAGTGCATGCAAAAAATGAGAGTGAATTTGGCACTGCTCTAGTGAGCTCTACATAGAAACAAATGGCTCAGGATCGCAATACCTCAAGGACCGCCTCTTTCCATATGAACCTACCTGGACCCTGAGATCACCTTCTGAGGTCCTTCTTCATGTGCCTCCTCCATGAGACGTCTCTGTTCCTTTTTAACCAGGCCTTGGGTTGATCTGATTTACAAACTGTGTTCTTTTTTAAAAAAAACGGGGGGGGGTAGTGGGATGTTGTTTTTATTTTTTATTATGTATTTTGTGGTTTTATATCTTGATTTCATTCTGTGGACCTCCCTGAGACCCCCAGGTATAGGGCAGTATATAAATTCAATAAACAACAACAACAACAACAACAACAACAACAACAACAACAACAACAACGTAAAATAATGCCTGAAAGGAAGGTGAGCGCCGCACCCCATAGTCGCCTTTGACTGGACTTAACCATCCGGGGTCCTTTACCTTTACATAGGAACAGAGGTTTGTTGCTCAAAGTAGACCCACTAAAATAAATGATCCTCAGGCTGCAATCCTAGCTCCACTTACCTTTGAGTAAGCCCTACTGAATTCAATAGAATTTCTGACCAGACATGATTAGGTTTGTTCTCTAAGTCAGTTGTGCCTGTTGATGAATAGGACTAGTAGTGGACACAACCCATCAAACATTGCCTTATATTGAGTCAGACTATTGATCCATCTAGCTCAGCATTGTCAACACAGGCAAGCAATGACTCTCCGGGGTTTCTTCTCCTTCTCTCTCTAAAGCCTATCAGATTAGTTTCACCCAGTGAATTCCAACCTTAAAGCAAAACTAAATTCTAAATGCAACATACAAACCACAACATCTGAAGGATCAATGTACACCAGAAATAGTAAAGGCAGATCTCATTTTAATTTTAATTTTTTTTGCAGAACATTTTTTTAAAAGGCTTTCAGCCAATGACTGTTCTCTTTCTGTGTGCGGTCTAGTACCAGGATTAGAAAGCATCCTTTGCAATAATCTTCTTGGAATCTGGTTTGTTAACAAACAACATTAATAAGCCACAAGGCAGTTTATCCAAATGAAAACGTGTAAGAATCTGCAACAACAGCAGACATTCTACTTGCACAATGTTAGAAAACATGGAATTAAGAGGGATTTAAATATCTCACTGCTGCTATCTGATTGCCCTTGTGAGATTTTAAGGACTGGGGACACGGCTCTCATTTATACAAATAGTAGTTTACATGATGTATCATGGATGTATTGTAGCTACTGCCATGTGTCTGTATATAACTAGAGTTTATTTGGATGGAAGAGATCAAGGCCCAAATCCAGCAGATAGTTAAGCGGTGCTCATTGGTTTCAATGGGCTTAAGCATGCCTAACTCTGTTGGATTTAGGTCAAATAATTTGCACCAGAGAGAAGAGGATTCATTTGAAAGGGCGACTGTCAACCACATTATTGAAGCATAATCAATATGCTCTAATCTGTTGAGTGATGAGTTCTGCATTTCGAGAAAGAACAATTCGGGTTTTGATTTACATTTACATTTTCTTATTAGTATGATTTATCTTCCACTTATTAATCTTCTTGTTGGTATTAATCTGTTTTGTAAGTAATGCGTGGTGTGCCCTTTAAAACATCCCCCCAGCTAATCTATAAGGAGATCCCACATGGCCGTCAGCCTGTATAACAGAGCAACTTAGGGCATGTCTGTTCAGAAGGAAGTTGCATTGTAAGGCGCCATGCTCTAATTGCGAGGTTTGTGAGTTTGAGCACCACATTGGGTACAGCACTGCTTGAAAAGGGCCAAAGCTCAACATTAGAGGATATGCTATGCTATGCATGCAGAAATTACTTAGTTCAATCTTCAGCATCTCCAGGTAGGGCTAGGAGAGACCCTGGTGTGGAATATTGGAGAGCTGTTCACAATTCAGTGTTGACAGTGCTGAGCTAGAAGAACCAATGGTTTGACCTCTACAAGGCAGCTTCCTGTGCTCCTTTGTAAGCCTTTTCAGGTGCTTGGTGGTGGGGGGGGGCACTGCACATTTTCACTCCTCACGCCACCCTGTCAGCCCTGAGCCACTTTGCAAGGCTGGGAGAGCCACTGCTCATCAGTGCAGAACAGGATTGGGAAACCATTGACCTGCCAGATATTTCTGAACAACAACTGTCATCATCCCCAACTACTGGTCATTTAGTGGGGAAGGAGAGCTGAAAAAACTTCATATCTGGCAACCAAAGCCCGCCCACCCTTCCTGATGTAGATCTTCACTCACCAGGGGCATAGCAAGGGGGGGGGCGCCCCGTGTTCCATAATGGAGGGGGTGACAAATTATGAAGGAATATTTTTTTTGAAAATGCCTGCTCCGAAGGTCTTATCTTACTATACTAGGGATTATATAGCTATATATGAAATTTCATGCATATCGGTTAATATCTTGACCCTCCTCCACCAAAATAGCTGTTCACTTGACTGTTTTCCTATGTCATAAAGGCTGAAATTTCAGTTCAGAGAACACTTTACTGTTCCCAACCCTAACCCTGTGGAAAGCCATCTAATTAGACTTTACAAAATCGAAAATTCTTTCTAGTAGCACCTTAGAGACCAACTGAGTTTGTTCCTGGTATGAGCTTTCGTGTGCATGCACACTTCTTCAGATACCGAAAGCTCATACCAGGAACAAACTCAGTTGGTCTCTAAGGTGCTCGAAAGCTCATACCAGGAACAAACTCAGTTGGTCTCTAAGGTGCTACTAGAAAGAATTTTCGATTTTGTTTTGACTATGGCAGACCAACACGGCTACCCACCTGTAACTATAATTAGACTTTAATTTGATTCTGAGATGTTTTTAGGAGGTAATTTAATTATTGTTTGATTTTTATACCAATGTTATGTATCTGATGTTAGCCACCCTGAGCCCGACTTTGGCCGGGGAGGGTGGGATATAAATAAAAGTTTATTATTATTATTACTTGTTATTATTCCTTTGTAAAAAATATGAAATAATGTAAAACCATTTTTACGGGGGGGGATCAATGGGGGGGGTTGACAAGAAATTCCGCACCAGGTACCACCTGACCTTCCCATGCCTGGGGTGGGGGGGTTGACAAAAAAATTTGAAGCTGTTTTGTCTATCAGCACGTTGCCATACATACATTTTGCAAGTTCAGCAAAATCCCCCCGATGCCATTTTTGCACCTGAAAGCCAGGACATCAGGAATTGTCCTGACTTATGGCAAGCCTACTTAAACCAGTGTGCCAACAAGAAGATTTTTCAGCATATGGTGACGCTGAGGGCATAATGAATTGGCTCACCACTATATTATCCTGTACAGTGGTACCTCGGGTTACAGATGCTTCAGGTTACAGACGCTTCAGGTTACAGACTCCGCTAACCCAGAAATAGTACCTCGGGTTAAGAACTTTGCTTCAGGATGAGAACAGAAATCTCGCGGCAGCAGTGGGGGGGCCCCATTAGCTAAAGTTGTACCTCAGGTTAAGAACAGTTTCAGGTTAAGAAAGGACATCCAGAGTGAATTAAGTTCTTAACCCGAGGTACCACTGTATAAAAAATAACCCTGCAACCCTACAATGGGAAAACCTGGCCATTTGATTCTACCTTATAGTGTCTCTATCAAATGGAGCAGAACATGCTTTTCTAATTGGGATGTTTCTGGTTTTCACTTTGACAAACATCATTTTCTTCTTATTGTCCAAGGGAGATTGATAGTCCAATGGGAGAGCAGAGAGTATGGAGAGCTGACTTCCCATGGGTCCATTATGCCTTTGTATCGATTCACTGAGCAGTGGACGACACATCATAGATATTTCCCTGATGGAGTCAATCAGCAATTTTGCTTAAATAATCAATGTTTTGTGTTTTGTTTGGAGCAATCAGGCATCTACTTTTGGGTGCACTGAGCAGGCTGGGAGGAAAGCAAACGGAGAGCAATAGCTTCTCACGTGTCTATCGGTGATTAACCATCCCCAGAGACACAATCATGTTGAAGATGTAATGTGTAAGAGATTCTCCTCTTCTCCTCTGTTAGCCATCCACAATACAGTGGGGGTAGCGGTGGTGAAAACTGGGAATGAATGTTTGTCTCCAATGAAAAATAAAGGGAGAAAGCTGAAGCTACCAGTACTTCTTAGACCGGATCAGGGTACGAAAATCAGTAGGGAGAGAGGAAGCATATATCAGTGAGGGATAGTTTCTCTTCCACTGTTTGGTTTGAATGTTCATTGCTAAGCCTACACCTCTTCACTGGCAGTTGATGCATACTCTCCAACATTTCTCCGATGAAAATAGAGACATCCTACCATACTCTCCAACATTTCTCCGATGAAAATAGGGGCATCCTAAGGGACATTCCAGGATCAAATCAGAAACCGGGTCAGCTTCTGTAAATCCGGGACTGTCCCTGGAAAATAGGGACACTTGGAGGTTCTGTAGAGGCATCTTCCAGATTGGAGAGATGGCGACATACTAACTAGGCCTAGAAATAGGAAATACATTAGGCAACTCACATTTTCTTTTCACCCTGCTGTTCGTTTTAAACACTTGGAGCCACACACAGGATGCTTTGAAACTGACTCCTAAGCTTTAGGCTGTGTGGTGGCACATGCAAAAAAAATGACTTTTTTTTTAACCTAATGTTTCTGTGGAAGTAAGTATTGGGCAGGGTTTTTTTTCCCAAATGCAAATTGTGTATGGAAGATTGCTATGAGGATTAAGTGGCATCTGACTCAGCAGTAGGGGATGGGAGAGGAATTCAATCCAGTTTCGCTTTTAAAGGCGAACCTACGCCATTCATGCTTTCAGAAACAATGCAAAGCGAAGCACAGACATCCTCTGAAAGTCACACCTCTTCAAATTTTCCAATGCAGTTCTCCTGCCAGGTAATGTGTACAAAAAACCATACGCTAGGATAAAGTGTGTATAAAAATACATATATTGGTGGAAAGAGCACGTACAAATGCAGTATATTAGGGAAAATACACTTTGCAAAAATGTGCGCATTAGACATAATTTCATAAACACGTGCTATTGGGAGAACTTCACTCTAAAATGCTGGTGATTTTCCTGAGGACTTAAAGTAATTTGCCAACTGATGTGGAAATGTGGGGAACTGAAAAATAAGAAACAGAGGGAAACTGAAATTGACAGATTTGCCCGTTGCTACTCAACACATCTACAAATGCTGCCCCAACAATTTAGCAGTGATTTATTTGCTTCCAGTTGCATTCCACCACCCACGACACACATGAAGTAGGATGCATTTTGCATTGCACTTAAGCAGAAGGGCTTACAGTCCCCCCCCTTTAAAAAAAAAGCCCTGGCAGCTGTCCTAAATGGAATTGCCATTGGAAATAAGACTGCATCCTGGTATGCAGTTTAACATGGAGGTGTGAATGGGAGTCCTATACAACTGAGCACACTTTCTTCTGCAAAGTATTCAGTGTAGACCCATTCTGAAATAATCGCTACCCAAAGGGAATTCCAATTCTTTTTTCTTTTCTTTCTTTTTTATTATTTTCATTAAACATTACAAACATCAACCGTAACACACAATCCCAAACCATTTCAGTTACAAGCTTGTACAAATAAAAGCCCAGTGCTGTAACAAGGGAAGTGTCCACCCATGTAATGTTGTGAGTGCTCTTTTTTCATGCATATGGAAATTCATCTTATTGCAAGGATCCCGTGCCACATGTAGCACCTCATTTTAAGTGGGGCCCCACATGGCCTCTCCACATAGGGGTTTGAGCAATCGGGTGATAGAGAGTATATGTCCCTTATTTATGAAGAAGAACAGAAACCAAACCTCCTCAAATTCATTCCCTGCAGAGTTCTATTACACAGTTTGTGGTTAACTGCAGTTTCTATTCTCTTGCTCCTAGCACACTGTGGTCTTGATGATGATGACTGCAAACCCAAATGCATGATTGCCTACAACAAACTTCTTGATTTTGCTGCCTAGGCTGGCAGAAATCAAGATGTTGTCAAGTATGTGGGCAGGCTACCATGTACATGTGCCCCCATCATGGGGGGCTCATTGATGCTCTTTGTTTTAATACTATAAATTGTTGTTTGTATGCAACTAAGCTTTACTTATAGCAGACCCAATGAAATTAATAGGCCTAAGTTAGCCATGTCTATTAATTTCAAAGAGTCTGTTTTGAGTAGGACTAACGATGGATACATTCCCTTGTGTGTAACTGGAAACCTGCTTATGTCCGTCTCTGGAGTTGCGGCGCTCATCTTGCTCTATAGGCCGAGGGAGCCAGCGTTTGTCTGCAGACAGCTTCCAGGTTGTGGCCAGCATGACAAAGCTGCTTCTGGCAAACCAGAGCAGCGCATGGAAATGCTGTTTACCTTCCCTATTTATCTACTTGCACTTTGACGTGCTTTCGAACTGCTAGGTGGACAGGAGCTGGGACCGAGCAACAGGAGCTCACCCCATGGCGGGGATTCGAACCACTGACCTTCTGATCAGCAAGCCCTAGACTCTGTGGTTTAACCCACAGCACCACCTGGGTCTACCTTGCCCTAAATTAAAAGCCTACCTTGCCCTAAATTACCAGATTAGTAACATTTAATATTTGGTCCTGTGCATCTCCAGCAAAGAGGTGTATATTCAGGCCGTAAGGTCCTTCTCAAACTAGTATTTGTTTAAAAAAGATAGTTTGCTGAATAACATAACCTCGATGGTTTGTGTGTGTCTCACACTGTTTTGGAGGACATGGTAGAATTGCCTGAATAATGAGATGAACAAAGCATTTTAATTTTTTCTCCGTCTGTTTTCCTCCTCACAGATATCTCTAGGTTCAGTTCGAAGGAGATGGTTATCTTTTCCCCTTCAAAGTCCTTGTTTCCGAGTATTCAGAATGTTCTCCTTATCTCAGCCTTCCATTAAAGTCCCTGTGCCATGGTATTGTTAGAGATGGCTCCCTTGGGTCAACTGTGGGTGAATCACCATCTATGGCGTCATCCTTTTCTAAGCAAAAGAATAATTTACCCTTGTAATCAACAACCTGTTTACAGAGTTCTTCTGTTTGGCTTCGAATTTAAATGTATCTTTGTTCCATATTTTTATGCCGTTAGGCTACGTTCTTCAAATCTTTTGTCCTTGAAGCCAATGGGACTATTTGATGGCAAGTAGAGTAATGATAGCTCTCTCCCTCCCTGCTTCCGCTGCAGTAACTGTTGACTTGCACACTACTTGAAAGAAGACATTATATGAAACAAAGTTGGTGACATGGTCCGATGAGCCTTCGGCTCCAAGTCCACCACAGACAAGCTCATTGGGTCAATTTATGAATAATTTTCTTTAGGTAGAAGAGTCACTGTGAGATGACATAGGAAGCCACCTTATACTGGGCCAGGCCATTGGTCCATGTAGCTCAGTCTATACTGACTGGTGGTGGCACTCTTGGATTTCAAATGGAAAGTCTTTCCTACTCCTATCTAGAGATTCTTGGGATTGAACTAGGGAGTGTCTGCATTCAGAGCATGAGCTCTTCAGCTTAGCTATTGCCCATCCCCTAACCTCCCTCAATAGTCATACAGCAAAATAATCCTGTGATAGAATGGCTGAATGTTGCCTAACATTCGCGACAAGTCAGAAAGAAAGCTAAGTTAGATGCCTTCTCTCTAACTCATTAATTTTCCATGAGGGGTGTGTGTGTGTGTGTGTGTGTGTGTGTGTGTCTATATCTATATCTATATCTATATCTATATCTATATCTATATCTATATCTATATCTATATCTATATCTATATCTATATCTATATCTATCTGTCTATCTATATATCTACACACACACACACACACACACACACACACACACACACCTCATGGAAAATTAATGAGTAATGGAAATATATATATAATGCTGAGAGATATTCTAACATTTGATTCCATGTTGTACAGTCCAGTCAATCTGATTATATATTGTAGCTCTTTAGACCGCTGCATTCCTAAAATGACACATTTTGAAATTTTAGCCAGGGCTGGGTCCAGGTTCTGGGGTCCCTTGATCACAGAGTATCAGTGTGTTCCTTGTCCCCTGCTTTCTTCCCCAAATCATGTTCATCCACCCCTGGGGCAACACCCCTTAACAATAACTCAAATCTTGGCTGATATGGCAACCCCATCTTGTAAAAACAGAAACAACTATGAAATTTTGATTGTTTTTAAAAATTGTTGGGGGTAAATTTGTCTACTTTGTATAACTCAGCTACAAAGGATTCATTCTGGTTTACTGTGTAAATGATGGGGAGATTATATGGATAATGTCAGAGCTTGGGATCTTCCACACAGCATACAGGCCACTGACAAATAACCTCTCTTTTTCCCATTCTCTGAGAAACTTCAGACAACGGCAACAAAGCACAAAATGGTGCTTGCAACCTACCAGCTGAAACCTGTGCTCAACACTGAACCTTTGATTGCATGTGTTTGGAATGATAAACCAATACATATTCCTTTAGCTGATGTTGGTATTATTGGCAGGGTGTGACCCCTGTGGAGAAAGGGAAACTATCTCATTCCACAAAGCCAAGTAGCATATTGTAATGTAACAAAGTGCCAAAATATCACTCATATTAAGATTGTAGGATGCTCTTTCCTGAAGCATTAGCACTCAACTTGGGCTGTTGAAACTGAATATGTTCCGGCTCACATGCTATTATTAATGCCTCGGTAAAGCACACCTTACATAACTTACATTCATTCCATTTCAGTGTAAAGGAAATGTCAAAACAATGGTTTTAAAAAGTCGTCGACTGCATATCATTAAAAAAAAAAGCGTGATGTGAATGAATACCAATCATGTTCCCTCAACTGATTTCCCTTCCTGACCACAGAAGAACAGGTGAACTTCATTTTCCATCAGAATTCTCCGATATCCCAATTTGGTGAAAGGAAGCATAGTTGTGAGTGTACTTCATATTATGTACTTGGTGGTGAGGAGTGAGCTACAGCACCCTCTGCATGCTAGTATGCCAGGGATTGGCTGGGTGATGAGGAGTGGTGGGAGACACCAGTTGAGGAACCCTCTAGGGAAGCCTCAGAGGACAAAGGCTTAGAGCCAGGGGAGTGGTGGTGGCACACTGAGAACACGTCAGAGAGGGAAGGAGGCGAGGAATGGTTGGATGCTGAAGAGGCAACAGGCTTTAGCAAGCAAGAAGAGCCAGGTGCAGAAAGTGTTTCAGACTCAGCAGATGAAGCAGGGGAGGAAGGGGCAGAAACTGCAGAAGTATCCCAGGATTTTGCCATTCCTAGTGTACTAAGTTCCTCTCCCCTCTTGTCTCTAAGGACACGGGGAGCTGTTCTGCTGTAGCAGAACAAAGAGCACAGATTCTCTCCCAGCATAGTTTGAGTCTGCTTGGGAAACATCCAGCTGAGGAGGAGGAGACTTAGGGGGAAATAGAGGGTGGAGACCTTCAGTCCTGGCAACTCTTTCACAGCGGCCAGTCCTGTTTGGAGGCATTTCTTCCTTGTATGCAGTTTCCTTGAATAAAGAGTTAACTTTTCTGCTTGTCTCTGCGTCTTGAGTGCTGACCTGCATCTGAACCAGCCCTGACATAGTAGCGGCACTGTTGCTGGGGACATGAACATGACTGGGCAATAAGACACTAAGAAGACACACTATGGCTTATTTTCAGGGGGTGTCTTATTTTTATTATGTCAGTTGCTGCCCGTCTTCTTAACCGCTCCACGTCGGTACGCTGCATAGCCACACCTATCACTATGTCTTATTTTCGGGGTATGGCTTATATCACGCAAATGCTTAGAAAGCCTGCTACGGCTTATTTTATGGGTATGTCTTATTTTCAGGGAAACAGGGTAGTGAGAAGTTCTAAAACACATGCTTCCTAGGGTGTGTAACTGCAGGGAAGGGCTTTTCCGTGGTTTCTGTGTAAGGGCTATAAAATATGTGCTGATGGTTGGTATCAAATGCCAGTAATAAGGCTGTCCTGGATGAGGTTTAGAGGTATTGGAGTTGGGAAATAATGAACCACAAGTTTCTGCTGGTACTGCTACATAGGCTGGGATGGCCACTTACACAGCACAAAAAAAGAGGACAGAGAATTGCGTAACATTTGCATGTGCTAATTCATATGTATATGTGCCATACATGTCACCATAGTGGCCAGTTGAGCTGTGTGTTCACTCAGTCTGATGTTCAAGTGCTCGCTTCAACTTCAACCCCCACCCCCACGTTTCTTACTGTAATCTTTAAACTGGACCTCAGCATCACAGCCCTTCTAAATTAGGGAAGCTTGAGGAAGTTGATCTTTTGAAATTTGGATGCCAACTGATCTGAACCACACTGATCTGAACAGAGTTATCCTTCAGATTTTGCACTTTGCTGAATGTTGCAGCGCAATCTTCAGTTCACAAACTGTGCTAAAATGCTTTAAAAAAATACATTGTGGTTAAACAAGACCTGCATTTGTGAGAATATGCATTAAAAATACCACTCTAAATATATATTTCAATACATTGCAAATGCTTTGTCATTTTCAATTACAGACGCAATGTGAATGGACTGACGAATAAACACAGGTGAGAAATCAGTCCAGACTAGAAATACACAGATGAACTTGTCCCTACTTCACCTGGAGAACTGCCCTCCGTAAAGTAAGACCCACAGCCACCTTAGAGCTACCCTATAACCACAGCCAGGGCTGGATTTAGGCTTGATGAGGCCCTAAGCTACTGAAGGTAATGGGGCCCTTTATATGTCCAGCTGTCCTTTGTCAACAACAAATTGTCACTATTTTTTTTTGTGTTGAATATATGTTATATGGTAATTTATGGACCTAATAGGTATCTAAAGCCATTTGCGCATAACAGAATATGTATTTTATCAAAGTAATTGTTGAACTGAAATGCAATTATGAAGAGGTCTGTTAATAGTGAAATACAATTAAGAAGAAGTATAATGGGGGGGGAGCCCTAAGCTATAGCTTGTTTAGCTTATAGGTAAATCCGGCACTAACCACAGCTTTTGGATTAAAGTCATCTGTCACACCTGTGCAATCTCTGAGCACCCCAAAATGGGTGGATGTAAAAATGGAAAATGCACAGTGTTATCAAATAAGAGGAAATCGGTGTGCCTTGCGTGCTGAGGGTGGATTGGAACGGTGGCACAGCGAGTCTGGCTTCTGATCCTGCCTGCTTCCCCGGTGGACTCCTCCTCTGTGTGGCTGGCTGCCACAAGACCTCGGGGCTGACAAAACCTTGTAATCATTGTGATGGATAAGGAAGCAAATATTTGCAGGAGGAGTGCTCTGAATGGGATTGCAGGTGACAAGATTGAAGTAGTTTAAAAAAAAAAAAACCAGCAGAGAAACTGAGATTACAGTTGCAGAGAGATGCTAGATAAGAGTCTGGCTAAGAGCTTTGGCAGACTCTAGACAGAGAGAAGAGCTTGGATCTTTGGGCGGGGGGGGGGGAGCAATAGAGGTTTGAACTTCATAATGAATGAAAAGCAAACAGCCAATTTTCCACGCCAGGAAGAATCCTAGTAAGTACAGCAATTAGAAAACACACACACACACACCCCGCTGCTGCCACTCTTATGTAGGTGCTGTAGTTTTCTGGGTGCCGGTATATTTATTTGAGTCCACCAAACATCAATGATAAAGAACATTAAAAAAAAAAATCCCTATGTGAAAAATAATTAAAAATAATTTCATATATGCAAACAATTAAAGGCAACGACATATATAAAAACAATTAAAATGACATCATATGCAAAGGAACAAACAAACCAATTTCTTTCTTATTTTTGAAATAATTTTTATTTGAGTTTGCAAGTATAAAGATATAACAATCCAACTATACACATCCACAGTTAAAGATTCCTCCAGACCTCTGGACTTCCATTTTCCCTTTCATGGGTTCTATTGTTAACCTTTTTCTACTGCATATTTTTCAACAGTCCATATTTTATATCACTCCATTGTCTCCATAATACTTGCTACATTGCAAGTGTTATTGCAATCCTGCCATTGTTTTTTATCTGCTTACATAAACAAACCAATTTCAAATCCAACAAATCCAAATATAGATTGGGATAAAGGTCTCCAGTAAAAAGGCTCGAGGAAAAAAGAAGGTTTTCAATATGCGTTGAAAGGCAATATAGATAGTGCCTCAATGTGTATGTCATTATGAATAAATGAAATTGATAACGTGCTTGGGAATCTATGTGGTATAGCACACAGAGATGCCTGAATCCCAGCACAAAGCTGTAGCAGGGCTGCCAACTTGAATAAAATATTGGGGTGGGAAGGGTGGGCAGGTAAGCCCTATACCATTTGAATGGCAATGCCCATCAAGTGGGGGGGGGCAGCCCCCTCAAATACTTTGTTGGCGTCAAAGACCCCCTCAGCCCCTAGGAGTTGGCTCCTATTTTTTATTTTTTTATTTCCAGTGTGGTGTAGTGGTTAAGAGCGGTGGACTTGTAATGTGGGGAACCGGGTTCGCGTCTCCTCTCCTCCGCATGCAGCTGCTGGGTGACCTTGGGCTAGTCACACTTCTCTGAAGTCTCTCAGCCCCACTCACCTCACAGAGTGTGTGAGTGTTGTGGGGGAGGAAGGGAAAAGGAGAATGTTAGCCGCTTTGAGACTCCTTCGGGTAGTGAAAAGCGGGATATCAAATCCAAACTCTTCTTCTTCTGTCCCACTTTATGTTTTTAATAAAAACCTCAAAGCGCTTTACAGCACATTAAATCAATAAAACAATAAAACAATAGCCGGGCGATGTTCCTCTGGTCTCATGAGGAGCATCTTCAGTAGGGCTGGTGAGTGTGGACCTCGCCCCCTAGGCCAGGTGGAATGGGCCTTGCGGGGAGTGGCCTTCACGCCTCACAGCCAGGAGGTGTTCCTTCTATGAGCTGTACAGTGCAGTCTCTTCAGAAATAAAATGAAAATTTTCTAGACCCATTTGATTGATGCAAAACTTTTCTTGCAGTACTTTCTTCAAAACAGAACAGAAACATCAAAGACACATCCAAACGATTCCATAAAACATATGCTTATCCAAGCATAGATTCAGCATCTTCACGGTGGTGGTCCTTCAAGGTGGAAAGCAACCCCATCTGAGGTTGGTTGTTAACCTCTATCCAGAGGTGCTATCCTTAGCCACAGTACCTCCATCATGTCTGGATTATGTTTTGGCTCATCCAGGCCATAACCACCTCCAGGTGTCAGTCCAGAAGTTCAACAGCCTCCTTGGAGCAAGTAGGTGGGAAAGAGCTGTAGAGTTGAATGTCATCCCCGTACTGATGACATTTCTGTCATAAATCTCTGGATGACCTCCCCCAGTGGCTTCATGTAGGTAGCTAAAAGCATGGCAGACAGGGTAGAACCCGGAGGAACCCCATAGCCGAGTATCTAAGGGCTGGAACAGAAGTCCTGCTGCGCTACCTTCTGAGACAGATTCTCCGGAAAAGACTAGTCCTACCACAACACCTTGCCTTCTATTGCTACGGGTTGCTGTTGCACCCATCATTGTTTCTCCAAAAACACAGCACTGAAAAGGTTAAAAAAATAATGCCTTTATTGCTGTTGCTTTAGCAGAGGTTGCTCAGTGGCACCACAACAAATGAGAACGTTCCTTCCACGCAGTTGCTAAGTAAGAATTAAATTAGTGTTTAACAAAGCACTGCAAAATTTCTCATATGGTGTTGTTAACTAAAAACTAATCAAGGATACGAGGCAGGTTATAATGCAGTTCATATAGCTAGCAACCAAAATAAGAGGAGGGTGAGTAGGAAAAGGGGGCACCCTAACATTTAATGAAGGAGCGCAAAATTTATCAGATGACATTTGGAGACTAACAATTAACTGAGTGCCACAAAATGGTTTGTAACGTGGTCCATAGAGCTAGCTAATGGCGTGCTGGGCTGGGGTGTGGGTGCCATTGAGAATCATTTGCAAGGAGGCATTTTTTTGCAATGCTTGTAGAACAGACTCTGTTATTGATCAAGTATCTTTCATTCACAGGAATAGTAACACGAGAAAAAAACAAAAACAAAGCCATGCTGCAGGGTCAGCTATTTATTGCCATTCTGGTAGAAACTCTGAATGTGGAAAGTGCCCTCCAATCTAGCCTGCAGGGGAACTCAGAGACTTCATGCCTCTTCCACAGAAGTATGGAAGGCATAGGAAGCTGCCTTATATTTATTATTACTGTATTTATTGAAGTTGGAACATTGGGCCATTTACTTAAGCATTGTCTATGCCGATTGCTGCTGCTCTCCAGGGTTTCAGGCAGTAGCTATCCAGGGTTTCAGACAGGGGTCTCTCCCAGGGTTGAACTTGGGACCTTCTGTATGCATAATAAGAAAAAGAATAAGAATAATACTTTGCATACTGCCCTATATCTGCAGGTCTCAAGGCGGTTCACAAGATAAAATCACAATATTAAAATATAAAATACGCAATAAAAATAAAAACCAATAACAACTCAATAATTCCCCTGTCTCCAACACATTTTAAAAGGGGCATCAGCCCAAGGCCTGATTTTTGCCTGGCGCCTAAAGGTCTATACTGAAGGCACCAGCTGAACCTCCCTGGGGAGGGCATTCCACAAACAGGGAGCCACTGCAGCAAAGGCTCATTCTCGTGTTGCCACCCTCTGGACCTCTTGTGGAGGAGGCACACGAAGAAGGGCCTCAGATGATGATCTCAGCAGCCCCTCCAAGCAGGCCCTTGCAGAACCAGGTAGAGGCCCGGGCCAGTTAGATAATGTGCCCCCCCTTCTTTTTACCCTGGGGATCTCTGAAGTCGTATAAATAAGTATATAAATATACTTGAACCGTATCTGCATATAAAGACAAAATGGAAAATGTAGATATACAATACAGCTTTTTAAAAATACATAGGGAAAAGGATTGTTTTAAGTATTTACATTTAAATAATGGTGAGTGATTATGAATATGCTGACCGAGCCCCCCTTTGGAATCGGAGGCCCGGGCCAAGTGGCCCATATGACCCCCCCCCCCCGTTTGTGCCTGCCTCCAAGTGTCCCTATTTTCCAGGGACGTTCCTGATTTAGTAATGCCATTCCGGTTTCTGATTTGATCCCGGAATGTCCCGCGTTTCCTTAGGACATCCCTATTTTCATTGGAGAAATGTTGGAGGGTATGTCTTAGGGTCCAAGTAGGTTCATATGGAGAGAGGTGTGGTCCTTGAGGTATTGCGGTCCTGAGCAATACTCCATCACTGAGTTATGGTCCTAGCAGCAGAAGGGAGGGAGCCTCCCAGTGCATCAGTTAACATGGGAAACTGATAACAGCAGAAATGGGATAGTAAGCTAAGTATCAAGCGAGAAAGCCCACCCTTATTCTCAAGTTAGTAAATATATTTGTTACAGACAGTGACTCAGATCCAGATGAAATCCACTTCCATTGCAACTTGCAGCCATGGGGAAGTTTTCTCTAATGTAAGCTTACAAGTCTGGTTGCGAGCAATGAACAAAACGCACTTGTGAGTAAGCAAAAACATTGTTGTTGTTCATTCGTTCAGTCGTGTCCGACTCTTCGTGACCCCATGGACCAGAGCACGCCAGGCACCCCTATCCTTCACTGCCTCTCGCAGTTTGGCCAAACTCATGTTAGTAGCTTCGAGAACACTGTCCAACCATCTCATCCTCTGTCGTCCCCTTCTCCTTGTGCCCTCCATCTTTCCCAACATCAGGGTCTTTTCTAGGGAGTCTTCTCTTCTCATGAGGTGGCCAAAGTACTGGAGCCTCAACTTCAGGATCTGTCCTTCTAGTGAGCACTCAGGGCTGAATTCTTTGAGAATGGATAGGTTTGATCTTCTTGCAGTCCATGGGACTCTCAAGAGTCTCCTCCAGCACCATAATTCAAAAGCATCATTTCTTCGGCGATCAGCCTTCTTTATGGTCCAGCTCTCACTTCCGTACATTACTACTGGGAAAACCATAGCTTTAACTATACGGACCTTTGTCGGCAAGGTGATGTCTTCGCTTTTTAAGATGCTGTCTAGGTTTGTCATTGCTTTTCTCCCAAGAAGCAGGCGTCTTCTAATTTCGTGACTGCTGTCACCATCTGCAGTGATCATGGAACCCAAGAAAGTGAAATCTCTCACTGCCTCCATTTCTTCCCCTTCTATTTGCCAGGAGGTGATGGGACCAGTGGCCATGATCTTAGTTTATTTGATGTTGAGCTTCAGACCATATTTTGCGCTCTCCTCTTTCACCCTCGTTAAAAGGTGCTCAGCACTCAAAGAGAGGGTTTGTGGCTCAGTGGCTTCTATAGTTTCTAGGATCACAAGGAAAGTTGCAAAGTTCAGAAGGTTTGTGCGATGATGAGCGATGTACATGTCAAACAATTAGTCCAAGATATAGAGCAAAATAATATGCATAATATAATATATAATGCAAAATAATGCATAATATCAATGAAAAATGTTATATTTAGGCAGAATGTAGATTGATGCCACCGAAAGCTCTTTAGGGTGTGGAATAATGAAGACAAACACTTGATGGATGCATTTTCTACTCTTATTTACATAACGTGGATTCAATATACTTACAATATATTTGCATCAGAAACATATCTATATATTCAGCCAATGGGAAAGAATAACAGGGTTTTACCAACATGCTTATACATTAATAATATTACTTGACAATCTGATGTTTCAAGACCCAGGGTGAACTACTTATTAAAAACCCATATACAGCTATCTGTCTTTATCTTTCTTTTCTGTGTGGGTCATAATGGCTCTGATTGTTTTCAAAATTACATTTGGACAGGATATGACTGTTACATGAGAACTCTCCAACCAATATCATTTCCCTCACTCATAAAATACATTATACTGCTGGGTGCACTGAGCCAAATCATTAATGAAGGAAGATTTAACCTAACCTTTGTGCTTCTGACCAGTCATTATTATAGCAAACTAACATTTTAGAAAATGTTTTTAAGAAGTGAAACTGACATGATTATGAATATTGATATTAAGTTCACTTAATATTGATATTAAGTTCACTTAATTTTTCAGCTGTCTCCTGGCATTAGTGTTCTTAATGGTTTGGCTTTTATAGGGAATGAGGTTTTTGTGTACCAAAAAGAGAGAGAGAAATGCTTCCAACTCAAAATGGTTCTATAAACTCACACAGCACTAACAGATTGATTTTATATAATCAATTCGTTTTTAAAATATATTCTTTGTTTTTTGTTTTAAAAAACCTGACTCATAAAAAGAAGGTATAATACATGGAATTGTTTTCCCTTTGTAAGCTGATGTTCACAATGCTTTCTGGAAATAGGGAGGAGATCCTTCTCTTCCAAGCACGACAGATCCTTGTTGAAGGTTCACAAGGGAGAGACCTAAGCTCTGGGAGACCCTTTGACTGCCAGGGTCTTGATTACTGATGTTTTAAAACTTTCAGACACCATGGATGTTTAATATGCATAAAATTTCATATTTAAGTGCATCAAAGTTTGAAAAAAAATATTATGTAAAGGTTTGCATTTGCAAGGAGAGATTTGCATGAGAGGTTTCACTCTGGCAAATGCGGCAGAAAAGGTCGGATGTTTCCACTCCAGTCTTTAGGCCAGTCAATGACTCATTCCAGAAACTCAAGCTGCCGATCTCTCACAGCAAGAAGGTGGAACCAGAGAAGACAGAGTCTTTGCGACCAGAGAGTAGAAAGCTCTTGGACTGAATTAAGGACTTAAAAGAAGACAAACAGCATTGCTTACTTGTTTAAGAGTAACGTGTTACTTTGTATTTTTGTAACGTTTATTTGTAACTATTTTGAGACTTTCCAATAAAGCTTTGAAACCCATTCTTGTGGTGAAGAGCAAATTCATTTCTGCTCTGCACATGGTTCAGATCAGGTTCAGATGCAGTGACCTGCCTGCAATTTAAATAAGGGGGAAGGGGCTATGACTTAGTGGCAGAGCATGTACTTTGTCCTGTGTTCAACCCCTAGCTTCACCAGGTAGGGCTCAGAAAGACTCCTGCATGAGAATCTGCAGTGCAGCAATACCAAGCTAGATGGACCAATGGATCTTACTTGGTGACATGATTTATGCAGTTGGTTGGTGACTCTATCAGCTTCTGTTCCTGACTGAGCTGGGATTTGAACCCAGGTGTCTCAGATCCAAATCTGAAGGATTGCTCCCAGGGCCCTAAATCTGAGGCTTTGTAGTTAACATCCCTCAAGTCGGAACAAAATAAAAAAAATAAAAAAATTCCTTCCAGTAGCACCTTAGAGACCAACTAAGTTTGTTCTTGGTATGAGCTTTCGTGTGCATGCACACTTCTTCAGATACACTGAAACAGAAGTCACCAGACCCTTATATATAGTGAAAGGGTGGGGAGGGGTATTACTCAGAAGACTGGTGGGAATGGGTGATTGGCTGATAGGTCCCTGAAGGTTAGGCTTCCATTTTAGAAAGAGGATCTTGAAACTAGAACAAAATTTCCAATAGGTATCACTAATTCACATGCTCAGTGTGGCGCCATTCAGCTAAACACAACCGAAATGCAGCTAAATCCTCTTTCTGAAATGCTATTTCCAACAGAGAAATCCAGAAGATCAGGGTTCCCTTCTTGTCCCTTCTTGCTATGCACTTGCTGTCCTTTACATCTGCCAATCACCATAGCTGGAAATATCAAAACCAGATTTTTAGAGCCGAGTCAAATATTTGCAATGAGCTTTGAATTCAAGAAATGTCATTCATTCACAGAGTGCAAACTGAACTGGAAAATTGCCTTTCAATTATCATACAGCACCCTAGAAGCTTACCAGAGAGGCCTTTGTCACTCTGCTATGAGTGAATTCACTATTTGATATGTGTGAATTCACAACTCGTTGGGCAAGAGGTACCATGGAAGTTTACTCCCTCTGGGTGACTGCAATTTTGCAAGGATGGCAAACGGGCAATTGTTTCACTTGTATACTAGCTTCTGATCCCAAAAACAACAGTCTCTTGGGGTATACCAGGAGGGCAGAGCCCAGGCAAAACTTGGCAAGCCAACAATGGAGCCTGGGATAATTTAGTGTACGAATAGCCAACATGGTGCCTGACATGCTGTTGGATCACAACTCTCACCATCTTTGTCCATTGGCCATTCTGGCTGTGACTGATGAGATCTGTAGTCCAATAACATCTGAAAGGCACCATATTGACCACCCCTGATCTAGTGGGGCTGGGGTGGCATCAGAACAGAAACCAGTGAGCCAGAGGGGGAGATAGACATTGTGCATCAGCAGAAGACACGATGAGCTTGAGATTATTCATATCTAGCAGCAACATTTAATTGTTTTCTCTTCTCTCTCTCTATTTTTACACTGATGGGGGGGGGACCCCAACGCTGCACTGAGTTTGAGCTTCTGTGTGAACATTGCAATACAAAAAAATTCTGAAGAAACAAACAAACAAACAAACAAACAAACAAGTCAGGCAAGTCAGCAGAATACACACTGATTGACTATCCTAATGGTTCCCGCAGACAAAGCAAAGACTATCAGCTGTTTTAGAGCAAGGCATGAAATGCTCCACCGCAGGGAGTTACTTCTTAATTGAGATCTCCCCGCCACTTTCTGGTCATTCTGAAAACCAGGAGCCACCAGCCTTTGTCCTGCATTCCAGAGTCCCACAAACCCTTCCCCTTCTATAGAGGAGGTAGGAAGTTTTGGCATGTCAGTCGTCATGAACTGGGCATTGCATAACTCATTTATATAACTTGTAGCTGGTTTCCTGGATGCCACAGACGTGTTAACAAAGTGCCGGCTTCTATTTTTTGCTTTGGCACAAATACATTCCTTGATTCGAGTAGACAAGAAACCAGCTGAAGTAGTCTGATCACACATCGTCGTAGGTATGTTAAAGTAATGTCGACAGCTTGTTTTCTTGCTAACCTGCTTCAATTTTGGAGTGTTAGAGCTGCAAAACTATCCGTGTAGAGACATGATTTATAGCAGAGGAGCTATGGGACCAGTGTTGCTCAAATTTCTCATAGCTGAGTTACATCTCCTGCCCTGCCAGGGTGCTGTCACACTACCCTCTTCCCTTGGTGTTGATATTGTTCAGCCATGCATTTCTCACTGAAAATACAAACTGTGTTCCTCCCAAGCAACTGTATTCTTTCATTTTCTGTTCACAAAGAGGGAAATGATATTGTGGAGTGTGCACAGTTATGAGTGCTTTACCCCTCAAGTGGAGTGTTTGTGTGTTTCAAACAAATATAAAACCCCAGTGATATTGCAGAGGTATTGTAAACAGACTCTAGCACAGGGGTCGGCAACCTAAGGCCCATGGGCCACAAGCGGCCCATGGGGGTTGTTTAACCAGCCCATGGACCCCCACTGCCCGCTCGGTCGGCTCCCAGCAGAGGGAGGACCGCCTTCTGCGACACTGGCCGGCTTCCCATTGGCTGCAAGAAGCTCCTGCAGCCAATGGGAAGCTGCGCACGCCTCCTCCGTGCCAGAAGGAGTGCTGGAAATAGTGTTTGTGCATGCGTGCGTGTGCACTCTGGCCCACTGCCGCGTCTGTGGGACCGTGAACCGGCCCAAGCCACAAAAACTTTGCTGACCCCTGCTCTAGTGCTATTGCTTTACCTGGGGTGGAAGACTGGTGACCTCAACTTCCTGCACTCTCTATTTCCACTGCTGCTTTCATAGAATCATAGAATCATAGAGTTGGAAGAGACCACAAGGGCCATCCAGTCCAACCCCCTGCTTTCTTCGCTGTCCCTGCTCTTTGAGTGAAACTGATAAACAGAAGGCATTGTCAGATCCACCTCATCCTTGTAAAAAAACCTGTTGGGAAAGAATGCCAATCTAGGGGCTAGATACTATGCAATCAGAACACGGTTAGAACTAGGATACCATTAGGAAAAAACACTTGTTGCTGTTGGAAGCATCCTGAAGTAAACTTGGAAGTGCAATTGACTTTCAAATCTGTAAATGGCATGAGGATGGGTAAGGCTAGTGTGGCCCATTTCGCCAACTCAGAATGTTATTTCTTCCTTCCCTTGCGAAGTTAACTCCATCAGAGGAGTTGCAGAGGGACGCAATGTTCCTCTGCATTATGTTCCCTCTGTGTTGCATTGCAGGGGGTTGGACTGGGTAACACTTGGGATCACTTCCAACATTCTATGGGTTTTTATTTATTTCTAAGCAGCCTGGAAGTTTAAAAGAGAAAGGAAGAAAACAGCCAGAAGAGGACTAGGCTCTCTCCCTTATGTGTGCTAGTATTTTGTTCGGGGGAGATTTCTTTACCTGGGTATATTCCACCTGTGATCTGAGGAGCCAGTGGCGGAGTAAGGCTCCGCGGTACCCGGGGCGGCAAAGGAAACGCCCCGGGGGCGGGGCGTCGTGACATCACATTGTGACGTCATGACGCTCCGCCCCCAGGGCGTTTCCGGGGGTGCCGGCGCCGCTTCTGCAGCCCTCTTTTAAGCCGAAGAGCTCGCTTTTAAGCTCTCCGGCTCAAAAGGAGGCTGTGGAAGCGGCGATCTGATGACAGAGTGCGCCTGCGTGTGCAGGCGCACTCCGTCGTCGGGCCGTGCGCTGCCGCTCCCAGGGTGACGGAGGGAGCGGCAGCGCGTGGGAATGGTGGGAGGGGCTGCCTCTTGTCACCCCCACGTGCCGCCGTTCGCTCCGTTGCCCCAGGAGCAGCAGCACCGCACACACCGTGCGCTGCTGCTCCCGGGGGGACAGAGCCAGCGGCAGCGCGTGGGGCTGACAAGCGCCGGCCCCTCCTGCCACTCCCCACGCTGCCGGTCATCCCGGGAGCAGCAGAGCTGCACGGACGGGGTGCTCCCTCGGCCGTGCGCTGTTGCTCCTGGGGTGACGGAGGGAGCGGCAGCGCTTGGGAATGGCGGGAGGGGCTGCCGCTTGTCACCCCCATGCGCCGCCGCTCGCTCCGGTCGCCCCGGGAGCAACAGCGCACGGCCGAGGGAGCACCCCATCCGTGCAGCGCTGCTGCTCCCGGGGTGACCGGCGTTGCCTGGGGAGTGGCGGGAGGGGCGCCGCTTGTCGCCCCCACCCGCCGCTTGTCGCCCCCACCCGCCGCTTGTGGCCCCTGTCGCCCGGGGGCGTACCGCCCCCACCGCACCCCCCTAGCGACGCCCCTGTGAGGAGCTACAGTTGGCTGGATACTCACTCTACTGCATGTTTAGGCCAGGCCTAAATAGTTAGCCTTTAGGTGGAGAGAAATCCAGCTCTGTATTGGAATGCAGGTACAAATTCCTCTTCCTCTTCCTCTTTTTAGTCTTCCATTTCTGTTAGGTGGTCTGAGTGGTCCCTTTCCTTCCCTAAAATGGATGTTCGCTTCACTTTGTGCAAGGTTCATAATCACATAGGCATTATCTGACGTTACAAGAGATTGTTTCTGGAAAACTAGAGCAGTGGGAGATGCCGCTACCCCTAGATGAAGAGGCACTGTAAGTAATGCAGTAAACATGTCCCCCTGTTTAAGTAGGAATCTGCTCAGAATTAATAAATACAACTCTCTGGCTTGCGCAGCGAAGGCACTCAAAATGGAACCTGGCTGCTGCCTTTTTCAAACACTCGCCTTAACGTGTGCAGCGCAGAAAGTGGGAAAGCTCAGAAATCTTTTCATTTGAACTCTTTCCAATTGCATTCAGCAGGATACTGGGAGACCACTTTCATGTGTTAATTATTTCTGCCCTGATTGCCTGGCAACACATAGCAGCGGAGAGAGGCAAGATCACACTTTGCTGTTTGTTAAAGCTTCCAGTCGAACAGCAGAAAGAAGCCGGAGTGCAGAAGCCTCACCTGGAGAAAAAGAGCATATAAAGACAAGGGAAGAGAAAAGTGGTTCTATGTTTAGAGCAATTTTTTAAAAAGAAAGAAAACCCATGCAATGGTAACACATGTTCAAGCCCCAGTTGGAACTATTTTTTAAAAAATATCTTAATTTTTTTAAAATAAAAAATAAAAATCTGCACCACCAATTTCAACAGCATGGAATTAGGGTCTCTGTTATTCAGTTAACAGAAGGACAATCATGCCGTTATTGGTGAGATGCTGAAGTCTGCTGGGGGAGTCTTTACTGCCTCATCGTCACTTGCCTCCACCTGTCCCCCATCCCCTGTCCCCAGTTTATGAAGCATGCAGCAGGCAGAAATTCACCAGGCACATATTTTCTATTTTTTTTGTATATAAATTTTTATTATCATTTTTCAAATATACCAATTTTACAACCAATTCAAAATCAAATACAAATTGTATTAAACCATCGCTCCGCCGAGCTGCGACTTCCCTCCCCCACATCAACAGGCTTTCTAGTCCAATCTTATCGCGCAGTTTTTGTTCACCATATTCACCTATGTCAAAGGTTTATTCCAATCCTACTAGTGTCTTTAAACTTCCTCTGTTCAATCTTAAGTACTCCACAAATTTACTCCATTCTTTTTGAAACCTCAAGTTGTCCTGGTTTCTGACCCTGCTGGTCAGTTTTGCAAGTTCCACATATTTTCTATTTTTGTGTATCTCCATGCTATGTCCAGTGAATTTCCACATGCCACACATGCAGCTGGACATAACACAGAACACTGTTGGCATCACAAAATGGCATCACCCCTCCAGGAATCTGTTTTGAGGCCTGGTTTACACATGCAGAAGGTTTCTTTGTGGGTTGCCAACTTTTTAGCTCTCCCCTGTAGCTCTGCATTTAACACCGGCTTGCTGTGCATGCATGGTGTGGATTTCATTCGGCACATCTTCCTTCAAGGCACAAAAGTATTTTTCCTGGGTTAGTTGGTAACTTTATATCAAAATCAGAGATGGGGAACATGTGGCTTTCCAATGACTCAAACTCCCATCAGTCTCAACCAGTGGGAAGATGGGAACTGTAGTCTTTTAACCTCTGGAGGACTGCAGGTTCCTCATCCCTGATCTCTGCAAAATAGTTTTCTATATACAAGGATGCTGCTTTTTTTGTTCTAAGAGAATAAAAGATGGCACAGAATCATTAAGGTGTAGTTCATTTTTAACTAATATCTGTTAACATGAAAGATACTGAGTTTCCTTACATGGAATACACAGATAGTGAACTTTTAAGACTTCAATGCCAGGGATATTTTTGTCAGGGATAATAAGTCCCACTGAGCTGATTCTTAGTAAAAGTGCTTCTGATAGGATTGCATGAGAGTAGGGGACTTAAATGCTTTTGGAGCGGGGGGGGGGGGGACTTACATATCTTGTTCGTTTGCAACAGAGCTCAAGGCAGCAGACTTTTTATTGCTGCAACAAGCCTGTGTCCTGCCTTGAGCTCTGTGGCATGGACCACGAGGGTCATCTAGTCCAATGCCTTGCAATGCAGGAATCTTCCTCCCAATGGGGCTCAAACTCACAACCCTGAGATTAAGAGTCTCGTGCTCTACAGGTTGAGCTATCCCACTGAGGAGAACAGAAGTAGAATAATAGAATTAGAGAGTTAGAAGGGACCCTGAGGACGATCTAGTCCAACCGCCTACCATGTAGGAATATGCAGCTGTCCCTTCTGGGAATGGAACCTGTGACCTTGGCACTATCAATGCCCCCCCCCAAAATCAGCTCCCAGACACCATCAGCAACTGGCAAAAGTTTGGAAGCCTTTGGTTTAATTTTGGGGGGAACCACCACAATTTCCTAAGCCAAACCTGACAAACTGTGTTTAATCTTAACTATGTCAAGAGGAGACTCTTGAGAGTCCCACGGACTGCAAAAAGATCAAACTTATCCATCCTTAAAGAAATCAGCCTTGAGTGCTCACTGGAAGGGCAGATCCTGAAGTTGAGGCTCCAGTACTTTGGCCACCTCATGAGAAGAGAAGACTCCCTGGAAAAGACCCTGATGTTGGGAAAGATGGAGGGCACAAGGAGAAGGGGACGACAGAGGATGAGATGGTTGGACAGTGTTCTCGAAGCGACTGGCATGAGTTTGGCCAAACTGCGGGAGGCAGTGAAAGATAGGCGTGCCTGGCGTGCTCTGGTCCATGGGGTCATGAAGAGTCGGACATGACTGAATGACTGAACAACAACAATGGTTTTTTTAAAACAACAACAACAACAACAAAGCAACATCAAACCATAGTTTAAGAAGCTGGATTGTTTTATTGGTTAGTTGTATTTAAAATGGACCACTGTTAGAATTCGGATGTAATGCTAAACCGTGGTTAGCCCCAAATGGAAGCTTGTGATATCTTTGTGGTTGCACCAGAGTAGGAAAGATAGGAAGCACATGTAATGGCTTTAACATCCAATGTGAATGGGGACAATGTCTCATCCTCTGAAATATGGGATAGTGATACTGATTGACCTTACAGGGTTGTTGTAAGGATTACCGTGGCAGCACGTGCAAAATGCTTTGAACACTTGAAATGCGCCATATAAATGCTAAGTAGTACTGTATATTTATAACTCCTAATTGGAATGAGGGCAACAGAGGAGAAGAGCCGGCCGCGGCAATCAGTTTGCTCAACTTCTGTGCCTTCATCTCCTTCTCCTCCCCCAATCCATCTCACTGAAGCCTGGATTAATACAAATTGAATTTGGAATTAATCACAGAATTGTAATTGCAAGAACTCCTAAGAAAGCATCAAGCAATCACTTATTCTTTTTTGCACAAGCTGTCATCTGATGTTATGAAGAGCCTGTTGAATGGCCTTTTTGTCTATTTTACCACGGAGCGAAATAAATAAATAAATAAATAAAGCCAAAAAATATATATTAATCAAGTGCCTTTAAAAAAGTGAACACACCCACACACTGCAGATTTGTCTTTGTGATTCGACACTTGGTAGCTGCTCAGGTAAAATCCACTTTCTCCCCTCCCTTTCCTCCTCTACTTTCAGCATCCTGTGTATAAGGAAGACACAGCAAAATATTTTTTTTAAACAACCATAACAACCACAGTATGGTTCAGAGCATTCACTAAATATCTGTAGGAGTTAGTACAAAAAGAATAATCTTCCAATAAAGGCAAAAAGTTGGGAAATTTTCCTTCTGATCTCAACATCACTCTAAGTAACACACATCAGTGCACACATTTTAATGCTGTTCATCTTTATTGTTTAGAAAGCCAACACTGACAACAACAATCCTCACCCAACTGTCACATATCATCTGTAATGACAGGGTAGCTTCTGTTCTAAATTCACTTTCATAAAGCCCTTCATTTTAATATTCCAATTCCCTGCACTTCACCTTAAAATAGTGCCAGCTACAAGCATTCTCTACCAATAGCAATGTGCCTTTACAATAGAATACCGACTTGAATTCCTTTGCTTTTCTAATGACACACACTCTCTTCCCGCACCCAGATCTTGCACTCAGTAATTTCCCCCCAAATACATGCTTTTGTATTTGACTCCCCAGAACAGAATCAAACTATCTACTTAAAAAAAAAAAAAGTCTGTTTGAAATATTCGGGCTTTAGTCTGTTGTTCATGAAAGATCCATGGACTCGTTTGAGTTACTAGTAGTTTCCCCCAACATGGTGGCCTCCAAAAATTGATGGGCTCCAACTCCTGTCAGCTCTATCCAGCAGGGATGATGGGAGTTGGAAGAAGAGTTGGATTTGATATCCCGCTTTATCACTACCCGGAGGAGTCTCAAAGCGGCTAACATTCTCCTTTCCCTTCCTCCCCCACAACAAACACTCTGTGAGGTGAGTGGGGCTGAGAGACTTCAGAGAAGTGTGACTAGCCCAAGGTCACCCAGCAGCTGCATGTGGAGGAGCGGAGACGCGAACCCGGTTCCCCAGATTACGAGTCTACTGCTCTTAACCACTACACCACACTGGCTCTCATTGGAGTCCAATGGTGTCCACAATGATTCTCTCTCTTTCTTTGATATATTAGGTTTACGTCCCGCTTTTCTGTCGAGATTGTCTCCAAAAGGGGCTGACAACAGTTAGAATCCATAACGAAGGTCTGTGGAAGTAGCAACTGGGAGCTATCTCTGAAGTATATTTTACACAAATGAAGCATCATCGCCTGTACTGTTTTTATATATACATACACAAGCACCTTTCTATCTGTGGTTCTGTTTGGCACAGAAAGCAGCCATTAAAAAAAAAAATCTATATGAAACACCAGAGAAACTTGATCTCGGTTGCATTACAGTAGGGTCAACAACACAAAGGATATGCCCCACTTTTCAGAGAGCAGAATGACAGTGTAGAAAACCATCATGACCTCAGGATATTGTAAAAAGAAATGGAGAAGCATTCAAATATTAGTGAGTGTCAGGGCTTTAATATCCTGGATAAAACTAATATGCCCTGTAGGAGGGAAATGTGTGCTGATGCTGAAGAGAAGGGGGGGGGGAGAGAATCATTTCTGTAGTCAGACACTGGGAAAGCTGTCCAAGAATATTTCATGTGCGAAAACAGAACTCCAGCTTTGGTGTTAAAAATAATGAAATCTAGGGTGTTAAGTACCACATGTGTTGTGGGATATGTTAGAACTGCCCAAGGCGGTTTTAATTTTATTTTCCCAATTGTTCAAGCTGCTTTTTTTCTTCAACCTGAAATATTTAAGTGGTTCAAGAGAGAACAAAAGCTAAGGGTGTGTGTGTGATAGAAGTATTGCATTTAACACTCCAATAATAACATTCTGAAGGAGGGCTTGCATGGTGAGAACTAATTCCCCCCCCCCAAAAAAAAGTCCAGCCTATTTTGATGTGTATGAGATATGCCTATGACTAGGGAATGTGGCATTCAATGCAACAGATACAAAATTCTGTAGTCAGGCTATGTAAATTTTGACACAAATAAATGTTTTCTCAGACCTAGCACCAGCTTTTGCAGTAATCGGGGAGTAGACAAGCACCATGGATCTCAGCAGGGCTGGGATCTGTGCTGCCCACCCTGTGGTGGGCATCATGGGTGGTCCCCTCTGGTGGTGCCAGCACACCCCCTGTGACAACCAACAACTGCTCAGCTTCCATGAAATGAAATGAAATGAAATGAAATGAAATGGTGGCTGCCATTTCCCATCATGCAGTGTTGCAGAGCACCCAACGTGGCAAGCACTGCCATACTGGAAAACCGTGGGCAATTTATTTTGGAAGGAAGAAATAAATGACGGCTCTCGTAGGAAGTGTGCCATCCATGCCATGCAAGCTTAATTCTTTGAGGGAGGTGATGGGATGGGCCTTTGCCAACATTGCAAATTTAGCCTGGCTGGGCCAGGGTGCTGGTGGCATGGCATTAATTTTCTATTTACGTTGTTCCTTTTAGTTCAAAACTTTGTTGAGAGAGAGGGCTAGGACCCGATACATATTATGGATGGCATATTGAGAAAAATATGATTAGTACTCAGGGACAGACCACAGCTAAATTATGCATTTTGTTTTTTTTATTTTGTATTTTAATGTTGTGAACTGCCCTGTGATCTTCAGATGAAGGAAGGTACAGTATACAAATTTACATACATACATACATACATACATACATACATACATACATACATACATCCTAGAGATGGGACAGAGTATGCATGCACATTCAACTGCCTAAGGTGTTCATATCACCCAGGAGATTGCAGCTGCAGGGGTAAGAAAAGAAGAGTTGTTCTGTTGTCTATAGAGGTCATTTCCTTGTTTGCATGGAGACACTCTTTTCAATGGAGCCCAGTGACAGAAGTGAACAGCCATATTGAGGCAGCACCAGCAGGGGCAGAGCGAGGGAGGTGTAGGGGGGGGTGACACTCGGGGCGGGGCTCCGCCCCCACGATCGGCGCCTCCAAAGCTCCCTACACCACTGAGCACCAGGCATTGAAATTTTGCGCCCCTAACAACTTTGCTCTTGGGCAACTGTGCCTGTGTCCCCACTCACCCACCCACCCCACTAGGCTGCTGGACACCCTAAGCAGCCTCTGCCAATACCTGGCTGCATGGACAAATTATTGGTGTAGCCTTAGTGTTTCTCATCACTGGGTATTAGAGGCAACAAGATCAATGCTAACTTCAAATAAAATAGCTCCAAATAAATGGAAACAACAACCACATTCTTTTTTTAAATAAATCATTTTTAGCAAATTTTCATTTTAACAAACCAATCAAAATTACATTAAATATTCTAAATTATACATATAGATATCAAATAGTCCAAATGAACTGCCAAATTATTCACTTTCAAGCATTTAGCAGAACCCCCTACATTCTCCTTTGAAAACTCTGGTTGTGGGAATCCATGGCAGCTAGCAGATTTTGATGTTTCCTAGGCATCCTGAGTAATTCTATGAAGAATAAATTGGGAGAAAAGTCCCACTGAAATAGAACAAATATGCGTAAGGGCACTGGTGTGGTAGGATGCCAATTGCAGCACCCTTCCTACTGTTTCTCGGGTGAAATTATAACTGACCTGAAAAAACAACCACCTCCCATGTTATTTACTTCCCTGGTGGTGGCATTGAAACGTCTATGTGAATATAAAGGGAAGTGGCATCTTCCAAGATGTTTTAATTAGTTTGGGCTCAGTCATTAGATGCACAAGCTTGGTTTGATTTATTGCTCTTGGATAATAACTTGTGAACTGTCATTACTCTGTGCTGCTGAGAAGTTTATGAAACAAGCACCGGAAGGTACTTCATGAATTACAAGTTGGCTCTCTCTCACACACACACAAAAACTTTCCTACAACCCAGGCCACAGATTCTTTCAACATACAGAGCATACATGGGAACCTTCACAAGTAAAAAGGACCCTTGGATGGTTAAGTCCAGTCAAAGGCAACTATGGGGTTGCGGCGCTCATCTTGCTTTCAGGCCGAGGGAGCCGGCGGTTGTCCACAGACAGCTTTCTGGGTCATGTGGCCAGCATGACTAAAACACTTCTGGTGCAACATAACACTGTGACGAAACCCAGAGTGCATGCAAAATGCAGCTTACCTTCCTGCCACAGCAGTACCTATTTATCTATCTGTACTGGTGTGCTTTCGAGCTCACCCTGTCGCACCGTCATGGGGATTCGAACTGCTGACCTTCCATATTGGCAAGCCCAAGAGACTCAGTGGGTAGATGTTATTAAGGCATGTGATCTCTCAATAAATCAGTAGATGGAGGTGACAGACACCCTCACTTTAGCTTGGTGCTGGGTAACATGACCACTGTTATAAATGTGTTATTAGATAAATATCTTCCTGTATTCTCTCAGCAGAGGTTTTCAATTAACTGTTTACAGTAGCATTTTGGTTTACCAGCAGCAAGGTAAATGTCAACTATTCTAGTTTATTGTAGCTCAGTGTGTTTCAGAACTTTCTGAAGCAGTTTGCAGAAATAGCCAAAGTAGCAGATGCCAGTTACTTGAGGAAGAACTTCCATAAGTTGCTTTAGAATATTTAAGATTGCGCCTAAAGATGTAACTTCAGTAACCAAATGCTTTGGACTACAATGAATTTAATAGAAAGAATTTGGTGGTTTTTTGTTTGTTTTTTTGCATTGTATTTCAGACATCTGAAATGCCAATTCAGACCAGGTTCAGACATCCAGGTAGAATAACCTGTCCCATCTGAATTATTTTCCTGAATTGGGCTGTGATGGAAAGAGAAGTTCATACTAACTTAAGATAAGGTTACCAGGTTTTTTTCAATGAATCCGGGGACACTTTTCAACTTCCTATTAAATAGATAGATTTCGTCAGGGGATTAATTTGTAAATCCAGGGACTTTCCCCTGGAAACGGGGACGTCTGGTAACCTTAACTTTAGATGGTCTGAATGCATATTTTGAACATCTGAAACAGCCATCTTCCTTTGGCGGATTTGATTATAAACCATTTTGCAGTATTTTTGGTTTTGTTTTGTTTCCACAGTTCCCATACAAAGAACTTCAGAGCTCAAACGTGCCAAGTATTAACAGGCTGCATTGCCTTCTGATTTAAAGTTCCTCAATCAGATTGATCAGAACAGATGCCACATTCGTTTTTCCTGCGTAAACAAGATTTAGTTTTATATTAGCATCTTCGATGCAGCTTAACTGGCAGTATGTTATTTCACTGGCTTAACATCTTGCTTCTCTGTTACTCATAACTACGCTCAGACTGTCAAGAAAGTAGTGAAATTAAATTATCAATCAAAATGATGAAATCTGAGAGGCATAATAGAAACTTGGATGCACGCGGCAACTGACAGAAACCTGAGAACATCCCTCGCTGCCATTTCCCTCCTGGATAGATAGTAAGAGTGTTGGTCGGATTGTACCTCTAACACACATGTGGGCAACTCATATCCTAGGGGGCCACACTGCAGGCCTTCCATGTGACCTGTCCTGCCCCTACATTATCCATACCATGGCCTATTTCGCTGCTTCTCCTTGTGCAGACTCTCACTCCTCCAGCCCACCTGACAGCTATTTGGTGGACTGGAAGAGAACCACTGCAATGGGGCAGAGGCAAATAATAATAATAATAATAATAATAATAATAATAATAATAATAATAATGAAGTCAGCGCAGAAAGATTTGTTCAAAAGGTAAAAGAAAAGACTTCCCTTAAAAACAAAATCAGTGAGTGTACGAATCTCAGGGTTTCAATAGTCAGCCTCCCTGGTGTGCTGGCCCCAAGGGTTTGTCCATGAAGCGAGGTCCAAATCCAGTCCTGGGTCTAGGGGTCCAAAGGAGGTCAATCCGGCAGGGAGCGAGGCAGGGAGCAGATCAAGGTCCAAGGCAGGTTCAGGCACAAGGTTGCAGGTTGAGCACACGCTTGCAACTAAGTTGCTCACGCAACTTGGGCTGGGTCTGGCTGGCTTTTATCTGGCCCTATGCTTAGGGCGGTCCCGATCCTCCGGAGACTCGCCTCTCCTCCGGGCCTGGAGGCGAGCACTCCTCCTGCAGACACTTAACTCCCTTCGCCTCTCTGCCCTGAGCCTCTGTAGCTCAGGAGAGGATGGTGGGTTACTGGACCCAGGGGATGCCTCAGCTTCCTCTGAAGAGGCTGGGAGTGGAGCACCTGCAGGCAATGGGTCCTCCCTCCCATCAGGAGCCAGAGCAGACTCTGCTGATGCCTGCACCTGGGGATCCAGCACAGGTGGGGATCCTTCAGGCTCAAGCCCTGGCCCCGGCTCAGCTGGTTCTGGAGGCGGGGAATCCCGTGCAGGCTGGGATCCCTCAGGTTCAGCATCAGAGTCTGACTCCCAGGCCATCACACCATCCCCCCTCCCAGGCCCCCCCCTCAACCGAGGGGCCGGACCAGGCTTGCTGGGGTAAGCTGCATGGAAATCACGGAGGCAGGCAGGTGCGTGGACGTTTTCCGCTGGTTCCCATGAACGATCCTCAGGCCCATACCCCTTCCAGTCGATGAGGTATTGGAGCTTCCCCCTGCGGTATCGTGAGTCGAGAATGCGCTCCACCTCGTACTCAGGCTCCCCCTCAACCAAAACTGGCTGCGGTCGTGGATTGTCTGGGTGGAACTCGTCGGGCGGGGCGACTGGACTAAGTAGGGACCGGTGGAACACTGGGTGAACCTTGAGCGATGGAGGTAACTGGAGGCGAAACGCCACCGGCGACACCTGCGCAGTGATGGTGAATGGGCCGGCAAACCGTGCATCCAGCTTTCGTGAGGGGCCGAGAAGGATGCAGGTGACGGGTAGAGAGCCACACCCGATCGCCAACATGGAGTTCTGGCCCCTCCTGACGATGTCGGTCAGCCTGGGCCTTGTATGCGTCCTTGGCCTGGCCAGTTGCTCCATCAATAATTGTTGCTGGGACTGAAGCTCCTGAAGCCAGTCTGTCACTGCGGGGGACCGCGGAAGCTGGCAGCACGTCCGGGAACAAACGAGGATGGTAGCCGTAGGAGGCCTGGAACGGGGTCTGCTGGGTGGAGGCGTTCACTGCATTGTTGTAGGCGAACTCCGCCAATGGCAAGTGATCGACCCAGTCATCCTGCTGGAAACTGCAGTAACACCGGAGGTACTGCTCCAGCACCGCATTTGCCCGTTCCGTCTGGCCATCGGTCTGCGGGTGGTGGGCCGAAGATAGACAGACCTCCGTCCCAAGGGTCTGGTGCAGGGCTCGCCAGAAGTGGGATGTGAACTGGACGCCGCGGTCGGAAACCACACGCTCGGGCAGGCCATGCAGGCGGAAGATGTGCTGCAAGTACAGTTGAGCCGTTTCCTTAGCTGTGGGTATGGACGGGCAGGGGGCACAGTGCACCATCTTAGTGAAATGGTCCGTGAAAACCAGGAGGCAGGTACAGTGACGAGATGGGGGCAAGTCCACCACAAAGTCCAGCGAGACCGTGTGCCAGGGACGCGGTGGGACTGGTAATGGCTGGAGCAGACCGGGGGGGGTCGCCCGGTAGGACCCTTGGCCCTCCGGCAGACATCGCAACCAGCAACATAGCGTGCCACATCAGCCTTCAGGCGGGGCCACCAGAACTCCCGGCTTACCAGATGGGTGGTCCGGTACCAGCCCAAAGTGCCCTGCTGCTGGGGCATCGTGGGACATCTGGAGAACCTCAGCCCGCAATGGTCCTGGTGTGGATGTATAGACGACCCTGGTGCAGCAGTAGGCCCTGGTGCAGGGCCAGCCCCGGATATCGAGGGCATGACCCGTCAGACAGTTCCCGGAGCCGTTCCTGTGCCCAAGCGTCGACCCGTTGGCTGTTCTCGCACCCGAGCCTGCAGCGGCTTGGCCTCCTGAGTGGCCAGGAATGCGGCTGGTGGTAAGATAGTCGTCGGTACTGCCTGCTGTACAGTGTCTGCGACGTCCTCAGGTTTCCGGGACAGGGCATCCCGTTTCCGGTTTTGGGAGCTAGGGATGTAGCGGATCCGGAACTGGAACGGCGGGAGAAAAACAGCGCCCACCGGATCTGCCTTTGGTTCAACTTGCGGGTGGTCTGGAGGTACTCCAGATTCCGGTGGTCCGTTCTCACTTCCACCGGGTGTCGTGCCCCCTCAAGATGATGGCGCCAGACCTCAAAGGCCACCTTGATGGCCAGTAGTTCCCGCTCCCACACGGTATAGTTACGCTCCGCCGGAAGGAGCTGCCGGGAGTAGTAAGCGCAGGTAACAGTGGCGCATCGGGTCCGTGTTGCTGAGACAGGATGGCACCGAGAGCCGTACTGGAGGCATCAGTCTCCACCACGAAGGGACGAGAGAGATCAGGATGCTGTAAAATCGGCGCCCTCTGGAAACAGGCTTTCAACCCCTGAAATGCCACTTCAGCCTCCTCATCCCAGGAGAAGGGCGTCTTGGGGCGCAGCAGTCGGGTTAATGGGGTGGTGCGATGAGCATAATCTGCAATGAAGGTCCGGTAATAGTTGGCGAACCCTAGGAACCGCTGTAAGTCCTTGCGGTTCCGGGGCGCTGCCCACTCTCGAACCGCAGCCACCTTCCCAGGGTCCATCTGCACCCCGTCAGGGGAGAGTCGGTGTCCAAGGAAGTCTACTGACCGCTGGTGGAACTCGCACTTGCTGAGCTTGGCGTACAGTCGTGCTCCGCAAGCGCTGCAACACGGACCGAACAATGACTCTCGTGACGGGCTTGGGTCACGGGAATAAACCAGAATATCATCTAGGTACACCACCACGTATTTGTCTAGCAAGTCCTGGAACACGTGGTTGATGTACCGTTGAAACACGGCGGGCGCGTTGCATAATCCGAACGGCATAACCAGGTATTCAAACTGCCCATACCGGGTCCCGAATGCAGTCTTCCACTCGTCCCCGGCACGGATCCGAATCAGGTTGTAGGCCCCTCGGAGGTCCAGTTTGGTGAACATCTGCGCCCCCTGCACCCGCTCCAGCAATTCTGCAATAAGGGGCAAGGGGTGGGTACGGTCTGGATGGTGATCTTATTCAGGGCCCGGTAGTCATGGCAGAGGCGAAGCTTCCCCACACTCTCTCTTAACGAAGAGTACAGGAGCGGCAGTGGGTGAGGGTAGAGGGCCAATGAACCCGCGTTCCAGGTTCTTGCGAAGGAAGTCCTGCAAGGCTTCACGCTCTGGCTCCGAAAGAGAATATAAGCGGCTCACAGGCAGGGGCGCCCCAGGCTGTAGGTCTATGCCGCAGTCGAAGGACCGATGAGGCGGCAGCTTGTCTGCTCCCTGTTCCTCGAAACACGTCTAATAGTCCTGGTACACAGCAGGGAGCGTTGACAAAAGCCTGACCATGGGGCAGCTGCTACTAACTCGGACTGAGCATGGGAACCGGGTCTGGGAAGCGTACCGTCCGATTGACCCAGTCGATCTGAACATTGTGCGACTCCAGCCAGTCCATCCCAAGCACCAGGGGGAAACCGGGGCATGGTGGCAATGTCCAGGGTTCGCACCTCCCGGTGCTGCTGGTAGCACAGGACCAAGGGCTGGGTCTCCCGAGTAACAGCGCCCGAGCGTAGGAGCCGTCCGTCAATTGCCTCCACCTGTACTGGTGCCGGCTTGTTCTGAAGCGGCACCTGATGCTGAGTGGCGAAGGCAGAGTCCATATAGGAGCGGGTTGCCCCCGAATCCACCAGAGCGTGGGTGAGAATCCAGGGCCCACCGGGGGGGTTATAGACGCACCGGTATCATGAGGTGTTGCAATTCCACTGGTGAGGGCCCATCATGCGATGCTTGGGACCCCAGGTAGCCTGGGTCATCGGCTACTGGGGTTGGCCGTTTTCCCTGCGGCTGGCGTTTCTCAGGGCAGGTTTGGGCGTAGTGTCCCCTCCCACCGCAGTAGAGACACAGGTTCCCCTCCCGACGCCGAGTCCTTTTCCGAGGGGGAGAGGCGATGGCCGCGCTGCCACGAGCTGCATCGGCTCCTCCAATGACTCAGCTCTGGCCACGGAACTGCAGGGAAGCACCGGCGCCGGGAGGCCGGAGTGCCGGCGGCCCCCGGGCCTGGCGACGGGTCCTCCAACCGATCGTCTATCTGCAGACTCCGTTGGATGAGGGCATCCAGTGTGGCAGGGCGATCCAACGTGGCCAGCTGATCCAGTATCTCGTCTGAAAGTCCCTCGAGATACTGGTCCCCGCAGGGCAGAGTCGTTCCAGGTCAAGTCCTGCGCCAGCAGCCGAAATTCCGTGGCATAGGTGGCCACTGTGGACTTGCCTGTTTCAACCGCCGAATTTGCCCGATTGGCTTGACTCCCCTTCTGAGGGTTGGCGAACGTGGTTTCCAGATGATTGCAAAACCCAGTATAGTCTGTCAGCAAGGGGGAGTCTTGCCGGAGCAGCGGCAACGCCCACTTGGCCGCCTGGTCCTTCAGCAAGCTGATCAGGAAGTGCACCTTAGTGTGATCGTCAGGGAAATCCCGAGCTCGCCCCTGAATATACAGCTTGGCCTGGGCGAGAAACATGGGAAGCTGGCTGGGGACCCATCAAATTTCTCTGGCAGGGCCACTGGGTACTTGCCAGGAGCTGGGGCGGCGGCCCCAGGAGCCAGTAAGGCATCCAAACGCTGCTGAAGCGCCGTAACCACATTGCTTAGCTGCTGCACGGTGGGGGTCAAGGCCTGGTTCTCCTGGGCCAATGCCACCAGCGCAGCCGCCTGGTCAGCCATGGCTACTAGTTCCTCCCGAACGCACCCCAGCGAAGGGGGAGTTGCGGGTGGGGCGTGAGCAAAACTGTGCTGGCCCCAAGGGTTTGTCCATGAAGCGAGGTCCAAATCCAGTCCTGGGTCTAGGGGTCCAAAGGAGGTCAATCCGGCAGGGAGCGAGGCAGGGAGCAGATCAAGGTCCAAGGCAGGTTCAGGCACAAGGTTGCAGGTTGAGCACACGCTTGCAACTAAGTTGCTCACGCAACTTGGGCTGGGTCTGGCTGGCTTTTATCTGGCCTATGCTTAGGGCGGTCCCGATCCTCCGGAGACTCGCCTCTCCTCCGGGCCTGGAGGCGAGCACTCCTCCTGCAAGACACTTAACTCCCTTCGCCTCTCTGCCCTGAGCCTCTGTAGCTCAGGAGAGGATGGTGGGTTACTGGACCCAGGGGATGCCTCAGCTTCCTTGAAGAGGCTGGGAGTGGAGCACCTGCAGGCAATGGGTTCCTCCCTCCCATCAGGAGCCAGAGCAGACTCTGCTGATGCCTGCACCTGGGGATCCAGCACAGGTGGGGATCCTTCAGGCTCAAGCCCTGGCCCCGGCTCAGCTGGTTCTGGAGGCGGGGAATCCCGTGCAGGCTGGGATCCCTCAGTTCAGCATCAGAGTCTGACTCCCAGGCCATCACACTGGCTTCAATTAATGCTTGGGAGAAGGTGTCATATGATAACTTTTTCAGTGCAGGCAACCAGGGAGGCTGCAGAATGCTGGAGAAATGGTTAATGGGAACACACACACACACACACACACACACACACACCACACAACATTGAAGGGTGGTTCTTGGGGCAAATGAGCCACCAACTTCAGTCTCTCTATAAACCACTCACTCGAAGATAAATGAGACACGAGGACACAGAATATAAGGTTAATGTACTGGGGCAAATTTTGGCCACAACTTTATTGGTTACAGAATGTGAGCGGTAATTGCTGTAGGTATTGGATAGACCAGACTATATCGACTCCTGCCCGCTGGTCAGGAAGTCTGATAAAGGTAAACCACCGGTGAGGGGAGCCCTGTCAATGTGGACAAACTCAAGCTCACCCTGGATTCCCACGGGGTCGTGGCATGGCCCTAGCCCCGCCCTGGGCTTCGGACAAGATCCACACACCCGATTCCTTTAACGGAATACCCTTAAGCTTGGAGGGGCAGGCGATGGCCGGGCCTCCCCTCCCCCAACATGAGGTCACCCAATGCATAACCGCCAAAAGGGTCAAGGCTACCACCAAATACCCTCACAACTGCAACCAATACCTCAAGCCCTCCGATATGTCGGCCAACCAGATATCATTTCCCTAATCAGAAAGGTGTACGCCATCATCTCGAAACAATGCCATCTTTGCTGTAAACTATAGTGGATGCGGAATCACCCGGCCATCAAGCATGTGCACCTTCTGTGCCACTGAAGCGTTTTCGAGTATGATCCGTTGCAGCAGGGGAGTTACTACCACGCCAAACGCATCTCTCAAGAAGCTGCGACCCTATAAGAGTCATTTTGGAAAGTTCATTGCCATAAAGTCCAAGTCCTTTTTGATGTTTGTGAGCAAGTTCAAGCATCCACCATCATGGAACACTGCCGGTAAGGCAGGGAGCGAGCCACTCGTTTAGCTCAATGAGCATGACAGAAATTTGCATAGTTCACCTGCATCCAATTGACTTTATTTGCATGCCATTTTCAGAAACATGACAGATGCCACTCTACGTTTCTTAGGTGTTCTACAGTATTCTCAGGGCAGAACGGTGGGCAGGATAACTCTGCACAACTTGCATCCCTATCGGGGGATTTTAAATTGCACAACTGCAATGTCATGGAGGGAGAGCACCTCCCCTCCCTGCTACTTCACTTGCGGGGGGGGGGATAAAGATATCCGCTGAGGAGAGCCTACTCTACGCATGAAGACCCCTCTGCCCATGATGGGGAACCCAGTGCAATCACAAGGAAACCTATAGGCACACAACAGGCTGCCTTTTATGTACAGACTTTTGAAGTGAATGGGGGGTGATAGTGATTGTGGGGCAACAGGGGACAGGATGGGCAGGGAGAAGTCAGTGGCCATGACCAATGCAATTGTAATTATGTGATTTTGAACCCCCCAATAGGACTTAAAATGGATTTGCATCCCAAACCAGTAATAATAATAATAATATAATAATAATAATAATAATAATAATAATAATTTTATTTATACCCCGCCCTTCCCGCAGAGAACCAGGCTCATGGCGGCTACATCAATTAAAATCCACAACAAAAAACATAAAAACGACTCAATTTAAAATACAGATTAAATACAAATTTAAAATTCAATTAAAACTGCAGGGTCTCAATTTCAAAATAACCCCCAATAAAAGATGAAGCATAATATTAAACCGAAACCAACCCAAATGCAGGTGGACAGCTCCGTCTTGCAGGCCCTGCGGAAAGATGCCAAATCCCGCAGGGCCCTGGTCTCCCGTGATAGGCTGTTCCACCAAGTCGGGGCCAATATTGAGAAGGCCCTGGCCCTAGTTGAGGCCAACCTAACGTCTTTGTTGCTCGGGACCTCCAAAGATTATCACTTGAGGACCTTAAGGTCCTACATGGGACATACCAGGAGAGGCGGTCCCTTAAATACGAGGGTCCCAAACCGCATAGGGCTTTAAAGGTCAAACCAGCACCTTAAACCTGATCCTGTACGCCACCGGGAGCCAGTGCAGCTGGTAAAGCACTGGATGAATGTGGTCCCGCGGCATAGACCGGTAAGGAGCCTCGCCACGGCATTCTGCACCCGCTGGAGTTTCTGGGTCAGCTTTAGGGGCAGCCCCGCGTAGAGCGAGTTACAATAGTCAAGTCTGGAGGTGACCGTCGCATGGATCACTGTGGCCAGATCAGGGCGAGAGAGGTAGGGGGCCAACTGCTTAATACGGCGGAGATGGAAAAATGCCACCTTTGCTGTGATTGCAACCTGTGCCTCCATAGAAAGAGAGGCATCAAAGGTTACGCCCAAACTCTTGACGGAAGGCGCTGGCACTAGGGCCCCCGCAAGAGATGGGAGTTGACCTCCCAACCCCATGTCGTCCCGACCAGCCAGAGGACCTCTGTCTTCGAAGGGTTTAACTTCAACCGGCTCCCACGCATCCATGCAGCCACAGCCTCCAAGCACCTGGCCAGTGTGTCTGGGACCGAGTCAGGGCGGCCGTCCATCAACAGAAAAAGCTGGGTGTCATCAGCATATTGATGACAGCCCAGCCCGAAACTCCGGACAATCTGGGCAAGAGGGCGCATAAAGATATTAAAAAGCATCGGGGAAAGGATTGTGCCCTGCGGAACTCCACACACCAAGGAGTGTTGCGGCGACAACTCCCTCCTAGCACCACTCTCTGTCCCTGACCTGAGATAAAGGAGCGCAGCCATTGTCGGACTGTGCCCTGAATCCCCACGTCGGCATGTTTCAGCATAAAACATCCATCCATTTTAGCAGATAACTTCAAGCATAAAAATAAAATTACCAGTAACTACAAAATATCTGGCACATGACCGACAATCCTTACTGTTTGTATGTTGACAGAGTTGAGGAGCAAGTGGGGGATCTTTTGTGAACTCTTTCAGCCTGTGAGTCTTCTTGACAAAGACAGGCATCTCTCATTCTTCTCCCCACTGTATGGATGAAACGTAAATAGCATTTTTCATGGTGCATTTTGAACTGCAAGCTGGATTTTTCACCTATTTGGAGTTACATGGCATTGGTTCTGGTTCCTTGATTTGCTGAGCCTACCCCAGGTGGTCTGGAGATTAAGCACAAGCCAATTTTTATCATCTTCCCTGCAGTTAATGCTCTGTAAAAAAGTCTGCCAGCTTGCACTGGTTTCTTTTCTTTCGCATTTTCTTGTACTGAAGTCTAACCAACTTCAGAAAGGATCGTTTGACAATGTTGCACACATTTCATATTGGTCCACGTCCACGCACACCCCTTCTGGTTTTGCTGCCTCTCGGGATGGGTTCTGGGGCATGCCTGTCCCAAGCCAAATCATTTCCACTTGCATTGCACACAGAGAAAGAGTGAAGCAGGGCTGGTTGGGGACATGGGAGTAATGCATGGGTCCCTCTCCTTTCCTTTAATGCCATTGAGCTGGAGACCTTTGCCAGCCAAGCTACCCATTTCCTTGAGTTTCCCACTCCGAGTCATCTTTGTGCTTCTGCACAGGTCTGCTCACCTACTGGATAGAGCTCAGAAAGGCACACCAATGTCACGTTCATGCAGCTGCACTGATGGAAGTATCACCACCTCTTACCCACCCACATTCTCCACGCAAGGAGGGAGTTCTGCTGCTCCTTCCCATCATACTTGGAGCTACTAGTCCCATTGATCCTTCTTTCCAGGTTCTTCTCAGCTGCCAAAGCCAGGTCTACAATGTATTTCCCTCAAAGTTGCCTATAAATTACACATCTGATAGTTTTACTATCCCCATCTCCATAATATTTTGCAACACCAAGAGCAGACTTCTATAGATTGACGATACTTAGGTTTCAATCATTCTCTCTCTCTATTTTTTTTTTACTAAATTTTCTGTTTTACAATTTAAAGTACTCATTTTTACAACCTTATGATATCAATGACTTCCGTTCTTCTCTTTCCATGGTCATTTTACATATCATAAATCCCTGCTATTTTATAAAAAACTTTACCATTCAGTATCCCATTATTACATCCATCAAAACTTATTTACACTGTTGAATCTATCTTAATGCTGCCAGCATTTTCAGCTGTACACAGTTATTTCCCATATATCAATAAACATTTTCCAATCTTATCTTACGTACGTTCTTCCTGTCTCTTCTATATGTTAAGTGTGCAAGCTGCACGTATTCTGTCAATTTAAGTTGCCATTCTTCTTTGGTTAAGACCTCACTCATTTTCCATTTTGGGGCTAACAAAACAACGGCCACAGTAGTGCCATACATAAATAGCCTTTTTGACACCTGGGAATTTCTGTCTGAATTACCCCAACAAAAAGGACTCAGGTTTTTTTGTGGAAAGTACTTTCAACATCCCCCCCCAATTCATTCTGGATCATTTCCCAATATGATCATTTCTTTTACAAGTCCACACATATGAAAGAACGTCCCCTCTAGTTCTTTGCCCTAGCACTTATCTGATTCAGTCTTATACATCTTAGCAAGCCTACTCAGATTTAAATACCATCTGTAGATCATTTTCAAGTAGTTCAAGTAAGTTTCAATCATTCTAATTTCTTTTTTCCAGAACACATCCTGCAAACTTGGATAGGTAGACCTTGGATAGGTAGAGCAGAGAGCAGGCCATTCTTCTGTGGCTCTAGTGCAAGGTTATTCCATAAAACCTGTGATCTCTGAAACAAGTAGAAACCTCCTTGAATTTCACCCAATAAGTAACTGGATGAGTTGCATTTTCATTATCCATAGAGGAGGCAGACATACTTCAAGATTCCATAAGGAACTTGGAGTGGCTCTCATTTAGAAGAAAGAAAGAAAAGAAAGAAGAAGAAGAAAGAAAGAGAAAGAAGAAAAGGAAAGAAAAAGAAAAAAGAAAGAAAAAGAAAGAAAGAAAGAAGAAGCGTAAGTGTCTGATAGGCAACCTGAACTGGACATAAGGATTTATCCATGAATGCAGATGAAACCTTTCATCTGCCAGTCAAAGAGTAGGTTCATCACTCGTTGCTTTTCTTAGAGAGGTATTTAAAAACCCCTATGCATGTGGCACAAAGCAAGCTCTGCATGCTGTGAGAAATGTGATTGTGGGGGGGGCGATAATGGTATTTAGATCCTTGTACACCTGCATTTCAAACTCAGCCAAGGCTGGCAGTGAAAATGTGGGAGGAGGCCTCATCTGGTGGCTTTTTGTGCAGTCAACTGGATGCCCCATTTTTGTTTTCAGGTGTCCACATCTGAAAAGATATCCCCACACTTGATTTCCTTGCTGGGATTCTCCGCCACAGCCAAAGACTCATTGAGCACAAATGCTGAACTAATCTTCTTCCAGAGACACCAGCCCTATTATTTGGCAGAGCTATTTGCCAACTGGCATTCAAGTGAGCAGGGAGCTGAACTTTGGGGAAATAAACAGAAGGCTTATCACTTTACATTCTCCTCACTGAACTTATTGAGCAGCTGTAGCTTTCATTCTGATGTGTGCCGGTGGCTTACGGGGAGGGGCGTGCTTCTCAAAAGCTCACGTCGCTTCTCCGTATGGGTCATTTCACAGGCTACGGCCTCGAAGGAAACAAGGTGCACTTAAAATATGTGTGACAGGCATGCTTTTACAAAGCACGGCAAACCCGCCACCCAGTTCTGGCTGAAGGGTGGTGGGAACCCTTGAGAAAGATGGCATAATGCAAAGGAAATGGATAAAGCAGGACAGTGGCAACACCAGAACAAAAAGGAGAGTTCTGAAAGTGCTTTTCTGGGCAGCCAGCTTTACCTCACATATTCGGTTTCTAAGGGGGGAAACAGTGGTATATATATCATGTGGAAAATTCCATATTAGCAGAGCAATCCAAACCTTCATTGGCCTATGCTGGGAGGCTGGTTGGATGTGGTGTCTTTCTACCTCTCAGCCACCTGCCAGCTGACACCAGAACTTTTAAGAGGCTGGGTGAGACTGATATGGCCCAGGGTCCTAGATGGGCGCAATCGTTGCACCAGCTGCAGGCTAGTGCAACAATCTTCCTGCCACCCGCTTCTACCCCAATGACTATGCATGGAAGGGCTGCAGATGCCGCAGTGCACTGCCGTTCTAAAGCCTCACCTCAAAGGCAGGTGCTGCAGTCTAGATACCGTATATTTTATTGAAAGCAGGTGCTTTGCATATCAATGGAATTAATTTTGGAGTTTCAATTTTGTTTTATTCTGTCTCTGCTAGGGAAAGTTTTATGTTGTCGTTATTTTATTAATTTTTGTTTTCATTTTTGAATTTCGAACTTTCAAATACTGTATTATTATTATTATTATTATTATTATTATTATATGTGTAAATCAGCTAGATAATTTTACTGATGGAGCAGACTAAATGTAATGAAATAATAATGATACCTGAGATTTCAGTCTTATTTTAATTTCTAGCAAATGATTCAATTACAATGTATGGTGGTACCTCAGGTTACAGACGCTTCAGGTTACAGATGCTTCAGGTTACAGACTCCACTACCTGGAAGTAATACCTTGGGTTAAGAACTTTGTATGTTGGCAGAGTTGAGGAGCAGCGGCAGTGGGAGGCCCCATTAGCTAAAGTGGTATCTCAGGTTAAGAACAGTTTCAGGTTAAGAACAGACCTCCAGAACGAATTAAGTTCTTAACCCTAGGTACCACTGTATATTTGAAATTCTCTTCTACTTCATTTGCATCTCCTGAAAAAAGTATGCAAACTGGAACACACCTAGCCTTCAAAATTTGCATTTCTCTGAAATTTGTCATGCAGTTCTCCAAACCAACCAAACCCACCACCCAAATGCACATAATTGTGAAATAACACACAAAATTGCATTGTATTGAGGGAAATGTACATCATAGGTAAAATTCCATACAAAAGCATCTATATTAGGAGAAATGTGTACAAAAGGCTGACGCATTTTCATGAGGTGAGGGTTTTTTTGTAATAAAAATGCAGAGTGATATGGAAATGTGGTAACCAAACTTAATACTGGAAAAATGAGAAATGGATGAACTGAAACTGAAAGATACATCCATCCCTGCCTCAAGTGTGCAACATGGTGGCTGAGAGATCAGCAATTGGTGTAAGCCCAGCCAAGACGGAGAATGTTTTGCAACATTTCTTGCTATCATTAAACAATTGGGAGCCAGAAATCTTCATAAATCTACTGGTAATCCCTCTGACCCCTACCAATAGATCTCAATCTATCTTCTGCTCATCGTGATTTATCAACTGTTTGCTTGTGAAACTTACAGCTTCCTTTTCTTTACAAATTTATGGCAAGAGGGGGAAGAACCAGGCAGATATCTGGGTAGTCAATTCCAGGTGTAAATGGTATCATCCATCTCCATAAATACAACAGGTGGCCTGTGAACTCAGGCTCAACTTTCCCCCTTCCAGGCAGATGCATGGAGTGGATGGCATGGTGTGGGGGGTGTGTTTACCTGACCTCCTGGTAGGTGAGTTGCTGATGCTTACTTGGAGGCAAGAGTGCTGGCTCCTGGGGATCAAGGCAATGTGACCCTCTGAACTTTTTTTATGGGGCTGGGCACTCTCAATGTTCAGAGGGGGCCCCGTGCAACATCCTCACACCATGAGTATGATGTCAGGATGTTGTACCTGGCCTCCTCAATCCTCCAGAGAAGGTAGCGCCTCTACTGGTAGCGAGAGAGAGGTGGTTAGAAGGGAGACTAGTGGTGTTGTGTGGGAGACTAGCTAGCTAGCTGGCTAGTGTGCTTGCACTGTGCTGAACTTGCCACCAGATCTCCCTTCCTCCTATCCCACTAAGTAAACAGCAGTGACTCATCTGCTGGAAGATCAAGTAAACACCTGCATCCCACCATGCCATCTACTACTGGAAAGATGGTGGGATTTTTCTTTCAGCCTTCCTTTCCAAATTTATTTTAGCTCCTGCTCTGGCAAGACAATGGGGCTGTCAGCGCCTCCCCTGCCAAAGGCAATATGCCTCTGAGTCCTAGTTGCTGGGAATATCAGGTGTGAGCAAGTGCTGTTGCACTCATGTTTTGCTTGGTGGCTTCCCATGGGCATCTAGTTCATCACTGTGAGAACAGAGTGCTGGACTAGATGGGCCACTAGCCTGATCCATTATCTTCCTATGAAAGCAAACACTTTCCATTCTTAAGCTGTCCAAAGGCCTAGGCAGATGGTTGTCTCACCAGCTCTTACAACAGAACATCACAGCAATAACAGTGTTATGTTAGTAACAATTAATACCCATTGTGCAATGTACAACCCAATGTCCTTGTGGCACCAACAAATAAGCTGAAAGAGACGGTGTACGGTTGAGGTTAAAGGATTGCTTCCCCTCCCCCCCCCCAAAGTGGGGTGTACATATGAGTGAGGAATGAAATGATAAGAATTTTGAGCCACATCCACTCTAATGACAAATATAAAACTAAAGTGTGTAATAGCACATAAAACAACTCATTGACTTCCGAGAATTATTCCATGTTCCTAAAAAGGATTATTAAGATGCCATTAACATACCCTTAGCGGCTCGATATTTTCTACTGCTGATTATGCATTAGCACATTTTTTAAAAATAAAAAAATACATGTTGACCTCCCAAGTTTACTGGCCCAACCCTTGAAAGCACTAGACCACAACTGAAAGATAAACTGAGTTGGTTAGCCTCTTCTGCAGTGCCAAGAAAGAGGAGAGGCTTCATCAAGAAAGAGGACTGACAAAGGGACATACAATTTGCATAGGCTGATTTAAAACACAGTCCAGTTGTGAATGACTCTGGGGTTGCGGCACTCATCTCGCTTACTGGCTGAGGGAGCTGACGTTTGTCAGCACACAGTTTTCCGGGTCATGTGGCCAGCATGACCAAGCAGCTTCTAGCGAAACCAGAGCAGTGCATTGAAATGCTGATACCTTCCCACTGGAACAGTACCTATTTGTCTACTTGCACTGGGTGCTTTCGAACTGCTAAGTTGGCAGGAGCCGGGACCGAGCAATGGGATCTCACCCCATCGCAGGGATTTGAACCGCCGACCTTCCGATTGGCAAGCCCTAGGCTCAGTGGTTTAGACCATAGTGCCACCACGTAAATGGGAAAATACATCTCACCTTCATGGGAAGACAGAGACTAGGTGCCCATTATGCCCACTTGGTCTGCTGCTCAAGTGCTAACTGTCAATGGGTAACTTCAAGGCTGTCACTCTCCTTTCTTAGAGTTTCCTTATCTTTAAACTGGGGTGGCAGTCCTTCAATTACAGAACACCTTCAGACAGAGGACTGTCCTCTGTAAAGTAGGACATAGGGAAACACTAGTCATTTTCTACTTTTATTTGGCGTTTGTTTTAAACCTCTAAGTTTCAATTAATTGTAACCATTAAGGAGGGAGGTGGGTCCTATTTAAAAGTACATTTGACAATACATTTTATATTTGGTGGTCAATGGATAGGGCTTCTGTATCTTTTCAGCTTCTCCCAGTAGAATTGGAATAAATGCAAACTAGCAAAAAAAATGCAGAACATTTTAATTTGCGCACTGTGCACTGAATTTTATTTTATATTTAATTGTTTATTTTGTTTGATACTGAAGAATACCTTTAATCCTGTGCTTCAGGCGCAGTGCCAGTCTGAGACTTATTCCAATAAGAATCAGCAGATCCGAGATCATAACACTTCTCCTATAACCATTAATTTATTTGGGTTGATTTCCATGCTAACATGCAAACTACTTAGAATTTATAAAAGGAAGATGCAACCCCAGATGGATCCAATTATGCACTTGAATTTTATTTTTATTATTTTTATTTTAAAAAAAGAAATGTCTTTGTGTATTCTAGTAATGGTTGCCGCATGAATCTATTGTCACAAGAGAACAGAATGGGGTGGCAAGCCACTTTTCCATCAGCCTTATTCCACTCAAGCAAATCTCTCCGTGTTTTGGCCCCACAGTTCACTCTACCTGCAGCTCCACCAATGTCACCCAACCCTTGCTTCACCCCTGCACGAACATGGCCCCCTTGTGTAACTATAGAATATTGAATTTGGACCTGGGTTCAAAACTCTGCTGAAGCATGAGATACAGTTACACTCCACCTTTCCACCTGGTTCCATTTCTTTCTGGTGGCCATTTTGCTTCTAGCCTATACGTTCTCCTGATGTATTCAAAATGGTACTCTCCCAGAAAGACAGTATTCCTTTGGGGGGGGAGTTGTTATGATACGTCCCGGGGGGGGGGGGAGTTGTGAGACTGACCCCAGGTAGGGACGAAGCCTGTGTGCCTCCTGGCTACTCAAGTCTAGGGGCACACTGATAATATGTGATTGCTCTCCAGCGTGAAGAACAACCACACAAGCCATTAAGGCTAAAAGCTACTTTATTGCAGATAAAATGCAGAATATGTCTCTGCTAGCCAGCTCAGATAGTCAGAGCTGTGCAAAATATGTCCAGCATCTCTTGAGCCAGAACTGAAAGTAAAATACAATAGTACAGTACAAAAACATCACGTGTGTGGGAAAGCTGGAAGGACTAGTGGCTTTCCCACAAGATAAAAACAGACACAGTCATGTGAGGCTCGCTGCTGAGGCTTTTGCAGCTCGGCTTGTAATATATAATAACAGGAGTATGCCCTTTATGCTAGACCCAGAGAAGAGCTTTGTATCTCTAAACAGGTGTGCTTTTATTAATAGGATTTTTAACCATTATTTATCTGTTAAGAAAGCAACCTTTCCACGGTCATAGCGTCAAATGTAATCACACTCCTTTCACTGTCCTTTGAATAAAAATGTTGCATCATTGCACCCCCCTTAAAAATAAAAGTTGTAAAGTGCATTTTCTAGGTTGCACTTAGCACTTTCAGAATCTTTACAGCCAGATTGTTTCCCCGCCCTCTTTGACTCAATTTCACCTAGGGATGCTCAGCAAAGTCTTCCACTGGCTAAGGGTTGATTCACACGGTCATCTGTTACCGTCTGACATGGACATGACTTGCCCATTTCAGTGAATTATGATGGGCTGAATCTGCCCAATGGAATGATAGAACACATGTCCAGCTAATGAATCACCGCTGCTCACTTCAACCCACTCTTTTGAAGATATATTCAGGGCACTGGCAGGTCATGATCTGGGCATGCATTGCATCATTCATAAGTTTTCCACCATATGCCCCAAATCACTGTGTTAAAATGGTTGTATAAATCCCCCCTCCATATGATTTTCAAGTGTCAAACTCTGATTTATCAGTCATCATGCAATTGGAACACGAGAGGAAGAAGCCTTTTTCATTTCAATACTTCATCCAGGTTGTTTCTTGGAGAGGGAATCTTATGTTTAATTAGCATTGAAAGAACATCAGTTTAATGGGGGGGGAATGGCTATAGATCAGCCACCCCCAAACTTGCCCCTCCAGCTATTTTGGGACTACAACTCCCATCATCCCTAGCTAACAGGATGATGGGAATTGTAGTCCCAAAACAGCTGGAGGGCCAAGTTTGGGGATGTGTGCCATAGATCATACAAAGGAGTTTGCGGAAGTTGACTTGAAACAGTTCACAGGTCACTCAACATTAGCAGGGCGAAGACATTTACCCTGGGCTTTTAAGTGCTGTTACCAGCTTTTAAAATACCTTATCTCTTAACTTCCTCTCACTAACTGTGCTAAAAATAAAGTTCCTTAGAATTATACTGTCTGCAGCTTTCTACTAGGCGTAAGTTCACACGTAGTTAACCGCATTGTGATTGCAGCTGTCATGTGTTAGCCTGTCTACTTCCATCAGTCATCACATGATGGGTCATGAAGGCAATTGGCTTTTATCACCCTCAGCAATTATCAAAGAGCAGCAGCTAAAGTGGAAAGTGATAAAACTCATTCAATCGGCTATCACCAATTCCACAGTGTCTCTCTCTTCAACAGAACTAAAATGGGGAGGGGCGGCATCAGAAGAGGAAAAGACTAGTATGCCTTTCCCCCTGAGGTTGTATGACAACTACTCCACCCAAAGTTAAGATTTAAATTGGGAGCATGACAAGACAGGCAGAATCTGTTGCACTCTAGATGCTGACAGACTCCAATTCCCATCATCCGTGACCATTGATCATGCTGGCTAGGGCTAATGGGAGCTGGAATCCAACAACTGTTTCCTAGAATGCTTTAGGCTATAGGCATGGTGACGAAGCTGTGGGGCCCAGAAGCAAATGTGTCCCCCAGCTACAATGAAGTTTATGCCCACAGACTGATGTTACTGATGAGCATAAGGATCAAGGAATCCAACTGCATCATGGCATATGGAGAACCTGTCACGAGAAGAAGGCAGCATCAACAAAGGATGGTGATCGGTGAGATCTGATGTAATATTTTCAAGATTAGATTGTGGGAAGGAACACAGTAATGATAACTGTGGAAAGAAAGTGGTTGTAGTTGTTGGGAAAGACATTAAGAGATATGGTTTCAGGTGGATCTGACTGTTATTGGTCATATCAAAGTGCTGGAATACAATTTTGTGGATTTTATATCTGGGGATTACTCTAATAATTCGAACCAGCTGGCACATTCTCTCATCATGTAATTTCACCACAGTCTTTTACTCACTGTTCTTGCACAGTGAGCATTTTTCTAAGTGTCCTTCTAAGCAAAGAAATCTCAGGTGTGCCTTGTCCTGGAAAATGCTACTTTTTGATGGTTCTTCAGGTCATAGTAAACCCCAGGTCTCTCAATCTAAGGAGAGACATTGTGAAGAAATGATTGCCACCTGAAAATAGCCAGAAAAAATAATGGGGTGGGGAGCCAATATCGTGATGAGTAAGCATGTTTTGTCAAAACACGAAATAGAAAATCAGGCCTGATGAGTTGCCCTTCTGCCATGTTTGTGTATTAAGTGTATTTTGTGAACATAATACATTTTAAAGGCATTAGAGGCAAGGCAAGAAGATATTACAAGCTGATAATTAAAAACAACCTTTTCTTCTCCGCTGCTTTGTTCAGGAGGAGAGAGAAAACCTCAGCATCAAAAATCGATTGCTATGAAACAAATCACAATTATTTACACATGTCTGATTGCAGCTACCAATTTAAAGCAGCTACCAATTTAAAGCAGCCAATTATACCCAACATGCAAATGCACCACTTCAGAAAATGACTGTGTCCCTAGAGCTGTCCACTCGCTCATATGCTTCCTTTCCCCATCACCCCATCGTCCGAAATGTCCAATAGTTTTTTCAACAGCCACTGGGATTGGTGGTATATATTTTGCTTCCTTCTGAAATTTCTGAAAGAACGGGTCTCATTAGGCACAAAATTGGCAGGTTCAGACATGCAACGCTAACTTGTCTTTTGTTTAAAAAAAGTAGCTCCCAAAGTCTAACAACGAAACTTTCAAAATATTCTCCCAATTAAATAATTTGGTAAGAGGAGTAGAAGCCCTGTGCTCTATATTAATCTCCATTCAGGAGAGGCATTCGAAAGCGAACACAATTCTAGGCTGTTTTTAGCATACAAAAAAATACAATACAATAAAAAGTGACTTGGTTTCCCACATCACATTACAGAAGGGCCTTTGTGCACCATCAGTTTATTGTGCTATAAATGTGCACTTTGTTTTTCATTTGTTGTATGCAGTCAGCTCGTCTGCTTTTAAGGCTGCACTGCTGAGGCGGAGGTACTGCATTTTCCTAGCACTCAGAAGGCAATTGTGAGGATATCTGGGGAACTGTGTGATATGTACCTCCCAAATAACATTGTGCTTGCATGTGCAATGCATGCAGAATGTGAGCCTCATGAGTACTCTTATGTGAATTGGGAATCATAGAATCATAGGATTGTTGAGCTGGAAGGAACCATCAGGGTTATCTAGTCCAACCCCCTACAATTCAGAAATCTTTTACCCAACATGTGGCTCAAACCTACGACCCTGAGATTGAATCTCATGCTCTGCCAACTGAGCTATGACTGATATAGCTGTTTAATCTTCACAGTCCATCCCATACCTGCAGGATTTTGTCATTTATTTATTTTTAAAAAGCATCATTGGTGGGTTTTTTTAAAAAAAAAGACTGCATGATCAGTCACTGTAGAACTCTAGCATGGGATCACACTTATCATCTATCTGTCTATCTATCTATCTATCTATATATCTATCTATCTATCTATCTATATCTATCTACCCAGTGATATTTTTCTAGAAAAAGAGGTGCCAGAGCTCACCATCAACTTCTCTCTTGTTCTCTTACAATGGCAATGGCACCCACCTGAAAAACTATATATCTATCTATCTATCTATCTATCTATCTATCTATCTATCTATATCTATATCCAGTGCTTTTTTCGGGGGGGGGATGCAGGGGGATGCATACCCCTAAACATTTTGTGAATCTAATGGGAGTAGAAACTAAAAATCTTAAAAATTTTAGTTTCTTTCTAGCACGGTGAGCCATCAGTTCCATTGCTACCTCTGATGGCGGCCTCATTTCCTGTCACAGTGTTTCCTGAGTCTCAGACAGAAGTGAGCTGTCAGCTATGTAATATGAGGTAATGCATGTTCTTTGTACTTTTGTCCATTTACTGTATTTATTTTTCCCAAAATGCACTGTATCTATCTATCCATCGAGTTAGCTTTCATTCAGATGGTAAATACCATTAAACTTTTTAAAGAAAGCAAGAGGTGGGGGTGCCAAATTTTGGTACTGCACAGGGCGCTGCTGAAATTTGAGATCCCAAAGTCCACCACTGCTCCCGCCCTGACCACCACCAGGGACATCAGTCTAGACCCCAACAACAACCTAAGAGGATGAAGCTGGAACTGAAGAAAGCTTTTCCAAGCTCTCCTACCTAGTGTGAACTGGAGATCCTGAAAGTGTTTTCCAAGAACCACATAAGTTTTGAGATGATAGACATGCGTTTTTTATTGCTGAGAAGAGATAAGGCTTTGAGCATAACTCTCTCTCTCTTTTTGTTCTTTTTGTACTGAAACCCACCAAAGCAGAGTGAAATTTAAATTTTTACTAATTCACTGGAAAAAAGGGATAAAGGCAAGGACAAAGGAGCTTTGATGCAGAGAATAAACCATGATTTAATTCAGATGATGGGCTGCCAGTATGGTTCTGAAAAGAATCAGCATAGCAGGAGAAAAGATGAACTCAGAAGCACAACCCCCAAAAGGCATAAGGCGCATTCTAGATTTCAATGGGACTTGGGTGTTTACCTACTTTCTTCTGTTTTCCCAGTTCTAAATAAATACGTATTTAGAGCAAATATTCTCAAAATGTTGTCAAGGTGGCCCTCTATGAATGATAATAACTGCTACCGTGTTTCCCAGAAAATAAGACATACCCATAAAATAAGCCGTAGCAGGATTTCTAAGCATTTGCACGATATAAGCCATACCCCAATAATAAGCCATAGTGACAGGCGTGGCTATGCAGCATACTGACGCAGAGCAGTTAAGAAGATGGGCAGCAACTGATGTAATAAAAATAAGCCATACCCCGAAAATAAGCCATAGTGTCTTCTTGAGGAAAAATAAATATCAGAAATTGTCTTATTTTCGGGGGGCGGTGGCGGTATTTGATTCTCTTTGCACATCTAACAAAAATAGAGCTAAGAGTGAAGTCATTAGTTATGTTTAATGAGGAATCACATGGGGTCCTTCACATGTGGAGGTTATTCAGATTCACAATATGCGTGATTGACGTGTATGCTATCAAGTCAAATGCTAGCATAGCTTGCCTCCCCTCACTCTTACCCATGTTCCAGTTGGGATGTCTGATTTTTAATGGTTCCATGTGTATGTCTGACTATTCATCCCATTAAACATGTTTTGCAAACTTGCTCCAGGGCAGTGGTGGCGAACCTTTTAGAGACTGAGTGCCCAAACTGCAAACCAAACCCACTTATTTATCGCAAAGTGCCCAGAGTTGTTGAGCTTTTTGGAGGAAGCTGCTGACCAAAATTTTGGAGCTTTTTGGGAGGGTCTCACACAAAAGTTGCTTTGCTTTTGCAGGGGGGGGGCGTTCCCCCAAGCTGCTGAGCTTTTTTGGGGAGAGAGAGAGAACAGAAATAATTGACGAATAATACCTTCGCTGGAACTAACGTGCAGCACCGACATCATTGTCTACCAAAGCGCCAAAAAACCCCAGCACAATAAGGGTTAAAAAATGAATGCTGTTACGCCCAATCAGAAACAGCCACTGACACAGCAAATTGAAAAACAGACCAATTGCTGAACACAATCTCTGGCTAACAGAAAAAAGAAAAAGAAAGAAAGAAAGAAAGAAAGGTTCCGGGTTTTAACAGCAGACGCAAGTTGTAGCCGGGGGGGAGAGAGAGAGAGAGAAAATGGGGGAAAAGCAACAACAGCACGGATGGGCCGATGGCGCTCGTACCAGCAGTGAGGGCTCTGCGTGCCAAGTCTGGCACGTGTGCCACAGGTTCGCCACCACTGCTCTAGGGGGTCAGCGCATGATGGCATGATGACGTCACAGGCATTGGCTAGTCAGTGCTGCCCATCTGCTGCATACTTTTCGAATGGACTCTGGAGAAGAAATTTATGCGTCCATTTAACACAACAAGGGTGCTTTGAACTCAGCTTTCATTTATATACAAATATTGTAATCCCAAATATCATTTTAAGATTGAGGGTTTGAGACAGCAGAGGATGAATTGAGCCAGGACACCTTCCTTCCTTCCTACCTTCCTTCCTTCCTTCCTTCCTTCCTTCCTTAATTTAGGCAACAGCTCAAGTTGTAAGGCACATCAATTCTCAAGGAAACTACAACTAAAAAGCTAGGATAAATAACCTCCTTACCTACAGACCTCTAGGTCTTAGGACTGGCAGAGGCAGCTCTCTTGTTAGTTCTGCTGCCCTCGGAGGTTTGGGGAGTGACCAAGAGGACAGCTAGCATAAAGTATGGATGAGAATATGATGGAAACAAGAGAGCTGAATTTGGTCTCTGTAATCTAGGAGCATTTGTGGGTTGCTTGATGCTGCTCATTAAAATTCCAATGTGGAAGCAACAATCTCTGCAGAGTTTAATCTGGGACTCCACCTATACTCAACCCACTATTTGTAAGGAAAAACAAATGCTGTCATTATTGGTGCCCAGAGTATGGAAACCCCCATCCTCAGAGAGACGTGCCTAATGCCTACATAACGATCCCTTCAAGGCCACTTGCAAATGAATGCCCTTTTAATTTCCACAGGCTAATTTCAGCCTTAAACATTTTGAGTACTTATAGATGTGCTGTACTAATATTCTTCTTTGCTGCTAATTGTTTTCATGGTGCATTTTTTAATTTTACGGTTTAATTTGTACTTGTGAACCACCCAGAGAACTCTTGCTATTGGGTAATTTAAAAACCACTGAAAACAAACTGGCCCTCCTGATATTTCCAATCAGCCCCAATAAGCACGGCCAATGCGCAGAGATGATAGAAGCTGACATTGGCAACATCTGAGGGGCCAAAGGTTCCTCACACCTACTTTAGCATGTGCTCCAGCTGTTCGCTATGCCAGCTGGAAGGGAAATACTTAATATGCAACCAGTTGCCTCCTAGTTCTTACACCTTTGTTTTAGGCTATATTATGTCCCTGTTGACAGCTGCTAAACTAGGGATGGGAAACAGATGTTGTTTTACTCCAACTCCATCCATCCCAGCCACCATGGTCTGGGATGATGGAAGTTCTGGTCCAACAATTCTGGAGGGTCACAGGTTCCCCTACTTTAACCAAGCAACTCTCTATAACAGTAATGGACCCATTACCCAAGTGTGGACCCTTAAGGCAGCCATTTTTTATTTATTTTATTTTTTGCAAGCATTTGTTGCAGGTTCCATTTGTCATTGCTAGAATCCAAACACTGTGCTGCTCTTGCCCCTACTCCCAGCTAGGAGTTATTAGATCAGCAATATCAAATGCTTGATTTCCACCTTTTGTTATTTATTCCAAGCTTCTTAGATTTACAAGATTTTAATCACATTGTGAATACAGAATTGCATCTCTTGTCATTATCTCTCTGGTTTTATAAACAAGCAAAGCTATATTGCCACCTCTACATGTTAACCCACCTGGGATATTGAAAGATTCATTCCATCTCAAGCTTAAACTGTACAGGAATCTGCCTCCTCCATTGGGCGGGTGGGGTGGTGGTGCTTAGGGAATTTACCAATAGTTCTTTTTATATAATATCTGTAAAAGATAAATAAACATGAAAATTGAAGCAAATGTTCTTTAAAAAGTTTTTTGAAGCTTTGCTTAATTTTAAATGGGTTTGAAGGCAGAATTCTTTCTAATTGTCCTAATTAGCATCTCAATTGCTGTGCAATGGCCTCCAACGCTGAACTTGAGCTACATTAACTCATAGTATTTCCAGGCTACAGTTCTGTTTCTGAAACTGAGTTTACAATGCATTTTGCCAGAGAAGAATGGGAACATTAAGCAAAGCGAAGGGGAGGGGGGGGAGAGAGAGAGAGAGAAAGAAAGAAGAGAAAGAAAGAAAGAAGAAAGAGAGAGAGAGAGAGAGAGAGAGAGAGAGAGACTGACTATACTGAGCTGCTTTGAAAGGCTGTGAAACTTCCTGGATGCAACCCCAAGAGATCCATCAAGTCTGAAAAGCCATTTTGCGAACACATTATTTAATTCACGAAGGAATCAAGAAACACTTTGTCAGGCCCTGACCAAAAAATAAAAAAATCATTATTTCTCCTTTTATTTTATTTTTTTACATTTCCTGGGGCAAATGTCCATGGTAAGTCATGGTGGTGAGAAAGAACTGCTGCCCCCCCCCCCGCCGCCCTTTGTTTCATCCTGAGCAGAAGTATTTCCCCTCTTAAGTTGTGAATTTGCCATTCCTGAGATGTTAGGTGTTGCTAAAAATAAAACAAGGGTACAGGTTGCACAATGTGATGTTTTGCATGTCAACTCAGAAGTATGTTCCATTAAGATCCAGGTTGAATTGCTGTAATGGGCTCTGCCTTTGTCTACAAACCTCAGCTGGTGCAGAATGAGCCAGCAGAGTTCTGGAAGGGCTGAGGAGATCAGAACACATCACTTAAATTTTTCACCACCAGCAGGGTTACTAGTTTGGTTTCCAGGCTCAATTCACAGTGCTGGCTTTGAGTTTTACAAACCTTTAAGTCTGAGGGCCAAGGAACCTTTGGAATTGCATTCTCCCATATGAACCTGCCAGGAACTTCATTCCACTACAGATGACTTCTCTCTGTTCTTTCCTGTCTGAAGCAATCAGTGGGCAAGATGGATGGGTGTGTGTGTGTGTCTCAGTTGTGACACCCAGATAGCAGAACAGCCTTACCTAGGGATCTACACTTGGAACATAGAATTGCAGAGTTGGAATGAATCCCGAGGGTGATCTAGTCTAATGCAGGAATATTCCACTGTCACGTATTGCGATCGAACCTGAAACTTTGGTGTTGCCAGTACCACACTCTAACCAACCGAGCTATCCAGGCATTCTTGCCCCCTAAGTGCCTGCCTCTTTCCTAGTTGTGTCTCTTTGATGTTTAATGGCTGCCTTTATAACTGCTTTGGTGTTTTACTATTTGTGATTGTGTCTTTGCGTGAACTGCTGTGAACTGCTTTAGCATAGCAAAGTAAGAATCAAATCACGGGATGGATCAGGGGCGCTGCCTTGCCCCCTAAATTGAGGGGCCTGGCCACAAGACCTTATGCACCCAGCATGCGCTGGGTGGGAGCGGAACATGCGGAGGGAGTTGCGCCCCTGGCATGGATCCAGAAGGTTGAGAGGGCAGAAGCTCTGGTTTATGTGCAGGTAGTATGATGTTACAAAGCCAATAAGATGTGGCACATGATGAAGACCATTCCGAGAAAGAGCAAGGCACATTGCCCTCGCTCTGAATGGTTGGCAGGAGCTCAACCATTGTTCCTATTGTCATGGGAAGGAATAATAATATAATAATAATATTTTATTTATTTATACCCCGCCCTTCCCCACCAAACCGGGCTCAGGGCGGTTAACAGCAATAAAATCACAACAAAAACATAAAACAATTCATTAAAATACAGATTAAAAATACAATTTAAAATTTAATCCAGACTGCAGCATCACCTCTAAGCAGCCCACCAATCACACCAAAAGAATGAAACATCAGGGTTAAACTGAAACCAACCCAAAGGAAGGGTGTGTCACTGCTTCAAAAGGAATGCAAATGTTCCTGCCAGCATGCTGCAGTGGCAGGTCTTTCAATCACCTTCCTTATTTACCTGCACAATACATTTACGTGTTACTAGCTGCCCCTGCACTATGGACAAATGCTTTCACTCAGTTTTGAACCCCCCCCCCCCCCCCCAGGAAAGACTGCTGAATAAGGAGAGCACTTCTTGTAGCAGGCCAAGCATTCACAGAAAGTGGTCACCCTTTCCCCCTAGTCGGTGGTCTGAATAGTCAAAGGCTGCTTCATGTATTCTGGCCTTTTATCAATTAATTTAAGACTGAGTCATGAATTCCCCCTGCACAGAAAATCTTATCAACATTATTAAAAGAATCAATGCATCCATTTCCCCCCCTCATCTCTCCAGGGTTTTTTTCCTTTTTCTTTTTTCAAATCCATTTTGCAATAAGAATGATCTCTCTGTTTGACCTAATATATGTCTGGCTCATGAAAACTCCAAATTGGGCATTCACCCCCCCCCCCACACACCACTTCCTATAAAATCTTTTCTCCTCCTCCCTCCATCATGCCAATACTTTAGGCAAGAAGATTCCACTGTGCTGAACAGAAGCAGTGGGCTCTGCGAGCTTCATTTCAACTAAGGAACAATGAAGCTCAGACAAGTGTACTACCTGCAAAATGAAAATGTAAAAACTGTGGTCACTGGAGTTTTTCATGAGAAAACTCACAGAAGGAGAGGGAGTAGCTCAGAACTGAAACTGTAGTAGTGGAAGAGGAACTGGACTGCTAAGGCAAGAATCTGGAGATCGAGGATTTCATGTAGGATAACACAGGGGCAGGCAGTTATCAGGTTTGCAGGATCATTATATATTCAGAGAAAGAGAGTGCAAGGACATGCACAAACAGTGGCTAGGCTCTTGGGGTGTGTGGGGGGGTCAGACATAGGTCAAGTTTCAATTTTTGTCCATTTCCCAAATTTAAATTCAGTTTCTCCAGCTCTCCACAGCAATTGTGAATTTGTTAAACTCCTCATGAAAATTTGTCAGTGAGGATATTTCCATGCAGGCCTGGGAGGAAGATAAAGGGAGGAAAATTACTTGCTTTTTTTTCAAGCTCAGTGTTCTTACTTTAAAATGTAATGTAATTTATTTCTTAAATTGGTTGCTTTATCTAGTCCAGGCAGCCCAAAGTTACTGACAACCAACCAACCAACCAACGAATAAACAAAACAAAAACCCACACAGAGATGCATTAAAACCGGGGTGGGGTGGGGTGGGAATACATTTTTAAAAAATCTTACCCACTTCTAAAAGGCCACAGGTAGTGTTAAAGGCCAAAGGCCTAGTTATAAGGGAAAATCTTTGCTTGCTGCCTAAAGATATACATTCAGTGCCCAATAACTGGCAGCTCCTCTTCAGTCTGTTTTGTTGTTTAGTCGTTTAGTTGTGTCCGACTCTTCGTGACCCCATGGACCAGAGCACGCCAGGCACTCCTGTCTTCCACTGCCTCCCGCAGTTTGGTCAGACTCATGTTGGTAGCTTCGAGAACACTGTCCAAGCATCTCATCCTCTGTCGTCCCCTTCTCCTTGTGCCCTCAATCTTTCCCAACATCAGGGTATTTTCCAGGGAGTCTTCTCTTCTCATGAGGTGGCCAAAGTATTGGAGCCTCAGCTTCAGGATCTGTCTCTCCAGTGAGCACTCAGGGCTGATTTCCTTCAGAATGGATAGGTTTGATCTTCTTGCAGTCAGAGTTTGAAGGAATCCAGAGGGTTATCTAGTCCAATGCCCTGCGATGCAGGAATCACAGCTGAAGAATCACTGACAGATGGCCACCCAACTGACAACTATCTCATCACTTTCACACTGAAAAGGTCCATTCTGTCTTCTTTCCTTATGGAAGATGTTTTGTAAGGAAAGAAGGTGGCTTTTATATTACAAGTACTCCTCAAATTCAGTCCCAGAATTTTCATTTAAAGTATATTAGGCAGTAGGTGGGATGAGAAAATCTATCCATTTTGTTTTCTCTTTGTTTTTCATTTTTTTCCAATCTTAAATTCATATCTCCACATTTCCACAACAGCTAAACATCCTCATGGAAATTTATCAAATTTTTAGGGTGAATTTATCAAAACGTACACAGGTTTGTATGCAATTTTCCCTAATATGCATATTTTTGCAAAGCAATTTCCCATGCATTTTTAACTGAGTGGGGGGCATTTAAATGGAAGCCTGCTGGTAGCACTGCTTCTGGTAATTGAAATTCCCTCAGTGTAGCATTGTGGGGGGGGTGACTATGGGGCAGAGAGGCACAATCTGGAGTACCAGAAACTGATGCCACCACTCAATTCAGCAGGGCCTCATTCACAGTAACTGGACTTTGGAGTCCACCTAAACTAGTCTCCAAGCATCCCAAAGAGCTTCCATTGGTGGTGCAAATCTGCTTGGAAAGTAACTGATGCCAATGTGTTTTCTTCGAAGCCCAACAGTCTGACAGTGTGCTTGGTTTCCGGTGAGAAAAGAAAACAGATCCGAACTATGTGAAAGAACTCGATGTCAGGGAGAGTGTCACTACTATGTATATGAAGTAAAGGAGATAATTGCATCAAATCAAGTTCTCGAGTGTGACTTTTCCCTTTCGCGCGGAGAATGGACTGATTTGTTCTCCCCAATCAATGGAAATTTCTTGTGGTTTCTAGAAGAGATTGCTCTGTGTGCTCCATTACTCCCTGATATCAGTTTGCCATGTTCAGCAACAAGAGGGAGGGTTAAACTCATCTTATCCGGAGTCCACAGTTTATGAAAAGATAATGAAGCTCATAGGAAATGAGGTGCTGCAAGCATTTTGTTGAAGTGATACAGTTCTCTGTCAGCATGGATTCGTCTTCAATATGTTTCATACTGATCTGGGGACTATTTTATGCCATGTTGATCCACCTGAGAATAATTGGAAAGTTGCTATTCTGTGTGTTTGTGCACACACACATTTCACTAATATGTTGCCTACTAAAGAAGAAGAAGAAGAAGAAGAAGAAGAAGAAGGAAGAAGAAGAAGAAGAAGAAGAAGAAGTGGAGGAGGAGGAGGAGTTTGGATTTGATATCCCGCTTTATCACTACCCTAAGGAGTCTCAAAGCGGCTAACATTCTCCTTCCCCTTCCTCCCCACAACACTCACACACTCTGTGAGGTGAGGTGAGGCTAAGAGACTTCAAAGAAGTGTGACTAGCCCAAGGTCACCAGCAGCTGCAAATGGAGGAGCAGGGAATCGAACCCGGTTCACCAGATTATGAGACTACTGCTCTTCACCACTACACCACACTGGCACACCATGATAAGGAGGAGAAAGTACATGAGTGTTACAGGCTCCAAATTCTCTGCCTACGAAATGACCACCTGTGGTGGAAATTACACATTCACAATCTCTGTATATTTCTAGGAGTTGTATCCAACAAAGTTGTCCCATTGGACAAGCATTTCCACTTGCACAATGGAAATTTCCTTCCCTCTCCTCCCTCCTTCCCACCTCACACATGCTATGTGCTCCAGAGGATATGGGTGGGTGGGGGAACAGAATAGATTTGTGGGTGCATGTGGAGAGGAAAGGGAGGGAAATTTCCATACTACAAGTGAAAGTCATTTTGTGAATAAGAATGACTTCATTGGATGTGGCCCCAGTGTTCACAAAAATAACCATTATTGTTGTTGCTGTTGTTATTGACTATACATTTAAAAAATCTTAATACAGTCAAACCCTTGGTTGTCGAACGCCTTGGTACTCGCATGTTTCAACTCTTGAACGATCAAAACCTGGAAGTTAGTGTTCCAGTTTCTGAACGGGTTGGTTTTTTTTAAGCTGAACATCTGATGCAGCTTCCGTGGCTTCCGATTGGCTGCAGGAGCTTCCTACAGCCAATCAGAAGCTGCGCTTTGGTTTCCGAACATTTTGGAAGTCAAACGGAATTTCGGAAGGGATTTCCGTTCGACTTCCAAGGTAGACTGTAATATCTTTCAGTACATTGTGCTTTCATGTATGTCTCATAAACCCACAGAACTGAGCTGATGGTTAAGAACAGATAACACCTTTTACTCCAGTTTAATGTCTGTCTCTGGATTATTTATTTATTTACACACACAATTAAAATCAGTTAAAACTTCCAGAGAGTTTTCTTTTTGAAGAAATGTGAGGACATTTGTTACATGCTGACAGATGGGAAGCATAAATATACTACATGCAAGGTTTCTAGGTTTCTAGGCCCAACGGATCAGGCAAAATTTCATTGTACAACAAGGGTATGTGGTCTGCTGGGAACCACTTGAGCTAAAGTGAACCTTTGCAAGGGATGAGTGAATCAATCCATTCAGGTTCTCTCATTTTCCCATTTTCCCAATCTTCACATTGGTTTGCATATTTTTTTAAAGGCCTCATGAAAATTCACCAGCATTTCAGAGTGAATTTTTCCCGATGCACCCATTTTTGCATGCAGTTTTGCACAATATTTGTATTTTTGCAAAGCAATTTCCCCTACGGTTCTTTCCACTTAACATACGCCTTTTTGTATTCAATGTGAACTTCAGATAAACACAGATCTTTGCAGGATACCTTTGTTTCAGTTCACATATTGTTTTTTTTTTTTTTTTTGAAAGGAATGAATTAGAGATATTCACTTGCAAATGGGAACTTCCATCTTTAAACTCAGCCGGTTTGTATTTTTTGTCTTGGCTAATGGTTTTTAGCAAATAAATGTGACTGTCGGTTAAGAAAATTGTGTCATTTGTGTACTGTACTACCAACTTGGTTGGTTGGTTAACTGCCCCAAAGGCAGTATAAAAGTATTTATAAATAAATAAATGCCTACCAACAATGCTCTCTGCTTTGCATATCATCTTCCACCCATTGTCCCTCCCCACACCCTGCACTCAGCCTGTTTTTGCTAGGTCTGGTTGTCTTGTAATTTGCCGATACTAAATCAGCTTGCATTCTTGCACAATGTTTAAGAAATTCGTGTTTGCCAATAAGAGTTTAATTTCCTCCTGTATTGATTCATTAGGTTTCTAAGTACTTCAATAATAAAACTCAAAATGCTTGAAACTTCCATCAAGCGCCTGCTTTGAAAGAACATGTCTTGTATGCATACTAAGTCATTCTCTTCTCTTCTCTTCTCAGAGGATGGCTCTGTGGCATTTGCTGAAGAATGTAGAATCCCATAGCAAAGATTCAAAATAGGGAAGGTCAAAAATACAAAGGATCGATAAATAGAAAAAAATAATAAAATTTGCTTTTATAGAGCCTTTTATCTTCTAACAATTCATTTGCTGGTCCCAAATGGATGCTGCCAGTGTATGATTCGATCTGTAGGTGTTTTTTAATCTTTGAAAGTGACTCCCAGATACCTAAACCTCTTGTTCTTCTACCTAATTTCCCCTTTTCAGCTGCATTTTGCTAGGTGTAGAGGTCTTGTAATTTGCCAGTACTATATCAGCTGGCATTCTCGCTCAAGGTTTTTAAAATGTGTGTTATCCATTGCTGTTGTTGTGTGCCACCAAATGTACATGGTACCTTAAATAGTTTACATATAGGCAGATCCTTGTTCCCAGAGTTTACAGTCTGAAACGTCCCAGTGGGGAAGAAGAAGAAGAAGAAGAAGAAGAAGAAGAAGAAGAAGAAGAGTTTGGATTTGATATCCCGCTTTTCACTACCCGAAGGAGTCTCAAAGCGGCTAACATTCCCCTTTCCCTTCCTCCCCCACAACAAACACTCTGTGAGGTGAGTGAGGCTGAGAGACTTCAGAGAAGTGTGACTAGCCCAAGGTCACCCAGCAGCTGCATGTGGAGGAGCGGAGACGCGAACCCGGTTCACCAGATTACGAGGTCTACTGCTCTTAACCACTACACCACACTGGCTCTGAAGGACAGAGGGACATATGAAAGAATGTAGACTAAAATAGCCAGTGCGGTGTAGTGGTTAGAGTGTTGAAGTAAGACCTGGGAGACCAGGGTTCAAATCAATACTCACCCATTAAGCTCACTCGGGGACCTGAGACCAGTCACTTTCTCTCAACCTAACCTACCTCACAAGGTGGTTGGGAGGATAAAATGGGGAGGAGGATAACCACGCACACCACCTTTAGCTCCTCAAAAGAAAATCTGGTATATAAATGTAATAAAGTAATAGGTCACATTTATGACAATTTGCTGCCTTCATATGGCATGCTAAACTATGGTTTGGCATGATGAGCACAAGCAGAGCTGAGCCACAGGGAGCCTCCCTCTCCTCCTCTTCAGATGTTCTATGCTTTACCTTCAGCACCTTCTCTCCAAGCTGGAGGCAGTGGCATAGGAAGGGGGGGTGCAGGCCGCCCCGGGTGTCATCACTGAGGGAGGAGACAAAATGGCAAAAATATGAGGTGTTTTGAATAAAAAAATTGGGCTCACAAAACTTTTTAGAAACAAAATAGAAAATTCTTTCCAGTAGCACCTTATAGACCAACTGACTTTGTTCTTGGTATGAGCTTTCGTGTGCATGCACACTTCTTCAGATACACCAACTTTTTAGTTCAGTCAACAAAAGCAATGAAACATGGCTGGCACTGGGTGCCACACTGCGGGGGCTGGCACTTACAGCAAGACCTGCAGCGTGCCCGAGCCACACGTCTCTCCTGGGAGTGACGTGGTGGCTTGAGTGCCTGCAGGCTCCGCGCTGCCTGAAACGGCGGCTTGGGGCTTGCGTCTGCCCACCACCTCTCCCTCAGCTGCCCTACAGCTGAAGGGGAGGTAGCAGAGAGGCTTTGCACAGTGCGCCCTGCCCTGGCTCGCCCCACCCCCATGGGCGGCTTGCTCCACCCCCAGGTGCAGGGCACATGCGCTGCCCTGGGCACCCGAGCGGTTAGCTACACTGTTGGCTGAAGGTCATGGTTTATGACAGCAGCAAGCCACGCCGAGCAAGTTTATTAGCAAACCCTTCCTTAGCAAAACAGGATCTGCACAAAGGTGTCAGACCTAATGATCGCAGCAACTATCTCCAGTAGGTCTTGCCCCCATGAAGCAGTTGCTGAGACTGAAGGACCCAGCACCTCTGCTCCCCCTCCAGGGCTTTCCCCAAGCAATCAAAGACTGCTGCTGCATGGAGCTAAATTCGCCACCACCCTCTTCATGCTTCTCCTGGTTCTAGGAGACCACGGGGGACGGGAGCTTGTCACAGCAGGATTGGGAGACAGCCATACTTCTTCATAAGCCACACTAATCTCTGCCTCTTGGCTCCCCTCCTCTCCTGTTTTAGCTTCTGCCTCTGGTTCTGGACTTCTCTCTACCGCAGACTCCCCTTGCTCACTAAGCCCTGTTACCTCTTCATCTTATGACACCTCCTCCCAGTCTTCTCCCTCTTCTCCCTCTGACCACTCATCATCATCCCACCCAGTGCTTTTCTTCCAGGAAAAAAGGTGCCAGTACTCTGTACCCTTGAGTCCCCCTGAAAAAAACCCAGTGATCCCACCAATTCCCTGGTGATGAGCCTTCTTCCCTTGAGGGTTCCCCAGCTGGCTCCTCTCACCATTCCTCTGTGTCCAACTAGTCCATGACAGTTTCTTGCTAAGCAAGTCAGCTTTGTAACTCATGCTTGTTTGGAAGCTGACCATAGTTGGTGATTAATTGCAATTCTCAGTTCAGGTGCAGCAATAAGGGAAAGTCATAAGAACAGCTTTCAAAGTCCTCCTCCCAACCGAATGGGAAGAGGAGAGGGAGAAGGGAACTTGTGAGCCAGAAGCTCAGGCTTGCTCATGGCCATTGTGCTAAGCCACGGTTTAGTGTGGTATGGGACCGTGACCGATGCCATGCTTATGGAGGTGTAAAATTATTTTTATACCAAAGAAAAGATAACTTAGCCCAAAATCTCCCCATAAATATGCCCCTATTGTTTGTTTGTTTTCCTCTCTTTCAGAGCCTCCAGCAGTATTAAAACAAGCAGGCCTGAGTAAAGCTGGGTGATTTGCTTGGCATGAGCTCATGCCTTGCTTTTCCTAATCTTTTTGTTTCCACTGCTGTCAAAAAAGCAGAGATGCAGAAAGGGTGAATTCCAGCTGAAAAGTCAGTTTTCATTGCTAAAGCAAGAATTATCCCTCAGGGTCAAGGATTGTCTGAATCAATAACACACTCATTTCACTGGTCTCATGTAAATGGTGAGTCAGTACAACTAATCCAGCAGTACATCATCTGACAAAATAATAATAATGCTGTATTAAATACCACCACCTTGTCTGTTTTTAAGAACTGATTAGTATGAAATTAACGACTCTTGCTTTGCTATTGTGCCTGTAAAGCAATTTTTAAGGCATTTTTATGTAGTGCCACTTATCAAGTACTTTTTGATACCCACATATTTACTTTCAAGAAGCATTTGGAAAATATTAATGAGAATTGCTGCTTATACAGAAATTTTTAAGCCACTTATTCCACTTCCAATTAAGAAATGCATTTCAAAGGCGGAGGAAAACTGATTTAAAAAACCCTGCCACACAGCGACTGCACACAACACAAAATCATTTATCTCTAAGAGAATCCTACATTTAAAAATAGGCATCGCTTACCATGCAGATAGCAGTAAATAAAATGTGAGATTTTTCTTGTCTATACACTTGAAGAATTATATGTTGGCACATTCCTTTTTACAATACAAAGTGTCCTGATCTGCATTTCCTGGACTAATGTGCAGATTAGAATTTACTTTTGCACTTCTTGAATATTATTAGAAATAATAATAATAATAATAATAATAATAATAATAATATGCAAAAATGGGACAGGACAGACTTATGGTTAAATACATACAAAAGTGGAGCACACTAGGAAGACACAATTAGCTGAAAACACAATTTGGTTTTGTAGCTTATTGAAATTCATCCTAAATGCAAGAAATGTGTTGGCTGAAGCTGGATTCCCAGTGCATTCCTGCACCCTCCACTCATGCTGGTCTAAGAATCATAGGAGCATAGAATTGTTGAGTTGGAAGGGACTCAGATGTTATCTAGTCCAACCCCTTGCAATGCAGGAATCTCAAAACATGCCCCCCCCATCCAATTTGAAACCATACCTTGCTTAGCTTTGTAAATGTGCTAGCAGTTTTGTTGCTGCACCAGAAGATAGAAGAGACTTGATTATGATACCTCAGCATTAGCAGAAGTATCCCAGAAGATCATTCATAGTAGTTCTGCCGCCCGCAGAAGTGTGGAGTGTCCGGGAGAGTTGCGGAATTCCTTCCCCACAGTGCCACACATGACACTTTCACTACAGAGCTTTTGTCAAATGCTAAAAATACACCTCTTTTAACCTGGGCATTGGCCCTTGAAGTCTGTGTTCTCAGCACCCACCCTATTTCTGTGGCTGTTGTTTGGTTTATTTGTTTTTAATTCCGGATTTTAAATGATTGGAACTTGCCTTGGGACCTGATGGTAAAGGGTGGGCAATAAATGATGATGATAAAAATAACAGAATATAAAACCCAAGTGAAAACCCTCAGCGATGCTGATCTCCAGATTAGGCTAGCATGCAATTACAAGTAGCATTTCTGTGACTAAATGCTGGTCTCAAACAAGGAAAACGTGGGGTTCTGTTGGATTTATACAGCGAAGGACTGGAATTGCTTATTCGCTTAATATATTTATACCCCACATTCTCCCAAGTTGGGATTCGAGGTGGCTTACAACATTTAAAAACAGCATTATAAAGTGCAAAGTAATAAAAATAAATTAGTTAAACAACCAAAACTAAAATACAGTCGTGCCTCGGAAGTCGAATGGAATCCGTTCTGGAAGTCCATTTGACTTCCAAAATGTTCAGAAACCAAAGCACAGCTTCTGATTGGCTTCAGGAAGCTCCTGCAGCCAATCAGAACCTGCGGAAGCCCCGTTGGATGTTTGGCTTCCGAAAATTGTTCGAAAACCGGAACACTCGCTTCTGGGTTTGCGGCGTTTGGGAGCCAAAACGTCTGAGTACCAAGGCGTTTGGGATCCAAGGTACGATTGTACATTGAAACACATTTAAAACCAGCACTTAAAAGCAGTTTGCCCTGGCAGCAGCCCAGTTACCAGCATCCTCTGCATTTTGCTTTTCAAAAGCCTGCCTTCAAGAAGGACTATAGCTCAGGGTTATTGCTCCTGCCTTGGATGCGGAAGATCCCAGGTTCAACCCCAGCATCACCGGGGTCAAGGCAGAAAAATTCTTGCCTGAAGGTCCAGAGACCTGGTGCCAGTTAGTGGCAGCAAGCCTGAGCTAGATGAGCCAATGGCCTGGCTCAGGATGAAGCAGCTTACTATGTGGGCCATTCCATGAAAAATGAGCCTCATAAGAATGCTAGATGAGTGGTGGACTTTGGTGAGGAAGATTCCAAACGTGCAGTCTAACCATTTTTTTTAAAGCTAAAGACAAAAGAAGTTTAGTTTATGGACCTTCTATTCAAAAGTCCACCCACGTAGTCTTCACAGAAGTGTTCAAGTTAAAAGTTTTCTGATGATTGTCCCACCCGTGACAGCATTTTTTCCTTAATTTTGTATCGTTAAATTTCTTAAACTTAATTTCTGATTGCATAGTTGTAACCGATAAACATTGATTTAAACAGATATGCTGAGTTTATCATTGATTCACCTTCCAACTCAGTTTTTCCATAAAACTTATCTCAAGCTCCATGTCCTTTTTTTGTCCCACCCATGACAATACTTTAACATTTAATAAAATTGTCAAAAATATCTATAAAAATAATAAAAAATTAGTAAAATGTTCAGTATCTTATTAAGAACATAGTTTAAATTTTGATTGTTAATTTTTATGTATATTTACATTGTTACACATGTGTGAATACAAAAAAACACGGTCCAAGTGTCCCACCCGTGACAATGGAATGGCCCATGTATTCTAAAGACAAGCTTACCCCAGAGCCAATGAAAACCCTGGCAATTCAAGCGACAAAGGCATCAAACAATGCAGCTGAGATCAGAGGCCTACTGAGACTAATTAGCTGCATCTCAAGATCCGGAGACTGCATTCATCCCATATTTACACAGAGCCACTATGGTACTGAGCTAAGATTTGTATGCTGGGAATGAGACAATAAAGGTTGAGAATAGTAAAGCAGACCTAGAATCATGGAATTACAGAATTGTAGAGTTGGAAGGGACCCGCAGAGTAATCTTGTTCAACCCCCTGCAATGCAGGAATCTCAACTAAAACATCAATGGCAGATGGTCATCCAAACTCTGCTTAAAAACATCCAAGGAAGGAGAGTCCACAACCTCCTAAGAGGGTCAGTTCCACTGTCAGAAAGCTCTTACCATCAGAAAGTTCTTCCTGATGTTAAGTCAGAATCTCATTTCTTGTATCTTGAATCCGTTGACTCATGTCCTATCCTCCAGAGCAGGAGAAAACAAGCTTGCTCCATCTTCCATGTGATAGCTCTTTAGATATTTGTAGATGGCTTTCAAATCTCCTCTCCATCTCCTCTTTTCCAGACTAAACATACCCAACTCCATGATAAGGCTTGGTTTCCAGACCTTTGATCATCTTGGCCGCCCTCCCTCTGCACATGTTCCAGCTTGTCAACATCCTTCTTAAATTGTGGCTCCCAGAAGGCAATAGTAGTCGAAACTGGAATAATTGTGGTTTTGATGATATCTTTGGTTCCCCTCCAGGTCTGTGGTTTTATATGTGTAAGGTGGTATTTTTTAGTGGAAGGAACTGCTGAAGTGGTCAAACCAGTCTCATTGTTTAATTAATGGCCCAGACAAGCCTGCTAAACATCCTTTTTACATTACTAAAGAGTTGCCCATGTTGTCTTAGAAACAACTAGCTAGTAATGCTTCCAGAAGGAAAGGTCTGGCTTCCTCCCTCACACTTCCTTGACAGGGGGCCACTTCGTCCTAGGCGCAGGAGAATGATAAGCACAGGGCTTGCTTCACATGGAGATGGTGGCTGGGAAGACACAGAGATTTGACTTGTTCTTTATGCAGAAATGAAAGCTATTACTTTGGGGACCCTCCAAGAAACCTAATAGGGATGCAAGATCTGTTGGAGTGCTAAATGCTGTCAGCTCTTCCATTTTATGCTCAGGTTGTATATATGTGTAAATAAACCACATATCAAAAAGGCACCACAGTCTCCAGTGATTTTCATTCCAAGCAAACAAACCTGAGTAAGTGATGGAACACTGAAGTCTCTCACCACTTGGAGGCTCATAACAATAAGCAACCACAGTGGAAAGCTCTGAGAGTTATGTGGGATGTGAATGCTTCCATGTACATGCAAATTTATCTCAGTTAGAGCTAGGGATTAGAGAGAAAACTGATTCACTTTGCATTTAATGGCAAATCTATCTAATTCCAAAACAATATGCCAACCAAAACACAACCATCTTTCAAAATTTGCATTCCTCTAGTTTCTGCAACAGTTTTCCAGACCAATAATGTGCACAAAAAATGCATGTGCCATGGCAAAGTGTGCATAAAATGCATCTGTTCGTGACAATAAAATGTCAAAATGCATTATACTAAAATATAAATACTGAGGAAAATATAAATATGAGGGGAAATTTGCTTTGCAAAATGCAAACATTTGGCAAAAATGCATATAAAAATGTGTGCATTCAGAGCAATTTGCACTAAAATGCTGATCGGTTTCATGGGAAAAGAAATTTGCACACTGATGTGGAAATGTGGAGAACTCAAGGTTGGGAAAATGAGAAACCGAGAGACACTGAAAAGGACAGATTCCCTGAGCTGTCATCAGAGTTCTAGAAATGAGCCTATCAATAATCTATAATCCTTCAGTGACAATTCCGAGACTTGGTACTCTAATTCTTTACCTCTGCCATGAAGGGCAAATTAGGGAAAGACAATCCAACCGACTGTCTATCCAGGCAGCCAAATGACACAGGGCTATTTGGCTATTTCCAATCTTGTACAGTTGAAGCATTTGTCAATTTCCTTGCTCCACATAATGCCAAATGCTACCCTTCAGTGGTGTCAAATGACAAAGGACATAACCTGAGAGAAAACAATTGTCTTTATAATCATAGAACAGACGACAGGGAGCAACTGAGAGGGAATCGTTCCACTCCATAGTGCAATGCACCTGCTGTGTCTACAAGACAAGGTGCCAGTCTAAATGTTAAAGTCCCCATGGAGATCCGCATTCCTATGGCAAGTTTCCAACACATGCAGCTCCAGCAGTTAGTATCGTTCGGAATAATTTGCTGTGATTTGGTTTTAACGGCAAGTGAAACACCATTGATATGGATTGAGGGGGGGGGGCAGAAATCTTACTGTGACTTGACCCAATGTACACAGTGAGTTGATCTGCATTATATGGCAGGATGAGAACCTAAGAAGAACTCTGCTGGATCACACAAAAAGTTTACATCCTATTCTCACAGGGACCAGCCAGATGTGATGCATGCAAGAAGAAGAAGAAGAGTTTGGATTTGATATATTGAATTTTTAAATTTGTATTTTAATCTGTTATTTTAAATTGATTGTGTTTATGTTTTTGCTGTGATTTTAATTAGTGTTCGCCACCCTGAGCCCGGTTTTTGGCTGGGAAGGGTGGGGTATAAATAAAAATTATTATTATTATTATTATTATTATTATTATTATTATTATTATTAGTGTGTGGAGGCAGGGGGAGTGACCCAGAAGAGAGGACCAGTGATTTATGGGATGGGATGACACCCGCATGGCAGGAGCTAGGGGAGGAGAGAGAGTCAGGATGGTCCAAGGAGGAGGAAGATGCACAGGATGTGGTGGAGGAAGAAGGGACAGGTCAGGAGAGGGACAGGTCAGAACTATCACATGAGTGTGTCTTCCTTCATCTGGGATGGGCCATGACATCAGTTTGTGTAAGAGTGTGGTGGAAAAGTGTGTTTCTCTCTATAGAATAAAGCTGTAACAATGGCATTGTGCACCCCCCCCCATTGGAAGATTCGTAGTGCCTTGTAACAACCGTGCCTTGTAGGGGATTTGCATGAAGTCAGGGTGGGGTAGGGGAGCAAAAGGTGGAGGCAGCTATAAAGGTAGAAAGAATAATTGAGAGCTCCACATCCTTTATCTCTCACACATGAGGCAGTTATGGAGTGGAAGAAAGAGAAGTTTAAGTACAGCAAGAAGGGACAGACACTGAAAGGAAAATTTGCTGAACAACTGCAGAGGTAAGAAGAAGAAGAAGAAGAAGAAGAAGAAGAAGAAGAAGAAGAAGAAGAAGAAGAAGAAGAAGAAGAGCAGTTTGGATTTGATATCCCGCTTTATCACTACCCGAAGGAGTCTCAAAGCGGCTAACATTCTCCTTTCCCTTCCTCCCCCACAACAAACACTCTGTGAGGTGAGTGGGGCTGAGAGACTTCAAAAAAGTGTGACTAGCCCAAGGTCACCCAGCAGCTGCATGTGGAGGAGCGGGGAAGTGAACCCGGTTCCCCAGATTACAAGTCTACCGCTCTTAACCACTACACCACACAGCACTCCCCCCCCCTTGTGAATCTCCAGCAACTGGTAGACAGAGACTCGCTGCTTCTGGAAGTGGAGATACGACATAGCCACGATGGCTAGTAATCATTAATCGCATTAACGTCCATGAGGATAGAAAACATACCTTTGGCGTGCCAATCTCTACGATGGCCGTGTGGGAATGTTCAGGGAGGCAGGAGAGGATATATTGTTTATTAACATCCTTCCTAACTTGCGCTAGCAAGTTCTATAACTTAGCACGGTTTTAACATTCCCCTTTAAATGCACAGTGGGTAGCTGGTTGTAAGCTTGTTTAAGCTTTTCAATATAGATTCCTGGGAAGATCCCTTATTTCCCTCTTAAAAGAATGAACGCGCCAGAATCTTATATAAGATATATAAAAGTAGTTTACTCACATTCAACATCAGTTCACAGATGGATCCCTGAAGGCAGACTTAGTTACAGATATATAATATATATACATACATGTGAGTCTATCCCATATGGAAATAGTCTCTTTGTCCTCTGTTGGCTGAAAGCATCTCTGGCTAAAAAGCTGCTGGTCCAATGACGAGGTCCAAAAAGAGAAAGGTGGCTGCATACCTAGACCTTTTGTTACCTGCACAGGTAAGGTCATGCCCACCTCTAGTCACATGCAAGAGGAAGGATGCTCCAGCCCAGGAGGAAACAGGAAGTTTTCGAGTGGCTGGAACAAACATCCCCTTTGCATGTCCACTCTAGGCAAACAAGGAATGTTGTACTTGACTTCTACTTGTGTTTCATATCCCACAGGCAGGACCATCTAGATGGGTTCAAATGCAGTTCTGCCACCTTGGAACTCTACTCATCAAACCTGCTATTCTCATCCCCTGCCAATTGACATTAGGTGGCTAGATTTGAAAACAAACAAACCCAGAGCTCTCCAGTTCCTCCAAATTAGAATAACAAGCTATTCTGCCTGGTTGGTGTTTTCCCCATCACAGGGCCTTATCAGTGGTGGCTCCTCATTTGTGAGATGCCCTTCTTTGTGAGGTGTATCTCTCTCCCTCATTATTTGATTTTGGGAGGAGCTTTAAAACATTCTTCTTCACCCAGGGACTTACCAGTAAATGGCTAAAAGATACTGTTTCTAGAAACCTAGAAACCTTTGAGGGTATGTGATTGTTTTGAAATGTTCTTAAATACTTTTTAATAATAATAATAATAATAATAATAATAATAATAATAATAATAGTTAACGTTGTTAATTTTTTTTAACTTTTTTAAATCTTGTTTTAACGTTCTGGTGTTTGTCACTCTGGCCTCCTTTGGGAAGAAGGGTACGGTAGAAATAGAATAAATAAATAAATAAATACGCTAAAATCACTCACTTGTGTGAGTAGTCCAGCACAAATCAGTGGGATTACTTACAACAAAGGAACCCCAGGATTGTAGGGGGGGCCCCCAATTCATTTAAACAAACAGTGCTTCACTGGGCGAGTTTATCAACTGTGACTTCAATACTTAATTAGTTATTTTTCTGTACATTTTGATTGAGCCTCCTATTCATGGCCATGTTGCTCTACAATTACTTTGAAACAGAAAGGTGAATTTAGATAACATTAAACTGTGTCTAGACTTGAAGTCCTAATGTAGTAAATTATATGCTAGTGTCAGAGTAAGTCAGGGAATCAATAGTCTTTTACAAACACATTCCCAGTTTGGCCTTCAGCAGACAATATGCCGCATTTACACATTTTTAATAGAAAAATGAGCAGTGGAAATAAAGAGAGAGAATAATTATCTTACCAAGCCACAAGATTCTGCCTCCTCCCCCCATGCCTCAGGATGCTAAATAAATATAAGAAAAGGATGGCTAATTCTCTTGAGAGTGATTATGCTGTTGTTATATCCAGAGGGGTGTTGTTATTGTGGGAAAAGAAAAGAAAAAAGAACTGTCCATCATGTGCAGTCATGTTGTTGTTGTTGTTGTTGTTGTTGTTGTTGTTGTTGTTGTTGCTTTACGGACAGGGCAGCCCCACAAGCCGCTGCTCGCTCGGCGGCCTGCCTCCCCATCGTGGGAGCAGCAGCGCCAACTCGGATGCACTGTGCATGCCCAGAATTTCCGGGCATGCGCAGTGCATCCCGCCCGGTGCTGCTGCTCCTGCAGCGACTGGGGGAGCCGCTAGGTGAGCGGCGGCTCATGGGGCTGCACCGGCCGTCTGCGGAGCAGCACAGATGGGTGCCGGGCAGCAGGGAGTGGAGGGAGGGGCCGCCAAGTGTCACCCCCCCCTCCCCTGGAACCTGGGACGAAACGCCCCCTACGCCCTGCCCTTCCTATGCCACTGGATGGGACACATTCCTGCCAACTCCTTCATGCATTTGGGTGCCATGGGTACCAAGCACCCAAACAGGGCTAATGCATACACCAAAAATATCTAGCTAATCTCAAAGGTGCTTTATTTTCTACTTCACATGGGGTCGTGACCATGACTGATACACAACACCTGCCTTTGTGGATTAATTTGCAAATGCAGGAAGAATGCTTTCTGCTTTGATGTGCATCTTTCAGCGGGGCATGGATGGCTGAAAAAAATCTTCTCTTCCCCGCAATGTATCTCAAAGCATCCTCTGAGCATCCTTTGTAAGGTGGCATTGACTTGTGTCTCCTTTCCTATGATAATATCACTCAAATTGGGTTTAATAGGTGCAATTACTTTGAAAGGCAGAGTGTTACCTTTTGACACTGGGGGATAAATGTGAAGACAGATAGATTGCTGGTTTGTTCTGTACTTATCCTTGGGAGCCTAGGGCCTATCAGCGCCGGAAAATTTTGCACTGAGGAATAGGTAACACTGAAAACTGACTGTCAGACTGATGAAGCCATGATGTTGAAGGTGTAACACAGAGAAAAGATTAGAATCTTACAATAAGCAAGGGCTGGGATTCAAAGAGCATGCCATTCCAGGAGAGGATATTCTCTGTGGTAGCCCCTTAGCTGTGGAATTCCCTCCCCACAGAGGTGTGGAGTGTGAATGGCACCTTTATTGTATAGCTTTCATCAGAGGCTAAATACTTTATTTTGGCCTTTGACACCTGATAGAGAGATATCTCTTTGATAGAGAGATAGAGATAAGGAACCACTCAGTTCCTCTGATTGTAAACTGTTTTAAGGTAAAGGTAAAGGTAAAGGGACCCCTGACCATCAGGTCCAGTCGTGTCCGACTCTGGGGTTGCGGCGCTCATCTCGCTCTATAGGCCAAGGGAGCCGGCGTTTGTCCGCAGACAGCTTCCGGGTCATGTGGCCAGCATGACAAAGCCGCTTCTGGTGAACCAGAGCAGCGCACGGAAACACCGGTAAACTGTTTTAACTTCTCTAAATTTTGCGTTTTTCTATTGTTGTAACCTACCCTGGGAGGCGGAATAAGAAATCTAAACAATAGTAAGTAAGTAAGTAAATACCAATGAATAAACAAAGGCCTTAATTTTTTTCAAAAAATAACAAAAGCTAAAGAGCATGATAAAGCGAATGGCGCAGATGATCTAAAACCTCAATTGACTGGTCAAAGAGGAAGGTCTTCATCTGCCACAGAAATGTGGAGAGGGCATTCCAGAGTCAGGGAACCATCACAGAAAAGTCCCTGTCCTCTGTGAAAGCAGAATGTACTTAATACTGAAGAAACTACTTGGAGCAGGCCCTCTACAGAGGATCTCAAGACATGAGCAGCCTGGTATGGGAAGACATGCATAGGATGGTGTGTGTGTGTGTAGTGCTACATACCTTTCTGGTGCAACTCCTTGTGCATACTGGATTGCCGCTTTTGAAAGTCCCCCAACCTTCGAGACAGTCCCAAAGCTCCTATGCACATCCCAAAGTATTGCTCTTTTTAAATAAAAGGAAAAAGGAAAGGAAACACCAGCAGCAACGAACATTCCGCATTACGGTATCATGTCACATGTTGACTTAAGTTAATATTACTCTATTTCCAAGCAGTGAGTTGTTTTACCGAAATAAATAAATAAAATTGCAACCTTATGGAGAACTGCCCCTGCATAATTTACTCTTCTGTCCAGATTCCTTGGCAGCAGAAGACAGAAAAACATCCATTACCAAGCAGATGAATGCCCAAAATAACATCAAATAATGTTCAGGTTCAAACTTGACTAACACTGTGTGAAACCTGGAAAAGAGATGAAAATCAGGTGGATATTCTTTGATCAGCAGGAGGTTGCATGGTATTTGCAAAATCACCACGAAGGGCCTCCTCTCCTTCCTTCCTTTTAAAAATAAAACCCTCTTCCTCACTTTTATAGATCTGCAAAAACCAAACGGCTGCACCTGCTATTGGATCTGTGCAATCCGTATACCTGAGGCAATGAGGCCAAATTGTCTGAGATGGAAATAGCTGTGATTCTGAATGAGGTTTACCACTGTGTTATAAAATGATTCTGTTTTAATATAACAGGTTTTAAAGATTGAGAAATGCAGAAACTGCTTGGCAGTTAACCATAGAATGCTTTCCCCTCTTCCTCTCCTCCTCCTCCTCCTCCTCCTCCCACAGCTAGAACAGTGGTAGGCAGGGATAGAGATTTTTATTTTTATTTTGTATTGCAATAAGAAACCACTCAATAGGCACTCCTTTTCCTAAACAATTCCCATGGTGTTTTGTTAAACACCCATCTTGTACCAAAGAAGTCTGTTTTTTGAAGGATGTGATTATTTCAGTGTCCTGAAATGGAGTTGTTTGCCTTCCTTTTGAACTGTGGAAGTAAAAAAAGAAAACTCGCCACTTTCTGTGTGTACGTTTTAAAATATACTATTTGGAGAAGGACATTTCTGAGAGGAAGGTAGTTACACAGAAGGCAGCTGTGTGAAAATCCTGCATCAATGGTGGAACCTTTCTCTCACTACTTTGTGAGCTGGAGGAAACAGAAACTGGGAACATCAGTGGTTGTTATTAGGTAGTGGGTGGACATAGCAGATGACACAGTGATTCTCCAAGCAGCTCTCTTTATTCTCAGGCTGGAACAGAACTGAACTGAAGGGCTGAGCCAGCCTGCTTATATAGTACTCAGTAACATGCAACAGTAACAACTCTCACTAGCTGCCCAATCTGTGAACGGCACTCTCAATCCTTCCTTTGCATGTTGTGCACCTGAGTGAGAACTGCAGTCACGGTGGGCAGAGTGAAACTATATACACAACACCCCTAGTGGCCTAGGGTGAGAACTTCAATACATAACAGTTGTTGTTTCCTGTCCCTGTGAGAATACCAAAACACAGCAGGAAACACAGCAATTCCAATCATCCCCACCCCAGCACTGTGCGGGAGGGAGGGAGGGAGGAGGAGGAGTTTGGATTTGATACCCCACTTTATCACTACCCTAAGGAGTCTCAAAGGATGCTGCGATTTTCATTTACTCTTCAGCTCTTAAGTGCAGGCATAGATCTATCACCCAATCTGGAAAAGCCAGAGTTCATTGGTGGGGCCAGAACAGATACAGGGGAACACGACCAGTTTGATCACACTGGGAATGGAGTCTCAGGGGCACCTATGGTTTAGACTGGAGCATGAGAGGTGGAGGGATGCTGAATTTGGCCATACACAGGATGCAGTTGAAATTTGAGGCTCTAAGATCCACCATTGCTGGAGCTTGCATGCAGAACATCCCATCTCCAGGTAGGGTTTGGAAAGGGTGACAAGCCACTGCCAGTTGATGTAGACCATATTGGGCCAGATGGGCCAAAATTCAGACCCACTTTAAAACATACTCCTATATTCCTAGTCTAAGCGCTGTGGTGTCCAGTTTTGTATCTCCCGACCACTGTCTAAACAGCAGGGAGAAGGATTTTTTCTCTTGATCTCAGCACTGGGCACCATAGCACTGAGCTTGGGATAGACAATAATTTTTACAGATTGCTCGCTAAAGAGCAGCCAAAGTGCTTCATCTCTTGGATTCCACACTGAGATGGAGAGAGAAAGCTGGGGGTTGGGGGGGACACTTCCTGAAGTTTGCTGAGCCAAATCTGTCCTCTGTCCTAAAATATCGCTGCTGCGATATTTGAAGGATCACATCTTGCAGGAGAACTTCAAAATGGAGAATGATTTGCCTATTGCAGCAAATAAAGTGCTAGCAGCACCCTGGATATAATCAAGAACCACTTTAATATTTTCCTGTTACTAATGAGTTTGAATTGTGGCATTTCTAACAGAAACACACGTATTATAAGGAATTTAAAGGAGAACATTCACCAGATGCGGCGATTGAAAAGTGGACTTCATTACTGGAATATATGATATATCAAGATAATAATCAACCATATATGCTATTGCTGCTAAATTATATATATATTATAGTTGCCTCAGCATTGCTTAGGTATCCAAACAAACAAACAGACGAAAGCAGTGCAGCTTTGAAAGGTTCAGTTTGCCATCTTGTGTCGCAATTGCATCCTATTGTATTCAAATGCAGATGCAAACATGCTCCTTGATCTCAGAAACTATCATGCAAAATTTAGTTATCGTATCTTAAGAGATGTTCTAATACATAGCACACAAACAAACAGAAACCTTTCAAAAATATAAAGTAATTATATGCAATATAATTAAAGTATTTGATTTAAAGATGGGATGAGTTATATGAGAGTGGCTGGGGAGGCCAGGCCAGATGGGCGGGGTATAAGTAATAAATTATTATTATTATTATTATTATTATTATTATTATTATTATTATTATTATATATTCGTATTTGAAGGAGAAGAAGAGGAAGAGGAAGAGGAAAAGGAAAAGGACAAGGAAGAGGAGGAAGAGGAAGAGGAAGAAGAAGAAATTATTGCAAAACTTCAGCATAGATTGTTTGGTCATTAACAGTACGGGTCTCTAAGAGCAAATACAATGCTGATCAATGGATGGATGGAGAGACTTGTTTTCAGCTCAGTGTTTTCATTTTGAAGTCAAAGCAGGGATTTGCTTCCAGAGCTGTATTATCATTCCAAAATAGGATGCTTCTGCTGTCATTCTCCCATTATTAAAAGCATGCATCTTCATCCAACTGTGTGTGTGGAACTATGGGAAGAGATGAATTTAGTAGATGAGCAGTTGACTGAGGGTAGGTTAAAAGCTTTTAGAGGACAACTGTGTGTTGCTTTCTGTATTCTGCTGGGTGTCATTAACGAACACTCTTAGCTATGGAGGCATTTGAAATTTAGCATTGTGTTGCAGTCTGCCAGCTGCTATTTGAAGGGTGGACAGAAAGACATAAAACTGAACACCTCTTTCCTATAAGAAGAATGTTCCCTGCTTGATTCCATTCAAAAGATTCCATCATCCCTGTCTGCTTGGTCACCTAGGGTCAATCTGCCCCGTCAAATAGGTATGTTGAGAAAGTGGGTTTAATACATGTGGATTAAGATTTCTACCATCCTTTACCAGGCAGCAGGTTCATAAATGAGCCCTCACTTACCATGTCAAAGCAAAGCTGCCCACATGCCTGAGTGTTAGTCATGATGGCTATATATTACCTGTCGTAAAGGTAATAATAGGGGAGCAGGTGGCGCTGTGATCTAAACCACTGAGCCTCTTGGGCTTGCTGATCGGAAGGTCAGCGGTTCGAATCCACACAACAGAGTGAGCTCCCATTGCTCTGTCCCAGCTTCTGCCACCTAGCAGTTTGAAACACACCAATGCAAGTAGATAAACAGGTACTGCTGCGGCGGGAAGGTAAATGGTGTTTCCATGCACTCTGGCTTCCGTCACAGTGTTCCATTGCGCCAGGCTGGTTTTGTGATGCTGGCCACATGACCCGGAAAGCTGTCTGTGGACAAATGCTGTCTCCCTCAGCCTGAAGAGAGATGAGAGCCGCACCCCATAGTCGCCTTTGACTGGACTTAACCATCCAGGGGTCCTTTACCCTTTACCTTTACCTATATTACCTATCAGTGTAAGAGGTGGAATTCTTCTGAATATGAGTGGGGCATGTGCCCATGTTCTGCTTCAGATCATAAGAAGAGCCCTGCTGGATCTGGCCAATGGCACATCTAGTTCAACATGCTGTTCTCACAGTTGCCAACCAAATGCCTGTGAGATACCCTCAAGCAGGACTCAAGCACAAGAGCACTCTCCCCTCTTATGGTTTGTAGCAACTGGTATTCTGACGTTTTACTGCCTTCAATCATGGGAGCAAAACATAAACATCACGGCTAGCAGCCATTGATAGACTTATCCTCCGTGAATTTGTCTAATCCTCTTTCAAGAACATCCAAGTTGGTGGCCACCATTGCCTCCAGTGGGCGTGAGTTCCATAGTTTAACTATGTGCTGTTTGAAGAAGTATTTTTTTTAATCTGTCCTGGTAAAATGTGGGCTAGACGATATTACCGTTAGGTGGATTTGTAGCTGATGGGCTGACAGAACCAGTGTTCATCAATGGCTCATAATCATCCTGGAAAACAGTGGCAAGTGGGCCTGTCCTGGGCCCAGTGTTGTTCAAGTTCTTTATAAATGGCTTGGGCAAAGGAATAGAGGGGATTCTCATCAAATTTGCAGATGACCCCAAACTGAGAGGGGTAGAAAATGGAATCAGGATTGAAGATGACCTTAACAGATTGGAGAACTGAGCCAAAACTAACAAAATGAGTTTCAATAGAGACAAATGTAACATTCCACAGTGTAAGGATGGTATTTGACAAGCTGGAATGTTTGCAGAAGAGGGTGAACAAGAAGACAAAGGATTTGAAAATGAAGCCTTATGAGGAATGGTTGAGGGAACTGGGCATGTTTAGCCTGGCTAAGAGAAGAGAAGACTGAGAAGTGATATGACAGCCACCTTCAAATATTTGGAAGGCTGTCACATGGAAGATGGAGCAAGCTTGTTTTCTTCTGCTCTAGAGGGTACGACCCAAACCAATGAATTCTAATTACAATACTCCAACTATTCCAACTAAACATTAGGGGGGATCTAACTGTAAGAGCTGTTCCACAGTGAAACGGACTACCTTGGAAAGTGGTGGATGCTTCTTCTCTGGAGGTTTCTAAACAGTGTGTGGCTGGCCATCTGTCAGGGGTTCTTTGGCTGTGATTCCTGCATTGCAGGTGGTTGGACTAGATGACCCTTGGAGGTCCCTTCCAACTCTACACCTCTTTGATCCTATGAATCTTCCAACATTCAGCTTCATTGGATGCCCATGAGTTCTGATGCTATGAAGGACCACAATGACTTGGATACAATTCATAGAATAATGGAGTCAGAAGGCTAGTCCAACCTCCATGCAATTCAGGAATCTCAACACACAGTCTCCCATCCAGTTTGAAACCATTAGCTTTGCAAATGTGCTAGCAGTTTTATTGCTGCACCGCTCGTGGCTTCTGCAGCCCCCAGGAGTCATGTGTAGGCCCTGGACAGGCCCCCATACTTAGAAATTCAGAAAGGAAACTAGGAACATGAGGCATGGGAGAAAAATGCATAATAGGGATTTCTCTCTCTGGTTTTATTCACCTGAAGTGTAGGTTCTGTAGCCAGGGTGGGGGAAGCTGGTATACCACCCCACTTGCAGCACCAATTCATTCCAGGGATTAACCCCTCCTCGCAACAAACGCAGACTGAAACATGAGTGATAGCTCCCATTTTAAGATTTGGAGCTTGGTTTTAGAATCAAACAAACTTCTTTTTTTTAATGGCTTTTAGTATCTCCCTGGCTCAGTCTCCTTGACTCATCCAGTTCTTTAACACCCGAAATTCTTCCAGACTTAGGGTGACTTTTCAAGATCAGTACCAGCTTCTTCTTCTTTATCTTGCATTTATCCAAGATAATAATAATAGAACATTTAAAAACATAATAAAAATAGCAAAAATAGAAAAAATAGAAAAAAATAGCAATCTGATCTTTAATCAAATTTGGGTGGTATTCCGCTTTTTAATATAGTGTTGTACTGGTGGTGGCCTTTGGCTAAGTAATAAAGATCTGGATTTGATCTCATGTTTTCACCGGGGGGGGGGGAGAGAAATACTCCCCTTTAGCTTGTGACTATGAAAAGGGTGGTTAATAGGAGTAGAGGTTAAGTTACTGGTACTATTTATGAAGGAACAAGTGCAGTGTAAGTAAGCCAAGGATTTTGAACTTAAAAATAACAATCATTTTTATTAATTTCTTATGCCAACAAGGTTTACCATGCACTTTTCGTTTGGGCTTCATGACAGAAATATAGCCATTTTTGTCAGCTATGAAGAAATCCTTTCAGTTCTCTGAAACCCCACTTAGAAATGTGATATCCCTTTTGGCAATTGAGTTAGCTGTTGGTGGAACAACGGTACATATGATTATTATTTTGTGATTTTCTTTAAACAACCTTTTTGCCATCCAAATAGCACTATTTAATATTAGATATTTTTCCTGGCTGGCGGTTAAAATCATTTGATTCAGCTGCCGACTGTTCTGGGCAAATGGGGATGAGTTTCCTCTCCACGTAACCTGAGGTGTGGACTTGGAGCCAATGAACACCACTGCATTTGCATGCAAGGGCTCCAGGCCATACAAGGAAGGGATGGGCATAGGGTGGCGAGCGAAAGCTTTTTGCCATTCAACTCTAATTTACTTCATAAATTATTAAATCACCCCCCCTGTGCATTTCCATCTTTGATAGTCTTGTGGTATGAGGAGCAAGTCAATGGCTAAGCTAATTGCAATAAGCAGAAGTGGTATTTAAGGCACTGGACACTTTCAACCGCAAAGTAGTTCCAATTAGCGTTTGTAAGTGATGTGACAGCAGTTTGCAGAGTACCAAAATAGTCCCTCATTTGTCAAGCCGGTCTGAAGCTTATGGCAGCTTTCTGATCATCTCCCCGGCCACGGGACCTGAAAGCACCTTCAAAAAGCTTTCTCTCATTGATCTTGAGTCAGATGCCGACTGAAAGGCAGACGGTTTTGCCAGAAAGAAGATAGATAGGTGCTGCACCAGCATAAGAAATGTCACTCGCTTAATGAAAAAGGGGTACCTGTTTGCAACGTGTGTGTGTGTGTGTTTGCACGCCTATGGATACTCACCCACACAAGAAATTCAGAGAAGCCAAATAGATGTGCTACTCTGAACTCTCATGCAGGAGTTGGGTGCTGCAATGACATACACCAGGGGTGGGGAACCCTTGTCAGCCCGAGGGCCACACTTCATAGAATCATGGAATTGTAGATTTGGAAAGGGACTCCAAGGTTCATCTAATCCAACCCCCTGCAATGCAGGAATCTCAGCAGGTGGTCCCTCACACAATTTGAAACCATTACAAATGTGCGAGCAGATTTATTGCCTTCTGGGAAATTTTCTGGGGGCCAGAGTGATAGACGAAAATTGTAGACTGCCCAAGGGGTGTGTGGCACAAGGGTGGTGAGAGGTGTGGCCTGGGGAGACTCCCAATGGGTGGTGGGATGGGACTGAAGAGCTGCATTTGACCCCTTGGCCTGAGTTTCACACCCCTAACATGCACTTATCTGGGAGTAAGTTCTATTGAACACAGTGGGGCTAACTTCAAAGTTTGCATAAGTAGGATTGCACTATAAAGCACTTCACTGAGGCCAAGCAGGCCCAGTGAAGACATAGTTTATGAAACACATCCAGAAGGCTGGATTGCCCTAATGAGTCCCACTAGCTGGTCTTCTGCTAGTGCAATGGTGTCGTTAAACTTGTACTCAGTTGCATTCAATGGGGATAAATCAGAGCCTCAGTGGAATCAAAGGAAGCCTTCCAACTTATTTTGATTAATTTATGGCACTTCCCTCTATGAGTCATGCTTGCACCATGATATAATTTAAAGAACGCACCATGGGTTGGCACAATGTAAATGCCACATTCCATGTATATACTAGTGAATCTCCATTATGTTGCAGTTTGGAAACCCATAAATCATCATCGCTACCACCACCATGATGTTATTCCAAATTAAGAGGACTGCAGTCATAAAATTGGCAAGACTCCCCAAGTGGGTCTAAGATGGACAACCAGTCTCTCCAATGCCCTGAAGCTAACAGAACAATCCCAACTATAGAAAGCCAGTGTAACTTGGTCTGACATAAGCCCTATTCCCAACTTAGTTTAGGAGGAATTTAATTTGTACCACCCTTTTTGCCAAATAAGTTCTGTCAAGTTGCTAAGTCATGTAACAAAGCAGGAAGGGGTTTGGAGTAGGTGTAGGTCTCTCCTTGCCCCATCCCACAATCCCCTTGGAATGCCCCTTATTGGTGTAAATTACGCCATCTTGTTGGTTGGATTTATACCAGCATATTTCTAGTTTAACTGGGGTGAGGGATTTACACTGTTATAACCCTGATTTAGCCAGGAAAGCCCACAATCTATTGGATCTAAATGCTCTCATCCCAGTGGATCTTGGATTGCACTGCAAGTGACTTACAAAGGGTTTCAACAAAGTGGATCAAAGGAAGAGAGTGGAAGTACTAGAGATTTAGGCTTCCCACACATATTTAAAATTTGATAGCTGGATTTACAGTTCCACTATTAAATATTCTACTAGATCAACTCATGGGGTGCCCTGTAGATGCGTTGGACTACATCAGCCCCTATCAGCATGGCCAGCAATCACAGATGAAGAAAAGTGGAGTCTAGTAGATTCTAAAAAAACACACATTTCTGCAATCTGGAGTAAAGGAAAGCAAACTAGTTGTGCGCCTGCCATTCCAGCAACTGTGTGTTTAACTGTCGTATCTAGTTTAGCCCTAATGGCAATTCAAAGTGCTTGCTATGACTGAGTCATTAAAAGAATCTGGATTCCCCAGGCTATCTAAAATCACAAAGAAATTAAGGATAATTTCTGGTCCAATACGTTTTGCTACCTGAAGCAGAGCAGCATATGGAACCCGCCCTCCTCCAAATCAACATTGAACTCAAAGCCAACCAAGGCAGGAGACCTCTTCCTTTCCCAGCAATAAATGAACGAGGAGGAGGAGGAGGCTGCTTATTATAAATGATTTGCTACCCTTTCATGACACATCAAATCAACCACCTGAAACAGCTCCCTCTCTCTCTCTACCTAATGGTAGGGCTGGCACTGCCTGGAAACCACAATTGTAAGAAAAAATGCACAGATGGATTACAATATGCCCTGCAATATTGTCTGAAAGAATGTTTTTATTATTATTATTTTGGTAGGGATCTGGGAACAGGCCCTTCTCATTATTCTAGCAGTGTAAAGAGACCTAGAACAGGGTGTTTTAAGCTTACCTTCAGGTTGAATCGTCTCCACACTGTCAGAATGGTGTGAACAAGGCTTGAATACAAATGGGAGCCAAATCCTCAGTGTTACAGAGTTGACTGTTTCCTCTGCAGGTTGTGGATTTTTCTTTTTCTGTAAATACTTTACTTGGATTTTTGACCTCCTAACATTCGTGCAGTAATATAATGTAAATAGCACCGGCTAGTGCTGAATATTCTCTGCCATCTCTTCAAACGAACAAAGATCATAAGAACATGCAGAGGGGTTCTGAAGCTCCACGTCTTGCGCCGCAGGGAATTGGCAAGAAATCAGGTCAGAAATGTGAGTCAGATGTAATACTGAGTATGCGCTAATAGGCTAAAGCAAGAATGAGACTTATCTTATTACTTCTTACATGTCAAATTAGTGTGGTGGTAAAGAGGGTTATACTCTATGAATGTTATCCCAGCTGAATTATTCTGGTGCTTTTGCATGAAGAATCGCCTTGACTTTCTCCCTCGTCTGTAAGGATGTGGGCCGCAAGATCGTCTGGCTGAGCTCTTAAGCTATAATGCCACTTAATATGTACAGAGGTAGCAATGCTTGCATAGGCTAGTGGGAAACACATTAAGTGTAGAGGGAAATATTTAGCAATCAGAGACAGAATCCCTGCATGCTGTGGCATCTTCCACCCAAATGGTTCTCACTATTAGCACAAGACAAAAAGTAACATCTCATGGCTATGCACAATAGATTTTCTGAATCGTAGCTATGGGGATATATTATAATGAACACAGAAAATGTTTTTAAAAAACAAAACAAAAAGTCTTTGTAATGACTGACTTTGAAGTTTGCATAGTTTTTATCAGCAGGCTGTTTCTTCTTTGAACATATACAGAAGAATTTCTATGCAAATGACATACGAAATTGGTGAAATGCTTGTAGCTACAAGACTAGTAGGAAATTACCTAAAATTATGGACATAAAGGTGTGGGCAGTAAAGACGGGGATACTATGGTAATAACTAAGTTAATATCCTTTATGAGAACATCCTCTAGAAGAACGAGGGGCAATGATCTAAAATAGGTGTGCCTTGCCTGGGCTCACAAAGAGCCCCTCTGACCCCATTTCAAATTCTTCACCTTCATTTCTCTTCCAGGCCTCAGGAATGAAAGTGGCAGTCGATTGGCCATGATGTGCTCCATCAAGTGTCTGAGGCAGTATGCATGCTTCTGAATATTGCCAGTAAGGTGAGGGCTGTTGCAATCATGTCCTGTTTGCAGGCTTCCCAGAGGCACCTGGTTGGCCACTGTGCACATAAGGATGTTGGATTAGATAGACCTTTGGTCTGATCCAGCAGGGCTGGCCCAATGAGAACTCAGGGTCACTGCCAGACTGCTCTACCCCTGAGGGTCTACTCAAGAGGAAGGGCCCCCTTGGGAGGAGAGAGAATATCCATCTACAAGCAATGGCTCAGAAGAGGATTAGGTAGAGGAGAAACTGAGAGTGACTCTATAAATCTCTCAATCTCTGCTGTATCTTTGCCATGTTAAAGGTCCCTTTTGAGCTCATTAATCTCCAGCTCTTCCTGGCTGAGCTCTAAATCTTCCTAATTCAGCTCCTGCTACTGCTCAATGTCTGGCTCTAGTTTTCACTCCAAGTGCTGGCCACAGACACCAACCTCTTTGCTTTCACGTGAATTCAGGGTACTAGTTCAGTGGCTGAGGTCCATTAGGATGAAGCAGAGGGTATCTGAAGTCCAGATCCATCATCTCTGCTGAAAATATGCCTGGAGAATTGCCACTGTGTAAAGAAAGTCTCTACCAGCTAAGCTGTTCTGCTATGGATGTCCTTCCCATGGACCTCTGAAAATAGAGTGGCAACAAGGAGAAGAGCACTGCTACATCAGAGCCAACCTCTCACTTTTCAAAAAGCTGCCCACAACATCTCAGAAATTTATGCCAGGACAGCACCTAGCATAAATAATTCCACTCCCATTAACTCCAATGGGTGGAAACAAGGGCATTGCTTGGGTTGGAGATGGCTTGTGTACTGAACAGTTATCACTGGTGGAAGAAAGCCAGAGCTCTGGGTTCCAGATTCCCTGCCATAGGGTTGCATTGCCTGGAATAGTATTTCTAAATTGTCAATTATTTTTTGTATATACATCTCAGGTTTGTGTGGTTTCTTGTAGGCACCCTCTGGCCTGGTTCACTCAAAATGCTAAGACACGGTTGTGGTTTATGTATGAAACCTGCCTACTATGCTTGCTTCAGGGAAGGGACACAGCTCATTAGTAGTACATCTGCTTTGCACACATAAGGTCCCAGGTTCAGTCCGTAGCATCTCTGGGTAGGGCTGGGATTGTTCACAGTTTGAAACCCCAGAGAGCCACTGCCAGTCTGTGAAGACAACACTGAAATAGCTGAACCAAAGATCTGAATCACTCTAAGGGATCTTCCTATGTACTGCTAACAAACCATGATATGAAGATATGGTTTGTTGTTGGCTTACAAAACTTAGCTTAACTATAGACTGATGAAGAAGCATGCTTCCTCAACTGTGCTTAGTTTGGCTAATCCAGATGCTCACCAAATTATAAGCATATGAGGCAAGAGTAGCTGGAAAACAGAAGAAACTTTGTAGAAGCAAGTCATGGTTTGCTTGATCCTCTGTTGGACAGGTAAAGGTAAAGGTAAAGGTAAAGGTACCCATTACCATTAGGTCCAGTCGTGGGCAACTCGCTTTACTGGCGGTGCTCATCTCGCTTTACTGGCCAAGGGAGCTGGTGTACAGCTTTCCAGGTCATGTGGCCAGCATAACTAAGCCACTTCTGGCGAACTAGAGCTGTGCACGGAAATGCCGTTTACCTTCCCGCCGGAGTGGTACTCATTTATCTACTTGCACTTTGACGTGCTTTCAAACTGCTAGGTTGGCAGGAGCAGGGACCGAGCAATGGGAGCTCACCCTGTCACAGGGATTCGAACCACCGACCTTCTGATCGGCAAGCCCTAGGTTCTGTGGTTTAGACCACAGCGCAACCCGCATCCCATTTCTGTTGGACAACTCATGGTTAAATTGTGGTTTGTTAATGCTATGTGCAAACTACCACCCCTTTTTGTTTGTATTCCTGCTGTTAGTTTTTTTATAGTTACTTTGATTATTTTAAAATAAAATAAAAAATAAAAATCATTCAGTCTAAATAACACTTTCAACCAGGCTGCCTCTGCTTCATTGATATAAGTGAGAACTTGGAAGCTGTGAAGATTATTCCCTCTGAAGGATAGCTTTCGGCAGATTTATTCTTGTTTAAAAGAATATCTATAAAGTAAGATTAGCCTTACTAGGTACAGTAGGGAGACTCCACAGAAGTTGGAACAAGCAAGTCCTGGGCCATCAAAAATCCTTCTTAGAATAAAAGGTAACAAAACACAGAACATAAAACAATGTCTCCTAGTTTGATGTGGTCTCATAGGGCCATATCTATTCTGCAGAACTGAAACTGATCTAACACTTATTTCTTTTCTTCTGTGAGGGAGGGCAGAGATCTCTTACAGAGAATTATCAGCACTTCACGAAAATGCAATTCCCAGAATCCTTTATGGGGAGGTTGAGGTACTACAATTGAAAATAATGCAGGTGTGTGGATTCCATCAATGGAAGGGAACAATGCCATTTAGTGTGTTGTCTGCTGAAAATCATCTAGCATAACCAGTCTGCCACATATCCATCTCTGCAGTCATCTAGATCACAGTGTTCTACCTGCACAGAGCAGTTCCCTTTGGAGCAAGTAGCCACATTCTAAAGATAAAGGTATACCAAGTTTCTTTTCGCACATTCAAACCACACTGGGGCCTGCAATTAAATTTATATTTACACATAGAACTTGTTTACATAATTCAGACCATGTGAAATCATTTGGATAGTGTTTTCATTGCACACTGATAAATTTCAGTGCCTGATAACTTGGGGAAAGAATCCCATGGAGCTTTGCTTGTACCTCTACCCAAAATGCTTGGTCACTCTATGCTCAATTTGTTCTTGCTGGGGATTACGAACTCCTACCCAAATATGCCTGTCTTAAAAGAGCCTCATGAACTGAGCTGAAGTTAGTGCCTCTTTGTCAGCTAGGGCATGCATTTTGGTGAAATGACACCCAGTACTCACTTGTACCATTTGCTAGATTTTTCAGATTGAAACTATACATCATAGTAGAGTTTAATTTGAGCCACACTCACCAGATCTGAACTGGCTTTCAGTACTAAGACTCAACTCTAAGAAGGATTAATGAAGAGGAGAGTGTGCTGTCACTCCTGGATATCAGTAGCATGCCCCCCAACACATTTGGGATATAGCTTTCTGGGTACAAAGGCCTGAATTGAGCTGCGGAAACCTCTCTTTTCAAAAAATTAATCACTGGCTTCAGTGGATGGTGGCTCTGTGATTGGTTTCTTCTCTAAGCTTACAGGAGTGAGCTAAGAAAGGCAGAACCGCTGGATACTGAATGGAACCAAACTGATGCGAGCAGACAGTGGTAGTGACTAAGCAGAGGTCCGGGCTAGAACAAGTGGAAGGCTTGCAAGAACAGCGAAACTAAGGCAAGAAGTCAGCCAGACGTAAATCCTGCAGGACCATGGACAGCTCCTAGGCAATCGACTCATTCCAGTGATCTCTACAGAGCAGAACTGAACCCTGTACAAGGAACGGGACAGGTTAAAAATGTGCATTTCTCGTTGTTGTTCCATGGCTTCAGTCTGTCCTCTCGTTCTTCCTGAATTCTGGTTTTAATTGGAAGGGGAGAACAGTTTCAAAAATTTATTCTGAAATCAGAATATGTGACGGTATGTGAACAAGTGCTCATTGATAATACAATGCAAAAAGCTATATCACTATGCTTATGCTTATTATTAAAACTAATTAATTAATATACTGCCCTATACCCACAGGTCTCACGATACAGCTGTATGTCCAATTGCATCTGGATTGTTTTTGGGGCCCGGTGTTGGGTAGAACCCTTTTTCTTCAATGCACATTGGTCAATTGCTGTGCAAACATTGTTTGTATCCTGGGCTTCCTCACAGTGGCCTATTTGGTTCCCCTTCCAATTTTGACAGGTCAAGGCAAGATGCTGTAGCATTCTATTATTCTTTATGATTGACCTGGAAATACAGATGGAGGAAGGCAAGAATAAACTGAAAGGTACTGCAAATAAAGCATTTGTTGTTGTTGTTGTTTAGTCGTTTAGTTGTGTCTGACTCTTCATGACCCCATGGACCAGAGCACGCCAAGCACTCCTGTCTTCCACTGCCTCCCGTAGTTTGGTCAGACTCATGCTGGTAGCTTCGAGAACACTGTCCAACCATCTTGTCCTCTGTCGTCCCCTTCTCCTTGTGCCCTCCATCTTTCCCAACATCAGGGTATTTTCCAGGGAGTCTTCTCTTCTCATGAGGTGGCCAAAGTATTGGAGCCTCAGCTTCAGGATCTGTCCTTCCAGTGAGCACTCAGGCCTGATTTCCTTAAGAATGGATAGGTTTGATCTTCTTGTAGTCCATGGGACTCTCAATAGTCTACTTCAGCACCATAATTCAAAAGCATCAATTCTTTGGCGATCAGCTCTCACTTCCATACATTACTACTGGGAAAACCATAGCTTTAACTATATGGACCTTTGTTAGTAAGGTGATGTCTCTGCTTTTTAAGATTCTGTCTAGGTTTGTCATTGCTTTTTCTCCCAAGGAGCAGGTGTCTTCTAATTTCTAACCAAAGCATACACAATTCAAAATCATGTGGATCTGCCATCAAGTTCCATCTTCTCTTGAAGGGCCCATTTGGCTTTTGGCCAAAGAGAAAGAGGTGAAAACATGGTCTTTGACAGCTGGTATGGTGGCTCCTTGAATGGTTTGTACTACCTATTTGAGTGGCTAGGGCTCTTCCACCCCAGGACTCTCTCTTCTGTTTACCTCCAAGTAGGGCTTATCAAACCCCTCATTTTCCAACTCAATTTGTAGGTCACTAGTAAGAATCAAAGATGCCACATCATGTTCTTCTATGTTACGGTTTGGGGGCATAGTAGTTGCCCTTTTCAGTCTGCAGATCATGCCATGCCTATGAACCCCAAATACTGGGAGTCTCAGGACTGGACACCAAATGCAGCCCTCCAGGCATCCTGTCCCTGGCCTTGGGACTCTCCCCATGCCACACCCTACCCCACCCAACACCTCCCACTCTCCACCCACACCCATCACTGGCTCTGCTTTTCACCCTCCTTGAGTGCTTTTGCTTGGCTGGAATGTCTCCTGGGACTGGAGTAATGTTTCTTCCTTGCCTGGATGGAGGACAGAGAGGAGTTTGCAAGCGCATGCAGAAACTAGCTGACTGTACAAAGAATTTATTCAACAATAAAAGCAATAAGAAAGTCATCCTTCCTTTTTTTAAAAAAAATCACTGCTCCCAGTTTCTTGTACTGAAGGGAATGTGGTCCTCGAGCTGAAAGCGGTGCCATACCCCCTGCTATAAACAATGTGTGGAAAAACAACAACAACAAACCCACACATGTTGGAGAAGCTGAGTTAGAAAACGGAGCTTTTGGAAATGTCAATGAAATGAGACTCCTGCCTCTTTGCCTCCTTTTCCACTCTTTATTTGTAACTCCCATAACATTTGTTTAAGACCTTTTCTGTTCCCTGCTTTACAGCATCTGTCCACATGCAGCCTGCCATCATTGGCTCCTCTTTCATTAGCACCTCAGGATTTTCAGGGCTCTCTCTCTCTTCCCATTGGATGCTTTTATTGACTTTTTGCTCTCTGATCTTTTGTTGTTGTTTATTCTCTCTCTCTCCCCCCTTCCTCTCCGCCCGCACCTTCTCCTTGTGAGTCTTGGTATCCTTTTATCACCTAATGCCCTCTGCTTTCATTCTCTCTTTTTCTCCCTCGCTAAACAATGTTTCTCCAATTTCTTTTGTAGCTATACCGCTGTTATGAATATTAATGGCCTCCTGTAAGGGCTATTATTTGTGGCAGAAAAGACTGCCCTTTGATCTGTGGCTTTTTCTTCAGCGTGTTAGTATGTCTGCAGCTACAGTAGGAGTCCCTTTTATCTTTCCATAAGTCTCCTTCTCTCATTTCCATCTTTCCTTTTTATGCTGTGGGATATATATATATATATATATATATATATATATATATATATATATATATATAATATTCTTTATTAGGCAATCCTCCTAAGCCTGGCACTCATACAGTGATTTCTACCCTTTGCCTGGGCTGTTTCTGTGGATTCCCTAAAGGCAAGAAACTATTCAGGTACTGGAGGTAGTGTGTAATTTGTTTTGTACCGGAGAATTCCTACCATGCCTATATGTATTTAGACCACAGGCAAACCAATAAAGTTGTCATAGAAACAAAGCATTTCATGAATAAATCAATCCGTAACAAACTTGTAAACTTCAGAGGGACCACTGTGCTTTAACGCCGTATCTTTTATATACATAAACTAATCATGTTTTATAATGAACAATATGCAGTATTGCACATCTCCATTTGTTTTGTCCTGTTGGGCACCTTATAAATATGCTCCTGACATTTTTATTTTATTTTATTTTGGTATGCAGTAGGTGTATCCGTCAAGTGGAAGAATGAAATCAAAAGCTGGTATGATAATGCAGCGGCGGCAAGATTTGTCAGTCTTTCATTCTTGGTGCTTTTTTTTCAGAGCGGGTGGGGGGGGGGGTTGGATGCCAAAGTTGTTGGGAAGTCTAGAAACGGGAATTGGCAGCATCCTGTGGCTTTTTGATGGTGTTGAAGATTTTGTCAAGTGCCTGGGTTGTTAGGGAAATTTGCAGAGATAATAGAAACAGGAATGGAGACGTGCAGACTGCATTAGAAAAGAGAATTAAATGCTACTGGATGGAATTTAGAGTCAGAAAATCGATTGTCTCACATTCTGCCTTCCCTTCTGCTTTTGCTAGTTCACTTGTGTACAGCTGGTATGAGGTGCAATTGCCTGAAGCATAAAGGATTGCCAGATTATATGCTTCCACAAGTAAATTCACATATTATTTTTGGCTGCTTTCTGTTCCCTCTCCCTTGCTCCCCCCCCACACACACACACCTGAGCAAGCAATGTAAGATATGATTAACTTTCATGCCTTCTGGAGAACTTTTTGAATCTTTCCTGACAGCAGAAGCTGCTACAGGTGATATTTCTGGGTTGCTGGCTCATGCAATGCATGGTTGATCTGGGTAGTCCACTTTTAAAAAAGACCCTGTTTGCACTATGCATTTAAAGCACTATTTCAGGGCTTTTTCGGTCAGAACTTGCTGGAACTCAGTTCTGGCATCTGAGGTGGGAGCCACTGTCCTTATAAGAAAATAAGGGGGGACATTCATGGTGAGTTCTGGCACCTTTTATTCTAGAAGAATAGCACTGACTATCACACCACATTAAAAACAGTCCTGGCTTCTCCCAAAGAATCCTAGGAACTGTAAGGATGTCGAGACTTGTTAGGCGACAGCCGACCCATGGTTCCCTCACAGAGCTACGGTTTCCAGAACAGGGGTCTTCACACACTTAATAAACTACAGTTCCCAGGATTCTTTGGGGGAAGTCATGATGGTTTAAAGTAGTATAATGCAGCTTTAAATGTATAGAGTAGGTGAAGCTGGAGCCCTGGAGTGAAACATCTCAGATTCACTGTCTTTATGTCATTTTTAGCTTAGCCCATGACCAAATTGACTTTGGGAGGAATTCAACGTCATGCTATTATGATCTGCTTGCCAGATGGATGCTGTGTGTTTATGTTTGTTTGTGTGTGTGGGTGTGTGTGTGTGTGTGTGTGTTGATGATATGCAATGTCCAGACTCTTTATATTAAAAAAACCTTTACTTCCATAAACATATAACTGAGAAGAGTATATTTACACTCTCATGCTTATTCACTTTGTTCCTTATAGAGAGCTCCTGCACAGGTTTCTCCCTATTAATGTTTTGGGATCTTCCTCTGTCTGTTTCACTTCAGACAGATCACACTGATGCACACTCAGCTCTCTCAGCAGCCATTCTCCCTCACATACACACAGAGAGAAGACAGAAAACAGTTAAAAACAACAGTTACTTGAATAACAGTCACAACAGAATGGAATGCCTCTCTCATGTGACTCACAGTAACCAAGTCACATGAAAGCTACTGCCAAAGGAAAAAGGACATGTTAAGAATATGCAGTAATTTAACATAAGTAAACATTTCCATTTCAGGGAATTAAACCATTATCCTTAATAATGGAACCATCTTCCCTCTCCTCTCTCCATGGTCTGTTCTGGGGGTTCCCACAGGGAAGGAAAACAACAACAACCCTCAAGCCAATTTGTGAGGCATGAGAGGAGGAAGGGTGAAGTCCTGTTGCACTAGAAGGACCTATTCTGCTAGCTTCTGCTACTGCAATTGTTTCATTGAATCTGGCCACTTGAATCTGGGACGTTGTGGAGGAGCCATCCCTCAGTTCATGGTCAGCAATGACAACCTACCTGCCATGAAGCTCACATAGCAGATCAACTCCACCTTGCAATACTCAGACATTTCACGATGTGGGAGGGGGAACCCACAATGAGTTTCACTTTAAATTCACTTTAAATCGAAATCTCTCCCCCCCCATCTATGTGAGATAATGCTCCCCTCAAACAATCTTCTCTTTTGGACTCTCTCGCCCTCTCTCTTTTTTAATGATTCCTCATGCTGCTTGTCAAAAAGCATTAAAGTTAACATGTGCTGTTGGGAACGTAAGCCTTTTCCACTAGTAGTGTTTTATTCTCCTTCATAATTAACAGTGGCTTGCTGATGACAAACCTCCCTAGAGCAAAATGGGCACATTATCTAAAAGGGAGGACACATGTTAAGAGTTTCCACATGGGAAGGCCAAGTAAGAAGCACAATTAACGCAGTGCCAGCCTAGCCATGTCTACTCAGAAGTAAGAACCACTGCGTTCCATAGAATGCATCCCCAGGTGAGTAGATATAGGATTGTAGTCTCAGGCATAAAATGTACATTACACAATGCTGTGTGTATCCCCCCCCCCAAGAAAAAAAATTTAAAAAGGAAACAAACCAAAAAGTATCCTGAGGAATAAGAATGAACAGTTCAGACAATCTGGGCTTCTTAAGCTCCGTTCCGCACACTTCTGCATCTGTTAAAATTCCTCATACAAAAATAAAATACATTAGGGGGAATTGCTGGGGAATTGTGTATATTAGGCAAAATTGAATACAAAAAATGCATTTAATAGGATAAATGTACCCTAAAATGCTGGTGTTTTGGGGTTTTTTTTTGTTTTGTTTTGTTACCTTCACTATCATACAGTTCTACACAGACATCTCCCTAATATTACACATTTTCTACACATTTTTGGGGGTTAGAGAACTGCATTGCAAAATTCAGGGCAGTGCGGATTTTGAAGGAGAGCATGCAGGAGGGGGTTGCTTAACACGTTCCCTTCTGCCATTTTCCCGCTCAAAGTCATACCCACTTCCCTTCGGGACATGGTCCCACCAACCCCAGCCAATCCCTACCCACAGCCCATCTTTGTTACAACCAATCAAGAGGTCTGTCTGTCATTGGCTCCCCACTACCAGTGCCAAGGGGCAGGAGCCACTACTGGTACCCATATGCTTCTCCCTGCAATATTTCATGGAGCTGCATGAGGACTCACCCCATGAAGGTGCTTTTGGTTTATTTTTATTTTATTCCCTTAAAAAAAAAAAGCCAGGGGAAAAGATACATGTGACTCTCCTTCACTTGCCATTCTTGCCTCAGAGGCTGACATTAAGGGATGAAAGGTGGAATTACGGTAAATATAAAACTGTTCAAACTTTAAATGGAACACGCCAGACTTGAGGCAGCCTCTCAAAGTGCTAACATTTTTCCATTAATTATTAACAGAACCTGGCAGCTCATTTTAAAGTTTCGCTCTAATGACAAGATTCCTTAGGAGATAAATACCACACTAGGCTTGTGAATCTTTAAGGCACCCTTGTATTTTCCAGGCCTTGATCTGCAAACACTTTTTTAAAGTAATATAATAATAATAATACCTATTTACAAAAGCACAGCAAAACTGATCACTACAGGCAATCTGCCAACAAGCAAAAGGAACGTTAACAATGCTTGTCACCAGTTTTTGTTATATATGGTCACCGCTTAGGAACACGCCTTAGCTTTTTCTAAAATTTGAAAGATAGGTATTGTTTCCTCATTCCGGGATTGAAGAGAGGCATTATTTCAGGTAGGGTTGGTGTTGTTTGGCTGACTAGTATAGCAGGAACAAGCTCCACAAGTAGCATAACGGGGTTGTTGTTTTTTAAATCCAAACAAGCAATTTTATTATAAGAGCTCAGGCCTGAAAACAAAACCTTGGTTAGGACTCCAAATCCTGGGAGCTGCTCAGCCAGACCTGCAAATCTGCAGAGACATAACATGGAAGCTCACCAATGCCTCAAGGAGTGTCAGGCCTAATGAGCACAGCAACTCATCTCTTGTAGGTCTTGCCCCCATGAAGCAACTGCTGATACTGAAGGTCTCTGCCTCCTCACAGCTGCCCGAGTTCTCTCCTCTCTATGGTTTCCCCCCCCCAAGCAATCAGAGACTGCGCCTGTGTGCCGCCAACCTCTCCTCACCCTCTTCATGCCTCTCCTGGTTCTGGGAGACCAACTGCTACCTCCTCAGCTTCCGACACCTCCTCTTCCCAGTCTCTTCCCTCTTCTCCCTCTGGCTACTCAATGTTGTCCCACCACCACTCCCTGAGAGCTCTGGGCCTTCTTCCCTTGGAAGCTGGTTCCTCCCACCGTTCCTCTGCACCCAACAAATTGATGACATCTAGAGAGTGTTATGGGAAGTTGAAATGGCTTCACACCAAAAGGATATTACATATGAGATATGTGTACGTGCACATCTATGATGCGTATACTATAGACATTACACGTATGATGTGTATACTATAGACGTATGCACATAGACAGAAAAAGCAAACAAGAACAGCCAGCGCAGACTAACTTTATAGGCTGGGCTATTTTTTGTGTGCTCCTTTGGAAAGGCTACCTTACACTTAGTTCATGTGAGAGAGAGAGAGAGTGTGTGTGTGTGTGTGTGTGTGCCTGAGCTCACATCACTTCTATCTATGTGGTTGGGATGCTTATATAAAAGATAGGAAATTTGTATGCGGGAGGGCTCCTTTCCTCAGCAGGGATGTACCTTGCCTTGCAAGAGCACAGAGCTAGAATGCAGCTGGATTCATTAGTACTGTATAGTACAAACATTTTTTTTTCCTAGGGTTAAAATTAGAGAAGGTTGAAAATATTTTCCACTAGAACTGTATCTAAGGTATTGCCATAGGGATAAAAGAACTCAAAACAATCCTCATATCAGCTTCTCTGAGAGAGTTTTACGGAGCAAGCCTTTACATGGCTGCTTGGGAGTAAGTCCCATCAACTTAAATGGAACAATTGAAGCAATCCTATATCCACTTATTTGGGACCAAACCCAGTGGAACTTTGATGCCCTTGCATCACATTGCATGATTAACTGTTTGCTTGCAATTACATGCTGCCCTTCAGTATTTCAACTCTCAAGGTGACTTAATCGTAAGAGATAAGAACTTTAAAAAATCTAAAAATGATAAATGTAATGGAGCAGCAGGTACTTTAAGTGAGCAACAGAGTAACAAAATCAGAAAGACTATGACCCCCGAAATGACAGCAGAGTAAGTACCAGGTGATTTTCCATGGGTAAAGGTAAAGGGACCCCTGACCATCAGGTCCAGTCGTGTCCGACTCTGGGGTTGCGGCGCTCATCTCGCTCTATAGGCCGAGGGAGCTGGCGTTTGTCCACAGACAGCTTCCAGGTCATGTGGCCAGCATGACAAAGCCACTTCTGGCAAACCAGAGCAGCGCAGGGAAAGGCCGTTACCTTCCCGCTGGAGCGGTACCTATTTATCTACTTGCACTTTGACGTGCTTTCGAACTGCTAGGTTGGCAGGAGCTGGGACCGAGCAACGGGAGCTCACCCCGTGGCAGGGATTTGAACCGCCGACCTTCTGATCAGCAAGCCCTAGACTCTGTGGTTTAACCCACAGCGCCACCTGGGTCCCCATGGGTAGAGCATCCCAAAGGTAGGGGGGGGCTGTCTCCAGAAGTGACCTGTCTTAACTCAGAAGTTAAAAGAAATTGGACCAAGAAACTGGTCTCCTAAGATTATTTTGGTATAGAAACAGGTCTGTCTCTGCAATTTTGATTCTTAAATGTTAACACCCCAATAATAAGTAATCTACATTATCTAAATGTAGAGCATGCAGTAAGAAACAATGGTTGCATTCAACAGTAGTCATACTCAGAACGACCTCCTGAAATTCATGGCTATGACTTACCTTGGGACATTAATTGAAATGGGTCTGCTCTGAATAGAATTTAGTTGGATGCAACCCAGTCTGCATAAAATACACCAGAACAAGATGCATCTATGATAAATAGTCTTAGGTGATTCCTGCAAGTGAGCCCAACCAAGCAGGGCAGGGGCAATTAAATCCCTCTTCCTGTTGGTTTGCCAACCTTCAGATTTGGGAGCAAACGTGTCTACAGACTAAATAAGAAACTCCCTGCCCCATGGCTTTTCCTTGCCTTTTAAGGGCCAAGGGAGAGCCATATCTGACAAAATCCCACTCAGAGGAGACCCACTGAAACCAATCAAATTAATCATAACATACTTATGTGCATTGATGTAATAGAATCATAGAATTGTGGAGTTGGAAGCAACCCCAAGGGTCATCTAGTCCCTATAATGCAGAAATCACAACTAAAGCATTCATAGAATTATAGAATTGTAGAGTTGGAACTCCAGTGGTCATCAAGTCCAACCCCCTGCAATGCAGGAATCTCAACTGAAGCATCCACGACAGATGGCCATCCAACCTCTGCTTGAAAACCTCCAAGGAAGGAGACTCCACAACCTCCTGATGGAAACTGTTCCACTGTCAAACAGCTCCTACTGTCAGAAAGTTTTTCCTGATGTTTAGTCAGAATCTCTTGCAACTTAAAGCCATTGGTTCAAGTCCTACCCTCCAGCGCAGGAGAAAACAAGCTTGTTCCCTCTTCCATGTGACAGCCCTTGAGATATTTGAAGATGGCTATCCTATCTCCTCTCAGTCTCCTCCTGTTTTCCAGGCTAAACATACTAATAATCCATAACTAATCTTCTTCTCTGAGAATGACTTAGCTGGATACCTTCCTCTGGTTGTTTTTAGTTTATCTCGTATAGTAAAACTAGTCCTTACATTGGATCGGTTTGCAAGTGGCTGCATTTATTCCACTGCATTCACTACAAATGGAGTGGCTGAAGGTTGGGTTTCCTACCCAAATCCCCTCTTATTTCAAAACTGCTAGTTATGTGACACATGTAGAAGAAGGATTATTGACTGGCAGGTATGAATGCTGCCCCCAACATCCTCACAGTCATTTTATATAATGGGATCATTTTGGTGCATTTACTGTGGCAGAATAGTCGATTGAACTTAAATACCCCCCAAAATATGAAGTTTCAGCTGCTGTGCTACTTGGCGAGCTGCCTAGAACACAGGCGAGATTCTAGGTGAATGTACAGACAACCATTTACCAAGTGGCAATTTGCCACAGCGATGCATAAAATCACTTAGTCATAAGCCAGTCATTTGTTACATGGCCAAAAGAAAATCTTACCACATTGGTAGATGATCAGAAAGCTCAGAGCAGCAGGGAAGTGCTAAGGTGATCACCAGACATTGGGATAGTGATGCCTGTAAATGAATGTGTGTGTTTTTTAATTTCACATTTATATCCTGACTTTTCCCAAGGAATGTGACATAGCACATGGAGTTTTCTCCCCTTCCTCACAGTTTTTCCACACAATGACACTGCGAGGTAGGTCAGTCTGAATGTGTGTGAGAGAGAGAAAGGGGGAGGGGGTAGAGAGAGAGATTGCCCCAAGGTCTCCCAGTGAGCTATGTAGCTGAGGGGGTTGGGTTGAACCTGGGTTTCTCCAGATGTAGCCCGACACTCTTCCCTCCCCAGCTGTGACTCCTCCTTAACACCCCTCCATTGAGACTTGTAAAAGCCCTTCTAATGGCTTTAAAGGTAAGAGCATTTTAACCACTTGGTGGGAGGGAAAAGGAGGGGAGGCAGCATATCAGATGGGGAGGCCCAATGGACTAGTAGCTCCCCCTTCCATACACAAAAATATTCACACACACTATGCTGGATCTCTGCCCAGTGGCAATATGGATGTGGGTGGCGCCGTGGTCTAAACCACTGAGCCTCTCGGGCTTGCCAATCGCAAGGTTGGCGGTTCGAATTCCTGCGACGGGGTGAGCTCCCGTTGCTTTGTCCCAGCTCCTGCCAACCTAGTAGTTCGAAAGCACACTAGTGCAAGTAAATAAATAGGTGCCGCTGCGGTGGGAAGCTAAACGGCATTTCGGTGTGCTCTGGATTCCGTCACAATGTCCCGTTGCGCCAGAAGTGGTTTAGTCATGCTGGCCACAGGACCTGGAAAGCTGTCTGTGGACAAACGACGGCTCCCTCGGCCTGAAAGCGAGATGAGCACCGCAACCGCATAGTTGCCTGTAACTGGACTTAACGCATAGCTGTCAACTTTCCCCCTTTTTAAAGGGAAATTCCCTTATTCCGAATAGGATTCCTTGCAAGAAAAGGGAAAAGTTGACAGCTATGCTTAACCATCCTGGGGTCCTTTACCTTTATTTATTTTTTACTTGCATGCTGTGGTGAGTTACTGCACCATAAATGATCATCTGTATTCATGCATGTACAGTGGTGTGTGGTGAATTTTTTTGTAGGGGAGCAGTTGGGGCTGTATGTAGAGTTGAGGACCCCAAGGGTCCCCTAGTCCAACCGCCTGCAAGGCAGGAATCTCCACTCAAGCATCCCTGGCAGATGCCTAAAAACCTTCAATGAAGGAGAGTCCACAGCCTCCCAAGGAACTCCATTCCCTGGCCTGTCAATTTGCCATTTCTTAGCAGCTTGCAAAAAGGAGAAAAGTTTGGCTTTGCTTTGTTTTTTGAAAAAGACAACCCCAGGCAGAAGGGTGGAACCCCCCCATTAAAAATCAATTTTTAACACACACACATTTCTTCATCATCTCCCTTTCTGTGATCGTGTTGTTGTTGGTTATTGCATGTTGCTGCTGATCCTTCAGGTTCTCATAGATTGGGGCCGGGGGTTTATTTTATTAAAATACCATGCTTTGAAAACACACATACACACAGTGTCTGGTGGAGAGGAGGGAGGAAGTGAGATATTTAGGTTGCAGGGGTCTTTCCTCCCACCCTCTCCCCATAGGCACTTCAGGCTTTCTGACTGTTCTTCCCTAAAAAATGGAGAAGAAGGGGCTGCAGTTCTGATTGAAGCAGCTGCTTCCTGCTCATGCGTGTGTATTGCTTTGCAGGGTCATGCAGTTTTGCAGCCTTTATGGAGGTAATCAGAAAGAGACAGGGGGTGGAGAGAGAGAGAGAGAGAGAGAGAGAGAGAGAGAGAGAGAGAGAGAGAGAGATGCATGCACACACACACATACATGGAGCCTGGAAACACTGGCTAAGCAAGTACAAAGTAAGGTTTTTCTGTAAACATTAAGGGGTCTAGGCTAGTCCCACTAGTCCATGGACCTCACACTACTATGTGCAGAACCAACTTATTGAGCAGGAATTCTTGAGCACAGCTTGCTCAACAATATTTCAACACTTTTGAACAGGGTGGTCCAACACACAGCCCAAGGGCCCTTGAGGCCTTTCTTGGTGACCCTTGGAAACATTTTATGTCCCTCTCCCGCCCACAGTCCTCATGCTGCCTTCCCAAAGTCAGGTAAGCAAGGTGCTGGGGTTTGGGAATGAAGTAGTGGGGGGGCGGGCTCTGACAGACTCCTAGAGTCCTCCCATTTCCTTTCTAAACCATAGTTAGTGCTTGTCCAGCTTCTGGAAGAAATTGGGGGAGGGGCTCTAGAACCCTTCCAGAGCCTCGTGCCTCCTTCCCAAAGCCTGGCACCTCACTTATCCAGCTTTGGGATGGCAGCATGAGGCTGGGGGGCATCAAATTTTGGCCTTGCTCCCCCCTTCTGCACAATGAGGCAGTGTGTGTCCCATGGGTTCCATGTTTAACTACTCTTGTGGTCCACTTGGTATGAAATTTTGGGACAGAGGACCAAACCATCACCTCATTTAGCTTAACATTATGTACAACACTGACTGGCAGGTGGCTTTTTGTGAATTTTGGACATGGGTCTCTCCTGCCTGATACCAAGGATTGAACCTGGGACCTTTTGCATTCAAGGCATATTCCCTGCCACTGCTCTTCAAAGGCATGTGCTCTACCATAGCTACTCTTGCACAAGGTACCCATCCAATTTGTCCAAGGTTACATTTTCCCTTCTGGATTTTCCCTGCAGAAACCAGCAAAACAAATTTCTGAGAACAGGGCTGTTTTCAGACTTCCAAGCACCCCCCCCCCCCCCGCACACACACACACACACCACCACCAAGAAAAGAAACAGGAGCTATGTGCATTCCATTCAGCTGTTGCAGAGCTGAAATGAATTTGCTCACCATAATGCTCCCTTCAAAAGCTGGAAATCATTATGTCAAATATCCTCTGGATCTTCTCTGAGTGTCCAGGGTTCCTGCCAGCCAGCCGTATCTTCCTGTAAGCAGCTCAGCCTAACTCAAGCATGGCTTTCCAATCCTCCTTGCCACAGCTTTCTTTTCCACCTGACACTCAGTAACCCATGGCTATTGAATATTCTCAATCCTCATGGGCCTCTTGGGGGGTGGGGGAGCATTTTGCCCCCAAAACTCTTCCTCCCCCCCCCTTTTGCAAACCTCTGGGTTCCCTTGACCATTCTGATTCTCAGTTGGTCTGTATTTTCTCCATTTCTATCTTCACCAGTATTGGACAGTGGGCCACCATCACTCAACTGACATCTGGTTGGTCATGTCACTGCTGCTGACCAGCCAAGTAGAGAAGGATAAGTAAGGCAGCAGCAAGGTCAGCACTCTGCTAATGCACTGGCAAAGCCAAGCTGCACCATGAACAACTCCACTGCACCCTCTTGTCCTCTACCGCCTGAAAAAGAGTAGCAATATCACCAACCAGAGCTTGGCTGAGTGGTGGTGGCCCATTCCACTGTCTGCTTCTGGTCACCACTCTCCACCCCGAGTTTGCTGTTAGAGGAAGGCTAACAGCAACTGTGTTTAGAATCTGACAGTATTTGACAGTGAGTTTGAGGCCACAGATCTTGATGTCAGGAAGCATGAATATGACGTAGGCAGCAGTATCTGGCCCTTCTACTGCTTCGCTTCTAATCTAGCCACTTCTTGCGCTAATAGCAAACCAATGGGGCAGTTGTTTAACATGCAACAACAACAAAATCCACCTTTTCCCTCCTTAAATTGTTGAAGTAAGAGTAGTGAAAATGCAGCAAAGAAGCTCAAAACATATATGTGACTGATACCTTTGGAAATTAAACCAATGTCCAGACTGTAACATTCCAAAACTTTACTTGCAGAAACTTATAGTTTTGGATGAATTAAAACATAATATTTGCAGCCACATGCTTATCCAAGCATGGGTTTACAATCACTTCTAACTTCTAAACAACTGTATTTTTCTCTTTCCAGAGCTCAGCACTCAGCTTTCTGTACCTCAGTTAGGCCATGCTTTGTGGCTCCTAGGAGAGATTTCCACTTTCATCTTCTACTGCAGCTCTGCAGTGTTTACAGTGGATTCTAAAGCACAGCCATCTTGCTTCACATAAAATGGAGTCTCTCCTTCACGAGATACCTCCCATGTGACCAACGTTACCCAATCACATGAGAACGACTAGAGAACTCTCTAGAATTCAGTTAAGAGCCAATCAAATTTAAACACACATGCATATACAATTTCAGCAAATTAGATTACTATACTTAACATAGATAAGGCTGATGAAACATTTGGGGTGACCAGGAATAGACTTCTATGTTAGCTCAGTTCAGTTCTGGTACCAAGACCAAATCCCTCAGCTCAGAAAGTGCCCAGAAGCACACTGCTATTCAATTCTACCTGGAAGTCTTTTGTTCCCAGCAATGCTTGGTAAATCTTGAGTTTCCAGTAAAAAGAAAAGTTGATCTGAAAAGCACAAAGTATGCCCCCCACCTTGTCCTGGATAGCATTAGGTTAAATCATGCATTCAGAGAAGGCCTGGATGGGGCTCTTGTCCAGCCAGAGCCCTGTCAGCCTTGTAATAATCCTCCCTTGCCTCATTTTACCTACAAAATGTCTCCTCATTCGTAGTGAGAATCTGTAGACACCGGCTCCATATATATATCAGGTACTTATGCCATCTTAATCTGTGGCGCTGCTCCGAGTCCCCCGGATTATTACATTTTTTATCCGGTACTGTCAGCGAGATAAGCGAGCTACCTACTTAGAATTGTCTGTATTATGTGCTGCCGATATGCTTTCCTAATCCATTCCCCACATCTCAGGAAGTACAGTGAAGCTGGCAGGGCTTGCAGAAAGGCTGCAGGAGGCTTTTGAATGGTCAGCTTTGGGCTCAAGCAGTTTCGTCTCATTAAACCTGTTTTCTGTTTATTGTCCTGCCCTTTTAATGGCAATCTGCTCTTCTCCTTTTATACTCCAGTCATGCTAAGGCTGTCTCCATTGTAAGTAGCCCCTGATCAATAGTTGCCCCATCCCCAGCCCCTAAAAAAAAAAAGAAAATATTGAGGGGGTCATGAAGAAGAGATTAAGAAGATTGTGGGGGGTGGAAGAGGAAGCTTGGTCTCACATGTCACATCTTTTCCAAAGAGAACCATCTGCCTATTTCACATTAGCAGTCCTGTCCTTATTCAGCAGTAATTTGAATGAATTTCAATTTAGGTTCAAATCCATGGAAATCTGTTGATTTACACCCATGTAAGCATGTTTTAGGCTAGTGTCTCTAATTCATTTTAGAATTCAAAATCCTAGAGTCTGTTTTTTAAATGAATTGTAGTCTGTCATTTTTTTATTGGTTTTCAAGCAATTTAACAAATTCAATTCCATTTCAACACAATTATTCCCCTAAGATTTGGACTTCCCATACTTACTTCCATGATGTTTTTATTCAGATCATTCATCTGATCTGAAAAGCACATAAATGTAATATTTCTCTAAAACATATATCCCACATTATGTTCCTATATCTAGTGTTGCCATATTTCAGAAAGTAAAAAAAAACTAGGAGCTTTTTTTTACAGAACCAGAAAGTTGTTGAGCTTTTTTTTTTGTTTTACAAAAATGCCAAAAATGCAATTTTTCAATTGACTTGCCTAAGATCAAGGACAAAGTACCACCTTTTGTAAATTCCACCTGGACGTCAATTTCAGCTTTGAAATACCAGTAAAGCCCAGGAAAATCTGAATATATGGCAGCCCTACCTTTCTCATTCTCATTCCTTTGCTTATATTTCCAGTACTGCCTGCGATTTCATTTGATTATAATATTTTCCTCAGATAATTCTCCTACAAGCATTTATTCTTTTCAGTCTCATGTTTTTGCCATCATTTCCACCATCTCCACATAAAAATGAATTGCAGTCTGTAAGTTTTAAAAAAAGAGAGAGAATTCTGGAATACCTTCTTGATTGGTCTTCTGGAAATAGGACTTGTGAAGGTGGAAAGATCCTGTAGAAGAACGTTTCCCCAGCAGTATTGGAAGTTGCCTCAAGACATTTCTGTACTAGGTGTCTTAACAAATGAAATTGATGAAGACGACAACGGCAAATATTACATAGAGCAAATACTTTACAGAGTTGTCCATGTGAAGGCACCCTCTGTTTTAAAGAAAATGAGCCATAAAAATGGAGAGCGTTCTATAACATGAATTTCAAGTGGGATTTGATTTCTGCATTGCAGGGGGCTGGATTAGATGACGCTTTGGGTCCCCCACACTTCTACAATTCTGTGAATTGTCCACCCTGAATCCTTGAAGAGTTGCTGGCAGTCAGTGTGGGCAACACTGAGCTAGATGGACCAATGGTCTGACTTGAGATAAGGCAATTTCCTAGGGTTCTGCAATGAGTGCGAAGCAAGTGAAGGAAACTGCCCTGTCTCCTTGCTCTATGTGCTCAGGGAATGCAGCTGAATAGACAGCAGCTGCAAAGAGCAGGAGAAGTGGAGCCAGGAGGCTCCAGGGGTTGACACTGGAGGCATGTGCCCAAGGATGTTGGCATGTGCCCAAGGATATTACCCCTGATGCCAGCTCTGCTTTGAGTCTTCCCACTGATACAGAAGAGACTTCAAAACATCACAGAAGATGAACCCTCCACACACTTAAGAGACCATCTCTTTGCTTTAGAATGTTTGGCTGCTACTTGCATTACTGGAAGCATCAACTACTTCCTTGAGATGGCAAGTGTGATATATATTTTTGGCCTCTTTAGTCAAAACAAAACAAAACCCAACAGCTTCATTTCTACAACCCTTTGCTGGCTTGTTGTGTTTGATCAGCTTCCTTTAATTGTTTCCCCACTGAAGGTCGGAAATCTTGAATGAATGAGATTTTCTTGATTGGAATCTGAGCTACAAAGCTATTTCTTCTGAAAATTTAAGAAATTGTCAGTGAATACTTTGTTGTGATCAGGGCAGACTGAAAATACCTGAGTATATTCAACAGAGTTGCTAGATTTTACTACAATGTTTGCTTTATTCTGTTCCTGTCTCTTAATTCTAAGGATAAAGGATGGCTCAGGTTAACAGTTATGCTAAATAGGAAATAGTGGCCGCAGCAAGGTCACCCTGTGACCAATTGGAGATTTGAACCTGGGTCTGTCCTAGTCTAACCACTCTGTTGTTGTTGTTGTTGTTGCTGTTGTTGTTGTTGTTGTTGTTACCCACCCTTCACCATGAGGCTCCAAGGTGGGCTAGAACATTGTAAAATGCAACAAAGTCATTTAAAACAAATTACAGTCATGACTAGAGTACATCCTAAAACTACATATCTCAGAGTGTCAAAACCAGGGTTTAGAGGTGTGTCTTCATATACCCTCCAACAACTTTCTGATGAAAAGTAGTAGTAGTAGTAGTAGTAATAGTAGTAGTAGTAGTAATTACCCCACACATCTGACAGGTTTCCCCAGCCACTCTGGACAACTTCCAACATATATAAAAACATAATAGAACATTAAACATTATAAAAAACTTCCCTATATGTCTGAAGGTTGTATAGTTGTATAGTTATCTCCTTTGCTTGGGGGTTGAATAACTCAATACCCTCCAACATTTCTCTGATGAAAATAGGGATGTCCTAAGGAAAAGTGGGACATTCCAGGATCAAATCAGAAACCAGGATGGCTTCTATAAATCTGGGACTGCCCCTGGAAAATAGGGACACTTGGAGAGTCTGCATTCGAGGCAAGCATGACAAGTGTCTCCACCCCTGTCATTCAGCCCAAACACTGAGATCCAGCGCCGAGGGCCTTCTGGCAATTCCCTTCTGTAAATTCGGGTCTGTCACTGGAAAATAGGGACACTTGGAGGGTCTGTCTTCAGCATATGATGAAAGCAGGATGATGAAGGTGCCAGAGACATCCCTGTGGGGGTCAAATTTGACTGCCCCAAAGAATGCTCTTTCACAAGCCACAAACATCCCAGAGCTTCTGAGTAATGGCTGATTGTAACACCTGAGAGGGTCTGTAAGGAAGGAGTCTGTCTCTCTGTCTGATATTTGGGGCTCAAGCAATTTAGGGCTTTAAACACTAACATGAGCACCTTGAATTGGGCTTGGAAACAAACTTGTAACTAATGGAACAATTTAGAGTAGTACTCTAGTAGTTTGTGATTATACCCAACCACCTATGTGTTTTGAGGCTTTGTCTGCTTATAGGTACTTTTAAATACTTGCTATTTTGTTGAGAAGTTTGAGCATTAAAAGCAGCCATAGCTACACAGAAAAAGCTCCCACTTCAAGTTGTGGGAGAACATCCACCTGAGGGTTATTTTAAACTCTACAATTTGCTCTCTGTTTGGTGTGCAGGCCAGTAAACAACACATCCCATCAGAATTTGAATGACTAAAGATAAATTTCACATCGCTAACCTTTCCTGCTGCGCTCCTAACCTTGCAGAATGGCTAGGAATGGAAAAAATATCTGGTGGTTGTGCATAACAAAAGGAGGCAGCAAACTCTTTCCCCTTGAAAGAGTAATAACAGTCCTTTTCTGGCAAGGCGGGGAGGTTAAAAAAAAAAGGAATCTGTGAAGTGCTTTTCACACTATGCAGACGTCACAATAAGTACTTTGTACATTTTATTCCTTAACAATAGAGTTCAATAAGCAACAAGAACACATGGATCCCCAACAAATTGGTATTCTTATCTCTCTTTCTGTCTCCCTTTTCCTTGGCCCCTTCCCCATCATCGCTCTCTCACCTGCAGACATGCATACACAAAACTTACAAGCAATTCACTTACTCCATTGTCATGCTACAGAAACCTCACCCAGTCATTGTTCTACATTTCTCTAGATAGAATCAACAACACAAATGAGCATTTTAATTAGGGATGGAGGAGAAATTCAATTTTGGGGGCATTTTGATACGAAACTTCCAGATTCTCACTTCTCGAACCAATATGCCAACCAAAATGCTACCCTCCAAAATTCACACTTGTCTGAATTTTGTGATGCAGTTCTCCAAATGTCGTTGTTGTTGCTGCTGCTGTTGTTAATTACCTATCCTTCGCCCTAAGGTCCCAAGGTGGGTTATAACAACTAAAACACAACATTAATATTAAAACACAATATAGGCATACATTGGGACAAATATGCACAGAAACATATATATATTACTGAAACTGGGGCTGGATCTAGACACATTAAAGAAACTTTTCGGTCAAACGCGTTGTAAACTTCGTAAAGGGAAATCACATTGGTGAAAGAAGGGACTCCAGAGCACCATCCGGTGTCACAGTGTTATAATGCATATAATCCAGTTACAGGTGGGTAGCCGTGTTGGTCTGCCATAGTCAAAACAAAATCGAAAATTCTTTCTAGTAGCACCTTAGAGACCAACTGAGTTTGTTCCTGGTATGAGCTTTCGTGTGCATGCACACTTCTTCAGATACCAAATGCATATAATGCGCTTTTTCTTTACAAATGTAGCTGAGTCCTAAGGTACATGAATGCATTGCATTAGGGGGGAATGCTTGCAAAAATGTGTATATCCGTCAAATATACACCAGGATCTGGTGACTTCTGTTTCAGTGTATCTGAAGAAGTGTGCATGCACACGAAAGCTCATACCAAGAACAAACTCAGTTGGTCTCTAAGGTGCTACTGGAAAGAATTTTCTATTTTGTTTCGTCAAAACAATGTACAGGTTGAGCCCTTTCAAACATTGTGGCAGGAAGGAAGGTGAGTTTCCACGAGGAGGTCACTTTCCATTGGCATTTTTTATGGCAAATATAGCATGCGTCCTGGTCACTTTCCGTGCCTGGAATAGCTCTGTCATTTCACTCCCGCACAATTGCAGTTTTTAGTCTGCTCTGATCGCAACCACCAACAAAGGCTAATAGCGGGAAAGATTAATATCCCTAAAGGGTTTATTGTGTCACTTATTGTGGATCACTCTGACACTGCATAATGCAGCCAGACTTTATTGTATAGCTTCATTGTGAGACACCCTGATTCGCTTCCACAATGCCAAAGAGCTTAGCTGTATGCAGCTCTTATAGAGGGATCTTCCTGAAGCAGCTCTGGGATGGGGCTTCGCAGATCATTAAAGATGACTGACAGGTTTATTTCAAATAAGCCACAGAAGAGAGGGATTTCTCTCGACAAAATCTTAAGGCTCCTCATGCAGTATTCAAATGTCTTAATGTCAGAACTGCAGAAATACTCCACAGAGCTAAAGAGCCAGAGCGTACACAGAGATATTACATACAACTTGAAAAGGGTCTAGATTGCCCCGCATTCCTACTGCAGTTTTGTTAAGACACCGAACGTATTTTCAATGGGCTGGTAATAAGAAAGTTTAACATTGGCTTTAAGGAAAAGGCTTCTTTTCGCCCCTTCTTTGCAGACTCACATGGGAGAAAGAAGTGGAAGGAATCATTGACAGTTTAACAGACTTACAAGATAGTCTTGCTACTATATTTTCAGGATCTTTTATTGTAGCCAAATTCCATTACATATTCCATTCTTATTAATACAGTATTTTTTTCCATTCTCACACCCCAACTAATAAGAAAAAAGTTGAAGTGTCTAATGATGATCCTTTTAATATAATAGCCATTCCCTCTAATAACCAGGTCAGGTGATTGCCTGCCACTGAATTTTACCAATGAGTGTTACCAATTCTGATATGTATGGTCAATATTGTTTTGTAGCATTTTATCCATGTGGTAAAGGGAGAGCAGAGGAAGACATGAAAGAACTACAGGGCCTGACAACAGCAATAAACTGTGCTTGCAGAGTGCTCTGTGCAATATTCAAACAGAAGACTGGATAGTGCCAAATGTATTGGGAATCCAAAACATCAGAAGAATTGCAGAAGCATCATTATTGCAAATTCCTTCCTGTCTTCCTTTCTATCATAACTCCTCCCATTGGGTACCTCATTTAGGACCCACTCTACCATTAGGCAAACTGAGGCAATTGTCTCAGGCTGCATATACTGGAAAACTAAGTGGCAGCTCACCCACCTATTCTTCCTGAATCCTCTGGCCATTCTCCTGTGATGATGGTGACTATCTCGGTCACATGCCTGTCCCCCTGTAAACTATCCAGCTGCCCTCAGGAGCACTGGAGGATGGCATCTCATTGCCATATCAAAGTCAGATTCAGCTGCCACTCTGAATCTTAGCTTTTGGATATGGCATAGGGGTGGGAGTCACCAACTTCTCCTTTGCCTCAAGGAGCAAAATGCATTGAGCCAGCCCTGACATTGTCTCCTTGGGTTACTGCCAGTCAGGTCCTCCTTTCAGGCTTCCCATAGGCAACTGGTTGGCCCCTGTGAGTGCAGGATACTGAACTAAATGGGTCTTTGGCTTGATCCACCAGGCCGTTCTGAGGCTCAGCAGATGAACAAAAACTAGGCAGCCCCTCAACCATGCAGCCCCACTTCCTCATGAAGATTTCACTCGTTTCAAAATATCAAAGCTTTGGCATTCTTTCCTGATCTTGAATAGAAATTTATAAGACAGAGCAAACTGCTTCTCCACTCCCCACCCCCCTTTCTGGGGGAGGGGGAGGGGAAGCTGTTCTGTGTTAACTTTTGCCAATTCTTCTGTTTGTGCGATTGGAGCATTTTGACACATAAGTCTGCCTTAGTGTGAGCAAGGAAAATTGAAAGTCTACCACCTAGGAAATATTTCATTTTTAATAAAAAAAATCCTGTAATATGTCATATAGATTTCATGCAATATGTATCTTGGCTTGTGTCATTTTTGACACTATTTACAGCCCAACCCACCACCCAATTAAACTCCAATTCAAAGATTTAAGTACATTGATTTCTGTTCTCTTCGACTGGACTAAATCAACATTATATTCAAGTGCTACTATTTTTAGCTCATTCCAGAGAGGTAGCTGTCACAGTCAGTTGCAGGGAAAGCAACAAAGGGTGTTGTAGCACCTTGTGGCACCTCCAGACTTGCGGGGGGGGGGGTTGCTTCAGTTTTTTGCTGAAGAATAACCTGCAATATCAGTATATAAAAAGTTATAGGATTTCAGCAAGAAGTCACTGGACAGACAGTGTGTAGTATGTCCACTCTGAAAGTTTTGCAGGCACAAAACAAATACGTTGTTGTTGTTTGTTTGTTTGTTTGTTTGTTTGTTTGTTTGTTGTTCTTGTTGTTCTTGTTGTTGTTATGTGTAACCATCCTGCTTCCAGGATCATTATGCATGCACAAAAAAGGAAGTCGGTGAGGGAAGCTAACCAGTTTATTATGGCACAAGCATATGGGTGGGTGGATGGACAGACATATGCTTACAACTCAGGTTAACATCTCCTGATCAGCTGAAATGGACTGTAGCCCTTGAAAGCATATGCCATAATAAATCTCTTAGTCTTTAACATTCCTCAAGTCTCATTTGGTGTTCTTTTTGGCTTGGTTAGTAATTAGGTCAGTATCTAATAGGTACTGGCTATTTAAAAAAGTAGTTGCTACATTAAAGTAGCTGCAAAGGCAATTCCTGGTACTTTTAACTAAAATGCAGTTGATGCATTTATCATTACTTTGCAGGTAGGAAGTGGCAGCTGTTTTTAAATTACTTTTAAAGTCGTCCGTGGCCCTCAGTGCCAGCGGTCTCAGCAGTCAGCTGGGAATTAGAAGACTCGGGTTCAAATTTTGCTTCTGTTACAGACTCTTAAGTCATCTGCAGGGCAAGTCGTTATTTCCCAGCCTCAGTTCCTCATCTGCGAAATGAAAATAATTGTGCCTCTTACCTAACAAGGGTGTTGCACAGGCAAGCAGCAACAACAAAAGCCTCTTTAGTTTGGAGAAAAGGCAAGTAAGAGGCAGCATGATAGATGTTTGTAAGGCGTAGAGAAAGTCAATAGAGAATTTTCCTTCTCCCTCTTTCATAACAATAGAACTTGTGGCCTTCCAACGAAGCTGAATGTTGGAAGATTCAGGACAGATAAAAGAAAGTACTTCTTCGCACAGTGCATACTCAAACTATGGCACACTGCCCCCTGGAGGCAGGGATGGACAACTTGGATGGCTTTAAAAGAAGATAAGACAAATTCATGGAAGAGAGGGATACCAAGGGCTCCTAGCTGTGATGGCTATACTCTCCCTCCACAGATTGAGGCAGCAATGCTTCTGAATACCAGTTGCTGGAAACCACAGGAAGAAAAAAGAGGGCTCTTGTGCTGAGGCCTGTTTGAGAGTTTCCCACAAGCACCTGGGTTGGCCACTGTGAGAACAGGATGCTGAACCAGGTGGGCCTTTGGCCTGATCCAGCAGGCTATTCTTACGTTCTTTATTGATTCATTAGAAACATTTACGCCTTCCTTGCCTAAGAAGGCTTGAGGCGAATGACAACAGAATCACACCACACCACGCGATGCGTTCTTGTTTGTTACAGAATGTGCTCCATTCCCAAAGTTCTTTATGAGCTACTCACCGTGTCATAATTTCCCTCGCAGAGCAATTGAAGCAGTCCTCCTTTTGGCAGTCGTAATGGAAACGCGTCCCGATACTTGGATGGCAATCGCTCTCCTATTTTTGGTTCGACTTAGCTCTCTCGACTAGCCACTTTTAGATGTTGCAGGTGGCTCTTTCTCACTGTAGGGGAGGGGGGGTTTCATCTGGATCCAGGAACCTTTGGAATTTGGAAAGATTTTGCAAGAGTGGGGGATGGGGGTGGGGAGAGAGAGAGAGAGAGAGAGAGAGAGAGAGAGAGAGAGAGAGAGAGGAGTTGGCGGCAATTTGCAGGTGCGCTTGGCAAGGTGAGCCGAGCGCTCACCATACCATGTTGTTCAGCAGATCGCTTCAGCCCCCCAACGCTGTTTTTATACGCCATCTCCCCCCACTCGCTTTTTAAAGGAAAGATACTTATGTGTGAGTGTGAAGCAATAACTAGGAGACTGTGAAAGCAGGGAAGTTATTAAGTGGCTGTGAAGTGAGGCTATAAACACCGCCAGAGATGCAGGCGGCTGAGTGGTGCCGAGTGTCGGCAATAGATTGTTAATGGGATGGAGGCCTCTTCTTGCATCTTCCCCACAAATGACCTACAATAGCACAAGAAAGAGATTAGCAGGCTAGTCTAGCCTGGAGCATACAGCTAAAACACGGCACTCAGGTGTTCCTCTAGGGAGGAAAGGAGCGAGTGTCAGCACAGTGCTCTGTGATGTAGAACTCATGTGGGAAAATGCCCCCTTCCTCCTCCTCTCCTCCCCCTCCCCCACTCCTTTTAAAGTAATTATTTTACATACAGGGAATGTTCTTTTGTTTCCTCTTAGGAGGTAAGTGCTGTGATAATACGAAGGGAACCTTGCTGGGTAGCGAGAGAATGACAATCAATCAGGACATGTTACAAAGCGTTTCCCTAGCCCCCCCCCTTCTTCTCCCTCCCCCCACAGCAGGATAAATTAGTAACCTTGCTGGCTTCAGCTTTCTCGCTAGCAACATGTATAGAAAGAGCTCAATTCCCCCTTTCAACGTACGTACCAAAATACGAGTCCAGACAGCCAATTCAGGAACACAATTTGACACGCAGTCAGGAGCAAGGATGCTTAATTGTGAAGCGTTTAAGCCTGGGATGGGTGGGCCAGTGGTTAATTCACAAAATAATATTCACCCCCGCCCAACGGATATAGCTGAAGTTCCTTGCCTTCTGCAAACGCGTGCTTCCAGAGTTGGCCCCACCATTAGGGAGAGTGTGGCGGCAGCTTATTTGAGATGTCATGAAAGGGCAGCAAATTGTGAGTTTCCCAGTGTATTATTACTGTATTTTTACTGCTGGAGAGAGGTCCTTGTGGGATTTTCTGCCTCAGCTGCCAATAATAACTTGACCAGCTTTGGGTACTCTCTAAGTGTCCCTATTTTCCAGGGACAGTCCTGGATTTACAGAAGCCATCCTGGTATCTGAATCGGTCCTGGAATGTCCCGCTTTTCCTTAGGACATCCCTATTTTCATCAGAGAAATGTTGGAGGGTATGGAGTTAAGCAACCTCCAAGCCATGGAGATAAGTAACTATTCAACCTTTAGAAGACATCTGAAGGCAGGTCTGTACTGGGAAGTTTTTAAATGCTTTGTGTTTTTATATATGTTGGAAGCTACCCAGAATGACTTGGACAACCCAGTCAGATGGGTGGGGTATTATTATTATTATTATTATTATTATTTAGGATGTCCCTTTTTATCTGAGAAATGTTGGAGGGTATGGGTACTATGAGCCTTTTTGCACCCGTGGGATAATAATACCTCCTGGTATTCCACCTTCCCTATTGCCCCATCAAGAAAGGAGCCATCCTTTCAGGGGTCTCTCCCATGGCTGTCCCCAACATCTCCAGTTGAAACACTTCCCTTAAAACCCAAGAGACTTTTGGACTCACAGCTGTCCATGGAAGCGCAGGTTAATTCTGTATCCAGGGCAGCTGTCTATCAGCTCCACCTGGTACACAGGCTGAGGCCCTACCTGCCCGCGGACTGTCTCACCAGAGTGGTGCATGCTCTGGTTATCTCCCGCTTGGACTACTGCAATATGCTCTATGTGGGGCTACCTTTGAAGGTGACCCGGAAACTGCAATTAATCCAGAATGCGGCAGCTAGACTGGTGACTGGGAGTGGCCGCCGGGACCACATAACACCGGTCCTGAGAGATCTACATTGGCTCCCAGTACGTTTCCAAGCACAATTCAAAGTGTTGGTGCTGACCTTTAAAGCCCTAAACGGCCTCGGTCCTGTATACCTGAAGGAGCGTCTCCACCCCCATCATTCAGCCCGGACACTGAGATCCAGCGCCGAGGGCCTTCTGGCAGTTCCCTCACTGCGGGAAGCAAAGCTAAAGGGAACCAGGCAGAGGGCCTTCTCGGTAGTGGCGCCCGCCCTGTGGAACGCCCTCCCATCACAGGTCAAGGAGATAAACAACTACCTGACATTCAGAAAAAACCTGAAGGCAGCCCTTTTCAGGGAAGTTTTTAATGTGTGATATTTTTGTATCTGATTTTTGTTGGAAGCCGCCCAGAGTGGCTGGGGAAATCCAGCCAGATGGGCGGGGTACAAATTAATAAATATTATTATTATTATTACCAATCAGTGTGGACAATGCTGGCTAGAAGGACCAATTGTCTGACCCAGTATAAGGCAGATCCTTGCATTTCCATATCGCCATGTCTGTGACTCAGCCGTACTGCAGGACACGTCAAGAATCACAACGCATCCCCATGCCCTCTCTCAGGAAGTTATAGCTACCCACACATTGCAGAAAGAAGTGAGATCAATGCTGCCCACGACCTCTCCTGCTCCAACAGACACAGAATGATGGATGCATTCAACACAGCGACTTAATCTTCCAAAGCATATTTTCAGATCCTGTCATGGTAGTCTGTGATCTGCCTCAGTACACAGTGTAGGAATTACAGTAATAAGGCACAAACCGCACCTTGGAAGGAAGAGAGAAAGGGTCTTTCTCCAAACTCCTTTCCTCTTGTTGTTTCTGTTTCAGCCCTTTTCTGCTAACTGCCCCCATTTTGAAGCAATGTCATTTAATGACTTCTGAACTGTGTTCAGGTAGAACCCTGTTAGGGCAATTAGAGCACACATTTGGCACTCTTTTTAAGCAGACTGAATACTAAAGCCTCTGGCAGCAATCCTGCAGTTTCTAAGAAGCCTCTCTCTTTTTTTTGCCACTACAGTCATACCTTGGAAGTCGAAAAGAATCCATTCCAGAACTCCGTTCGACTCCCAAAACCAAATTGTGGCTTCTAATTGGCTACAGTAAGCTCCTACAGCCAATCAGAAGCTGCAGAAGCCCCGTCGGACGTTCGGGTTCCAAAAGAATGTTCACAAACTGGAACAATCACTTCCAAGTTTGCAACATTTGGGAGCCAAAAATCTGAGTTCTAGGGTGTTCAGGATCCAAGGTACGACTATACAAGCTTTAGCTCCTACTTTCCTTCTTAAGTTGTGAATGATCCTTGCTTTTGACTCCTGCCATTATGTCTATAACCCCCCAAAAGGTGATTTTTTAAAAAATTATTATTACATTTATACCCTGCTTTTTTGTCCAATAGCTCAAGGTAGTGTATTCTTTGGCTGATTGACACTTGATGTCCTTTTAAAATGTGTTGTGGAAGATGGGGGGGGGTTATTGGGTTGTTCTTGTTCTTGTTTTTATTATGTATTTTGTGTTTTCATATTGTGATTGTATGTTGTGAACCACCCAGAGACCTGAGGGTACTGGGGGGTATACAAGTTTAATAAATAATTTAATAAATAATAAAATAATAATAATGGTTCTCGCCTCCTTATGTTATCTTCACAACAGTCTTGTGAGCTCAGGTTAGGCTGAGAGATAATGACTGGCCCTAGGCCACCTAGTGAGCTTCATGAGTGGAGATTTGAAGCCTGGTGCCCCAGATCCTCAACCAACACTCTAACCACTGCTCCACATTGCCTCTTCTGAAGGGATGTCACTCAGTTGATGTGGGCGGTTGATCCCAGATGTACAGTGAAACTAATGTGAGACTTTTTATTTTTAATAAACTAAAAAAAAATCATCACTAACACTCTAATCTGGACCTTCAATCCCTCTGTTTTAAATATTTGAAGGGTAAAATGATAGAAAGTGAAATGCCAACTACGTTTCTGTCATCTAAGATGCTTGGAGGGAAGCAGCACTTTCGAAATCCTTTGCTATGAAACAATTTCTGAAGCAATATAACGAAATGGACTGGAACAGCTATAGGTGTGGGGGTGGGGATTGGATTTGGTTCATATTTAAGGGCAAACCTACCTAATTCCTAAAACAGGATCTGAACCAAAACACATCCATCCTTCGAAATTTACCCTTCTCTGAATTTTGCAAGGCAGTTCGCCAATCAAGTAACGTGTGCAAATATGCATATACTACGGTGAAATGTGTGTATCAGTGAATATGTTCATGAAAAGAGTGTATATGAAAATGCATTATATATGTGGAGAATTTGCTTTGCAAAAAAAAGTGTATATTAGGCAAAACGGCATTTAAAAGCTATGCATTTGAGGAGTTCGCAGTAAAATGCTGATGAATTTTCATGAAGACCTTAAAAAGTATAATTGGGAAGGAGACTTAGGAAACTGAACCTGAGACTGGGAAACTGAGAGAATGCCAAAGTGACTGATTCACTGATCTGCACTTATCATCTGTTCCATTCAAGGATGCCAATGCTTAGAGTATCAGCCTAGGACCTGGGAATCTACACTCATCCATGAAACTCATTGGGCAACCTTGAACCAGTCACTGTCTCTTAGCTTAACTTAGCTTGCAAGAGGGGAGAAGCATGCATTTTATTTTTACTGCTATGGAGGTAGAGTGGTCGTTTTGTGGTTTTATGCATCGACCACTCACATGCCAAGATAATTCGGTTTTTATACCCTGTAATGCAGACATAGGCAAACTCGGCCCTCCAGATGTTTTGGGACTACAACTTCCATCATCCCTAGCTAACAGGACCAGTGGTCAGGGGTGATGGGAGTTGTAGTCCCAAAACATCTGGAGGGCCGAGTTTGCCTATGCCCGCCATAGTGAGAGAGTGGAGACCAATTTTCTGCTCTGCTTTACACAGAAAACCATCTCTATGAACTGCTGCCAATCTGATTTGGATTTAAGCTGATAAAGGGCAGCTTATTGAATTTATGATTAGCGTCGATTACATTCCTGCACAATCCTTTATGTGTCTACTCAGAAGTAAGTGCTACTGACTTGAATGGATGTAAGTAGATGTAAGACCAGCATGAATTAATGGTCATTGTTCTAGATGGAATATCCACAGTTGACTAGTGTGATAGTCACACCTCTTGCAGAAGGAAATAATTGTAGTGGCTCCTTGGCATTGATCAGGGCCAATCAGCACCCTGAAGCACTCTGGGAAATGTTGCCCAAGGAAGAAGAAGAAGAAGAAGAAGAAGAAGAAGAAGAAGAAGAAGAAGAAGAAGAAGAAGAAGACCACTTATTTAAACCAAGAGCAACCATTTCCAGCACAAGCATTTGTGTTTTTTTTTGTTTTTGTTTTCCAGAAAGGACATAGGGCATTAGACTTTCACTGAGAAAGAATTTATACATTCCAGCCTCTTCAAAAAGATGATTTTCATATCAAAAATCTAATACTATAAAAATTTGGCACATACCTTTTTATAAAACTTTTCCCCTGCAGCTTCAAATATTGCCTCTCTTCCTGTATTAAGAAATATACTTGTAAGTCTTTTTAATTTTAAATATTATACACACACACACATATATAGGCAAAGCTACAATTATGGACATTGATTAGAAGCTAAATTTCCCACTGAGATCCATCGGGAAGCTGGGATCATTAGGAGATAGCATTCCAATAATCTGAATTCTTATTTAGCAATTTAAGGGATAACTCCTCTCCCCACTGTTGTCATTCTGAATATTAACCTTATTTTCATATGCGATAGCATAATAATATCGTCATGCATGAAATCTGCAGCGTACTGTTAGGGCAGGAAACATCAGATCATTATGTCAGTCTTGGTCATTGCTAATTGAATTATAGTTTCTCGGCGCTTTACATTTCAATTTGCTTCCCTAAGTTGACAGCAGTTCAGAGGCAGGCTGGAGAACTGTGTCAACAATGCCAAAACTGCAAATGTCTTCAAGAGATCATAAATGAGCCATCAGATGGGGGCATATTGCTCCATATTAGACGCAATGAAGTGGCACTAGTACCCTTTGACAAACATGTGGAAAGAAGGGGTAGAGGAAGCTAGAAGTAAGCCTTCTGGAAGAGATGGGGAACCTCAAGCTTGGGGGGCAAATGTAGCCCCCTCTGCCTGGCTCTTGGGATTCTTCCCAAGGCCACAGCCCTCACTGGAGCCCTTGACTTAGCTAATAGAGAGAATGACACCACCAAAATTAGACATTAATAACATTGGCTGTGACTATTATTATTGCTACTACATTTTTACATTTCACAGTTTTCTATACCGCAAATTAATACTGGCTTAGCTATCTTGGCCTTTTTTTAAGGAACTCCAGAAAAATTTGGTTTGGAAGAGAGTTCTAAGCTTCTCTAACAAAATCTCCACAGAACCTTACAACAAAGTGACCGTGCCCACATTTCCATGGAGACAGCCACGATATTTAAATCTGTTTAAAGCCTGTTTAAGTTTTAGTCTACATGCTCCCTTATTTAGTGCCAACAGCGTTCTTGGCAGCTTCCCATTAGCTTCAGTGAAAGCAGGGAATTTGGCAACGAAAAGGAAATTGATAGAACCAGATACACTAAATACACCTAATATTACACTGTTTAACTTTGAAAATTCTGCATAATACATTAAAAAAATGCAGATATTTATATCACAGTTGCAACTCAACCGTTATTCAGGCATTCATCTTCTCACAATTTCCGCAAAGTGTGCCGTAGGTGGAATAAATTGGCCACTGTATTACACCGGAAGGCATTCCGAGATCTCTAGCAAAACAAACATTCAATCAAAAATGTCATGATTTCAGAAGCCACTGACTTTGCTGGTAATCCTGGTGTTCGGAAGGAAGCTCTTCAATATATTTATTGCCATGACAGTTCATAGAGCTCATAATCCAAAGATTTCTTCCTGCACTTTTCATTAGAATATCAACACCTCAAGTTTTCAGAGGCAATGTATTAAGCAGCGGCAGGCGGTGCGGGAGAGTTCAGGGCATCGATAAAAGAGAACTGAAAACCCATGAAGCAATCCTGGTGGTTTGGACCAAAAGTGCAGCGGAAGAGCCTAATGTCAATTGCTATAGTAAGAAATGATCAACGTATTCAGGAGTTTATGAGGTTAAAGATAATGAAGTCTATATTCACATTCATGGAATGGAAAAGCAATATCAGGTTCTTTGGGGAGGGCAGTCACGACAGAACACGTGTGACCATTATTGTTAGCACGTAAAAAGGTAAAGGTAAAGGACCCCCCGGGTAGTTAAGTGCAGTCAAAGGTGACTATGGGGTTGTGGCACTCATCTCGCTTTCAGGGAGAAGAAGCCGGTGTTTCTCCACAGACAGCTTTCCAGGTCATGTGGCCAGCATGACTAAACGGCTTCTGACGCAACGGAACACCTTGACGGAACCCAAAGCGCACGGAAACGCCGTTTACCTTCCCGCCGCAGTGGTACCTATTTATCTACTTGCACTTTGACGTGCTTTCGAACTGCTAGGTTGGCAGGAGCTGGGACAGTGCAACGGGAGCTCACCCCAATGCAGGGATTCAAACCGGCGACCTTCTGATTGGCAAGCCCAAGAGGCTCCGTGGTTTAGACCACCTGCATCTTATTGTGGCAGAATAACAACAGGTAGAGGAAGAACCATGGACACAACCTTGGGGGAAAAGGTGAGATGCAGGGCATATTTTTCAGCCAGATCTCACCAGAATGCAGTTCCAGCCCATCTCAGGTGGGCACCATTGCCATTATAAGAGAACAAGGGAGGCATTCAAGGTGAGTTCCAGCACTTTTTTTCTTTTTTAAAAAAATAGCTCCGGTGGGATGTCAATGTCATTATAAATAATCAACTGTGAAAATGGCGGGTGCATCTGGATCAGGATCCAGAGAATTAGTGCTGTGCTTCCCCCACCACCCATCATTTCATCAGAAGCATCTGGTATTGTCCATAGTCAAAAGGACTGACTCATGCCGAGTCTCTGTCTGGGCACTTTGTTTTGTGTATAAGCAGACTGTCAACAACAATAAAAAGGTGAACAGTTTGTCTGAATCATCCACCACAAGCACAAGCTTCTATTTAGCTTTCCACTTGTCAACCGCTGAGGTGACATTTGGAAGGTGTGTCACGGTGACCCAGTGCAGGTTGCCATTTGTGGCTGATCTCATGTGCAGAGTGAGGACAGCCTATTAACCAAATACTCACGCACGTTTACATGTGTGTGCTTTTGTTTTGCAAAACCTCCAGCAAATTTCATTTCTTAAAAACCATCCTTTAATTCACAAAGCATTAAAAAAAAATGAAAGAAAACCAAATCACATAGACACTCACATGCAATTATGAATGAAGAATGTTGCAGCTGAACATTTTGCAAAGGCTCGGTTCTTCCACATTGCTTTAGAATAACATCCACTTGAGCAAAGCCTATCGTTTTCCCCTCTCTCTTTAGCGTGAAAAATATACACTTTTTCACACACACACACACACACACACACACACACCCTGATTGGAGATTAAATGTGTTTGCATGCAAAGCATGTGCTCTTCTAACGAGCTGGGGTCCTTCCTCAAGATATATATAGCTGGAGCTGCAGATAAAATACCGGTATGCTGTTTGTAACACCCTGTGGCATGGAAGAGCACATAGACCTCTATGGGTTCACTCCCATCATGGAAAGTAACAGCAGATTCATTACGCGAACAAAGATAGTGCTGTTCTGACCTGAAAACCCTGGGATGAAAATCAATGCAGATGAAACAATTCAGATCTTGCCTATACATTGAGAAATACGCAGACTTGCATATAGAGTGGCTAGACACCAGGTGCCTAGGAGTATAGGAAGCAGGCTTATACTGACTGACTCAATGTATAGGCAAGATCTGAATTGTTTCATCTGCATTGATATCTGAAGAAGTGTGCATGGACACGAAAGCTCAAACTTAGTTGGTCTCTAAGGTGCTACTGGAAGGAATTTTTTTCTATTTTCTATTTTGTTTTGACTGAGTCAGTCAGTTAGTCCATTATTGAGGTCCCAGGGTGGGCCACAACAATATAAAAATATAACATTAAAAACAGTTAACATAAGGACCGCCTCTCCAATTGAACCTACCTGGGCCCTGAGAACAAGCTCTGAGGCCCTTCTTCATGTGCCTACTCCTTGAGAGACCCAGAGGGTGGCATCATGAGAATGGGCCTTTTCTGCAGTGGCTCTTCATTTGTGGAATGCTATCCCTGGGGAGGGTCATCTGGCACCTTCATTATACACCTTTAGGCGCCAGGCAAAAACGTCTGGACCTTTGGTCGATTGACACCCACTGCCCTTTTTAAATGTGTTGAGGGGGGGGTTAATGGGTTATTGTTTACTATTATTATTATTATTATTATTATTATTATTATTATTATTATGTATTTTGTGTTTTTATAACATGATTATATCTTGTGATCCACCCCGAGACTTATGGTGGTCTACAAATTTAATAAATAATGAAGAAGAAGATCATAAGGAGAGCTTGTTAGTTTGGGCCTGTGGCCCATCTAGTCCAGCATCCTGTTCTCACAGCTGCCATTCAAGTGCCTGTCGGAAACCCGCAAGCAGGATTTCCCCCTCCTGCAGTTTCTTACTGCTTCCAGCCTTGGAGGCAGAACATAGTCAAGCTGACCAGCAGCCATTGATAGCCTTTTCTTCCATGAATTTGTCATCCAGGCCATCCAAGTCAATGGGAAACACAGCCTCCTGTGGAAGTGAGTTCCATAGTTTAACTATGCAGAAATGCTTCCTTTTCTCTGTTCTGAATTTTCTGGCTCTAAGCTTCATTGAATGTACAGGGATTCTAGTGTTATACTAGATTACCCTTGGGGCAGTGGCATGCAGTGAAATGTTTCATAGGAGGCACCAGCTTGTGGGGGTGATTTTTTTGGGGGGGTGCATGTGTGATGTCCCAACATCCTCACGTCATGAACATGAGCATCAAGCCTCCCTCCCTAAGCTAAGCAGAGGCTTCCCGGGCTTTGAGAGGGAAGCACCAGGCCTCTATGGGACACAGAAGAAGAAGAAGAGTTTGGATTTGATATCCCGCTTTATCACTACCCAAAGGAGTCTCAAAGCGGCTAACATTCTCCTTTCCCTTCCTCCCCCACAACAAACACTCTGTGAGGTGAGTGGGGCTGAGAGACTTCAGAGAAGTGTGACTAGCCCAAGGTCACCCAGCAGCTGCATGTGGAGGAGCGGAGACGCGAACCCGGTTCCCCAGATAACGAGTCTACAGCTCTTAACTACTACACCACACTGGCTCTCCAGATGGCACTGTGGTCTAAGCAGAAGCTTCCCGGGCTTTGAGAGGGAAGCACCAGGCCTCTATGGGACACAGGTGGCACTGTGATCTAAACCACTGAGGCTCTTGGGCCTGCCAATCAGAAGGTCAGCAGTTCAAATCCCTGCAACAGGGTGAGCCCCTGTTGCTCTGTCCCACCTCCTGCCAACCTAGCAGTTCGAAAACATGCCAGTGCAAGTAGATAAATAGGTACTGCTTGCAACAGAGAGGTAAACAGCATTTCTGTGCTCTCTGGTTTCCGTCACAGTGTTGTGTTGCACCAAAAGCGGTTTAGTCATGCTGACCACATGACCTGGAAAGCTGTCTGTGGACAAACGCTGGCTCCCTTGGCCTGAAAGCGAGATGAGTGCCGCAACCCCATAGTTGCCTTTGACTGGACTTAACCATCCAGGGGTCCTGTACCTTTTTACCAGGCCTCTGACAGGATCCTAGAGCCCTCCTGCCTCCGTCCCAACGCCCGCAGGCTTTCAGAAGGTGGCAGGGGGGCTCTTTGACCTGTCAGAGCATCCTGCCTCCCACCGTAAGCCAGGCAGAAGTTTCCTGGGCTTTGGGAAAGAGGTGCCAAGGGAACATTTAGGGGACTAGCCTAGACCCCCTAGTCCTTTAACCATACACCACTGGCTTGGGATCCCTTTAGGGTTGCCACCTTTGTTCTGGCAAAAGGCAGGACAGGACAGGGAGGTTTGAGGGCGAATTTTTCACCTGGTGCTGAAATGACTTCAAAGCAAACCAATACAATCTATTGCAGCCTAACAGGATGGCCTCTCTGGAATGTGTCACACAAATTTGTAAGCCTGTCTGTGCTTTCCTACACAGAGCTTAAATACATGACCTTTCACACACATGTAGTACAGTGGTACCTCGGGTTACAGACGCTTCAGGTTACAGATGCTTCAGGTTAAAGACTCCGCTAACCCAGAAATAGTACCTCGGGTTAAGAACTTTGCTTCAGTATGAGAACTGAAATCGTGTGGCGGCAGTGGGAGGCCCCATTAGCTAAAGTGGTGCCTCAGGTTAAGAACGGACCTCCAGAACGAATGAAGTTCTTAACCTGAGGTACCACTGTACTATACAGCAATGCATGCAGGCCAGGGCAAATAAATAAATAAATACATTGGGGGGGGGGCAAATCCTGATGATGGGATGAGCTTTGCTCCACATATTAAATTTCCCAAAGAGAGATGCTGAGGACGGGCTCTGTGTCCTTTTGCATGGAAACCGTGTGTTTTATCGCCAAGCACTTCCTAGATTATGGTGATTGATGCAGCCCGGTGAAAATGCAGATTTTTGGGGGGTGGGGGAGAAATCCATTAGAATGCATTAGTGGGAGACGGAAAGAGGTGTCATTTCCCCTGCCTGCCCATCCTCCAAGCAGCCGGGCACAAGCTCCTTTCCCCATGCACATTCCGCTTTAATGCTATATTTGTCACACAGATTCTTCCTACTTGCCCATCTGGCATGTAGAAACTGTTTCCAAATCTGTTGTCCTTTACATTCCAAAAGCCTATTTGACTTGAGATGTTTCCATAAAGAGGCAGAAAGCCCTGCCAGAGTTTGATATACAGAACCAACATCCCGTCTGTGTAGCATGCTGTTTTCCAATCAGGAAAAGCAACACCGACCTGCGACGAATGCTGTTGCTGTTCTGCTCTCCTGACTAGGTGCACCCTAGTTACCTATATGGGCACCTGTAACGCAGCTGCACAGCCAGAACACAAAGTTCTGTGGCTAATTGTAGGCTCCGGATAATGAAATCCATCTCACCGGTTCTAAAATGGAAGGAGGCCGTTTAGAATGGATGCCCCCGGTGCTTGTGGGCCATGTGTTCCTGACCTCCTGCACAAAATAGGCTGTGATGGAACTTCACCCGCTGATTCCTGCACATAGCCCATCATCAAGAAGCGATTGAATTAGAGCATACCTTTTAGCGCAGCATCCCAGCTCCATCTGCTCCCTTTGTAATCTATACTTGGAGCGTATCATGTGTCATGGCAACACAGTTAATGGGCTTAGTCATCTCCTATGGAGTAACCTACACTAGGTGATAGATGGGAAATCCCGTAAGCTTGACTTTGTTGAATTCCCAGCAGTTACTAGCGAGGCAGCACATGGTGCACTGTGATTATGGCCTTAGGTAGCTTCGATGCACTCTGTAGGACCACAGATATTTTTGCCCTTCTTCTGCAGTGCAGAACCTGGAGTTTCTGTTTAACCCTACTGAACCACAACAGAACTCACCACCATGATTTCCACCAGTCCTGTAACCCGGCCTTTGCCAACCTGGTGGACTCCAAATGTCTGGGACCACAACTCCATGTTGGTTGGGATGGTGGGAGTTGTAGTCTAAAACTTTTGGAGGCCACTTGGTTGCCAAAGGCTGCTCTGACCGCATCCTCATAGTTGAGACCAAAAGTGTGTGCCCTTAACTTCCATTGTCTGTAGAGCCCACTGTTTACCAGTTCAGCTGCACGCACATCCAGGAAAGGTTCAGGAAAGGGCCATCAAAATGATCAAGGGAATGGAGCCATTTCCATATAAGGAAAGGTTGTGAGATTTGGGGCTTTTTTTAGTTTAGAGAAAATGTAAGGCGTGACATAATGGAAGAATACAAAATTACTCATTGTACAGAGAGAGCAGATAGAGGCCTCTCATAACAATGAACACACACGGACATCCAAGGAAGATGAATGTTGCCATTTTAGCAACCCTTTCTTCAAAGGCTTGCTACTAAGGTGGTGGTGGGATGGAGGAAGGGAAGAAGGTCTCCCATTCCCCACTCACCCACCTCCCCACCTGTCATGCCACTAGTGGTTTGTGGGGCTCTGTGAGTGGTGTGGTGTTGCTCACCTGCCTCCTGAACACTGAGTGTCACTGCCATTTCTGAGAGGGAATGCGTCAAGAAGTGAGGTATGGTGCTGGCTTAAAGGTGAAGGTAAAGGACCCCTGGACAGTTAAGTCCAGTCAAAGGCGACTATGGGATTGCGGCGCTCATCTCGCTTTCAGGCCAAGGGAGCTGGCGTTTGTCCACAGACAGCTTTCCAGGTCATGTGGCCAGCATGACTAAACTGCTTCTGGCGCAATGGAACACTGTGATGGAAGACGGAGCGCACGTAAAAGCTGTTTACCTTCCTGTTGCATCGGTACCTATTTATCTACTTGCACTGGCGTGCTTTCAAACTGCTAGGTTGGCAGGAGGTGGGACAGAGCAACGGGAGCTCACTCTGTTGCTGGGATTTGAACCGGTAGCGGGGCTCCAACCCCCGGGACGGGCTGGGTCGCCTCGCAGCCGAGGCAACCCACGACCGCTCTGCCATTGCGTCGCCGCCGGAAGTCGAACCGCTGACCTTCTGGTGTATGGAAGGCAGGAGAGCTGCCCCCACCCCTCCCATACCACCCCACCAAATGCTAGTGTGTTGTGTTGCTCTGTTGTGAGCCAGAGATCAACATGATGGCAATTGCTGTGAACTACTGACTGGTGTGAGAAGGAAGGGTGAGTGAGTAACCTTTACTTCTTTGCAAGCTTAGATGGAAACTGAAGCCAAATCAGAATCCTGGGGCTCATGCTGCCTTTCATTTGCATACCCTCCAATTTTTCTCTGATGAAAATATTAATAAGAATACCCCGCTCACCAGACTGGGTTGCCCCAGCCACTTATTATATAAAAACATAATAAAACATTAAACATTCTAAAACTTCACCATACAGGGCTGCTTTCACATGGCTTGGAGGTCAGATTACTCCATACCCTCGAACATTTCTCCGATGAAAATAGCAGGACATTCCAGGATCAAATCAGAAACTGGGACTGGTTCTGTAAATCTGGGACTGTCACTGGAAAATAGGGACACTTGGAGGGTCTGCATTCGAGGCAAGTATTCCAAGCATTACCCCTACCTGAAGTAGCGTCTCCACCCCTGCCGTTCAGCCCAAACACTGAGATGCAGCACCGAGGGCCTTCTGGCAGTTCCCTCATAAGAAATGAGGGTACAGGAACCAGGCAGAGGGCTTTCTCAATAGCAGTGCCCACCCTGTGGAACGTCCTCCCATCAGATGTCAAGGAGATAAAAACACAAGGTTTAGAAGACATCCGGAGGCAGCCCTGTATCAGGAAGTTTTAAATGTTTGATGTCAATTATGTTTTTATATGTGTTGGAAGCTGCCCAGAGTGGCTGGGGAAACCCAGCCAGATGGGCAGGGTACAAATAACAAAATTATTATTATTATTATTATTATTATTATTATTATTATTATTATTATTATTATTATTATTAAGCTTTCTGAGGGTTACACATCCATGCCAGGAAACACAAATATTGGTACCGTTGCTAGCAATGAACAAAAGCAGCAAATGAAGAAGTCTTAGGAGAGATTGGGGGGGTAGCATAATGATACCCACAATTAAGAAGGCTAGATTTCAACCTCTCTGCTATCTCAGTAAATGTCGAGCATGTATGGAACTATCTCTGTTCACCCAGGAGTGTTGGGTGCCAAAGATGTCAAGTGCTGATTGAGTAATCTAGGAAATTGCTATAGAACAAGCCTGCCTGCACAACTCGTGACCCATTGAGCCAAATGCAGCCCACCAGCCGTGTGTCTTTTGCTTTCGCTGCCTGCCAAAACAGGGGGATGCGAAACACCTGGCATGTTATTTTACACGGACGGTAGGCTAAATTAGGCTTGGTGGATCACCGGCCTGCTATAGAAAACACACTTAAATGATGCTAGGCCATCTGTGCTCTTCTCCACACACCCCACATCCCAAATTAACTTACTCTAGAGTAGTGTTGTTGGATTCCAATTTGAGTAAGGCCTTTGGAAGGCACGCATGTAATTGCTTTAAAAAAAAAAAAAAAAAGGGAAGCCGGAGACAATGACGTGAACTTCTGCCGGTTATAATACAGGGCATGCCTCAAAATGGGTAGGTAGCTGTGCAGCATTTGCCATCTTTTATCCCTCGAGTCCACCTTGTAATAGCACCGGTATCCATGTGCAACAGATATTGTTGTGCACTGAGCTGGAAGATAATAAATAGGTCTGAGATTATGATTTACAGAAGGGTGTTTGGAACTCCTTGAACCAGTAGGGAGAGAAAATGGTGCCGGTACAAGCTGTCAACCCCACAATTGTTTGCTTCCCACCTCTCTCCAGAGGGCAATTTCTCCCAAGATGTAGCTTGTTCCTTGTCTCATCATCTGGAAATACTCAAATCGGTGGAACCGTGGTTAATTACCAAAATGGCTGATCCACACATTCTTAGCTGTCAGATTCCTCTCCCCCTTTATTGCTGTTTTTTTTTTCCTCTTCCCCTCCTTCTCTAAGCAATGAAATAACTCACATTAATGCAGACAACAGAGTGAATACTTTCGTTATTATTTCCAGTTGTTTTAAAGGATGGCTTATTGAAAATGCATTGCTTTCTGCATGTGCATGCATGTGTGCTTCGGGTGTGTGTGGGGGTTATGTTTCTCCAAAACAATCTGAACGAATTCATATTTAACATGAAAGATATAGAGAGAAAGCAAATAGTTAAGTTATATACAAATTCTGGAGCTAAGGTTGCGCTCCTGTACACAGTTACTTTGGAGTAAAACTCATTATTTTTGAGTAGACCTGTACAGGACTGTGCTCAAATGCCTACCTGTTCTCAAACTTTCTAAGAGAATAACTATTCTGCACTATCAAGACTTCTCTGAAGCCACTTACTGCTAAGTAACCATTTTGGTAAAAGACCTTTGGACGGTTAAATCCAGTCAAACTTGACTATGGGGTTGCGGGGCTCATCTCGCTTCAGACCAAGGGAGCCAGCGTTTGTCCGCAGACAGCTTTCGAGTCCATGTGGCCAGCATGACTAAACCACTTCTGGTGCAACAGGACACCTTGACTGAAGCCAGAGCGCATGGAAATGCCTTTTACCTTTCCGTCGCAGTGGAGATTTATTTACTCACACTGGTGAGCTTTCGAACTGCTAGGTTGGCATTAACTAAAGACAAAGATGTGGCACACACAATTCTGTCCACAGTGAGTTGTGCATTTTAATGGCTATCACCGCCTGTGGAACTCTGGCAGGGTAGCATAGCTTTTGCAAGTGAGCTTGCATTGCTAGAGGGGCCTGCAGGGCACTGAGAGTTGTTAGAATACCCCTAGTCCCCTCACAGATAGGTGAAAGGGAACTGTCATAGCCCACCTATCCCATAAGGCCTTGTACATTCAGTATCACAGACACATGCCACCTGAACCGGCTGTCTGAAGTAGCCATAGTGAGTTTTGTCCATTGGTCCACCTAGAGTAGTGAGGGGAACAGAAGTCTCCTACCAACTCTTAGCAGCAGCGAACTACAGTTCCCAGGATTCTTTGGGGGAAAGACATGATGGTTATCATAAATATATAGTGCAGATGGGACCTGAGTCCTTCTGCCTGAGAGTTCCCCTTCCATCATGTCAAGGAGACAAAGTTGGGTGGGCCTTCCCAGGCTATTTAACAGCCCACCATTTTTCTTCTCTTGCATTTCCTCTTGGAATATTTTACTTGCGTTGTTTTTTAAAAAAAATAAAAATAAAGGAAACTTCCACTAAGTTTAAAGAATGATTACCCAGTTTTATGAATGGTTCGTGCTTTATAAATGATGCATGCCATTTGCTCCTTCTAACCTCCTTCCCCTTCCCCTTCACGCCATGTCAATAGTTAGATTTTAAGCCTTCAGGCAGGGACTTGTCCTTTTTCGCTTCTCTGTGCAGCACTTAGTTTATTTTAAGCACCATAGAAATAAAGAATAACAGCAATCATAATCATCTCTAGGTCAAGAATTGGGTCAGGCCCTAAACAAAGATAATAGCAGACACTGGGGTGGCCTCTCCCGTATTACCTCTGATTAGCCATTTGAATCCTGATATCTGCTGGGAGGGAGGGAGGAAATGGCATACAAATGTATTTCCCTTTTAGCATGGGGAGATTGAAATGTACGCTTTAAAAAGCCTGGGCTTGCATCAGTAATGAAAGCTGAAATTCTATAAGGAAGGCATTCTCCTGCTGCAGAAGTTCACCCAAGGGGAGATGTGACAGTTCTAAAACTAGTTCCCAAAGAGTCATGATAGACTGGTGTCTCTAGATAACTGGCTCTCCATCTGTGCGAATGCTTGTAGCATTTCATATGGGTGCTTGACATTTACCTTGAACGTGGAATAGTGTGTGGGTGCTGCTATGGAAAGCTTCTTTGTGTACAGGATGTTGCCAGCCCCATTTCTGCCTGCCCAGTTTCTCCCAAGCCTTCCGTGAAATGGAAGAAAGGAATGGGGAAACTGAATATCATACCCTGCACCATTTCAGGGGTGAAAATGGGGTTGTGCTTGTTGTAATACTTGCACAGTCCTTGCATAGAATTATAGAATCGGAGAATGGTAGAGCTGGAAGGGACCACGAGGATCATTTTGTACAACCCCCTGCAATGCAGGAATATACAGCTGGAACACTGTTTCAGCTACACAAACAGAGAGAGAGAGAGAGAGAGAGAGAGAGAGAGAGAGAGAGAGAGAGAGAGAGGGAGTGTTTTTGAAGGTGCTTTACCACTTTTTGTATGCTGCATTCTGAAGACCTGACCCCCTCCGGAAACTCTGAAGGGTCTCCATGCTCCAAAACCTTCTGCAGCTCCTCCATTGACTCCTGCTCCTTTCCACCTTGTTCTGGCAGTCTGGTCTCCTGCTCCTGGCCCTATTCTTCCTCCTTTGCTGACAGCTGTCTCCCGGGTGGCACAGAACCCTACAAATCACTGTCCCTTTCCCCCGGTTCATCCTCCTCCCTCCCTGTCTCCTCTGCCCACACATCTCCCCGCTCCTCGGAGTCCTGTCAGTCCCTGACCTCCACCAGCAGAGGGACGACAGCATTACTGCACCCTGTTCTGCTCAGCTGATTGGTGGACAGGTAGAAGTACCAGCAACAGGATCCCCAGTAATGGTAGTCCATAGAAAGTCCCCAAATTGGGTGTTCTGGTGGAGGATCTGAGTTGGCCTAGGAGCTACTGGATTCTGAGCTGGTCCCACTGCAATCACTTGACAGCACTGGTCCCAACCTGGACCGATTAATCCAAATTGGCACCACTATTTGCCTCCGCCTGCTCCTTTTTCATTTCAGCTGGTGTGAGTGATGGTGCTGTGGGTTGTGATTGTAGCTTTGCCACTCCATCATGTTGCCACAACTGTCTGGCAGGGTTTGAGATTGTCTTGTTAGTCCTTTACCAATTTTAACAGGGATTTCAAAGCACGAAAGTTACAAATCAAAGCTAAATTAGTGTGTGATTCATTATAGAAGCAATAGTTACCGACCTCGGTATATTGTTTGTTATGACAAAACAAGGCCCTTATGAGTTTCTGTTAGTTTTAACGTTTAATGAGGATGAAAGAAAAATAATGAAATTAAATGAGAAGATGAAATTAGCACTTTAGAAAGGCTATTAAGGGCTTAAACCTAAATTAACATTTCTATAAATACCCCTATCAATGTTACACAGGCAATTAGCAAATAGCAATTAAGATAAAGAAGTTGCATCTAAAGAAGTTTCCAGCTGAATGTAAAGATCCATATAGATTCTTATTAAATCTGCCAAACTTATCCATAGCTGTCAGGCTACAGCTGCATGCAACATAATCAAGCTTGTCCAGGTTTCGCCCCACCCCATCCTGCTCAATTGACAATTGCGTCAATCCATATTTAAAAACGAAGCCCAGAGTACATGTGACTTTAATCACATAATGCCAAGTGTCGCATATAAATTTAAAGCTTGAAATAGCAGGCATGGAAGGACACAACCAGGATCAGGACCATAGCGCATGGAGAGGGTAATCTTTCTGTTTGAGAGCCAGTGTGGTTCACTTCCCCGCTCCTCCACATGCAGCTGCTGGGTGACCTTGGGCTAGTCACACTTCTTGAAGTCTCTCAGCCCCACTCACCTCACAGAGTGTTTGTTGTGGGGGAGGAAGGGAAAGGAGAATGTTAGCCGCTTTGAGACTCCTTTGGGTAGTGATAAAGCGGGATATCAAATCCAAACTCTTCTGCTTCTTCTGCATTCCTACCACACCCAGTGACAGATTTAAGTATAAGCTAAACAAACTGTAGCTTAGGGTCCCACTCTCTTGGGGGTCCCTAAAAAATGTAAAGGGGGGAAACTGCAATTACTTTGATAAAATACATATTTTGTTATGTGCAAATGACTTTAGATACCTATTGGGTCCATAAATTACCATATAACATATATTCAACACAAAAAACCAGTGACAATTTGTTGTTGACAAAGGACAGCTGGAAATATAAAGGGCCCCATTACCTTCAGTAGCTTAGGGCCTCATCAAACCTAAATCCAGCGCTGACCACACCCCACAGTCTCAATGAAAATAGTCCCCCTACCAAATTTTCTCTTACCCTGGGAGGGAAATTCCAATGACGCTAAAAGCAACTTGAATGGAGATTTTCACCAGGACTGTGGTGGCATTTAATGTTCCATAAACATGCATGTGCACACAAAAACACACTGTAGCCCTAATGCTGATTAATAATAATAATAATAATAATTTATTTATACCCCACCCATCTGGCTGGGTTTCCCCAGTCACTCTGGGCAGCTTACAACAGAATATTAAAAACATGATGAAACATCAAACATTAAAAACTTCCCTAAAAAGAGCTGCCTTCAGATATCTTCTAAAAGTCAGGTAGTTGTTTATTGCCTTGACATCTGATGGGAGGGCGTTCCACAGGACGGACCTCACCTCTTGCAAGGAGGGAACTGCCGGAAGGCCCTCGGAACTGGACAATGGGGATGTATTATATGTGTGTGTGTACACACACACACACACACACACAGTGGTGCCTCGCAAGACGAAAATAATTTGTTCTGCGAGTATTGCCGTATAGCAAATTTTTCGTCTTGCGAAGCACCAACGGGAAAATAGCGGTTTGACAAAAAAAATTTGTCTTGCGAGGCAAGCCCATTGACAAATTCGTCTTGCGAGACAGCCTTCCCCAAGCGAATGCCTTTCGTCTAGCGAGTTTTTCGTCTAGCGAGGCATTCGTCTAGCGGGGCACCACTGTATATATATTCATTTTGTCAGATAAAGAACATAAACGCACATACAAAAAGACAAACAAAACACAAAAAAACTCTTATATCAACTTCACATTTTCCCTTTAACATCTTGAGGGGACTTCCTCCGACCTCCCCTTCCTGTGTTTCATTACAAATCTTCTTTTCCTAATTTTGGACAATGGGGATGTAGATGCTCCTTCAGGTATACTGGGCCAAGGCCGTTTAGGGCTTTAAAGGGCAGCACCAACACTTTGAATTGTGTTCGGAAACGTACTGGGAGCCAATGTAGGTCTTTCAGGACTGGTGTTATGTGGTCTCGGCGGCCGCCCCCAGTCACCCGTCTAGCTGCCAGTCAAGATCTACAGAGCTTGAAGTGATGCATTTAACATCACATGTAGTTGCGCCTTGGAACTTAGAATTTAAGATAAGAAACCATCCCTGTTATCCAATATATGCGATATTTGTGTAGGTCTTGAAGACCACTTGAAGTTGGTGGTGTAAATTATCCACCTGCTTTGGGGGAGGGCTGCAGCTCAGGAACACAGCACATGATTTGCCTGAGAAATGCCCCACGTTCAATTCCTAGCATCTCCGCATCAGACCTACATCAGAAATCCTGGAGAACTACTGCCAGTCTATATAGACAATACTGAACTTAATGGACCAATGGGTCTGGCTCAGCATAAGACAGCTTCCTATGTATCCTGGATGAGAGACATGTATCCTGGGTCTGTTCACCAAACCCGCATTCACAATATACATTTAAAGCAGTTTCATGCCACCTTAAACAGTCATGGGCTTTCACCGAAGAATCCTGGGAGCTGGAGTTGGTTAGGGGTGCTGCAAGTTGCTAGGAACAGGGCTTTTTTCAGGCAGAACTTGCCAAAACTCAGTTCTGGCACCTCTCCAGCGGGTTCTGGCACCTCTCAGGTGGGTGCCATTGCCATTCTAAGAGAAACAAATATGTGTTCATGGTGAGTTCTGGCACATCTTTTTCTAGAAAAAGTAGCACCAGCTAGGAGACCTCTATACCTATCACAGAGCTACAATTCCAAGGGTTTGCAGAGGGATTGATTGTGAAACCACTCTGAGCATTGCAGCTCTGTGAGGGGCAGTGCTTTTTCTGGGGGGACACAGGGGGACGCATACCCCTAAACATTTTGTGAAGCTAATGGGAGAAGAAACTATTTATTTTTATTTTTTTTAGTTTCTTCTCTAACATGGTAAATTGTCAGTTCTGTTGCTACCCCCAATGGCAGCCTCATTTCCTGTCACGGTGTTTCCTGAGTCTCAGACGGAAGCGAGCATTTAATGTGTGAAGGAGGAGTTGGAATCTAGCACAGTGATTGGTCAGTTTTGTTGTTTCCACCTCCAATAGTGATTTCATTTCCTTTCCCTGTGTTTCCTGAGTCTCAGATGGAAGCGAGTGTTTAATGTGTGAAGCAGAAGCAGTGTGGAAGTTGCTGTCAGCTGTCAGCTGTGTAATATGAGGTAATGCATGTTCTTTGTACTTTTGTCCATTTACTGTATTTATTTTTCTCGATTTGAACTATAAAATGGTGGTTTTCTTGAGTCAAAATGAGAGTACCCCTAAACATTTTTTTAAAAGAAAAAAAAAGCACTGGTGAGAGGAATAGGAGTCTCCTAACAATGTTCTCGAAGCGACTGGCATGAGTTTGGCCAAACTGCGGGAGGCAGTGGAGGATAGGGGTGCCTGGCGTGCTCTGGTCCATGGGGTCACGAAGAGTTGGACACGACTGAACGACTGAACAACAACAACAACAACAAACAACTCTCAGCAAACTACAGCTCTCAGAAATCTCTGGGGGAAGCCATGACAGTTTGAAGTGGTATCATCGTTTAATTGTATGGTGTGGCTCCAGTGTATGGATAGTATCAGCTTCAGAAACACATTTTAACCAACAGGTTACTGAAACAGCTTTGTGAGCTTAGATGCGCTGACACCAAAAGGCTCACATGTCCATCAGGAGCGGCTGACGTGACTTGCATTTCATTTCTAAATGTGAATAATCTCAGCTATGAATGGCCTCCATTTTATCTCTCCACCCTTCCATTTTGAGCAAAGCTAGTGTGATGGAGTATCGCTGTTCTAAACAAATGCACCAAGCTGGCGGATAGCGCTGCCAGAAGGAGCCCTGCCAGTGGTTGAATTGTTGTCACCGATGGCACCACTGTTTACACTGGTTTGGAATTGAAATGCTGAAAAATAGATCTTGCCAAACACAAGCACAGTTGAACTCTATTAATCACGCAAAAGAAAGAAAAGTTTAATTAATGACATATTTTTCCAAAAGCAACGTTTCATTACGGTTTTTGTTGGGAAGACGGAGGCATGCACTGGAAACACTCATTCTAATTAATCCTGCAAGTGGGAGCATTTGGGGTAAGGTCAGGGAATAATAGGCAAATGTGTGAATCAGCAGGATACGGTGGCAGGGAGAGTGATCATTTGAATAAAAGCAGTTGTGTTATTTTTTTCCCTTGGACTGTGGGCTGTTCAATGTTCTGGATGAATATAACACAATCAGTCTGTTCTCTGGTGTATATCCACTTCCTGCTGACTAAGAGCAACCTGCATCTTCTACCATTTATTAAAATGAAGTATTCACACTGGAAAAGGGCAGGGTGCTTTCATCGTCGCCGTTTCCCAGGGATGACCAGCTCACTGGCAATATTGACATCATCAAAAGTGCTTTAAAGAAAGAAGCGAGCAAGCCAAAAAGCAATCTCTGTGTCAGGTGCTGTGTGTTGCATAGCAAGCACACATTTCCCTTATTTGCAACAGGTCCGGAGGTCACTGTGCCCTACCAGCATCACCAGGAAGGCTTTCGGAGAGAGAGGTGTGTTCTGTCCTGAGCCACAGCTATCCCTGCTGTCACTTCAGTACCATCCTTCCCTCCTCCAGCCACATCTGCTTTCCTTCTTTTATTGATGCCTTTAGCAATGTCCCTTTAAAATACTAACAACACGCTGTGCTTTGACCTCACTGCTGAGTCACTCTTCCATTCCCTCACACGTCTGAAACTAAGAGACAACTTGCAGAAATATGTCAACAGATCGTACTGATTTTGTACGCTGCTTGATCTTCTAAAGCAATGGGGCCATGCTGGCTAAGGTTTATCAGAGCTGGAGCACAGCAACATCTAAATGGCAACAGGTTTCCCAGCCCTGCCTAAGGAGAAGTATATAAGAATATGAGTCCAACATTTAATTTTAACTAACCAGCCAGATGCTTCTAGGAAGTATACAAGCAGGGCATGGAGACAAAAAAACAAACAAACCCTCATGTTCCTTTTTTTGTCTGCGGCATCTGGCTCTTAGACATATGCTACCTCTGAAAAATTGATCTGGATGTCATAGGTGATGTAAGCCTCTGAGCTGGACAGCATGACTGCCTTTGCAGTTATGCCAAATACACACCCAACTGTTCTCATACAGCCTTTAATTTCCATGCATCCAATGGAATACAGGTGAGGAGCGTTGAACTGACTGGCATGGTGGTGGTCAGACTCAAAGATCGCTGTCCGTGGTGCTACTAATGTTCTTGTCTGTTTTCCTATGTCTTAGGGTAGCCAGTTTTGCGTTTCCAAAGATGAAAGAATGTATTATCCAAAGAAGACATCAACTTGCATAGAATTTACATGTGGTGATTTATATGCATAAATGCAATTGTAGACAATATTACTATAATTTAAACAGAAATACTAGACATCTTTCCATAGTGGGGAAGACTGTGACTAGGTGAGCTGTGGCCCTTGCTCTTCCCTCTTATTGTTATTTGTCATTAAGAAGGCCTTTCAAGTAGAGGAGTGTCCTCTGCAAAGGAGGTGTGACCATTCTTCTCTTTAGAGCCAAGGCCTCAGAAAGACATAAAATAGCCCCAGCTCTCTGCAAATAAGCTATGTGGAATTTGAACTATGGTCTGCCTGGTGCCAGTAGGCTAGATAAACTGCTGCTTTGTGGCCCCACCTGAAATCTGTCAAGCAGTTTTGACTGTTTTCATACCCTCCTAGCAATGGTGGGTACAAGTGCCAAACCTCATATATCTTGGACCTGAAGGTTTGACAAAAAGTGTGCACAGTGGAACATGAGTGTTTGATGAATTCAGGTTTGGTAAGTTCCAAAGTGAACTGAGCAGATCTGCACCTTCCAGACTAATATGTGGATGAGAGTGTCATTTTCCTTCTGTTTTTCCCTTTCCCCAAACTTGCAATCAAGGTGGGTTTTTTATTTTTTTTATTTTGCCAGAACTCACCAGAATTCAATTCTGGCACCTCTCATGTGGGCACCATTGCCAATGTAGGGAACAAGGTTGAGTTCTGGCACCTCTTTTTCTAGCAAAATAACACTGCTTGCAATACAGTTCTCTCTTCACATCATGTACCAAAATGTGTTTAATGTGCATGTTTTCAGATGAAATCAGTTTAGAAATGTGATGACATAAACTTTTTTAAATAAGCATTTTGTGGTCATAGTATTGAGCCCATTTTCTTCATGGGTTAAAGAAAAAGCAGGTTATTGCTAAAATGGAATGAAGTTACAAATGCACAAATGCAAAATTGACATGGACCAGAACTAGATTTATCCATCCCCACCCCCCAAAAAATTCCTATCATGGATGCTTTTAATCCTTCAATTTCTTCAGTCTTCGGGAGCCAGTGTGGTATAGTGGTTAAGAGTGGTGGACTCATAATCTGGCGAACCGGGTTCACTTCCCCACTCCTTCACTTGCAGCTGCAGGGTGACCTTGGGCTAGTCACACTTCTTTGAAGTCTCTCAGCCTCACTCACATAGGGTTTGTTGTGGGGGAGGGAGGGAAAGGAGAATGTTAGCCACTTTGAGACTCCTTAGGGTAGTGATAAAGTGGGATATCAAATCCAAACTCTTCTTCTTCTTCTAGTGGAAGAATCTGTAGAAAACATACCTAGTCATCTCTCCAGACCTTTCTGACTTACTGCAGAATCAGTGTGTTTGCTTCCAGTCAAACAGCCTTCAGGGAGGAAAAGTATCAGAGACATTTTGAATTTTGACTTCCATGCTTTGTCCAGTTTCACAATGTCAAATCTATATCCTTTCAGCATGGGTCTGTCTCCTGACGATGAGAATGGGGCACTGCACTTTTATACTCCAGTGTCTGGACCATTGCTTACAAAACATAATTAAAACCAGAGAGTTTGGTTTTATCTGTGATTTCTCCCTCTACTTGTTCACAGGGCAGCGGTCCAGAAACCACAGGTGGTCTGCTGCCAGTCTTACAATGTCTCGATGCAAAGCATTTACAGCTATTTGTTGCTAAGACAAAAGTTGGTGGTCCTCCTGAGGAGAGAGGGGTGGTGCTTCTTTTGAGATGGATGGTATGTACTGCAGCGCATTCAGCTTGGTCTGAATGTCCCACTGCTAACAACCTCACAGTAGTTGTCTGATAGCCTTTCGACACCAGCCTTTGTGAAAATGCGGAACAGCTATCAGGCTGCCATTGTAAGGGTATTGAGAAATGAATGCAATGCTGCCAGGCTGTGTGAGTTACAGTCAATTGGAATGAAGCTTATAATTATTAAGGGAGCCTATTAAAATGTGCAGACTAAAAAGCGCCCCCAAATTGCTCTTTATTTCATTATGGAGTCCTGGATATTTCTAAAAAAAAGTTTAGTCAGTACTCGCCCCCGCCACCCTCAATCACACCTGAATTTAAGCATTCTGAAATCTCATGTGGAAGGGCTGTTCTACTTGTAGAAACACAAAATTAAGTTGCAATGGACATTATTATTATGATTACATTTATAGCCCATCTTTTCATTAATTCCATCCAAGGAAGCTAGGAGGATAGGGAAAATGCAATGATTAGCCATAATCACTGAAAGCATATAAATTATGTTAAAAAATAGTTGTAACAACTGAGGGCGTATAAACTATGTAAAAAAAAAAGTTAATGGCATCTCTCACTATACCGAACTGTGTCAGAAAGAAAACTCCATCCAAAACTTTAAATAAAAAAGAATTAAAACTCTCTGGCCTAGGTCAAAATATCACAGAATCGTAGAATCTTAGAGGTGGAAGGGACCCCCAGGGTCATCTAGTCCAACCCCCTGCAATGCAGGAATCTCAGCTGAAGCATCCATGACAGGTGGGCATCCAACCTCTGTTTAAAAACCTCCAAGGAAGGGGAGTCCACCACCTCTCATGGCAGTCTGCTCCACTGCTCAGCAGCTCTCACTGTCAGAAAGTTTTTCTGAATGTTTAGTCAGAATCTCATTTCTTTCAACTTGAAACCACTGGTTCAAGTCCTACCCTCCAGAACAGGGGTAAACAAGCATGCTCCCTCCTCCATGTGTCTGCCCTTAAGATATTTGAAGATGGCTATCATATCTCCTCTCAGTCTCCTCCTTTCCAGGCTAAACATACCCAGCTCCTTCAAGCGCTCCCCATAAGGCTTTCCAGACCTTTGATCATCTTGGTTGCCCTCCTCTGCACACCTTCCAGCTTGTCAACATCCTTCTTAAATTGTGGTGCCCAGAACTGGACACAGTATTCCAAGCATAGTGTGACTAAGGCAGATTAGAATGGTACTGTTACTTCCCTTGATCTGGACGCTATACTTCTGTTGATACAGCCTGGAAAAGCATTAGCTTTTTTCTGCTGCATCGCACTGTTGACTCATGTGAAGCTTGTGGTCCACCAAGACCCCTAGATCCTGTTCACATGTAGTGTTAGTAAGCCGGGTGTCCCCCATCCTATATTTGTGCAGGTTATTACAATAATCCTGCCAATGTTCTTATCTGTTTATGGTTTATTTGTAAACCATTTCCATTCTTTTACAAAAAGTTTGTTATCTTGATTTCTTATTTCCCCCCCAGTAAGTTTCACCATTTCTGTGTATTCCATAAGTTTATGGTTTATTTGTAAACCATTTCCATTCTTTTACAAAAAGTTTGTTATCTTGATTTCTTATTTCCTCCCCAGTAAGTTTCACCATTTCTGTGTATTCCATAAGTTTATGGTTTATTTGTAAACCATTTCCATTCTTTTACAAAAAGTTTGTTATCTTGATTTCTTATTTCCCCCCCAGTAAGTTTCACCATTTCTGTGTATTCCATAAGTTTTTGTATCCATTCTTCCTTTGCTAGGACTTCTTCTTTCCATTTTGGGGCAAGTAACATTTTTGCTGCTGGAGTCGCATACATGGATAAATTTCTATACAGTTTGGGTAGTTCTGTCCCTATAATTCCCAAAAGGAAATATTCTGAGTTTGTTTGTTTTACAAACGTTATTTTAAACAACTCTTCCAATTCATTATATATCATTTCCCAGTAAGCTTTAACCTTACTACAAGACCACAGTCATTCTGGTCTTAGAAGTCAACCTTGTAAAGATACAAGCTTACAGAGAGATCCACTAGCATTTCACCATGCTAGCTCACCATGCTATACTATCACCATATAGCATGTAACCTTCAGCTTCACCACCTTCCATTGAACAAATATTTCACTCACTGTGAGCACCTCACATGCCAACTGCAGCTTTATACCGGCCACTGCACGTACGTACATTCCTCAGAGAAAGGGAAGGTAAATGAGTCATGCTTCAGTCCTTTGGCCATTGACTGTTTCCAGCCACCGACTAGCAGCTGGGGTTGTCTCTGAACATTATCCCGATGTAGGGAGTGGGCTGCTAAGTGACTGAGCACTTAGCACAATTTCACCTATTTATTTTTTTTCCAAATTACACCAACAGTAAATATGGATGTGGTTCTCCTCCATGGAGAAAACAAATAGCAGCTGGTGGCAAGGTTGCCATGTGTCCTCTTTTTTTTCCAGGACACGTTCTCTTTTTCAGGGGTAAATTTTCTATCCCGGTTCCTTTTTTAAAAAATTTGCCAAAATGTCTCTGGCTATACTTTCTGGATAAAGACATAGCCATAACGGGTGGCTGAAGATTTGCTTTCCTCTTCTCTTCTACTGCCTCCCTCAGCAATATATCACAGCTTCTACAGCCTACATGTAATAGGGGTATTTGAAATGTGAGTCATCATAGCGTCCTCTTTTTTGCTCTTCATAATATGGCAGCCCTACTGGTGGGGGGCAATTTACATCTGGAAAACAGCACTTTGCCCAGCACCATGGCCCTACTGGTATGTGAGTGCTACCTAGGGAGGGAAGTAATGAGAGAATGGATAAGTTGTTGTTATTATTATTATTATTATTATTATTATTATTATTCGTATGCAACTTGGTTAGAGGGTTACATACCACTAGCTATTTTTTGCTCTCACCTTTCTCTGTCAAAATAACTAGTCAACTGCAATATTTTGTACAGATCCTTTAATATTCAAAGTTACCCTGCGTTCCTTTGACCTTAATCTCTGTAGAAACTGATATGGGCAGCATAGTTCATTTTTTATTGCTTTGTGTATATAGAAACCCATATGGAGAATAGCAAATTTCAATAGCACGTTCGGGCTGAATTCTAATGTCCTGTTATTTCCAAAAGCTCCAGAAAGTAACATAAACTAGACTGTGCCGATTTCAACTTGACCTTTTGAAGATAGTCTTATTGTCTTCAGAGGGGCCTGGGAAGTGTATAAAGATTCACTTGTAGAATAATTTTGTAGGGCTTTTTTTTTGGGGGGGGGGGGTGAGGGAAAGCGTAGTAAAGTTTCATTTAAGCAGTTGATAATGCTGGATGGTGTTTTTTCAAAGGCATCTGAGATGAAAACCCCGAATTAAAAGGATCAATGGCCAATGTATACTGGTGGCAAATTGGTTTTGCTATCCTCCAGCTCTGGCTGGCTTTTTGAACCCGAGAAAGGTCCGGGCTGCATTTAAATTCCATTGCATTTCAATCCACCTTCATGAAAAACATTCACACTGATGCAGGGGAAAGAATCAGTGAGGGTCAGAAGGAGGCACAAGCATAGCACAAAAGTGAGTGAGCGAGAGAGAGAATATATAAATAAAAGGGCTTTCAGTCTAAAAGCTCTGCTACTAGCAGGCATCAGATGCATTCCACATGTAGGCAAGACAACAAAGGAAGCAGGAGAAAGGGATGACGTTCGGGTAAGGAAGGAATGAGTGAGCACAAAGCCTGCCAGCCTCTTCTTCATGTGTGGTGGCTCATGAATTCAGAATTGCGGGGGGCGCAGGGGGAGGGAATTGCAGGTGTAATTTTTGCCATACATCTCATTCTTCAGAAATGCGGGAGCATTGCATCATCTTCAGTAATAAAGCTCGCCTGCTTTCCATTCTGCCCTGCTTGGCTGCTGAAGGTACTGCTGTAATATACCGCGGAAAAGCATGAAAAGTCTTAGACAGTGTTAGAAGAATGTGTAAATATTTCACTGGGGAAATACATTTCTCCCCACCCCACGCCTGCCCTGCAAATTCCCCTTTCTATTTGGGTAAGACGGACATAGAATTGCTTTCCCTTGTCTTTGGGGCAGCATCCGCCATTCGTCCAATCCCAACATTCATCTCAGGCCTATTTGCTTAGCCAACTACACAAGTCACAACAAGGAAAGGAGGAGAAGCTACCATGCCTGGTAGAGGGAGGGATGGGACTGCATGACCCACCCTACCGGGTCACTTGAGAGACCAGCTGCTGTTGGCTCCCTCTCTCCCCCATTGGTCATCTAGTATTCCACGTAGCTGCAGCAGAGAAAAGGGTCAGCAGGTCCCATTCTATCCTTGAGACTCTCTGCAGGCTACGTCTTTCATAGGCCCTGCATTGCACCCTTGTTGGGTGTTTTTGCCTGCCTGGAATGTGCCCTCGACCTGTGATAATGCCTGTTGCTTGCCCAGATGGAGAGGGGTTTGTGTGTGCATACCCTCCAACATTTCTCCAAGGAAAATAGGAGCATCCTATTCCATACCCACTCCATGGAAAACAGAGACACCACCCTCCAACATTTCTCCAAGGAAAATAAGGATGTCCTAAGAAAAAGCAGGACACTCTGGGATCAAATCAGAAACAGAGATGGTTTCTGTAAATATGGGACTGTCCCTTGAAAATAGGGACACTGGAGGATCTGTGGAAGTGTGTAGAAACTAGCCTACTGGATTCTTCAATATCAACTTTGTTGGACTGGTCACGTTGTATGGATGCCTGATTATCATCTTCCAAAGCAACTATTCTATTCCGAACTTAAAAATGGTAAGCGTAATGCTGGTGATCAACAAAAGAGGTTCAAAGACTCTCTCAAGCCAAATCTTTAAAAACGTAGTAGAAACACTGACAACTGGGAGACACTGGCCTGTGAGCGCTCCAATTGGAGAACAGCCTTTACCAAAAGTGTCATGGGCTTTGAAGACGCTCAAAGTCAGGATGAAAGGGAGAAACGTGCTAAGAGGAAGGCACGCTTGGCAAACCCACACTGTGATCAACTCCCACCCAGAAACCTATGTCCATGTTGTGGAAGGATGTGTGGATCCAGAATTGGCCTCCACAATCACTTTTAAAACCGTGTTTATGGAAGACAATTTTACTCGGCTACGAGTGATCGCCAAAGAAGAAGAAGACGAGAACAACAACAACAACAACAACTGTACAAAGGTAAAATTTGCATTCACTGTTCTGCCCACTTTTGCCTTTGGCCCCACTGACCACTGGCATGTGGTCCTTGGAAGGTTGCCCAGATGGGAATACGGTCCTTAGTCTCAAAAAATGTTCCCCATATAAATTCCTTCTGTTTTGTGGGCAACTCACTACTGGTGAAATAATGGAGGGCACGTTGCTGTCTATGCATGTTGCTGAGTTATCTGTGTGGGCAAGGGAGTGTTTCCTAGTCCCATATGACATGGCTTCTCCACTTTCTTTCCTCTTGTTTTACACATGCTGTTCCTGATGGTTTGGATCCCTGCCTGCCCCCCTCTCATCATAATGTCAAACAAAATAGTATTCTCTTTTGCACAGTTTGTAGCCTTGATCTTCGCAGCTTCAGAATTATCCATTAAATGAATGTGGGCAAACAGGCATTACACAGCACACTGTTTTGAGCACTGTCTTGCATTCCCAGGAAAGACATCAGCTAACTCAGAAGAACTGAAGCTATTTACGTTGATTTCGATGTTGCTTTTCCTCAGTAAACTGTGCTCCACGAAGCTCATGAGAAGCACTAAGGTCATGTCTACAGCATATGTAATGCATAATGATGTCTCAATCATTATTGCCTTTCAGAATGGTTGTGAAAGTGTTCCTGTATACCTAGGCATTTGGCGACTGAAGAACAGGCAACCTTAAGATCACTGGATAGATAATGCTTTTAATGGTTTGTTTGTTTCTAATTAAAAAAAAGAATGTTTTTAACTAAAACTCTTTTTAAAGAATGGTTTAACTGTTTCAGAATGCTTGTTTTACAAAGGTGGGGTATAAGTTCAACAAATAATAAAAATAAATACATTTAAAGCACTCTTATACCACCTTAACAGCCATAGTTTCCCCATCCCCAAATAATTATGTGATCTGTGGTTTGTTAAGAGTGCTGGAAGTTTTTAGAAGAGGCCACATTGGATGGAGAACTGCACTGTAAAGTTCAGAGAAATGTGGGTTTTGAAAGGGGGCTGCACTTCAGTTTGCGTATTGTTTCAGAAAGTGTCGATTTAGGTAGGTTACAGGTAGGTAGCCGTGTTGGTCTGTCATAGTCAAAATAAAATAAAAAATTCCTTCCAGTAGCACCTTAGAGACCAACTAAGTTTTTTCTTGGTATGAGCTTTCATGTATCGTGTGCATGCACACGAAAGCTCATACCAAGAACAAACTTAGTTGGTCTCTAAGGTGCTACTGGAAGGAATTTTTTATTTTATTTTGATTTAGGTAGGGTTCACCTTTGAGTATGAACTGAATCAAATTTCTTCTTCCCCATCCTTACTGCCATGAAGTTGGCCACTAGAGGCCACTAGATTTGCTGGGGACCTCTCCACAAACCTGGAATTGGTCTTGAATGTTAGACTACATGAAATCTAAAAGGGCTAGGTGCCAAACACAAATGAGGGAATAAAATTCGATGCCGTAATTGAGATGCTAATATTGCTCCTTGGGATTCTTACGTTTTTACATCAACCTTGCAAATACCTCGAACACCTTACTGGCCAAACAAGCCTTTGTTTCTCTTCAAAAGAACACCACTTGGCGTCAAAATCTATCTGATATCCTGGTTAGATACACCCTACCGGAGTTTAATACACTCAAACTGTGGAGCCCGGACAAAGTTCGGGAATGGATCCTGGAGAGAGACGCCCTGTTAGACATCACAAAAATACAGAACCCAGGGTCCTCCCACTGGTTTCCCCGACTGAAATCAGTTAAAACCTGCGCCAATTACTTGGCGAATATCACCGATCCCACACTCCGGAGAGCTTTCACCATGGCCCGTTTTCAAACTATCCCTACGGCCTATCTGTCAGGCAGATATGCAAAAATCCCAGTAGAGCACCGTTTATGTCCTTGCCACATGAGAACCAAAGAGGACCTCACGCATTACTTGTTGTACTGTCCCATTTACTCGGCCTTCAGGGATGCGATCTTACAAACTATTCCCAAGTCATTAGTCAACTCTGAGGACCAAGTAAAGTTTCTGCTGGTGGACGCTGACCCACGGATTACCCACGTGGTAGCGGTTTTCATGGCGAGGGCTATGAAAACCAGGGTGAGGTTCCTGAATGAGGCAGAGAAGGCCCTCCCATCGCTCTCCTAACCTGTTGAATCCTTTTTCCTGTATGGGGGGTGTTGGGTTTCATTTTTTGCCTCTTTGTTTTTTTTGTTTGGTCTGGATTTGTCCCCTTTGCTGCGGCAGCGCGGCACAGGCTTTTAAAATCTTAAACCTATTTTAATAATTTTATTGTTTACTTTTTAATGGTGTTGTATGGTGTTTTGTGTAAAGGCATGGACCTCACAAACCTAATAAATGTTGTTGTTGTTGTTGTTGGTATCGCACTCCTTGGTTTTGTCAAATAAATAGGTGAACTATGCCATCGTAGGACAGGACAGGATATAATAAGGGCTCTAGTGCCGTGACCAGCCCCTTGCTTTTCCTCCAGAAAGGGAATACATTTATGTAAAATAAGATGCATTCATGGAAATGGCTTGATTTGCACAATTTATATGGGTTGCAGAATTCAACATTATTCCATCCATTTCACTTCCCTGAAGCAGAAACGTGAGTGATTCACTATTATTACTTTTAGTGCAGAGTACAAATATCCATTTTGAATTGATGCCGAAGAATTGATGCTTTTGAATTATGGTGCTGGAGGAGACTCTTGAGAGTCCCATGGACTGCAAGAAGATCAAACTTATCCATTCTCAAGGAAATCGGCCCTGAGTACTCACTAGAAGGACAGATCCTGAAGTTGAGGCTCCAGTACTTTGGCCACCTCATGAGAAGAGAAGACTCCCTAGAAAAGACCCTGATGTTGGGAAAGATGGAGGGCACAAGGAGAAGGGGACGACAGAGGATGAGATGGTTGGACAGTGTTCTCGAAGCTACTAACATGAGTTTGGCCAAACTGCAGGAGGCAGTGAAGGATAGGCGTGCCTGGCGTGCTCTGGTCCATGGGGTCACGAAGAGTCGGACACAACTGAACAACTGAACAACAACAACAAATATCCATGCATGTATCAAAGATTCCCTGTAAAATTATAGGAGAAGGCCAAGATGACAGACAAAAGCAACCCTGTGATGAAAATATGGGTGACTTTTTCATGGAACGTGTCTTTTGGCAAAAATGACTTGCTTTTGCTCTCTGCAGATTTATTTAATTAGACCAATAACAAGGTGATTAGACTTTATAAGCTTTGCAGGAGGGGGGGGTATCCTATCCTCTTTGACTGAAAAGAAAGACTCCAAAATCTACATTATTCACAGTTGATTAGACTAAGAAAAGCATTTCTCAGACATTTCTCAGTGCGACATATTGTGAACTCTATTTTATTGCCAGACTCCAAATGGCAATTAACAGTCTTAAGCTGCATATAAAACCCAATATGAACCACATTTACAAGAGCATTGTGTGTGAATCAAATTATGCTATCTTGAGTTTGAAGAACTTAGAAATAATTGCCAATAAGTATTCATGTATAGGACCAACTTTCTGAAACAAGTTATTGTAATTACTACTAGTGTCAGGAGTACGTGTGGCTGATTTTATGAGATCTGATGCATTTAGAGAAGCAGTTGATGGTTTACTTTGGTAGGAGAGAGAGTGCTTAATTTCATTGCTTCGTATTCAGTTTTTTGAATAACTGTATAATATGTGCACTTGTGTGCATGTGTGTGTGTGTGTGTGTGTGTGTGTGTGCATATATGTGTGTGTGTGTGTGTGTGTGTGTGTGTGTGTGTTCCAAAGTCAGGTTTTTCATATTTTTACCCCCTTACAGATGGCATATCAAATGATGTAGGATAAAATAAAATGGCTGGGATCCAAAATTAAAAATGCAACTAAGGAATGCACTGGAAGACAGGGAGAAAATAATTTTCATTTGGTTTTTTTATCAGTCAATTTATGTGAATGTTTTTTCTTAAACGTTGCCTTGTACTTTTGACTACAAACTCAATTCAGTGCTGCAAAGTTATCTGACTATTTTGCCCATCAGTTGTCAGGGACTGGCAGGGCCCTGAAGTGTGTCTTGTGGAGGCAGTGGTGGAGCTTCATGCTCCGGGAATGGAGGGGGGGGAGAGCAGGTGGGCACAGGGCTGGTGCACGTCCTGGGGGCGTGATGCGCCACCCGCAGGGGCATGGTGCTCGTCCGGGGGCATAGCATGCCGCCTGTGGGGGCATGGTGCCCAGCGCGGGCAGGGGGCAGCCACGATGGGGCGGTGCACTCCTCCCGCACTCCTCTTCCTCCGCTAGTGTGTGGAGGCAGGGGGAGTGACCCAGAAGAGAGGACCAGTGATTTATGGGATGGGATGACACCCACATGGCAGGAGCTAGGGGAGGAGAGAGTCAGGACAGTCCAAGGAGAAGGAAGGTGCACAGGATGTGGTGGAGGAAGAAGGGACAGGTCAGGAGAGGGACAGGTCAGAACTATCACATGAGTGTGTCTTCCTTCATCTGGGATGGGCCATGACATCAGTTTGTGTAAGAGTGTGGTGGAAAAGTGTGTTTCTCACTATAGAATAAAGCTGTAACAATGGCATTGTGCACCCCCCATTGGAAGATTCGTAGTGCCTTGTAACAACCGTGCCTTTTAGGGGATTTGCATGAAGTCAGGGTGGGGTAGGGGAGCAAAAGGTGGAGGCAGCTATAAAGGTAGAATGAATATTTGAGAGCTCCACATCCTTATCTCTCACACATGAGGCAGTTAAGGAGTGGAAGAAAGAGAAGTTAAGTACAGCAAGAAGGGACAGGCACTGAAAGGAAAATTTGCTGAAACAACTGCAGAGGTTTGAAGAAGAAGAAGAAGAAGAAGAAGAAGAAGAAAGAAGAAGAAGAAGAAGAGAAGAAGAGAAGAAGAAGAAGAAGAAGAAGAAGAGCAGTTTGGATTTGATATCCCGCTTTATCACTACCCGAAGGAGTCTCAAAGCGGCTAACATTCTCCTTTCCCTTCCTCCCCCACAACAAACACTCTGTAAGGTGAGTGGGGCTGAGAGACTTCAAAAAAGTGTGACTAGCCCAAGGTCACCCAGCAGCTGCATGTGGAAGAGCGGGGAAGTGAACCCGGTTCACCAGATTACGAGTCTACCGCTCTTAACCATTATACCACACTGGCTCAACACTGAGTGAAGCAGAGGTGTAGGTACCACTGAGGGGGGAAAGAGAGGTAATTACAATAAACAAAAGAGGTTTGAGTACAGTGAGAAGGGAGTTTGGAAAGGCTCTGTAATGTTCACTTTTCGTGTTAGCTTCTCTGCTACCTCTTCTTGTTAAAACCAATTTATTTATTTTTTAAAAAAGCACCCCATCCCTCTCCTCCCTCTCTAGCATTCTGCATTCTTCCACTGCTCAAGGCAAGCATAAGCTTCTCTCCTCTTTCTAAAGCATAAGCTATTGGTGCTATGATAGCACCAAACTTGAATTTTTAATGTCTGTGACGCAAATGCTCTGTGCTAAACCTTCCCTTGTTTCCACAAAAAAAGAAAAAAAGAAACCACACAGAATGCTGCTATGGGCATCAGCTGGACCTTTGTGGGAACAGCTATGTCACAAAGGAAAGAAAATATGAATTCAGCATATTGCCAGGACACCATAGTGCTATAGCTAAACAAAAGCGATTTTAAAAAATGCAGAGCATTTATGGCATCAAAAATATGGCATTTCAGCAGAAAGCGATGGGCCACACAGAGATTTCTCATATTGCTTTGTGACCACCCTGAAATTTTTGAGGTCAGAAATAATCTTAAATGCAGGAGTGCATATGATAGTCTCAAGAACAAAAACAGTCCTGAATACACATTGATTCAGGAGTACAATCCCAATGTCCTTTTTGTTTATTGAGTTTTCTGTTGTTGTTGTTGTTGTTGTTGTTGTTGTTGTTGTTGTTGTTGTTATCTGATTTCAGTTTGTTTGATAGAGAAAATTGGGGTATAATTTTTAAAAAATGATGACATAATTCTCCAGTACAGTATGCTGTTTTAGGACTACAGTTGTTAAAAAAAAAACCCAGACAATATTCAAGTGGATGACTTCACTGCCCGTTAAATAAGAAACTTGGAAAACTTTCCATCCTGCTTATGAACTTTTTTTTTTTTTTTTTTTTTGGTCCTTCCTCTGCTGGATCCAGATATTGCCTTCCTGTTAACAAGGCCCTCTATGCCCCTTAGTAATTGTTAATATTGTATCTCTCAGCCTCATTCCCTGAAGTAGCACCTTTTTTTAATATATCATTTCCAATACTTTGAAAATGTCAGTCTCTGTGAACTTATTGCAAAATGTCTGCAAACATTTGTATTTCAAGGGAAGCACAAAGCAAAAGCTATGTCGTCATTATTATTACAGTATTATTATTATTATTATTATTATTATTATTATTATTATTATTATTATTATTCCTGATCGGCTATAAATTAACAGCTTGCTTTGCATTTCACAGTGAAAGAGTCCTTGGCATGTATACAAAACTGCTGTCTGAAAGAGGACGGGGCTGGTAGTTTCATGGCAGAAGAAAAACAAGAGAAAGAGACAAATGTTCTAATCTTACCTTCATCATAATCTTATTAGCATTTCTCAGTGAGAAGTTCAAGTTTCAAGTCTATACTCTTATGAATCTGTCTCGTAAATATGTCAAGTGCGAAGTATAGTTATTTTAATCGCCTGTGTTGGTGGGCCATCATGGATTTAATTAAGAGACAACTAGTGTATGAAATATGGCATGAAAGCACCAGACTAAATGGAGAAATGGTTTACTGCAGCTCCAAATTGTGGGGCACAGGCTTAATGATGATCTGGTCTCGGAAATCCTACTTAAACTTAATTAATACCGACTGCAGCAGAACCTTCTCAGAGAGGAGCAAAAGATAAAGGCGGATGGGAGGGGCGGGGAGGAAATTAATGACTTTAAGCTAGAGCGTGATTTCTATAAAGATATCTGCATTAGCTCAAACAGCATTGTGTTATTTACTAAGAGAGATCATACCTCAGTTCCTGCCCTGCTTCCAGTCTGGAATTTAAAATTCATTATGCACTACTTAAAATGTGAGCCCATTTTTGGCTGCTGTCTTGTACCATGCACTACCTTGTAATTGCACATTGATTCACTGATCTACCCTAAGCAATCACTAATGGCATAAAACAAGGATGGGGAGACTGCCCAGGTTCGGTTAGACTCCAGCTCTCATCATCGCTGACCATTGGCCATGGGAGCTGGAGTCCAGCAGCATAAGCAAGGCCGCTGGTTCCCCATCCTGAGTTACCATGAATTCAGTGATTAGGCCTTTTCACAACCTTCCCCAGCCTAGTACCCTATAGGTGTTTTGAAGTACAACACGTATCAGCCTCAGCCAGTGTGAACAGTCACCAGGAATGATTGGAACTGTAGCCCAGAACATCAAGAGACAGAGGCGCCATCTTCTGAAGCACACTGAGGGGGCCTGATGTGACATCCTGATGTCATGCATGTGACATAGCTCCATGCCTGGCTCCAACAATGGGGGCGGGGGCAGACCCCTAAAAAGAAAAGATTGAGGGACCCACAGTGCTGCAGCCCCCTGGACCCAGCATCTATGTCAGGAGAGAACCAACCAGCTTGAAGAAAACTACCTTGTTGTTGTGGTGGTGGTGGTGGTGGTTAGAATTTCTATACCACCCTATACCCGCAGCTCTCAGGATGGTTCACACACAATAAATACCTTATTATGAGCCAAAAAGTGAAGTACTTGGGATAGCAAAAAAATGAAATAAAGGGGCGGGATGAGAATACACAGTAACACTGAAAAGACCCAAAGTGCCTCACTGCAACTGAAACGTCAATCTGTAGATTTCAATTCCAGGTTAAGATACAGCCTGGGTTGTTATTCTTAATATGCAATTCCCGGTGGGCAATGGATCAGATATGGAAGGTTATTGAAACAGAATATTCTAAAAAGCACCAGCAGTAGATAAAGCGATGGTGTATGGTCTTCAGAAAACACCACAGAGCTTGATTGGTAGTTGGTTACTTAACCCATTTCAAGATGTTTTCATCATGCGGGCTCAACCAGTGCTAGGATATGGCAGCCCATGGTTGGTGTGGAGGCCTCAGCATCCCTGGGGACCACTGATGATCAGATCAGGCTCTCCCTTCCTCTGTCCATGTTTCATATGTATGTTACTGTTGACTCATGTTTCATATATATGCTGTGGTTGTCTCATGGCAATGACAACAGGTCTTTCCACAACACTCATGGCTTCCTACCGCCCTGGTGCAGTCTTGGAGAATACAAGATGGTGGCCTTATTCACTGTGATGAAGGCTCAGAGTCTGATGATGATGAGCAAAAAGGGGGGGGGTTAAAAGAACTGCTCAGGACGTGGAGAGTTCAGTTGCCAACCATAATTTCTGCTGTTGTTGAATAAATATGAAAAGGTAGGAAAGGGCAGAAGGAGGGGGCATGACACTGTGTTGAGGGGCCCCTCAATCCTGGAGTGGCTCTGATGATGAACCAACACTTAGGTAAAGGTAAAAGGACCCCTGACCATCAGGTCCAGTCGTGAACGACTTTGGGGTTGCGGCGCTCATCTCGCTTTAATGGCCAAGGGAGCCAGCGTACAGCTTCCGGGTCATGTGGCCAGCATGACTAAGCTGCTTCTGGCGAACCAGAGCAGCGCACAGAAACGCCATTTACCTTCCCACCAGAGCGGTACCTATTTATCTACTTGCACTTTGAAATGCTTTCAAACTGCTAGGTTGGCAGGAGCAGGGACCGAGCAACGGGAGCTCACCCCATCACGGGGATTCGAACCGCCAACCTACTGATCAGCAAGCCCAAGAGGCTCTGTGGTTTAACCCACAGCGCCACCCATGTCCCAGCGCCACCAACACTTACGTAATGTATATTCAACACTTCAGAGGCTGTCTTATAGTTATTTAACTACAACAACCAACTTGCAACTTCCCAGTGTTGGCAAATATAAGCTACTCCCCAGAAATAGTTCATTCTGTTACATTATAAATAAAACCAATCTCTAAAACTAGGGGAGAAAGCAAGGATTAGTAAACACACACACACACACACACCCTTATCAAAGCTTAGGGTCTGAATCACCTCCCTTCAGATATTGCATTGCAAACTTTGGTATCTCCACCTCGAAAATGGGTGTGTATGTGTGTGTCTCTGTCAAGGTAATGTTTGAACTTCAAAGAATGATGCTGTAAACCTACCTACCAAATTTTATTCCAATTTCTCAGTGTTCAGGGGTGATATATTACCTGGCGCATGTGTTAAATCTTCCCTAGCTTCTTCAGAAATGGGTGATGCAAGGAGGGGTCAAGCAGTTACTCAAAGATGTAGCAGAGAACGGTGTCCTCAACATACGCATTCATTTTCATTCTGATATCTTAATCTCCAAGACAGATAGCAGGGAGATAGGAAGCTGCCTACCACTAGGTCAGAATATATATCCATCTCGCCAAGAATTGTGTGTTTTGACTAACAGAGGCTCTTCAGTGTCTCAGGCAGATAGCAGGTAAGGGCCTTTTCTATCACCAGCCCTTTGATTCTTTTAAACTGGAGGTGTCAAAGGATTTAATCTGGAACCTTGTACATGCCTTGCATGTAGAATCATAGAATTGTAGAGCTGTAAGGGACCACAAAGGTCACGTAATGCAGGAATCTTTTGCCCAACATGGGGCTTGAACCCACAACCCTAAGATGAGTCTCATGCTCTACTGACAGAGCTACCAAGGTGGATATACCACTAAGCCAGGCATAACCAACATGGTGTTTTCTAGATGTTGTTGAGCTCTAACACCCAGCATCCCTGGTCATTGACCATCCTTGCTCGGGCTGATGTGAACTGGAGTAAAGCAACATCTGAAGAGTACCTCCTTGGCTACCCCACACAAAGCTGTGTTCCCTCTTCATCACGGTCCCACCTGTACTGCAGGGGAAGTGTCACAGTTTGGTGGTAGAACATGCTCACTGCATGCAGAAGATCTTAGGTTCAGTCCTCAGCATCTCCAGGGAAAGACCCATGTCAGTAAACCCTGGAGATCTGCTGTCCATCAGAATGGACAACACTGAGCTTAGCTGGACCAATGAACTAACTAAGGCAGCTTCCAGCCCCACCCACTCTCACCCCAGGAAAATGAGTGACAGGCTCAATCCATTGTGTTCTGAATGTGTATACCAGATGCACTTCTTGGCATCCCAGCTTTCAAGGGAGAGTGACCATGTTGCAAACAAACAAATGGGATGCTAATCGCACAAGTTAAATCAAAGAGCTCACTTTGCTTGACAATAATATGAGCGTAGGCTTCTAAGAATAGAGAGGCATGTGATGAGGGGAAAGAGTCGGCTCAGCTCAGGGAACTTGTATATGTTCCGCTAGTTTTGGGGAGACAAGAGCACAAATGGGAAGTGGCTGTGAATCTCCATATTGCTTTCAGAACTGCCAAAGCCCCTTGGCCCTTGTGGAGACCTCCGTGGGACTTCTTCTAAGTGCCGACTTCAGAGGCCAAACTCCTTTTGAGATTAACATGCTTCAGAAGCAGTTGAAGCACAGAGATCTTTGAATGCTGTTGAGGCTCATATGCATTTCAAACCCTACTGAAAATAAAAGAAGCCCAACACTGCGAGGAGCCCTGATCCAGCTGACATTCTGTTAACGGGAGACGGTCTCTGGGGGCACAACGGAACTTCCAGAGGGATTGTGACCTTGTTGGAGGTTAAACAAGATGGGAGGAGGAAAGGAGGGGGGATGCTTTATGAAGCTTACAGTCCAGCCAATCCCAGCCTGGTGCTCTTACATTGAACTACAACTCCCATCAGTCCCAGCCAATGTAACCAATGATCAGGGATAGTGGGAGTTGTAGTTCAATATATCTGAAGAGCACCAGGCTGGGGAAGCAGATACATCAAAGATAGTGAAGTCTTTGAGTTTTTGAAGAATTTTATCCCAGCCTCAATTTTGAGTAAAATTTAGGCTCAGCACTACATATTATGGGTAATATCCAATGATAGCCCTGCTCACAGTACATCAATTGAAGTTAATGTTTCTTTAAGTTCAATGGTTTGTATCCAAAGCAGACTTAAGTAAGCAACAGGACTTTCCCCCTCACCTCCTCACATGTGGTCCCTACATCTGTTCTGAGTTTCCCGTCAACCCTCCAGAACAGAATTGGGGAGGGCATGGAATACCTGTGGGTGGAGGAGAGGAGGAAAGTCCCATTGTACAAGCGGAAATCCTTGCAGTGATGGGACACTTGCTCAGCACTGCACTGGGCAAGGTCTTTCTGGGGCAGGATCATTGAGTGGGTGGTCATGGGCCAGATCCAGGCTCTCTTGGATGAAACTGATTTTCTAGATCTATTTCACTTGGGGTTTAGAATGCATTTTGGCACAGAAGCTGCCTTGGTTGCCCAGAATGATGACCTTTGATGGGAAAGAGGAAGGGAGCATGTGTCTTTGTTAATTCTCCTTGATCTCTCAGTGGCTTTCAATACCATTGACCATGGTATTCTTCTGGAGCAGCTGTCCATGTTGTGGATGGGTGGCGTCGCTCTTCAGTGGTTCCAATCCTACTTGGATGATCATTCTCATGTGGTGTAAGCAGGATACTGTCCAGTCCTCATGGAGTTTTCATTGTGGACTTATGCAGAGCTCAATTTTGTTCCGCATGCTGCTTAACATCTACAATCATAGTTGCTATGAAGTTTTATTACACAGGAGTTTAAAAAGAAGAAAGGGAAAAAGTCTATGGGATTCCAGCAGCTACAATATTAGCTTGAGTGAACTTTAGCCCTGTGGTCAAAAATATACAGCACTATAGATTCCAGATGCACTGAGAATACTATAATTTGGACTGGCAGGGCCATAATAAAATCTGTAAATTGAGGCACAAATGAAAGTGTTTGGGAGGCATAAATTCATAACTATTTTTTCCTGCAGTGAGGGAAACATCAAAGATTTGCAGCAGCTTGGAACGGAAAATGGGAGGTGGATTTTCCCCCTCCGCCCCTTAATGAACTCAGTTCAAAATATCCATAGTTATTTTCCATTACAGGTATGTTTAAAAAACAGCCCAGTCTTCTGTCCCTGCATATTTATTGCAAATCCATTTTTTTCTGTCATGTTTACATAATTTTTCTATAGTTTTATTGTGTCTTGGCTGCCATTCGGCAGGTGTTGAGACCAGAAATTTCTCCTGGCTCCTCGATGATTAAAACGGAAAAGAGAACCAGTGTGGTATAGTGGTAGGAGCCTTGCCCTAGGACCTGGGAGACCCGGGTTCAAATCTTCACTTAAGCATGAAGCTCAGTAGGACCTAGGACCTTGAGCCAGTCACTATCTCTCAGCCTAACCAACCTCACAGAGTTGTTGTGAAAATAAAATGAGGAACGAGAGAACAATGTATGTGAACTCCTTGGAAGAAAGCTATTTAAATAATAGTCCCCAAACCAAAATGCAGATAACATGCTGGAATGATCACCCATTGACTAACAAAAGTGAACATACCTTGGTAGAAAAAAGAGCTCTGTACTTACGCTTGCATGCTTAGGACAGGGTCTTGCATTAGATACCAGTAATTAGAGAATAGAAATACATGTCATAAAGATTTGGGGGATTTAAAGCAGAGGTTGGATGGCCACCTGTAATGGATTCTTTAGCTGTAATTCCTGCATTGCAGGGCATTGGACTAGATGGGGTCCAATGCATTGCAGGGCATTCTATGAATGACCGTATTGGCCCGAATATAAGCCACACACTTTTTTTTCCAAATTCCGATTGTGAAAAGTTAAAGTGTGGCTTATATTCGTGACCTTACGCTGCCGGCAAAGCAGCATGGCTCCCTCACCCCAGCCCGGGAGCAGCCCAGGAGCACAGGGCAATGGCGCCCAGCCCACCCACCACTCCCAAGCCTCCCCCGAGCTATCAGAACATAGGGAGGGTGGGGGGAGGCCGTCTGCAAAGTGGCATGGCTCTTCCCCCCCCCCCCAGAGAGCAGCCCAGGAGTGCAGGGCAATGGTGCCCGTCCCGTCCGTGGTGTAGTGGTTAAGAGCTGTAGACTCGTAATCTGGTGAACCGGGTTCGCGTCTCCGCTCCTCCACATGCAGCTGCTGGGTGACCTTGGGCTAGTCACACTTCTCTGAAGTCTCTCAGCCCCACTCACCTCACAGAGTGTTTGTTGTGGGGGAGGAAGGGAAAGGAGAATGTTAGCCGCTTTGAGACTCCTTCGGGTAGTGAAAAGCGGGATATCAAATCCAAACTCTTCTTCTTCTTCTTCCCTAGCCTCCCCCAAGCCGCCAAATTTTAAAGGTGCGGCTTATTTACGGGTGCAGCTTATATTCAGGCCAATACGGTACCTTTCTACACATTAATCCAATAGCAGTGAAGGATGCCTGGTATGTGCATGCAGAGCTGCCATATATGCATGACAACGTCAACAGAAAGAAGAGCTCTGCAAATGTACTCGCACAGAGCTTTCCCGTCTGTGGAAATGAAGTTGCAACCTTGGCATAGTAATATTTAGCCTGCATGGAGTTTGAGACAAACCTCAGCTGTGAACCTGTGAAACATTCCTCAGAAACATTTCTTTCAACACATTTGTCTATTAAGGCTTCGACAGTATGTCTTTGTCAGAAGTGTGGTCACACCTTAACTATTATTCTCACTTAAAACAGAAAGCAATTAATCAACCTACCTAAATATGAACATTAACATTTCAATTAGGTGGAAGGTGTAAAGCACTTGGCTAATTTAATTAACAAATGTCCAGATTGCTTTTTAGAAGAAATAGATGGAAATATATTCAGTTCTGGATAGAAACATTCATTGGGTATCTGCGGAAATGCATTTCCCAAACGTTTCTACATCTTCCTAAGACTCATGAGCAACTGGTTTTACAGGAAATGGAAAGTGATAGCTAGGCTATCGGTATCCCCCGGTCCCTAAGTGGGAGTTCCAGCATGGCCCTTTGCCACAGAATCACAACATAGATGCCGTTTGTCTCTTGATTGGCCACTGGGAGGTCAGCTGGTCTTCCTCCAAAGGACAGAATATTCTCTGGGGCCTCTAGCTGCTGATCCCTAGGTTAGAATTTTGCTATTTGAGAAGTTAACTAAGATTCACAGGACACCAAATTGTGGACCAGAAGCTAAATTTAGTGTGGGGTGGCATATGTGCATATGCGTAGAGTTCTAGCATCCCTCTGTTCCTACAAATATAATTGGATGCAATATGGAAGCAACTGGCAGCTTTTTTACCATAAAGTACATTATTGCAATATGAGATCAGTTACATGAAAACTCAGAATTTTTGTAACAGCTTTCCGTTTGAAAAGTGAATTTCTATGGAATTAAGAGAACTGCTTTGAGTACCCATCATGCACTGGGAATGAAGGCAGTTTGGTATCTGTATTGCCGAGGGTTTCCTACTGGACAGGAGAGGGAGCCTGTTGCCCTTCCGATATTGTTGGATTCGTAGGCAGGGGGAGGGTTTATGGGTTTGTGGGTTTTTATTATGTATTGTGTGTTTTTATATTGTGTTGATATTGTGTTTTTATGATTGTGAGCCACCCTGAGATGAAGGGTGTTATACAGATTTCATAAATCATATATATTTTCATGTGTGTCTGACAGGAGTGAGCCAGCAGTTAATCACATTGGGGAAGTTGGAGTTAACTCTTTATTAGCAAAAACAGGACCTGCACAGGAACCTCAGGCCTAATGAGCAACTCATCTCTACCAAGTCTTGCCCCTATGAAGCAGTTGCTGAGACTGAAGGTCCCTGCCTCCCAGGGGCGCCGACGTAGGCCCCAGGTTATGGGTGCCCAGCATGCGCGATGTGATGTCGTGACATCATGCACCTCATGGCCTCGGAACCTGACTTCTGGTGGCACTGGAAGTCAGGTTCCGATGTCTTGCTGTCAGGGAGAATTCGGAGGAGCAAGTGGCAGAAGAGGCAGAGCAAGGGCTCAGGGATGCTGTGGAGCCCTTCAACCGCCCAGAGGAAGCGGAAGAGAGGGCGGAGATTAGCCAGGAGGAGGAGGAGGAGGAGGAAAAGAAGAAGAAGAGGAGGAGGAGGAGGAGGAGGAGGAGGAGGAGGAGGAGGAGGAGGAGGAGTTTGGATTTGATATCCCGCTTTTCACTACCTTCTTTGAAGTCTCTCAGCCCCACTCACCTCACAGAGTGTTTGTTGTGGGGGAGGAAGGGAAAGGAGAATGTTAGTCACTTTGAGACTCCTTAGGGTAGTGATAAAGCAGGATATCAAATCCAAACTCTTCTTCTTCTTCTTCTTCTTCTTCTTCTTCTTCTTCTTCTTCTTCTTCTTCTCGGGCTGGCCCCGGGCCTTCCTTGTGAACTGGTGCATCGCAGCCCCCATCGTCCTCCTGCGCCGAATTGGCCAATGGCAGCAGGAATTGGAGGGCATTCCCTGGGCCAACTGCCCTATAGCAGTGCTTGGCTCTATGCCCAGGGCCAGGATAAATTCCAAGCCTGCTGGACCTTTGGCTTCTTTTCACCACGCTTCATCACAACTTTGTAAGGTGGGTAGGCATTGGGTAAGCATAGGTCTTGGTTGGAGGGGAGGTTGTAGCCTCCATGGGTAAGGGTATCCGGGAGGAGTGGCTGCTGTCTGATGCCCAGGCGGGAGCTAGGGCCATACTACTCCTTCAACAGGGACCACTTGGGGGGACGCCCCAATTTGACATAGGTCATATGGCATTGCTTCTGGTTGTCTTTACCCTTTAGTGACACTACTAGTGGATGGGCTGGGGTGATATAAGCAGTTGCTTACCCCAATGCCTATAGCCAAACCTTCACATCTGTAACCAATAAAGTTGTGGCCTTATTTGATCCCCAAAACCAATCGTCTTTGTGTGGTCAAGTTGTTTGAACCCTAGGTGGTCATGGGGCCTCAGTCCACAATGTTCATTCTAGTCTGACAACAACACCTGAAAGCTCTGCATCTCTATTGTACACTTTCTCGTTTCTCTTCATGCTGGCAAATACCAGGGAGATGGACCTATATTAGTGTGGGTGCATGGCAGGGTGCGGGGAGCATTTCCTGCTTTTCATTTGGTTGATTTCACTGGGTTTTAAAAGCATGGGGTCCTAAACTTTTCTTGGACCATCCTGAATCCTTCGCCCTCATTATTCACATGTCAGGGTGACAGAATACTGTGGCATCTGTACAGACATCCCCCAAAGGCTGACACTCACGCTTCTCAAAACAATGTAATGTTTCTATCAGATGGCTGCTAGCTTGTGCTCATTAGTAATGAGGCACATGCCGTACACCCACCAGCACCAGCACCACCAAAGTACGAGAGCTTGAGAGCATTGCAAAGCTTCCAGCTCCCCTGTCAGCCAATTTGTGGAAGTCCTAAATTTAGCCAGGAATGAAATCAGCTCTTCCACGTGGTGGAATAATGCATGATCTACAGCACCCTCGTTGCCGACTTATTTACCCTACTCCACATGTTTAAAGAAGTGCAATGTAGGTATTTTGGGTTTTATCATGTAACAAGCATTGCTTCCCCCCCCCCCAGTGATGGTGGGGAAAATGCTTCTGATTTCATTTGACATTAGCATGAAATTACACAAGCTCCTGACATGTAGCTGGATTCTACAGAATGTATGGTGTTATGGATTGGGGGGTGAGGCCCTAAACCCTAGAAATTAATAAATGTTAGGATTTTGATTAATTGGGATATGAAACTATGCCAGAGCTGTGCCAGCAGGGAATCCCTGAGCTGGCTTAGGCAATTCAGCCTGACTGACCTAGTGAAGAACAAATCTGTTAACATGAAAAAAGGTGTTGATGTGCCACCTGAGACTTTGGCCTGGGGAGAAAGATGTTGCCAAGGTGATGGGTGTGTGAAGTGACAGGAAAAGAGAGCTTTTAGCAGGGTGTTCTGGGGCGAAGGAGGAGAAAGAAAGACTGGGATCCATCTTGGGCAGGCTGGCTGAAGGCTGGCTGCACTGCTATGAGGGACAAGGCCCTCTTGAAATGACCATGCTGTAAGATCTGGACCCCCTCTGTGGAAACAGAAGGTGTACATAGGAGAATAAACCAGATTTCTTAAAGCTACAGCAGTCTCCACTGTGTCTCAATTCTCCTAAGGGCGAGTGCCTGGAACCCCATGGACTCTTGCTACCACTCAGCAGACAGAGGGGGAGGCACCCAACGTTTGTAACAATCTTCTTCTTCTTCTTTGGTGATCACTCATAGCCGAGTAAGATTGTCTTCCATAAACACGGTTTTAACAATGAGTCCATAAGTGACTGTGGAGGCCAATTCTGGATCCACACGTCCTTCCACAGTGGGGACATTGGTTTCCTGGCAGGAGTTGGTCACGGTGTGGATTTGCCATTTTTCTTTCAAAGTGCAGATCTGGTTAAGATCCAGCTTTGCCCAGGACACAGCAGCACAGAGGGCACAGGTGAGATAACACTGTCACACAAGCTGCCCATAAAAGAAGCATGGCAGGAAACACTAAAGAGACCTATACAAAACCCACCTTTCCTGTGCACATGGAGTTCTGCTTTGTACCAATCATTACTTGTTTCTTTTCGATATCCTCTAGTTCATACAGCTGCTCACGAAGGACCTGTAATAGTTGTTTGCTTGAGTCATTTTAAAGTGCTTTTAAAATGAAGCTTTCCCCCGCCCCCAAGGTGGCTCGCTACATTAAAAACAACACCGCACTAATGCAAGACAAATGGCTTACAACACTTTGGAAAGAATTCCTTTCTACAGAGGAAATGTACTATGTGGTTTTGCACATCAACTAATGTGTGACTCAATAATAAATGTGGTATGAACTGGCAGGTTGCGTGGCTGACGAGTGAACCATCCCCGATCAACAGTTTTGCAGTGTCTCAAACTCAGTTGGTTCAGTCCTGGCTCCCCAAACCATGTGGAAGGGCACCCACGGAGTATAGCAGATTTCTGGTGCTCCCATGCGCCTCCTCAGTATGTGAGTGCAGGGGCCTGCGCACAAGCAGTGCATTGGACTATTGTGGCGAATGGGAAGTCTCTGTGCACTTTGCATATCCCTAATCAAGCCCTGCTCCTCTCTGCTCAGTCAAGTGGTACGAGTCCTCAGTTCCCAACAAAGATAAAAGGAAAGGTCAAGATGGGACATGAAAAGTAAACCTCTGTAATGGCCTGTGCCAGTCCCTGCCTGCATGTCTGTAAGCAGTGCACATGCTTGTTGGGCAGGGGAGATAGACATAAGGTAGCCCCAAGACAAACCTTTCACAAATGAAGTGAAACCCAATGCTTTTAAGTGGAGCCATTCACATTGTCCACTTCCAAGCCATTGATTGAGTGCTTTAAAAGAGTAAAGGGTAATAATATACAGGATATAACTCTATAATAGCTGTAGAATAAACAAACTCTTACTTCGTAAAGAAAAGATGGCATCCTTTAAATGAAAGCTATCTGTCATGTCACAAATTGAAAATATAGCTTTCCCCTAGCGGGGCAGGGTGAATCATATATTGGGGGGGGGGGGTGCACCCACTTACCCAGGGCTGAACAGACTTTAGCCCATGAAACCTGGTGCCATAACAAATTGTCAGCAATCAAATAGTAATTATTCAGTTGACTCTCAACATAGGTGAGGGTTAGGTTTCAGGGATGGCACATGAAGCCAAAATCATGGATAGCTAAGACACACTCTCTCCACACCCCCTAAATGCTCTCCCAAGGTGAATATAATGGCCAGTGGGACTGCTGACATTTCCCCACACCTGAACTCCTGCCCCCTTACTGCCCCCTTATTTTTTCTTGTTCTTTTTTTGGCCAACTGTGTGAAGCTGAATTTACACAAGTTAAATGCACAGTAAGTTGTGAGTCAATTGTATTGCTATCATCTTAATCGTAATTAAGATGAATCAGGTATTTTCTTCGTATTCTGCATTTCTGAGGTCTTACGTTTTAATGTACTTGCACAGATTGATATTTATAGCAGTGAGCAGATTATAAAATGTTACATGGATATAGATCCACTAAAAAAAAAAAAAAACACCACTTATCTAAAAATAACCTGCCATTATTGTTGTGCTTTAAGTCTTCATTGTGCTTTACAGAGTATAAGATGGCAGGTCTCTGCTTCAAGAAGCTTACAATCTAAAATGTAAAGCCAGGGGAACAAAGAGGAAGGGAAGGGGAAGGGAGGCAACAGTAAACTGGGAGATAACATGTGATTGCTTCAGTTACATGTGCCTGGGCTTAGTTCCAAGCTGTAGTGCAGTTAACATTAAAAGCCAGTATGAAGAAAAAGGTTTTCAGCTTACAGTAGGGAAAGGCCATGCAGAGAGCCTAGCAGCTCTCCGCAGGGAAGATATTGCATAGCCTCACCATTCCCACCAAAAAGACCCAAGGTGCTGGCATACAGAAGACAAACAAGGCTGATCTTAAGACCCAAGCAGGTCCTTACTGCCCTGGCAGCTCCTATGTGGCTCAGTATATTTGCAAAGGAGGGTGAAGTTGAGGTCCCTCAAGGCAGCAGGAGCTACCTGCCACGGCTCTGTGGCTAACCCCAGCACAAGAACTGGAGGAGAAACAGTGCGCAGTCTAGCTACAATCAATACAAAGATGACTGTTGCTAGCCCACTGTTATATATCACTTCCTTGAGTCACTAACTTGCCAAACAACAGTTGCTGTTGTTGTTTGTTTGTTTGTTTGTTTGTTATTTGGTAAGTTTTACTTAGTTTTACTTAGAGCATACCCAATTAAATTAATGAGTATGGCTAAGTTAGATCCATTAATTTCCATGGGCCTCCAACATAACCCTCCAAGTCTCCTGATTTTCCACGGGCAGTCCTGAAATTACAGAAGTCATCCCAGTTTCTGATTTGATCCCCAAATGTCCCGCTTTTCCTTTTTCCTCCCCTCCATATCTTGGAGAACAATTAAAAGTGGCGTGTGTGTGTGTAGGTCTGCAGGTGCAAAAACAGAGTCCTGTTTACACTGAAAATAAAATCGCTGCAAAGCCCTTCCGATCATTTTGAAGGAAAATGTCACCAATCCACTTTACATTCTTTAATTGCAATGCTTCAGCAGCCAGCCATTTTTATTTATTTTTTTAGAAAACATGTTGAGTGTTTATTCCTTTATTGTAAATGGAGCCTTACACTGTCTACTGAGAAGTAAGTCCCACTGTATTCAATGGAGCTTATTCCCAGGTAACTGGGTAAAGACTGTGCAGCCTTACACTGCAGTCCTGGGCATTTTTACTCAGAACTTAGTCCCACTGAGTTCAATGGGATTTTCTCTCTGGTATGTCCCTGATCACTCTCACTATTATTATTGTATTATTATTATTATTATTATTATTATTATTATTATTATTATTCCCTGACAGGGCCTCAAAGCAGCTTACAGCTAAAATTTTATTGGAAGGTGTTGTACATGCTCCCATCCCATCATACATCTTTTTCTTTGCAACAGTCCTGTGAGGTAGGTTAGACTGAGATGTTGGAATTGGATCAAGGTGACAGATTTATATGTTCACATGTGCGTGGCGAGATCAAACGCAGGAGAGAGTGTCCCTATTTTCATCGGAGAAACGCTGGAGGGTTTGCTACTCTGAGTAGACCTTGGTTGAATGCCACCCATCGCCTTGTGCTGACTTAGCAATATGCACGCTCAGAGACCAATCTTAATGTTAGCTTTCTATGCGTTTCTATGAGACTTTGAAGAGTCTTTTGGTATGCTTAACAACGCTTAAAGTGTACGCCAGCATTTCATGCTAGTCTTTTATCCACAGTCTCACAATGTGGAACAAAAGGTTCTCCTTATTTTCCTCTCTTTTTTGGTTTCTGATTAGTTTACAGCCCTGTAGTTCCAGCTGTTTTATTCTGAAGCTCTGAAACCCTATCGCTAGGGAGTTCTGTGTAATTGCCCATAATATGTCCCACATTATCCATTTCAGGAACTCTGCTGAAAGACAGCAGCAATAAGGGGTTTCTCTAAAGGCAGTCTGGTTTACACTAATGGCCCTAACAGGAAGGAAATGCAATTTGAAAGAAGCTGATGCCTATGTTCTATTGTTGAATATAATATTTGATTTAATTATTAACAGTCAGTGATGGAGAGGCAGATCCTGCTTAGCTTGACTTTGGTTTTGGGGCTGTGCTATGGATAACCAAGACCAACCCTTGAGAGGCATTTTTGGGGTGGGATGTTGATACTTAATCATAATTTTCAAAACGTTTCCTCAAATGTCTCATTTGACTGTTAGGAGGGAGCCGGTGTACTTGTGTGGAAAGCATGTTGACCGCAGACTAGAAAGAGCTTTTGTTTTAAATCCCTGCTAAGCCAAGAAGCTCTCCGGGTGACCCTTTGCTTTTTTCTCTCTCTTAGCCTGGCTGTGTCTCTATGGTGGAAGATGCTACCCAGACACAATGGTAGGGAGGGAACCACACCAGAGCTGAAGCTCCGTGAGCTGGAATGAGGACTGTTGGGGAAGGCTGGTAGCTCAGTGGCTACAGCAGCTCTATTTTGCATGTAAAATGGCTTGGGCTCAGTCCCCAGCATCTCCAGCTAGGACTGGACATGTCTCCTGTCTGAAACCTTGGACAGCTGCTGCCAGTGAGTTCAGATGATTTGCTGGATGGCCCAATGGTCTGACTTGGTGTGAGGCAGATTCCTATATTCTTATAGGCCCCGGCCTGGTGGAACGCTCTCTCACAAGAGACTGCGGGATTTGACATCTTTCCGCAGGGCCTGCAAGAGGGAGCTGTTCCACCAAGCCTTTGGTCAGGGTTCAGTCTGACTCATTTTCTCCTTGTATAAGAACAAGAGCGAAGGAGGTTCCCAGCCCGCTCACATGTCCTTATAATATCAGTGGAAACAGTTGGTAACCGCCTTCAATTTTAACCTGAAGATTGCCACTTGTCAAGTTTTAATTTGAATTTTACTTTGTTTGAATTGATTGTGGGATGTATCTTAATTTATTGATCGCTTCTTTTTATGCATTGTCTTACTTGTATGATGTTAGCTGCTCTGAGCCCGGCTTTGGCTGGAGAGGGCGGAATATAAATAAAATTTATTATTATTATTATTATTATTATTATTATTATTATTATTATTATTATTATGTTTCTACCCAGTTGACTGCAGAAGGATGAGAAAATGGAGCCTGGGGCTTCAGAAGGTAGTTGAGGGAGAAAGGAAGGGGAAAATTTGCGAGAGAAGGGAGCATGGAAGTGGATATCCTTGTGTGGGAACCAGCTGCCTCAGCAAAATAAGACTTTGCTGCCTGTTTTTCTGAGCATCTGCCTTTACCTCTCCCAGCAAGGGTCTGAACAAGACAGCCTGGATCACTCAAGTCATCAAGTCAGTCATCTTGAGACCTGAAGAAGTCTTGTTTGCTGTTAAATATCTTCCCTAGGGAAGCTTCCTTCATACCTGCTATAGGAGCCAACTCCTAGGGGCCAACGGGTCTTTGCCCCCCCCCCCAGTAAAATATTTGAAGGGGCCTACCCCCTAGTTGATGGGTATTGCCATTCAAATGGTGTGTGTGCACCCCATCATGTGATTGATTATAGAGGCAGGGATTACCTCCCCCCCCCAATATTTTATTCAAGTTGACAGCCCTGTTATGGAGCCAGAAACAGAGTTTTCAAAGCCTTCCTTCCACCTTGCCCTCTAACACCTCACCTTCACATTCAGTGGAATGACCTGATCGAGTGGTCTGCACCACTTCAGAGTGCAGGTGAAAACTAGCACACGTGGGACAGAGACTGAGCTAATACTTCTTTCTCCTAGTTTTGTGTGTGTATTGCTTTTAGAGCTCTGTGGTTGTTTTTCTTATTTTAAGCAGAGGAGTACCCTCTCTGTGTAGCTTGAGTGGTGCAATTCATTCTACCCTTGGACTCTTCTCATCACATTCTCCTGCATCTCCAGCCTCTTTGTGTTCCAGTTCTTTAATTGTGATTGTTTCCATTTTGTTCTGTTTTTGAAAATAAGCAAATTGTGGCATTGTGCTCCACAGATCCATACCCTTTTGTGCACCTGTGAACACAAAGAATGCATTCATTCTGAACAACTCTGATCTAACTCTTCCCTCATACCTCCCCAACATCTCCCAGCACTGTAGACCAAATTAAGTATTAAAATCTAGGACTGAAGCTGCTGCACTTTCAAAGGTTGAAGGGTAAAAGACTCAGCCTTCACAAATCACTCAGATGGAAAACAGGACTTTAACCCCACTAGTAAACAGAATAATTGAGCTCTGCAATTTTAGTTGTGCATGCTGTCTCTTGTCTGCTAAGATCATTATCTTTGACACTAGGCTGGGGAAATGCAGGACTCGTGCTGAAATTAAACAACAATAAAGATATATGGAATAGATCCAAAATGTTATCTTTTGTTAGCAAAAGTGGTTTCCACATTATTTTGTGATACGTAACCTCACACCTTTTGTTACATGTGCTTCATGTGGCATATGTTGCATTGCCTCAGTGAGATGCTGCCTGTAAAGAGTGGAGACAGCCTGGCCCTTGTGGTCATCAGAAGGCCACTTCCTATGTCTCTCCTGCTTCTCTGTCTTTGTTTCTGCCTGTCTGTCTTTGGTTGTTGTTGATGTAGGTGTGCTCACTAAATATGGAAGGATTTTACTTCCTTGGGTTCCATGATCACTGTAGATGATGACAGTAGTCATGAAATTAAAAGACACCTGCTCCTTGGGAGAAAAGCAATGAAAAACCTAGACAGCATTTTAAAAAGCAGAGACATCACCTTGCTGACAAAGGTCCATACAGTTAAAGCTATGGTTTTCCCAGTAGTGATGTATGGAAGTGAGAGCTGGACCATAAAGAAGGCTGATCGCCAAAGAATTGATGCTTTTGAATTATGGTGCTGGAGGAGACTCTTGAGAGTCCCATGGACTGCAAGAAGATCAAACCTGTCCATTCTTAAGGAAATCAGGCCTGAGTGCTCATTGGAAGGACAGATCCTGAAGCTGAGGCTCCAATAATTTGACCACCTCATGAGAAGAGAAGACTCCCTGCAAAAGACCCTGATGTTGGGAAATATGGAGGGCACAAGGAGAAGGGGATGACAGAGGACAAGATGGTTGGACAGTGTTCTCAAAGCTACCAACATGAGTCTGACCAAACTGCTGGAGGCAGTAGAAGACAGGAAATTAGGGATGGGGAGAAATTCCATTCAGTTTGCCTTTAAAAGCGAAACTCCCTAATTTGCACTTTCTGGAACAATATGTGAACTGAAACACACCTATCCTTTGAAATATGCACCTTCCCCCCATTTTGCAATGCAGTTCTCCTAAGTAATGTGTGGAAGAATGAAAGTAACAGGGTAAAGTGTGGTTGGGGGCGGACGGAATGCATACGTTGATGAAAGTCCCATACAAAAATGCATTATATTAAGGAAAAGTTATTTGCAAAAATGTGTATATTAGGAGATGTTTGCACTAAAATGCTAACGAATTTTCATGAAGAATTTAAAAAAAAATCGCAAACTGATTGAGAATGTGGAAATGTGAACTTAAAGGCAGGAAAAACGAGAAACCAAAAGAAAATGAAGTTGACAGATGTGCCCATCCTTACCCATAATATATGTAAAATATATGCAGCATGATCCAGTCTTTGTCCCTTTTCACACATTTTCCTCCCCTCAACACACAAATATCCATGAGCTGCTTTCCTAGAAGAATGAAATTGTATAAACAAAACCCAAAACCTCAGGGCTATATTTGTCTTTTGTTTGGCGATTCCCAAGCTACGCACCTTTATTTATTTTATGTAGCAAAAATAAAATTTTAAAATGTGACTCTGTCCTGTGGGGTCTCAGAAAGGATGCAGGGATACCCGTGACCCTTTTCCAATGTCCCAGGCTCTGTTCACAACAGCCACACAAACTTTTAACTTCGGCAGGTGATGGTCCACCCATGCATTGTGAGGGCAACTTATCTAGGCAGCTGCCCAGGTAACAAACACAGGACCACCTGCGCAAAGCTTGTCTGGACTGAGCCTTGAGTGCAGCTATTATTTCCAAGATGCTCAATCCCTTTTGCATTTTCAGGTGCCAGGAGACTTGCTTTGCATAAGCAGAAAGATTTATATTCCTGCTCCTCCTCCTCCCCCTCTCAGCCCACTCCTCCCCAACCACTGGAGATTAGCAATGATGTGTAGCATCTTGAATGCACATGTTGAATGACAAGCTGGCTGAATGCGAGGCTAGCTGGTCCAAGTTTGTGTCTTTGCACACACACAAAACCCAGTGAGCACCTGAGCATGTTCACATGCCAAATCTTGCTGAAGATGGAGAAAGGAATGATAGGCAACTTAATCCTATTCTCTGCTGATGGTTTCTCGGGTGCAATTTCTCCCACACATTCAAATGCTTCGTCTTCAACAGCAAAGCGCTTCCAGTATTTCACAAAGGAAACAGGGACACTCTCTGCACACGCAAACACACACACAACACCCGGGTGCAAATCTTTCTCCAACCAATGCATGCCGAATCCATTTGTCCTGAAGTAGCCCTGCCATTGTTTAATGGCAAAGAAGGCAACCTTTCTTTTAGCCAATGGAAGCAAACACAATCCTTTCTTTTAGCCAATGGAAGCAAACACAATCCTATATAAATAACAATGATGAAAGATTTTTAAATAAATTATTGAAAGATGTTCCAGTAGCACCTTAAAGAGCAACTAAGTATAAGCTTTCTAGGTATGAGCTTTTTTTCTAGGTATGAGCATTTGATTTAAATAAATTTGTGTACTACCAAAATCCCATATGGGTTCATTTCTGAGATCCTGGCAAAAAATGTGAGATAGTGTTTGTTTATTAGATTGTAGGTAACCACTCATTGTGAAAAGGAAAGGTCATCTTTAGTATTGTTTGATTTTCCATTCCTTGCTACGGTAATACTATCAAACCACAATAGCCTCAAAAATAAACAAGTGAGCCCTTACATCTCAGCTCCACATATTAAAACTAGCCCTCATGAATTAAATTACCAAAGCTTTATGCCGCAAACCTACACACTTTCCCCCATATGTAATCTCTGTTAAACATAGAAAGGCTTACCTCTGAGTGTATATACATATATGTAAACATGTAGCTGCATATCTACTCAAAAGTAAGCCCCGCTGAGTTCAAAGGGTCAACCTATACAGGATTACAGTGTTAGTCAATTAATCTAATGATTTGTAGCCCTATGTCCCACCTTTCATCTCACATAAGCCCACCACTAATGAAAAGAATCAAATAATTAAAATAAAAAAAAAACTAAATGGCATGAAACTGCTTTGTGAATTTGCACATTTAAAAAAAAATTGTTCTCCAGTTAACACACAGACATAAGAAGAGCACTGTGGGGTGAGATCAAAGGTCTCTTAAGTTCAGAATCCTGCAGTGGCCAGCCAAATCCCTAGGGGGAGCCCATGAGCAGGACATTAGCATACAACCCCTCTCTTGCTCATCTTCCCCAACAACTGACTGAGCGTGGCTTTGATCTTTCTTGAAATCACCATTCCTGTTTGTGGGGAAGACTACGTGCTGGTCCTGCTTTCCAAACACTTGTTTTGTGAAAATTCACATATCCAAACACAAGGAATTGGTACCAAAACCTAGCTTTACTCACCACCAATTCAGATATCCAAACATAGCATGTTTTTAGTTGATTGGTTGAGGAACAGAACTGTAGTGTTCCGTACTTTATTAAGGTTGGTTTTGGAGGGGTCAAATTTCCATTGTCAGGAACACATTGGAAATTTTCCCATAGGAATCAATGGAAATTGCCAACTCATCATGCAAACGTTCGCTTAAAAACAATTTCCAGGAAACGCGTGGTTTTTGGAAAGTGGGACCTGTTGCATAAGCACATTCACCTGAACAATCCTGATTCAGACCTTCTTACTCAATGTATGGGCGGGTGGGATAGAGGGGAGCCACAAAGCAGGGCTCTGCACTCATTCCAAGCATAGAATTTCAGAACGTAAGAATAGGGCTCTTAAATTTGCCCAATCCCCCTTTTAAAGTCATCTCAATTGGCAGACACCTCTACAACTTGAAGCAGGGAGTTTTGTAGTTCCGCTATGCACTGTTATCAGGGTTAGCTTAGTTGGTAGAGCATGAGACTCTTAATCTCGGGATCATGGGTTCAGGACCCATGTTGGGCAAAAACATCCCTTCATAAGAGGGGTTGGATTAGGTGACCCTCATGGTCCCTTCCAACCCTACAATTCTAAGATTCTATGCTATCACTAGCAAGAAGAAAAACATTTTTTTTTTTACAACTTAAAATATCTCTGCTTTAGTCAGATGAGCATGACTTTGTTCCAGTAGAATGGATCCACCCAAATGAATCATTTTGCTTTTCTTCTGAAAGAATAGAGAACACTGAGAGTTTAAGGGAAAAAAACCTCTCTCTCTCTCTCTCTCTCTCTCTCTCTCTCTCTCTCTCTCTGAATGCCATGCACATTCATGGTGTACTGCAAGTATTAATGGCATTAGGTAGACCTCACTTAGCCTGCTGAGGGCTGTCCTCTGATGTCATTACAAGAGGGAATGAATTTTCCCCAATGCTGACTGTCAGCAAGGCAGCTGTGGATTTCCTTAAAGTAATAGAAGTCTGAAAATAGAAAAAGGGTATTGATCGAGGCTTTCTTCCCTATAACTGAAAAGCAAAAACACCCAGCAGGTAGAATACAAGAGTGGTTTGGAAAAGGGAGGGGAACTGGTGCTGAAAAAACTTGTATACTAGATTTTAAGTTGAAGAAAGGCTTCTTCAGGTGAACTGATCGCGTGTGCTATCAAGATGGGAGCAGGTCATGGGACTTTACCAGTTAGCTCCATCCACAATGTCATGCACTCCAAGTAGCCTCTTAACACTAGCATCTCTCCATACAGCAAGAATGGCTGCAGGAAGGGAGCCATTGTGAATACAGCTGTATCTGCAAAGGCTCCCTTCCTGAAGATGTCTGTATGGTACTCAGAGGTGATGTGTACTTTCTCTGTGTGCCCCCCCCCCCCCGAGAGAAGTGTGGAGGATAGAAATGTGAGAATGGTTGGAAGTAGATCTAATACTTTTCTGAGGCTTTATGTGGATGCACACAAAGAAAAAAAGATCCTTAAGCAGGAATCCTAAATCATGGAGCCCTAGCAAAGCCATGCTTGAAAATGCTGAGATTTATTCATTCAATTTATTTTGATAATTTATATACCACTTGATTACAGTCGTCTCTTGCTGGTGTACAGGAGACTCAAAACAATGGAACTGGAAATACATTCAATTTAAAAGCCTGCTGGAATAAAATCTTCAGTAGCCACTGGAAGTTCAACAGGGAGGGGGCCTGCCTTCTCACAACTGGAAGAGTGTTTCATAAAACTGGACCCACAATACTGAGCACACAGCTCCTGGCGGTTAAGAACCATACACCTGAGCCATAGAAGACCACCACCAGTGACTGCCCTGAGGACCTCACTGACTGGGTAGGAATATAGATGATCTGGTGGTCACTGAGGTATCTGGGACCTGAGCTGTTAAAGGCCTTGTAAATTACTACAAGAACCTTGAACCTGACCCACTAGCATACAGCCAGTGCAAGTTTTTCAGCACTGGAGTTATGTGCTTTTGATGGTCTATATACTCATGAACAGTCTAGCTGCAGTGTTTCACACCAACTGGATACTTCAGATCAGGTTGAAGTGTAGCCCCATATACAGTACATTGCAATGATCAAGCTTTGAGGCTACGGATGCATGAATCAGCATGCCAAGGGTGTCCCTGTCCAAGAATGGCCATAGCTGGCATACCAGGTGTAGCTGGTAAAAGGCACTCCTAGCCACTGAGATTGCCACAGCCTCCAGTGTCAAAGATGGATCCAGGAGCACCTCCAAACACAGAACCTGCAAGTGGACCATCTCTTAGACATGGAAGCCACCCACCCAGAGTTCCTCATTCTTCCCAGAGTTCAAGCTCAGCTTATTAACCCTCAGCCACTCCACCACTGCACCCATACAACAGTCCAGATCATACACAGCCTCTCCTGACTCAGATGTTATGGAGAAGGAGAGCTGTGTGTCATCAACACACTGGTGACATTTTGCCCCCAAAATTCTGAATGACCACATCCAGAGCCAATCCATGATGATACCATGATCAATGGTCTCAAAAGCCACTGAGGTATCAAGAAACAGAAGCAGAGTTTCACTCTCCCTGATCTATTTCTGATATCTCATGGCAATCAAGGCTGATTCAGTCCCAGAACTGTTCTTAAAACCAGACTGAAATGGCTGCCAATAATTCATATCCTCCAGGAATTCCTGCTTAGCCACCACTCTCTCCACTACCTTCAAAGCACTGGTGGGAACCTATTGTGCCAATATTGAAACAGCTACACTGCCAGACCCAATTCAAAGCAAGGGTAGCTAATGTATAGTATGGGCCACCACATATTAACGGACAACAACTTCTGAGGAGACCCTTCTCCAGGTAATGTGTGTGGCCAATGCATAGATGATTTTGAGATTTCATTGGTTTGGTTCTTGTTAGTCATTCTAAGCAATGCAAACACATTAGAAAGGTTGGCTTGAGCCCACAGATATAAAGTTTGGATAGCCAAGTCCACAGAGCCTAAGAAAGGCTCATTTGGAGTCCATACAGATGAAAGACAACAATGGAAAGAGAGAAAACAGACTTAACTTCTCCCCATCCCCCCAACACAAAGGTATTTTAACAGTCCTACACTCTACTTGCCATAAGTTCTAAGTGCTTACTGTACAGGTGACCTTTATAAGATTATTGTTTATGCTTTCTTGGTGTGTGGCAGAGTAGGAGAAAAGAATATTCCAATTTATTTCAAAGGTTACCTATCAAAACTGAATATTCAATACAACTGCATTATCATATTGCATAGATTTTACATAAGAGATTAGGCCCTCTGTGCGAGATGCCCTTGTGCCAGTGTGATTTTCTACTCCCAGACCAGACGCCAGCGCATGATTTGTACTTAATAGTTTTCACGAGGCATTTCGGTTCCCTTTCCCTAAGCTGTTGTGGCTTATGAACTAGCCAGTTTGGAGTTTTGCTGCTGTTGTTTTCTAGATGAGCACCTTTACTGATGGGTGCTGCCTATGCCTAAAACTGATAAGGACCTATCAGTAATAATGTCTTCTGTCCTGTGAGCTGGAATGAAATCCACAATAATAATAATAATATTTATTATTTGTACCCCGCCCATCTGGCTGGATTTCCCCAGCCACTCTGGGCGGCTTCCAACAAAAATCAAATACATTAAAATATCACACATTAAAAGCTTCCCTAAACAGGGCTGCCTTCAGATGTCCTCTAAATGTCTGGTAGTTGTCTATCTCTTTGACATCTGAAGGGAGGGAGTTCCACAGGGCGGGCGCCACTACCAAGAAGGCCCTCTGCCTGGTTCCCTGTAGCTTTGCTTCTCGCAGTGAGGGAACCGACAGAAGGCCCTCGGCGCTGGATCTCAGTGTCCGGGCTGAATGATGGAGGTGGAGACGCTCCTTCAGGTATACAGGACCGAGAACAAGTGCTGGAGCCCTCTGGAAAAAAACAAAAACCTACTACTCCGTTTAACATAGGCTTCTTGCACACCCTCCCACATTTCTCCAATGAAAATAGGGACACCCTATTCAATTATTGTTGTTCTTGTTGTTATTTTTTATTATTATATATACCTTGCCCATCTGACTGGGTGGCCCCAGACACTCTGGGCAGCTTCCAATGTATATAAAAGCACAATAAAACATTAAAAAATAAAAAAAAACTTCCCTATGCATATCTGCCTTCAGATCTTTTCTAAAGGCTCTATAGTTACGTGCTTATCTCCTTGGCTTGTGGGTCACATACACCCTTGTGCAAGTTAATTGAAACAAAGCATGTTTTCTATCTTACTCGTAATCCTGTACTCAAAACAAACTCAAAAAGTCAGTTGATCATTATGGTGTTGGAAGCCTGCAGCCAATAGAAGGAATGATGTGCTCACCACTATATATTGAGGTTCTACAAAAGAGAGTTTATTCCAGAGCTGGAAAAGAGGTATCCTGACGGTACTGGGATATTGCAGCAGGACCTAGCCCCCTGTCACACATCAAAAGTGGTGAAGAAATTCACGACAGAGCAGCAAATACAGGTACTTGATTGGCCAGGGAATTCCCAGGACGTAGATCCCATTGAGAATTTGTGGGCTATATGCAAAAGTCACCTCCGTGCTGCAGACTGTACGACTATGGAGAAGCTCATTCAGGCGCTGATTGAAGTGTGGTACAGGGATCCGAAAATCAACAGTGACTGTTCGAAACTAGTAGACTCCATGCTAAACCGTGTTCAAATGCTGTTTAAAAATGGGGGAGGTCATATCGGTTACTAATGTACGTATATGTGAGTTTTCTACAATAAACTACATTGTTTGTTTCAATTAATTTGCACAAGGGTGTAACTCCTTACCCTCCAACATTTCTCCCATGAAAATAGGGATGTCTTGCCATACCCTCCAACATTTATTCAATGAAAGCAGGAATGTCCTAAGGAAAAGCAGAATGTTCCGGGATCAAATCAGAAACTGGGACAGCTTCTGTAAATTAAGGACTGTCCCTGGAAAATAAGGACACTTGGAGGGTCTGTTTTTGTCTGGTATTAGACAATCAACTATTTTAAGCTTCTGCGGTGCATTGTACTTGGGGATGACCAATTCGGACCTGTGCAATACAGCCTGTGGCTGGGAGATTTGTGACTGAGACAGCTTGCTGGCAATGTATCAGTATTTAAATAACTGTATTGACTGCTAGTCTAATGCCCAAGCCCGATTCAAGACACTGTGGTTGACCAGATACCACTTACGTCTCAAAGCATTTACAACCTACATTAAAACATCAAATAATGCAATCTAGAATAAGACATTACTGAAGAAAGTCAAAGGTAAGGTATACATTCAAAGCAACATAATTAACAGGAAAGTAAAATATTATCCTATAGATTTCAAAATAAAACATTGCAAAGGAGGTTAATTACAAGGTGCACATATAACACAGCAAAGTTAACTCTCATATATATATATATATATATATATATATATATATATATATATGTTCAAACCATTACTAAAAGAAATCAAATATGAAATTTAAAAACGGGTAATTTAAAAATGGATAATTAACAAGAGAAAAAAATGCTATAGGCATAGATCATATCAGCTGCTGTCGCTGCCAAGCCTGCCAATGGTTGTTCATGGCAGGTGGTGACTTTAGATATTCAAGTGCAATGCCCTGGATCTGCTCCAAGAGACAGCCAGGATGGTCTCCAGCCTCTTCAGCAGCCTCAGCTTTTGTAGTCCAGGCCCCGCCCCCTCCTAGGCAGGTCTTCCAGGTCTCCATCATCTGCTGGCGATCTACCGCAGGTTTCCCTGCCATCTGAGGTGAGGTGGGTATTGACAAGAGAAAAGGCATTTTCTGCCGTACCACCCCCTCTTGGATCTCCCTCCCCAAAAAGACTCACCTGGCACCTATTTTACACATGATTGGGAAATGTAAGAATTGTCCCCACCTCTTAGGTCTTGCAGGGCAGTTCTGCACCATACATTCAAAGCTCGTCCAACACACATTTAAAGCCCACAGCTTCTTCCAACGAATCCTTGCGACAGTAGCTTGTTAAGGGTGTTGGGAGTTATAGCTCTGTGAGGGTTCTTTTAAAGTGCGCTTTAAATGTTGGGTGTGCATCTGACCTTACGGTTCTATCACACTCGTTCACTGTCGTTGTTGATTGCATTTTAACCTTTTAATTGTAACCTGCCCTGCGACCATTTCAATGAAGGACAGTACGCAAATTGCACAGATAAACAATATTTCTGTGCTCACTGCTCAGGCTTTACATGTCCCCACTGACACCAGCAAATTATGTCCTTCTGAATATGCAGTCCTATTTTTTTCTAGAAAAAGCAGGGCACATAAACATCTAAAGCAGTTCCAAGGCTAGACAATTCCATTCTCTGATTTGTGGAAGCAGTGCCTGAGAAGATGCTTTGCAGTAAGTAGGCCATGGCAATTAACTAGGAAGGGACCAAACATGTTCATTGACTTCTTCTGTCAATGGAAAGCATAATTGTGCCAGATAGCATTTTCAGTATTGCCAATAGCGTTGCAGTGTTGCAGCCCTGCTTACAACTGGCAACCCTCTTTCCTCTCCCTCTTTCCGTTCTTTCCCTCACAGACTTGCCACAAGGAGAGAGATCCATTTTGCTTCTAAGGGACCTCCATCAATTCATTCTCAGGTCTATTTGGCATAACAGACAGAGCGTTGCCTTCCCCATTCCTCACATGATATCGGCTAAATATGGTTGTTGAATAAACCACTTACACACACACACATGCGCGCACACACACACACACACACACACACGAGAGAAAGAGAGGGGAGAGAGAGAGATTTTGTCTTCTTGAACCTTTAACGCTAAAATACGTTATTTTACTAGAGATGAGACTTTGCATTTCAGGGTGTTTAGGAAATCTATTTGGAAGGCAGCTCAATTCTTCCATGAAGGCCACTGGAAAGGGGGGTGTGTGTGTGTGTTTTAAAAAATTATAACCCAGAGTTTCCTAACCGGATTTTGTATTGCAAATCATTTTAGACAGAAGTTATTGACATTAAGTGCCATTTGGAAGACTGTATTTGTCTGCGTAGGGCTATGGAGCGAAAGCTGATATTTGCCTCTTGAATAGATTGCTTCCTTGTTGATGCTGAGCATATATGTGGATCTAATTGCAAAGTAAGTGGCACAGGAGAGGAAAGGGGTTTCGGGGTGGGGGGGAGAGAAATTGTTGACATGAAGCTTCAATCCACTGGGAAAGACCCCTCACAAACCTCAGTAAAATGGATGGGACTTGTGAAAAAAGAGCTCTTGATCAAGTCCCATTCATTTCTATAGGGCTGGTGCTGGGCTTGTTTTTATTATTATTATTATTATTATTATTATTATTATTATTATTATTATTACCACCAAGTGATACATTCCCAGAATCTGCACAGCAGAGCCAACGATAACACAATCGCTTATCTCATTCCCATTGAAAAGAATGCCAATTTTAAACTGATATGCTGATATCTCTCTCTCTCTCTCTCTCTCTCTCTCTCTCAGAAAAAAACCCCCTGAGAAAACAGTGAATAAACTGTGTGAGAGTAGATATAAATATGTCCCCTTCTCCCCCACCCCACCCCCCAATATTCTTAACTGGTAGCATAACTTTACCCAATTAAAGTGATTTTCAGCTTATCAGATATAGCCAATTAGGAATGTTAAACTTATTTTAAAAGAAAGACACTGACAGTGTCTAATTATACACATATATGTTTGGGAGGCAAATTAGTTGATGTTAAAAGCCGAAAAGGCACCAGGCTGGCCGTCCTTATACAACACTTCCATCTAGTGGATGTCTCTGGGATGATTTGCTTTGCTGGAAGGCGAGAGAGGAGGCTGGAATGAAACCGTGCACTATAAATATTGGGGGGAGCCCATTCCATAAAACAAAGTGATTTAAAATAATCATTTCTAAAGCTGTGCATCATTACACCTTTTAACAGGCCTTTGAAATCTGTTCCTCCTGAAACCAATGAGATGTTTTAGCAACGAGTGGGTTTGGGGAGGCAGAGCTGGGCACATTGCCAAACAGCTTGTAAGCCCTTGATTCCAAATAAATGAAGGCTGAACTTCAATCATGTTGGGGGGTTTTCCCCCCCTGTGCTGTGATTTTTCTTGTGGAAATGGCATTATTTGGAAAGTGACAATGGCATCCATTTTCTGCACTCCTGCTGTTCGTTTGGGCTGTTGGCTGAGCTACTAATTCTAAATGTAGGATGATTGGGAGAGCTTGGCAAGCAGTTCTGCGTTACTGGGGGATGCAGTGCAGCACTGAAGGCCTTTCAGACCCACCCCGAAGCAAGTTTACCTCAATATTCTTTTTCCTCTTGGAACTAGAAAGGATTCTTTTCCATCACTAGTAGCTGGTGCCTACCGAACAGGGCCTAAGATCTAAGAGATCTCGTAAGATTTTGGTGAGATCTCATGCGATCTCACTGGAAAGCAGAGTGGCGGGCATTGCAGTGGTAGTGCCAGTGGAGGCGAGTGGTGCAGCAATGTTGTCAGCAGTTGACGCGGCAGGGCAGGTGGCGTGGCAGAGCAGGGCGGCACTTCCTGTTTGCCACAAGCAGCAAAAGGTATGCGCCGCTCCTGCTACTGAGACTGGAAGGGACGAAAGTAGAGACCAACAGTAGGTGCAGCCAGAGTCAGTCAAAGCCACCCTCTGGATGAATTGCAAGAAGGCAGGCATGAGGAACTGGCTGGATGAGGGCACGTAGAGGTTGGCGGGGCAGTGTCCAATTCACTCTTTAAAAAATATATATATTAAGTTTTCCTTTAAAACAACCAATCACAAACAAAAACAGACAAAAACAGACAAACAAACAATAAATCTCTAATTTCATCAGTGTTTTACATATCTTATCTCCCTTCGCTCCACCGAGCTGTGACTTCCCTCCACCTCGACAACAGAAGAAGAAGAAGAGTTTGGATTTGATATCCCGCTTTATCACTACCCGAAGGAGTCTCAAAGCGGCTAACATTCTCCTTTCCCTTCCTCCCCCACAACAAACACTCTGTGAGGTGAGTGGGGCTGAGAGACTTCAGAGAAGTGTGACTAGCCCAAGGTCACCCAGCAGCTGCATGTGGAGGAGCATAGACACGAACCCGGTTCCCCAGATTACGAGTCTACCGCTCTTAACCACTTCACCACACTGGCTCTCTTAACCAATCTATACTCACAGTCTCTTCCAATCTCATGTAGTCCATGTTGTAGGGTTTATTTCAGTCCTGCTAGTGTTTTCAAACTTCTACAGTTATTATCTATATAGTCAATAAATTTACTCCAGTCTCTTTGGAATTTTGACTCATCCTGGTTTCAGATCCTGCAGGTCACTTTTGCAAGTTCCGCATAGTCCATCATCTTTGTCTGCCACTCCTCAATTGTTGGTAACTCCTTTTGGGCTAGTAATGTTCTCGCCGTGGTTGTTGCATACATAATTAGTCTCTGGTCTATTTTTGCTATCTCTTCTCCCATTATACCTAGCAGAAATGCTTCTGGCTTTTGGGGGAAAGTGTACTTAAACATTTTTTTCAACTCATTATAGATCAATTCCCAAAACACTTTTGTCTTCTCGCATGCCCACCACATATGATAAAAATCTCCTTCCTTCTTTTTACATTTCCAACATAATTTATCCATCATCCTATACATTTTAGCCAACTTAACCAGTGTTAGATGCCATCTAAACATCATTTTCATTACATTTTCTTTCAAGGTGAGTGTCCAATTCACTCTTAATGGCCTAGCTTCCACCGACAACTGCTAAATCATATTGTACAGGGTTAAGAAACTCAAACGGAAACTCTGAGAGCAGCCCGCACTGTAAATTCCACATAACTCCTGAAGCATTTAGGATGTGTTATTTTGTGTTTGTGGGCTGGGACTCTCAGAGGTGGGAGGAGAAAGAGAGAATCTGGATGCAGATTAAGGCCACATTAACGAATACATTTAAGCACTATGATACCACTATTTAATTTTTTAAAAAATTATGGGAGCTGTAATTTGCTAAGGGTGCTGAGATTTGTTAGGAGAAAGAACTACAATTCCCAGCATTCCCTGGGAAGAGGGTTTTATCGTTAAACCAGTCTCAGAATTACAGCTCGGGCATCTCCTAACAACTCTCGGTACCTGTAACAAACTAAAGCACCCAGAATTCTTTGCGGAAGGGAAGCCGTGGATGTTTAAAGTGGCATCAGAGTGCTTAAAATGTATGGTGTGTGAAGTGTAGGTGGGTTCCCACGAGGCAAGACACAGTGATAACAGCAAGAACCTTTATTGAACTACAGAACTGGACAACAGGGGCAAAGCAACTGCTTGTATACATTTCTGAAATCCTGGGCCACTCCCACTCCCAACATGATTGGCTGTCTAAACTTCCAAGCTGCAAATCATGACTCAGAGTTTAAGGGCCAATGGCAGAGGCCCAAATCCTGATATGTTCTGTGATTGGATATCATGTATTGAAACAGAACACAGGGGCTCAGAATCCTTAGTCCAGACTCAAGCTCAGGCAAACACAGACCACTGAATACATAACAGTGGGTATGTGGCTTAAGCTCAACAAATAGATAGTTTAATGTTTGTATTCCTTCCTTGCTTACAAGCACAAGCTGCCTCACATTATTCCTTTTAGTCTAGCATTAGTCCCGGGATGGACTAAGCTATGCTTAAAATACTGACCTGGATCCAGAGATGGGTCTGCCACAAATTTTACAGCTCATTGCAGCGGAGAGGCTCATGGGTGGTCGGGAAGTGTCATAGCCCTGCTATCATACCTATCGCACCCCCAGGAACATCCATTCGAAGTAGCCCTCGTGAATCCTGTCCATTGGTCCATCTAGAGTAGGCAACTATTGGTCACCTTGATTGGCAACAGCCATCCCAGCCCCCATGTCTCAGAAACAGATTTCATGCAGCTGTTCTACCTCGAGATGTCAGGCCCTCGAGGCTGCAACCTTTTATACGCAAAGAATCTGCTCTACCCCCCCAGGCTAGGGGTCCTCTCCATTTCCTAACCAGACCTCGTAGAACTGGAGCTGCACAGGTCTTCAGATGCAACTGCTGGCAAGGATTTCCGATTCACGGGGTGGGGGTAGTGTTATATCTTCATACTGTCTGAAAAGATATATGGCTACTGTGGCTCAGCAGCTATTCCACCCTCCACCCTGGTAAATTAAGGACCTTATTACGCCTTCATTTCGCAGAGGGAAAATAATAATGTACTGCTGGTGAGATTGAACTTGAGATCTGTCAATGCTACTATTAATGAAAAGAGAGCCAGAGCAACACAGCCCTCCCCTTATTACACAGTAATTTGATTTTCATGATGTCTGCATCCATCCCCAAGCATCCTTCCACCGTACTGGCACTCTGCATGCTATAACAGTCATCCTTAGAACACATTGACAAAATAGCCACGTCCTCCCTGTCTGTAAACAGCTTCCCTTTAAACCCTTTAAAGCCCTATGCAGCTTAGGACCCTCGTACCTAAGGGACCGCCTCTCCTGGTATGCCCCATGTAGGACCTTAAGGTTCTCAAATAATAATCTTTTGGAGGTCCCGAGCAACAAAGACACTAGGTTGGCCTCAACTAGGGCCAGGGCTTTCTCAGTATTGGCCCCGACTTGGTGGAACAGTCTATCACAAGAGAGCAGGGCCCTGCGGGATTTGGCATCTTTCCGCAGGGCCTGCAAGACGGAGCTGTTCCACCTGGCCTTTGGGTTGGTTTCTGTTTGATATTTATGCTTCGTTCATTTATTGGTGGGTTATTTGAAAATGAGACTGCAGTTTTAATATTGAATTTTTAAATTTGTATTTTAATCTGTTATTTTAAATTGATTGTGTTTATGTTTTTGCTGTGTTTTTAATTAGTGTTCGCCACCCTGAGCCCGGTTTTTGGCTGGGAAGGGCGGGGTATAAATAAAAAATTATTATTACTATTAATAATAATAATAATAATAATAATAATAATAATAATAATAGTGGTACCTCGGGTTACAGACGCTTCAGGTTACAGACTCTGCTAACCCAGAAATAGTATCTCGGGTTAAGAACTTTGCTTCAGGATGAGAACAGAAATTGTGTTGGGGTGGCGCGGCGGCAGCGGGAGGCCCCATTAGCTAAAGTGGTACCTCAGGTTAAGAACAGTTTCAGGTTAAGAATGGAACTCCAGAATGAATTAAGTTCTTAACCTGAGGTACCACTGTAGAAATCTATGAGAAGAACCAGTCACCAGGCAACAGAAAACATCTAATGAAAAAAGCGGATTTATCAGAAAACATTACATACACACACACCACAATTCTTTGGATGTAAGAAAAACTTTCCTTTTCTGGTGGTGTGTGTTTCTTCATAATCGGTGCTTTACAGCAGAATGTCAGAGTACAGCGCAGAAGCAAAAAAGAAAGAAAGAAATGCAACAATTGGAATTGCCATGGCAACTCTTTGGATTTGCCATAAAAGTTTCATCCTGTTACAGACAGTAACATAAGTAGATGTTTTCCAAGTGAGTGTGATGCTGACTCCGAAAAACGCTCCCGTCTATCCCATTAAGGATTACAGAAGACATAATTTGACACACATAGATTCTCAACAACTATACAAACAGAAATGGATCTTTCATACAGAGATTCTCCCACCACCAGAAACTAGCTGAAAAGTAGAGCCCGCTATTATAATGAGTGGTTGTAATGATGGTTTAGAAGAGAAGGTGTAATCTAGTGGCCTCTGAGCCAGATTCATGCACATTCCAGAGGCAATTTATTTGAACCCTGTTAAATTTCAATCAAAGAACAGTAGAAAGGTTGCTCACATCATGCATAAGTAAAAGGAAGAGGTGGTCCACACATTAATAACACATCCCTTTAGCATTTTGTATCAAGTGTTTTGGAAAGTTGTTTGTTCTCTGTGTATTTGGACACCTATTAAAACACCGTCACCTGGTTTTGGATGAAGGTTCCCGAGATCTCGGAGCAGGATTTTGTCAATGTTGTGATGTGATTGGATGCTACTGTGAATCAAGATGGTGGACAGCACCTTTCAAAATGGCACTGGCTCCCACAAAGTTTTGCATAGTGTTTCCCAAGATCAAAGAACACGTTTTCATCTTGTTTGCAGTGACTTCCTCCCTCTGAGAAGTGAAGCTTTATGGAACCAGGCAGAGGCCTTCTTGGCAGTGGTGCCCACCTTGTGGAACACCCTCCCATCAGATGTCAAGATAACTAACTATACAACTGTTAGAAGACATCTGAAGGCAGCCCTGTATCAGGAAGTTTTTAATGTTTGATGTTTTATTATGTTTTTAATAGGTGGCTTATTCTTATTCTATTTGGCTAAAATTGGAGACCATTTTGAATCAAGATGATGGAATGAGCCTTTCAAATAGGCACAGATTTTAGCTATTGATTTCAAAATGGCACTGATGTAGGGTTTTCTTAGAATTTCTGAGCAACACCAGCTATGTGACTGCTAGTGTAATATGTTGATAATGTTTGTTTGTATGTATGTAGGTAGTGCATATCGTATTATTGGGAAGAGAATGGAATCTGCAGCAAAAACCCACCCAAAGACTTGTTGCTCCTAAACCACAATTAAGAGGGAAGATGGGGAACTTTTTTTTATATGAAGGGCTGTGATTCACGGGGAAAGTCAAATGGGGCTACATCTAACTGAGCTAGAGCTGATGAAAAAAGGACCCAGAACCGACATGGACAGAATTGGAGTCAAAAGTGAGTGCAGCATGCATTGAAGGATTGTATAGCAAGATTGAGAAAAGGCCCAAAATTCAATGACAGGACATTTGCATGCCAGGTCCAATCCTTAGCATCCCCAGGTAGGGCTGAGAAGATCCCCTGTGTGAAATTCTGGAAAGCCACTGCCAGTCAATACTGAGCTAGATGGACCAATGGTCTGACTCTGTATAAGGTATCTCTCCCTCCCTCCCCTAGGTCTCACTCTCTATCTCTCCTGTTCTGTCTGGATCAAGATCTAGAAGCCCACAATAATACAGGATACAGCAGTTGAGCATCCCTGGTTTAGGAACATTCACACATATTCAGGACAAATATTTTACCTCTGGAGGAACTGCCAAGTGTTTTTTGTTTTTTCCCCAAGATCAAGACGGCAGATGTTAGCAATGTTTTAAGATTCTTCTTTTTTATAATTCACAACTTTATGGAGAAAATTCCTCTGGGATACATTTTAGGCATTTTGTCTCACATTAACCAACGGTGGCTTGTGCGGAAAGCTTATGTAAACTTAATCAGTACATATGAATAACCAGAGGTTCTAAAAATACATTCGTCAAGTCATGGCTCAGAATCTTTCTTCCTCAAATAACCATACAGTGTGCAACCTTACCCATCAATCTTCTTCTTCTTCTTCTTCTTCTTCTTCTTATTATTATTATTATTAAGTTTTGTTCATTTTTTTTTTACCCTTCCTCATTTCAAGGCCATAACAGTGAGTTTAGTGAGGAGTGGGGAAGGAAGATGATAAAAAGAGAATATCTCTTATAGATGTGTAGCCTGTGTTCTATTTTTATCATAAATAAGGATAGGTCCTATTTATTACTCATTCATGATTATTTGATCTCATGGCGGTATCTGGGTGGTTATAAACAATCCCACTTTCAATACTACTTGCACCTGCCAAAATGTTGGGCTGGGAAAACAACTTCATTGTAAGTTCTCATGTGACAAATGTTCTGGGAGGGGGGGGGTCTTGTCCTTCATTGTGGCACTATAGCACAAGTGCCCCTCTGGACACCATTGCAGAGCAACAAATAAAGCAGAATGATGTGTGGACAGTCTAGTATAAACCCACCAAAAATGCAATAGTATGGTATCAATGCCATGCTGCAGAACACACACATAAAACCAATATTCCAGTTCGGAGGAGTCCTAATAAACTGAACCAGGAAGGTATCATGTAGATTGGTCACTGCTAGCCAGGTGACCTCCAGGCATTTTGGACTACAACTCCCATCAGGCACAGCCAGGGATGCTGGGAGTTGTAGTGCAAAATGGCTGGTTTGGTTCCACTTTTGCCATACAGCTCATGTACTTGTGGACAAGATTTTAGTCGCTCTCTGTCTTTCAGACTCAAGCTTTAAGCTGTAAAATGGGAATAAATGTGACTTCATCTTATGTGGGGTTGTTTTGAGGACAAACGAAGTATTGACTGTCCAGCACATTAAAGGAGCTATAGAAATGAATTATGGTGATGGGAACTTCATATTGATTTCTTGTTTTGACAAGGAAATTTAGTGCATAGGGGCAGATGCATTTAATGCCTTTCCTATCTAGTGCCCTGAATTATCTCCAGCAAGAGTAATCATTTATTAATCACTGGCCTCTTCATCTGTGAAGGAAGGCATTCGGAGTCAGAGTTAGATTGAGAAACACACCCTTCATTCTCGGCTTAAGATGTGGATCTGGTCGAGATGGGATGTGTGGGCCCCATCACCTCCATCCATCACAGAAGATTAAGCTCCTGAGTTGCAGCAACTTGAGTTGACCAACTTTTACTTGAAACTCAGAAACAAGTGGTAACATTTTATTCTTGGTTGTACTACTTCAAGCTATGTAGGCAAGGAGTTGCTCATTTAAATGCTTCTAGGAACATTAGGCAAGGGCTGTCTCTGTGCCTATTGAAGACCTTCCTATTTCAAGAAGCCTTTTAAACTGAGATCTTTCCAAGTTTGCATCTGTTTGGGAATTGTTTTAATGATGTCTTCATTCCCTGATGCCCACAGAAAATGGACTGTTCTTTCCCGTTCCCTGCTAGGGATTTTTCTTTTGTCCAAAGATTTGTTTATTTTTTAAACTTCTGCTAACCTTTGAATTATGGTGCTGGAGGAGACTCTTGAGAGTCCCAAGGACTGCAAGAAGATCAAACCTATCCATTCTGAAGGAAATCAGCCCTGAGTGCTCACTAGAAGGACAGATCCTGAAGCTGAGGATCCAATACTTCAACAACCTCATGGGAAGAGAAGACTCCCTGGAAAAGACCCTGGTGTTGGGAAAGATGGAGGGCACAAGGAGAAGGGGATGACAGAGGACGAGATGGTTGGACAGTGTTCTCGAAGCTACCAACATGAGTTTGGCCAATCTGTGGGAGGCAGTGGAAGACAGGAGTGCCTGGCGTGCTCTGGTCCATGGGGTCACGAAGAGTCGGACACGACTAAACAACAAAACCTATCGATTTCCCTAGTATTTTAATACCTCCCGGATGGGTGCTGCTTTGGCTACATAAGGGTCTAGGCACAGAGATGTGAAGTCACTCTGTACTGGTGGACTTTTGGGATGCTCCAGAAGGGTTTTTATAAAAAGATTAAACAAACTAATGGATGATAAAGCTATGGATGGCACGATGGCTATGGCCTGATCCAGCCGTATGTTATTATGAGTTCACTATTAGTGTATATTACTAAAGGTTTGGGGGCTCAGTCTGTATGTTACCCGTGGGTCCCTTCCAAGCTTGTGATTCTATATCAGTGAAGTCAGAATCTATAAGAGGAAACCTGCTGAACTGCTCAGACCAGTTCCTTTGTGAGACAATGACTTTAGCTGGCCAGTTAAGTACCACCATTTACATGTCCAAAGAGGTTCCACTATTGCCATAGAGACAAATGAGTGGGTCTTTCCCCACCTCACCTGGCTGGATGCTGTGTCAGCATGGGAATGAGAACAATAAGCTGTGTGTAATAGAAGTTGGAGACCCAGAGGCATGTCTTGTTCTGCGCTGGACTGCATCTTGGAGTATCCCTGGATTGGGGAAGGGAAATCTGCTGGATTGTAAATACCTTGAGCCAGTAGTGAAATTTTTCATAGGGGAACAATTAGGGCCAGAGGCACTAGCTTGCAAGGGCAATAGGGGTGGGGAGGAACAATGTTGCACATGTGACCATCGCAACTCTCCACCCCACCCCCATCCCAAACTGGGCAGAAGCTTCCTAGGCTTTGGAAAGGAGGTGCTAGGCTTTAATGTGCTAATTTACTAGGAGCATTTAGGGGACTAGACTAGTGCCTCTAGTCCACTGACCACACGCCACTGCCTTGAACCCTTTATCCTATGCACAGGTTGTATATATGTGTAAATAAAGCAACATACAGTGCTACCTTGATTCTCAAACACCTTGGTACTCAAACAACTCGGAACCCAAACACTGCAAACCCGGAAGTAAGTGTCCTGGTATGCAAACTTTTTTTTTGGAAGCCAAACATGCTCCATTTTGAGTGTTATGCTTCTATTTTTGAGTGCCACACTTCCGTTTTGAATACCACACTTCCATTTTGAGTGTTACGCTGAGGCCTGTCTGTTTTTGCTATTTATTTTGCATTTTTTGCTTTTGCAGCTCTTTTTTGTTTTGTTTTTGTGATTGTGTGGAACCCAATTCAGGTATTGATTGATTGATTGATTGATTGTGTGACTCCAGTACATTGTTTATTGCTTTCATTTTTATGGATCAAAGGTCTTGTTAGATTGTAAAATTCATGTTAAATTGCTGTTTTAGGGGTTGCTTTTAAAATGTCTGGGACGGATTATTCCGGTTTGCATTACTTTCTATGGGAAAGCGAGCCTTGGTTTTGGAATGCTTTGGTTTTGGAGCGGACTTCCGGAACAGATTCAGTTTGAGAACCAAGGTACCACTGTATCCTAAAGACACCACAATTTTTATTCAACCCCATTCCAACCCCATCCCTAGAGTCTGTGACTGCTCCCTAGAGTCTGTGACTGTAGGAGTCACATCCCTAGAGTCTGTGACTGTAGGAGTACTTGCAACACTGAGAGCCAGTGTGGTGTAGTGGTTAAGAGCGGTAGACTCGTAATCTGGGGAACTGGGTTCGTGTCTCCGCTCCTCCACGTGCAGCTGCTGGGTGACCTTGGGCTAGTCACACTTCTCTGAAGTCTCTCAGCCCCACTCACCTCACAGAGTGTTTGTTGTGGGGGAGGAAGGGAAAGGAGAATGTTAGCCACTTTGAGACTCCTTCAGGTAGTGATAAAGCAGGATATCAAATCCAAACTCCTCCTCCTCCTCCTCCTCCTCCTCTTCTTCTTCTTCTTCTTCTTCTTCTTCTTCTTCTTCTTCTTCTTCTTCTTCTTCTAACAGTGTAAGGGAAAGATGGAGCTGGGAAGTAAACAACAGGCTGGGTAATGGGACTCTTTTCTGCGCTTCTTGTCTCCTAGAGGGCACTCATTTGGTTTCTTGTGGGCAGATCCCTTCCCCCACTTCCATTCCCCTCAGCTCTCCACAACTTTGGCTGTGCTCCAGTGCAGGTATCCAGGCAGAACTATGAGCAGGGCTGAATTCTACTCCTTGCGAAGCCATGACTTTTTTTTTTCCTATAGTGGCACAGCTGTGATTTTATTATTGCTTTGTGGCGTTTTAATATTCATTTGAATATTATTGCACATTAGAATCTCTATTATAACTGTTACTAAGGACATGGGTCCCTAGAAGTGTCATTTATTTTATCAGATCACAGCTGCAACATAGCAAAAAGCCTTGGGCGGCAGCAGTGGGAGTGCAGAGGGAATCGGCATCTTGTGTTTTTCTGAAGAGAGAAAAATTGTGGAGGAAAATCTTTAAAGAGGGAGGGGAAGAAATGTATTTGCAAGCATTTCAACGCAGCTCTAAACACCCTTGGGTTGTTTCTCTGCATCTGCCTCGCTCCTTCTTGTTTATTTTTTAATTGCTGAAGGGTTTTCCACATTGGTTCCTGGAAACAAAGAATGCTGATACCGTTTTCAACAATGTTTCAAGAGTGTCTCCAGTTAAAAGTAAAAATAAAACAAATATGATGAAAGGCTCCATTGAAACCAATAGAACTTCGGGGGAGGGGGATAAGGCATTGTAAATCTATTTTTCTTTGTAAAGAGCTGCTGCAGGCACATTTTCAGTGCTGTGTACAGTTCTAGTTGCCCCCTCATAAAAACATAAAATAAAACGGGAAAGAGTACAAAAATGTGGGTAAAATTATAATGGAATTGGAGCACCTCTGTATATAAACCTCTTAGGCCTCAATATCTGAAGGACCTTGTCTTTCCCTTCAGACCTTCTTGGACGTTAAGAGCCCCCCAATTGTAGCCCCACCATCTACAGAAGTTTGGGGGGCCTAGGAAAGGGCCTTCTCTGTGGCAGCCCCTAAGTTGTGTGTTTGGCACCTTCATTTTTTACCATCTTATGCTAATGAGGCACCTTCTCACCTTGACCTTTGACAACGGAGATCTATATTTTTAGAACCCACCCTGTTATTGTGGCTGTGATCTATCTTACCAGTTTTTAATATTGCAAATTTAAATTATTGTTACCCACCCTGGGACCTCATGGTGAAGAGTGTGTAGGGGAGAAAATCTAATTAATCAGAGTCAAGCATACAGGTGAAACTCGAAAAATTAGAATATCATGGAAAAGTCCATTTATGTAAGCAATTGTTTTCGTTAGCTACTGGAGTTTAATATATGAGATAGACTCATGACATGCAAAGCGAGATATGTCAAGCCTTTGTTTGTTATAATTGTGGCATAGAGCTGATGAAAACCCCAAAGTTGAAATTGTTAATTTGGGGTTCTCATCATCTGTACGCCATAATCATCACAATTATAACAAATAAAGGCTTGACATATCTCGCTTTGCATGTCATGAGTCTATCTCATATATTAGTTTCACCTTTTAAGTTGAATTACTGAAAGGAACGAACCTTTCCACGATATTCTAATTTTTCGAGTTTCACCTGTAGCTCAGTTGGTAGAGCCTCAGACTCTTAATCCCAAGGTTCAAGCCCTACGTTGGGCAAAAGATTCCTGCGTTAGTAGATGATCCTCATTGTCCTGTCCAACTCTACAATTCTATCAATCTATGGTCATCTCCAAATTTTGAAGCCCATTTCTTCCGCTAAGTAATGTGCACAAAAATACATGTGGATTAAAATGCACATATATGGAGAAAATTATTTGCATAGATGTGTATACTGGGTAAAATAGCATATAAACGTGTGACCATTAAAAGAATTTGGCACATAAACGCTGATGAATTTTCACCTTGCTTCCTGATGTGAGAATGTAGAGAAGTGAACTTTAGACTGCTGAAAGGGAAACTGAAATTGACAGAGATTGACACAGATACCCTTCTCCACCAAGTCCAGTATCTGAGGCTTATCAGAAAGCATCTAGAAGTTTGCAGAATCTCACCCACCCCAGTGTTTGCCACCTGCAGCCTATTTGAGCTGATTCTTAGTTGAGCTGCTGGCAAGTAAACAGCTGGTCTAGTGGCTTCTTCCTCCCAGTCTCCTGCAGAGAACTTTAAAATGGCATTGAGCAGGCTCTTGGCTGTTGAGCTACGCCGACTCCGATATTCCCCTGTGCCACCGTTCTTCCTGCCTTTTTGGATCCTCACGTCCGTTTGATCTCTTGAGATGGTAAGAAGTGTTTCTGCATCCAAATGTCTGCCTAAGTTCCCGGCGCCACATCCCAGGCAAAGCAGAGACCCACGGCCTGCTCCGTTTTTAGAATTATTAGTTGTCTAAGAATGTCTCTGCAAGTGGCAGAGCTAAAAAGTGGCGTGGAGAGCGACAGCACATGTCTCTGGGTATAGAACCTCTGTGGGAATTGATGAGAGTCTGTGGAAGGAAACAGTCAGAGCTGCGGATAATAGGACATCACGGCTGGAGATGGTGGGGCTTATCTAGATGACAAATTGATGAGGAGAGACTGGGAAACTTGGGTCCTAGCCTATATTCAACTTTATAACTCAATGTCAACCATTTAAGTTTGCAATTTAATCTTTATTGGTTTCAAATATTGAATCCGTTCACCACAAAAAGAACAAGGGGGGGGGGGAATTGCATCAAATACAAAGAAAATGTTACATATAAAATAAAGTTCTTCCATACGTTGAGACTTCCATCTTCCTCAATATGGGTCCTTTGTTTCCTTATTGACTTCATATTGTATGACCTTTAACTTATCATAAATTGCCTATACAGTGGTACCTCGGGTTAGGAACCTAATTCGTTCTGGAGGTCCGTTCTTAACCTGAAACTGTTCTTAACCTGAAGCACCACTTTAGCTAATGGGGCCTCCCGCTGCCGCTGCCCCGCCAGAGCACAATTTCTGTTCTTATCCTGAAGCAAAGTTCTTAACCTGAAGTGTTATTTCTGGGTTAGCAGAGTATGTAACCTGAAGCGTATGTAACATGAAGCGTATGTAACCTGAGGTACCACTGTAATCTTTGTAGCATATAACATTGCAGAAGTTAATCAAAGCATGTCAAAGATTTCATATATGAACAATGTTGTTTTAAATATAATCCGTATATATCCCATTCTTTGTTAAACCTTTGGTTTGTCTGGTTCCTAATTTTTCCTGTCATCTTTGCCAGTTCTACATATTTGAATAATTTCGCCTTCCACTCCATTTTAGTTGGTATTTTATCTCCCTTCCACCATTTGGCTATCAGGTCAACATCTTAAATTTAGGCAGATGTGTAATAACATCTGATTTTGTGGCACCAGTCAACAACCTGATTGCCGCATTCTGCACCACCTGAAGCTTCTGGGCTGTCCTCAAGGGCAGAGCATGTTGCAATAGTGTGATCAAGAGTTTACAAGAGCATGAAGTACAGCAGATAACCTGCCACTAACTCATCCTGGTGAGCTATCCCAAATGTAACTGAGATGAAACACAGAGTTTCCTTAGCCCAGGAAAAAGGCCAAGTGGATCCATGGAAAAGGGAGGGCATAAAGTCCATGGGATCTTTTGTGGCTTGTTTCAGATTCCCTAGATAGCAATAATCATGTTCATTCAAATGTGTCTGGATGAAGCCAATTACCTAGATCAATCTCAACAAGGTGCTCTTGAGATGTTTTGGACTACAGCTGCCATCATCCCTCAACATTGGCCATGTTGGCCGGGGCTGATGGGAAAAGAATGTTTTCAAACAGTGTAATAACACAAATCTTCTTGGTGATACAATGGTACCTCAGTTTTCGAACGTAATCCGTTCCGGAAGATGCAAAGGGTGGCCTGCAGTTCCAATGAAGACAATTGGGGGTGGGAGATACTGCGGAAGCTGTTCGACTTCCGAGGCACGTTCAAAAACAGAAGCATTTACTTCCAGGTTTTTGGCGTTCGAAAACCAAAATGTTCAGTTTCTGAGACGCTCGAAAACCAAGGTACCACTGTATATTAAAACATGAATTTTTCACGAAAACCAAACAGGCCAATGTTTAAGAATTTCCTCCTATTTTCTCCAATTGAGGGGGCAAAAACCATAAATGTGACCCTTTCTTCAGCATATAGTGTTAAATCCATTTAAAGAAGACTTCCTGCAGAGCTAAAAAAAAAAAAATCAAATAGAGTAGCTAAGAAGCCTGCAGGTTGAGGGGAAGAGTGTGATACAGTAGATATCCATTTGCTGTCTTAAGTGATATGATATAGAAGAAATGCATTAGTCTTTTAGGTTTCAGGAGCTTAGCAGAGCAGAAAAAACACACAGTCTTAACTTCAGAGATAAGAATGGCAGAACTGTACAGTTAAAAATGGAGTTTACTCAGCTCTGCAGTTCTCAGACTTAGTTTTGAAAGGTGGTCTTCCTATTAATGCAGATATCAGGCACTGTTTGTGCCATCTCAGATGTACATTGTGGCTGGCCCATCTCCCTCCCTGTGAGAAGGAAGGAAGGAAGGAAGGAAGGAAGGAAGGAAGGAAGGAAGTTTTCCTTCTGTGAAATCCCTTGGCTTGCTTTAAGATTCAAGCTTCGTTTTGGACGATTCCTCCCTCCTCCCACAACTCCAGATCCACAGGAACATAAGAGCTCCAGCATTGTGTTCTTGTTTCTCACAGTGGCCACAGTGTTCTCAGTGTTCTCTGGTATCTGAAGAAGTGTGCATGCACGCGAAAGCTCAAACCAAGAACAAACTTAGTTGGTCTCTAAGGTGCTACTGGAAAGAATTTTTTATTTTGTTTTGTTTTCACTATGGCAGACCAACACGGCTAACCACCTGTAACTAGTGTTCTCTGGGTTATTTGTGGGGCATAGGAATTTGTTCATTCCCACCTCCCACCAAAAAATATAATCCGGCCCCTCACAAGGTCTGAGGGACAGTGGCCCGCCCCCCTGCTGAAAAAGTTTGCTGACCCCTAGACTAGATGATCATCAGGGTCCCTTCCAACTCTACAATTATTATTATTATTATTATTATTAGAGAATGAGCCAGGGCCGGATTTAGGTTTGATGAGGCCCTAAGCTACTGAAGGTAATGGGGCCCTTTATATGTACAGCTGTCAACAACAAATTGCTGCTGTTTTTTGTGTTGAATATATGCTATATGGTAATTTATAGACCTTAATTTATAGTCCATGCAGAATGCAGAATTTAGGTCCATGCAGACCTAAATTTATAGTCCATGCAGAATGCAGGCACCCTATACAGTGGTACCTCGACTTATGAATTTAATCCGCTCCGAATGCACATTCGTAGGTCGAAAAATTCGTAAGTCGAAAAAAAGTGATTTCCCCATAGGAATGCATTGGAAACGAAAAATTCGGAAAAATTCGTAAGTCGAGTAAACTGCATCTAAAATTCATAAGTCGAGTAAACCCCATCTAAAACCGCCAACGGATGTCCATTTGTAAGTCGAAAAATTTGTATGTCGAGTAATTTGTAAGCCGAGGTACCACTGTATATAGAAATGAGCAAACCAGTGATATTTTAGGGGGCAGGCTAGCAAGCGGGGCTCATTACTTACATCATAGGAGCCTACACAACACAAAACACTGTTGCTGTATGTAGGTTTTATTTTGTTTTTTATCTTATATTTTGGAAATGTACATCCAGGTTTTTTTTCCTTTTAATTTTTTTTGGGGGGCCCCAAGAGAGTAGGGCCCTAAGCTATAGCTTGTTTAGCTTATACTGTATGTAAATCCAGCACTGCGAAGCCCACAAGCAGGGCCTCAGTGCCACAACTCTCTGGTTTGTACTCTCCAGCTACTGGTATTCAGAGGGATGCTACCTCTCATACTAGAGGCAATATCTAGCCAACAAGAGCAAAAGCCAGTGATAGCCTTTCCCTCCATGAGTTTATTTAATTCTCCCACATTGTTTGGGGGCAACCCCCCCCCCCATATACACACACCAGAAATGCTTTATTTAAGGGTTGCAAGTGGCTGCAAGGGAGAGGAGGGGACAGGGAAAAGAACAGAAACTGCTACAGAAGCCAACCAACCCTACAAGAAGAAAGCGACACATTTTCAGATTCCAGGGGGTGAGTGGCTTTGCAGCTTACATAGCCACAATGGTACCTTACCACACCCACAAGAAATACTCACAGCAGAAGGCTCAGCTGGCCACATTATTCATTTATTTTATTTATTTCATAAAATCTTACATCACTTGATTGTGAATTAAAAACCCTAAACTCTCAAAGAGGTTTACAAAAAGATAAGATAAAATCAAGTAAAATTTCACAACCCTGCTTTAAAACATACAAAGGTTTAAATACTAAAACAGATTAAAATTACCTAAGCTTCGTAAACATCTGGGTAGGCTTGTCTTTTTTATTTTATTTTATTTTATTAAAACACATTTATTAAAAAGTTACGATACAGCTTTGGCCACTGTCATAATATTACAGAACAACCACTCCAATCCTCAATCCCTTGTCTACAAGAATGTTTTTAGCAGCCGCCTAAAATAATACTGCAATGGCACCTGCTTGATATCAATAAGCAGGGAGTTCCAACGTTCAGGTGCTGCCACACTAAATGATAAGAGTTATTACAAATGTGGAACAGATACTCTGTGGCACATTACTGTTGTGTATAAAGCAGAACTCGGAATCTGGAGTACTGTCACCCATCTGGTCATCATACCAGCCAGATGCATTAATCTGCTTCACGAACATCTTAGCCTCCAACACTAGAAATGCAGTCGAGGCTCAGCAACTCAAAGCACCTATAAAATACAACACACATAAATGGAACCGCCTACGCCTGCACAGAGCAATCTATTGTGCAATGGCTACAGGTTTGCAGTTTTGCCCAGCAGACTTGAGTTCCAGTACCCAGCTGGAAAGCAAAGCTGTTCTGTTTCTGACTTGCTGGGAATCTATATTGAGGATTGTTTTCCATTTGATAGCTCATCCATGAAACCTGGGGGGTCCAGATTCCAAGGTTGTATCACAGATAACAAATCCCCACTGGAGACCTTAATAAGGCTTTTGACTGTTTAAACGGGAGAGAAATGAATTGGTTGGGAAAACGTTACTTGCAAAGAGACAACTAAATTGAGCAATCGCATTGATTAATTGATTAAAGGTTGCAGCCTTCATTTTTAATTGCTTTGATGTTCCTTTAGTCGGCTCAGGTTGGATGCTCAAGATAATATGCCTTTTCAACTTATTTATTTCTTTATCAAATGTATATACTGCCCTTCATCAAAAGATCTCGGGGCAGTTCACAAGATGAAAACACAAGAGCATAAATAAATAGTCATGATAGAAGCAACAAAACAGTAAACTCTTCCACAAACACATTTAAAAGGCTGTAGAATATTAATCAGCCCAATGCCTGGTTGAAGAGGAACGTTTTCGCCTGGTGCCGAAAAATATATACTGAAGGCACCAGATGAACCTTTCTGGGGAGAGCATTCCACAACCTGATATTTTGCACATTTTTTAGAAGCAAACTCCGTTGACTTCATGAGACTTAATGCAAAATAAGCGTGCATAGAGTTGCATCTCAGACTGAAGGAATGGATATCTCTTTCTGATCTTTACAGTATTTCATGAATTCCTAAAAGTAGCAGTGCTGGGACTGGTTTTGGAGGTAGATGCAATTTCCAAAATTAATTGCACCAGCATCATAGACAAAGCTCTTCAATCTGACCTAAATCACTTTCAGTCAAAAGAGGCAAGTGCTAGCCTCAACTTGTCTCCTTCCAGGGATTGTGTCTCAGCACAAAGCTTATATATTTTGGCAGTCTGCCTAAGCTAACTTTGATGGCACTTGTTATTGATGGGAAAGTTTTTGGCTTTTACAGCTAAAACCAAAGGCCCCAAAGAGTAAAGTTGAGAGAGAGAGAGAGAGAGAGAGAGAGAGAGAGAGAGGTCTAAAAGCAAGTTCTTGAATGGACACTACAATCAGTCAAGATTACAAGACTGTGAGAAATATCCTTCCAGGTTTATCAAAGGATATGCTTCCTGGCCTTTAGAGGAAAAGTGAAAGACCCATTTATTTTGTAGAGCATTTGGCCAGTAGTGCCAGATCAGGTTTGTTGGGGGGGGGTTAACCCTTTAAGCAGTTGTAGATCTAGTCTGCTCAGCTTTGAGTAGTTTCCCCCCCCCTGCCCAGAGCATATTTTTCTCTTTTGTTCCTGCTTTTTAATAATTTCATTATTTTAGACTTGCTCTGTTAGCTTCCAGTAATTAAAACCATAACACTACTTCAAGTGCAGAGAGAAACAGGATATAAATATTTTACATAATAATATCAGAACTTTTCTATTCCGGAAAAGGCAAATGAGGAAGGCTAATCATTTTGACTGAATCCCATTAGATCAAATCGGCAAACCTTTTAAGAACTATTCTCAATCACTGTAAAATAGCTAGAGGATGATTCACAAAGCTTTTTTAAAATAATAATAATAATAATAATCAAGCATTTTGCAAACTCAAATAAAAGCACAGATACACATTATGTAAACTATATAAAGTACAGGATAAATGCAACATAGTGCAAGAAGTCTGGGGGATATTTCCAGAGCACGTTGTCTAGTTTCTACCGCTTTCTTTGAAAATAAACGGAAAATTAGTTTTACCTCCCTCTGAAATCTTTGTGATGAGCCAAATATTTACAACATTAGTGTGCTTGAAGATTATTTTCGAAATTGCAAGAGAATGTGCACACAGATGCCTATGAATGAGCCTCCATTGATCAGAAGCCTTTGAATGACTGTAGTAGTTGTTGGTCCTGACAGTTGTTGGTACAGCCATTTAGAGAAAGCATCTCTTGCAGTGTTGTTGCTTGCTTGCTCATCCCAGTGCCGGATTTATGTATAAGCTAAACAAGCTATAGCTTAGGGCCCCACTCTCTTGGGGGCCCCAAAAAAAAATTAAAGGGAAAAAAACCTGGATGTAAATTTCCAAAATATAAGATAAAAAACAAATAAAATAAAACCTACATACAGCAACAGTGTTTTCTGTTGTGTAGGCTCCTGTTTGTTATGTGCAAATGGCTTTAGATACCTATTAGATCAATAAATTACCATATAGCATATATTCAACACAAAAACAGTGACAATTTGTTGTTGACAAAGGACAGCTGAACATATAAAGGGCTCCATTAACTTCAGTAGCTTAGGGCCTTATCAAACCTAAATCGGGCCCTGGCTCATCCTCTAATAATAATAATTGTAGAGTTGGAAGGGACCCTGAAGATCATCTAGTCTAGGGGTCATCAAACTTTTTCAGCAGGGGGGCGGGCCACTGTCCCTCAGACCTTGTGGGGGGTCGGATTATATTTTTTGGGGGTGGGAAATGAACGAATGAATTCCTATGCCCCACAAATAACCCAGAGATGCATTTTAAATAAAAGCACACATTGTTCTCATGTAAAAACACCAGGCAGGCCCTACAAATAAGCCAGAGATGCATTTGAAATAAAAGGATACATTCTACTCATGTAAAAACACGCTGATTCCCAGGCTGTCCGCTGACCGGATTTAGAAGGCGATTGGGCCAAATCCAGCCCCCAGGCTTTAGTTTGCCTACCCATTATCTAGTCCAACCCCCTACAATGCAGGAACAGGCAGCTGTCCCATATGCGGGTCGAACCTGCAACCTTGGCATTACCAGCACCACGCTCTAACCAACTGAGCTATCCAACATATTTTTCACTATTGCTATGAGAAACTGAACACTGACGAGGTGGGTGGGTGGCGGAAAAAAGAGCCACAACGTGGAGAGAAGGGGGAAGGAATCTCTGAGCAGCCATTTATAGGCTACAATCTCCTGTAGGACTAGTACTGCTGTCTGGATTCAAAAGCCTGTACATGATGGCACTGAATGATCCAGAGATACATTACACTATCTATCTATCTATCTATCTATCTATCTATCTATCTATCTATCTATCTATCTACACACACACACACACACACAAAGGTTCCATGTACAAAAAAAGCTGCAAAAAATGCGTAAATGGACAGGTAGCCAAGGAACACTCAGAGTTTGGTTCCGTATGAGTCACCTAAATATTTTGTTTCAATGTTCAGGAAAGAATTGCAAGGCTGAGATGTATCCCATTTGCTGGGAGGGGGAAAGTGCATTTAGAAAACAGCTGATGCCTTTAAAGCGAGAAGCTGGGTTAGTGGGTTAAAAGTGACAGAAATGAGAACTGGCAGGTAAAATGTCCACCAATATTTTCTAGTTAGTATAAATTGCCAGAAACAAGCGAATGTAAAATTGTTGAGGAAAGTGTTTTGCTTTTGCCACAGTAAGGAATACAAGGCTTTAATGTAAAATTCCTCAACGTTCAGTGCTGGCTGTTAGGTTGGCCTTGCTGTTGTTGTTTTTTCACTTCCCCAGGTGCTTTCTGCAATTGCAGCAGAAATCATTCCAGTAAACACTTGTCCAGATTATTGCAAATAGAGAGGTATTTCCTCCTATTAGAACACAAAATTTAACTGAAGCAACTGGTGTCTAGTTTGATGAAATGCATTGTAGACCTTTGAAAAGTTACGATTAAAAGTTTATTCTTTTTTCACAAAATGGGTATATATTCATATTCTCTTTCTCGTGTCTTCTCTCTCTCTCTCTCTCTCTCTCACACACACACACACTGAATTGGGGAACACATGTCTAACAGCAGATTACAGAGCTAGTTTTCCAGTGCAACTCTTTAAAACAAAAGAGTTCATCATCTAGCCAAATTTAAGTGTTTTCTTGGCCTCCAAAGAGATTTGAGGGAACATTTCCCTCTCTTTAAATTAGCCATGGGGAAGCTGATCAGATTGCCACACTGTTATGTACTGAGCTGAATGCTAGAACAACAGGATCCAGAATGCAGCATTCTCATTGGTCCACAGGAGCCACCCAATCCAGCTCCGGGTGGAAGTGAATCCGCAACCTGATTGGACTACAGGAGTAGCCCGGACTGAGCCAATCACATGGGGCCCATTGTGTAAATAATGTATATATAGCAGACGTTGTGGGGGAACATTCATTCATCGCTACTATGAGCTGAATAAAGAGCATGAAATTCACACTTGACTCGGAGTATATTTCACACACTCTCAAAAAGAGACAGCTATTACCTCTTCTAGAGAAAGAGAGAAAAAATCAAGGCACAATACAGATAGCATAGTATCTGAATTTTTATCCAGCAGGGCTAAAAGAAGCTCTGGGAGCTTTTGGGAACCGGAAGTGCTGTGGCTTTTCCAAGTTCCATTGATCAGATCCTTATCAGAACTTCCCCTCCCCTCTCCTCCCAAATATGTCAGGAAATCCAATAATTGCTTTGCATTGCATTTAAATGCATCTATGTTGTCGTTCACCACCCTGATGTTTTGACAGAAGGAAGTATAGAAAAAACCTTTATAAAGAAAGAAAGAACGTACCTCCCTCATCATTAATGCATCTTCCTCATTTTATCTGTCCTAAGTCCAGCTGACGTCAGGAGGGAGAGCACATAGCTAATATCCACACCGAAATCAGTGTAGGTTAAAAGCACTAAACTTAGAACACCGTGCCCAGCAAGTCTATTTGCTATCGAAAAATGCAACCCATACAATTTTATGATTTCCACATGCTGCAGAATTCAGGTGGGTTTTTGTTTGTTTTTGGCATGGTAATTGTATTGCTAGGGTGTAGAGTTGCATGCGTTTTGATCCAAAGTTATTTTGCGTTATTTCTGCTGCATTTTTACTATTTTGCAGAATTTACTACATGGAGAGTCAATGAACTACACAGTACACTGCGGTTTTGTCCACCATCACTGGAAATGTAGCCCTTGAGCGAACTCAAATCCCACACTTCTCAAATGCTAATGAATATAGATCAGTAAATATAATCAAGGTAAATATATCATTTGGGGGGCCTCCTTGTGGAACAACCAAGGCTATAAATCAAAATTTTCATTCGTTTGAAGTGTGTAAGGATGGGGATGCTGATGGTAGGCACTTTTTGAAATTCTGGAACTGTACCAAGGATGGTTCTCTAACAGATCAGTTATTTGCCCCTGTTGTGAGGCAACTGTTATCATTATTAAAAAAAATCCTTTAATGTTCATCTAATCAGTTTAATCAGTCAACAGAATCTCCAGCAGGAGCATTTGTTGATCAGACCTTAATAGTTTCATTCCTCTGTTAATGATATTGAAACACGGCACAGATGTTGGCTTTGAACATGAAATGAACACGAGCTATATAGCCTGATTTGTATGTTTCCCTCCTTGTGCTGGGTTGTGGGTGTACATCTTATCTTGTTATCTCTTATCTGGAGCAAAGGGGAGAGATGAATGCTAGATTCAGATCAGGTGTGCTCTTCTCCCTGTTGCCCAATCCATCACTGCTTATATTGTTATGAGTTTGTGGGTGACAGACCACTATACATTCCTTGATCCAGTAAGTGGTAGAATTTAATCATGGTCTGGAGTGTTAAACTGGGTGCCGGACAATTCTAATCCATGGACCCAGCAAGTGTTAACAGTTAAATAAGGCAGGCTAGCTTCCTGTGTTCTGGAGATAGACTGGCTTGTTGGGTATTTAAAAAAAACAAAGGAAAGGTGATAGGGGCTCTGTTAGAAAGACAAAAGTGAGTTTAATGTGGAAAGAGTTTTGGGCCTGGCTAGGGCAAAGGTCTCTTATATACCTGCTGGGATTGACAAGGCATCTGACCCTCATCTGAATCTCATAACTCTCCTGATGGGTGATTTGGTCTGCAGCCACAGTGTGCAGATAAAGGATAAGATTGCCCACCAGATACTAGGCACTCTACTATTCAAATTAGGCCCCAGTGTTTTTGTTATAATCCCCTTCTCAATTAAATAATGAATTTTAATCTAGAATTTAAATTCTCAAAACTTTCTTACTTGTTAATTCGAGCCAGTAAACTGCTGTTCTCACTTCATTAGAAACAGTGTTTCTACCTGCAACAGACTTGAGCAAACTTGCTCCTCTTCCTTTCACAGATATTTTGTTGCCATTTGCAACTATAGCTGCCTTTGATTTGTTATCATTTAACTCTTTGGGGAAATAATTAGCATCACATATCATGTGAATGAAAGTTGCTGAACCAATTAACCAACCAGAAGGATTACTGTTAATAGCACCAGTTTCCCTATAACTTGATATTGCTGGATAGTTTTGATGAACTGCAAAAGCATTTTTAGTTTGCTTTCTGTTGCTACCCTGGAACTTTTCTTTATTAGTGCCACTTTGTTTTGTATGATCGCTTGCAAATTAAGGAAAACGACTTTTCTGCTTGTATATGTTGATAATATAATTTTGGTTACTGAGAACAAACAAGATTGTACAAAAACAAGATTGGGTGCAGGCCTGGCCAGGACACAGGCATCCTGACTGTGACAAAGGTGGCCTGTGTGCTTGCTTGCTTGCTTGCTTAACAGCTGTTGGGAACTTCAAGGTCCCTGCTCTCCCTTCTTATGGTCTTTGTACTGGACCTGGAGACTCCAATAGAGAGCATTCCATGTCAAGAAGGAGGGCAAGTGGGCACCCTATCAGGGGGGAGAGGTGACAAAACTGATTTCCAGTAGGTGCTCCCCCTTTATTTCCATAATAAGTCCTTGAGTCTGTACTCTGAATAGTGACACCAGAAACCTAGAAGGTGCAGGACTTGTCAGTCCAACCCCTGCACAGTCTCATCAGGGCTGACCTTAAGGCAATTGGAGCAATTTGGCCAAATTGGGCCCTGCATGCGACCCCTAAGGGGGTCTCCACGCCAGGGGAATGTAGGTGGATTTTATTTATATCTATAATATTTTGCAGACTTTGGCTGTGAAGTTGGACCCTACCAAATCAAATCAAATCATTCTTTATTACGGTCAAAGACCAGCTCTTAGACCCTACCAAAAAAAAAAAAAAACAAAACCAAGCTTTGCCCTACTGGCTAGCCCTGAGTCTCATAGTTGCTGGGCTTGAGTTGCCCTGCCCTCGCATGAAGTCTTGGGTTTGCAATTTTGGGAGAGGGGAGACAGAGGCACTGGAGAGCAGGCAGGCTGGCGAGACCCCCTAGATTTAGAGGCCCAAGTTGTCCTGCCCTTGCATGAAGTCTTGGGTTTGCAATTTTGGGAGAGGGGAGGTTGCCTGCTGGGGAGCGGGCAGACTGGCAAGGCCCCCTAGATTTAGAGGGCCTAGGCTTCAGCCTACGTAGCCTATACATAAATCTGGCACTGCCCAAGTGTCATCTAGTCCAACCCTCTGCAGTGCAGGAATCTCAACTAAAGCATGCACAACAGAGGATCATCCAACCTCTGCTTACATACCTCCAAGGAAGGGGAGTCCACAACTGCTGGAGGGAGTCTGTTCCACTGTTGAACAGCTCTTACACTCAGAAGGTTTCTCCTGGTGCTTAGTTGGAAACTCCTTTCTTGTAACTTGAAGCCATTGGTTCGAGTCCTACCCTCCAGAGCAGGAGAAAACAAGCCTTCTCTCTCTCTTCCATGTGACAGCCCACGAAATATTTGAAGACAGCTATCATATCTCCTCCCAGTCACCTCTTTTCCAGGGTAAACATACCCAGCTCCTTCAACCGTTCCTCATAAGGCTTGGTTTCCAGACCCTTGGTCATCTCGGTTGCCCATGTCTGATGTTTGCTTTCTGCTTGAATCCAAGGCTGTAGCTATGGAAGAAACAAGATCCTTTGGGGGTGTTAATGCTGCGAACCCCTCCATTGTAGGCTCAGGTTGTATATGTGTGTGCAAATAAACCATATATCCTAAAGCCACAACAGTCTCCGCTGTACCTCATTTCAAAAAAGAAACATGAATCCTGGGTAAGCGCCTGGAACCCCTCACCACTCAGAGATTAGGGTGGCATGCAACAATATTTTGCGGTGCTATCGTACTTGGAGGCGAGTACTATCTTGCCTCTATATTTGTGTATATTTCTGCTAACCTCTCTGGGAAACACTGAAAAGTGGCCTATAATTTAATATAATAAAATAGAAAATAGAGTTGAATAGTATCCCAGCACATCATAAACTGTGATTATGCCAGAGTTAACAAACATCGTAACACTGATGTATCTGGCAGCTATTCAAGTCCCAGTCTTTTAAGATGAGTGCATAGCATTCCAGAATGAAAAGCCAATGTTCACGTAAGCCATCCTTCTGATGGCGGGATTAGAGGTTTAAATCCTACAGTCGGATGCTTTGTTTATTCAGAGATGCTTCAGATAGCACAAATCGTGGCCTGAGCTATGCAGAGAAGATTAAAAAATGTCACTACTGGCACTCCAAAAATGCAAAGCTGGGTATTTCAGTTCACAGCCAATCACTTGGAAATATGAACATGGAAGCACTTGATGTGTGGGCCACAGGTGCCTGATGCAAAAGGCTGAACTTCTGTCAGGAAGGCTAATTTCCCAATGTGATATCTAGAGTGAACTGTGTGAAAACAATAAAGAAATTACGCAACAGTGAAGTCTGTAGCAATGGCATAACTGCACACAGACCCTCTAAAGCAGGGGTCCCCAAACTAAGGCCCATGGGCCGGATGCGGTCCAATTGCCTTCTAAATCTGGCCCGTGGACGGTCCGAGAATCAGCGTGTTTTTACATGAGTAGAATGTGTGCTTTTATTTAAAATGCATCTCTGGGTTAATTGTGGGGTCTGCCTGGTGGTTTTTACATGAGTAGAATGTGTGATTTTATTTAAAATGCATCTCTGGGTTATTTGTGGGGCCTGTCTGGTGTTTTTACATGAGTAGAATGTGTGCTTTTATTTAAAATGCATCTCTGGGTTATTTGTGGGGCATAGGAATTTTTTCATTTTTTTTTTTTCAAAATATAGTCTGGCACCCCACAAGGTCAGAGAGACAGTGGACTGGGCCCCCTGCTGAAAAAGTTTGCTGACCCCTACTCTAAAGGAATAACAACCACAATTTTATTATTTATACCTCGCCCATCTGGCTGGGTTTCCCCAGCCGCTTACAGCTTATATAAAAACACAGCATATATAAAAACCTTCCACTAGTCTCAGTGGTGGTTCCCCATTTGCAGATTGCTCTCCCTGATGAGATGCATCTGCCTCTGTCATTACTGAAATGCAGGAGAAATGTATAAACATTTCTGTTTCCCCAGACATTTGATGGCTGAGACACTCTTCCTGGAAACCATGAGATAACTAAACTGCTGATACACACACACACACACACACACACACACACACCGGTATATATATTAAATAAATGTTTGCTTATTGATGTGTTTGCCACCTTCGGCTCCTTCAGGAAGAAGAGTGGGCTATAAATTGAATTAATACTACTATGGGGTGGCATATGTAAAAAAGTGGAAAGAAAAAGAGGTACCTGTGAAAGAAACCTGATAGAATAAACTGATAGAATACACAGAACTTGTAATTATGACAGTGAAACTAAGAAATAAGGATTAGTCACAGATAAGAGTGGAAGTGTTTTGGAGAATATCATAGAGGGCACAATATTCAATTTAATTTACAAGTAGGAGTTAACATTTCGCAGCAGTTAACATCAAATAAAGGAAGATTTGAGAGGGAAGTGGCTGGAATATTGGGATATGCAGCCGACTAAGGTTTGCTTAGAAGGCCATGGAGAAATGGACTGGGAAGTCCTATGAAAAGGGATAAATGACGAATATGGTACAGTATATTGTGTGTTTAAAGGTTGTACAAAATGCATAAAAATAAAAATAAAAAATGAACTAATACTATTATTAATAATGCAATAACCATGTAATAGCATTGGGGTATTGACTTGGTTTACTTATGGGGAAGCTTTGCAGGAAACCAGTCAAGGAAACCAGTCCTGCTCAAACTGCAATTGCTCCCAATATGCTACCGGCCCCAATTCAATGTTTTGTTACTAACTTGTAAAGTCACAAGAACCGGAAGGAGCAACACTTTGATTATCTGCCAGCCTGTGTCTTGCCACCCCAGGCTCCTTCAAATAGTAGTAATAGTATTACTAGTAGTAGTAATAGGATCCCTGGACGGTTACGTCCAGCCAAAGGTGACTATGGGGTTGCAGTGCTCATCTTGCTTTCAGGCTGAGGGAGCCGGCGTTTGTCCACAGACAGCTTTCTGGATCATGTGGCCAACATGATTAAACCACTTCTGGTGCAACACAACACTGTGATGGAAACCAGAGAGCACGGAAATGCCGTTTACCTTCCCCGGCACTTATTATTCGGTGTACCTATTTATCTACTTGCACTGGCATGCTTTCAAATGCCGGGATTTGAACTGCCGACCTTATGATCGGCAAGCCCAACAGGCTCAGTGATTTAGACCACACTGCCACTCGCGTCCCTACGACAGTTGAGACCTGCTGGGATGCCTCCCCTTACAATCCCATCGCCAGGCATGGTGTGTGGGGCAGCAGCACAGGGAAGAGTTGCTTCCTTTATGGAACTCCCTTCTAGACTCAAGACTCTTAAGTGCAAGTGCCTGACAACCATCTGATTGCTGAGTGTTTGGGAAGTGCTTATGACAACCATCTGATTGATGGGTGAATGGTCCTGCCCACTTTATTATTAGTATTCTTATTATGTATTAAATTTGTATACTGCCCTAAACCTGCAGGTCTCAGGGTGGTTCACAAGATAAAATCACAATATATAAACACAAGATAAAATCACGAAATACATAATGAAAACAAAAACAACCTACCGGTAATAATTCCCCCCCCCCCCCGTCCCCACTTGTCCTATTTGGCTCATTAGGGGTGGGCAGGGATCAGACCCACTGGAGCCGCAAATGGTCGCCACACTAAAGGTACAGTGTGAAGACACATCTTTCAAATCGGGCTTACGGGACAGAGTAAAACTGTTTTTAATCTTCCCTGTAAAACTGTGTTTGTGTGTAGTGTAGTGATCATGTATTGGTCCTGAAAAGCAACACATATACCGGTACATACATATACATATACATATACATATACATATACATATACATATACATACATATATATATATATATACACACGTGTGTGTTTGTGTGTGTGTGTGTGTGTGTGTGTGTGTGTGTCTTTTTCATTGTTTCTGGCTTCATTAATTAAAAGCTAAAATGAATAAAAGTTGCAGGTTGTTGCAGTTTTTATCCTACAAGGCATCAAACTGGTGTTTCCTAGGACATGCAGATGAAGGAGGGGACCCAAACGTTTGACAGAGCCACATAACCAAAAAACGCCTTTACTGTTCAGCTCCAAAATCCCTCTGCCAGCCCAAGAGCTTGGCACCCCCCTCCTTCCCAATCATCTCTCCGAAAAGCTCGCGTGCTTTAACTGCCGCGTGACAGCCAGGCTTCACCTGTTGAATTACTGGCTGCTGCTCTGCCGTGTCTCTCTCTCTCTCTCTCTCACACACACACACACACAGTCAGAGAGGTGCCTGCGCGAAACCCTGAAACCCAGCCAGGCGCAATCCGGGTATAGTTGCCCCCGCCCATTCCCTCTCCAACCCTCCTTAAGGTGTAAGGCTGGGCGCGCGCCGGGCACGGAGAATAGGTGCCGGGGCTAATCTCGGTTCGCGTTCCGCGTGGATTCCTTCCACGGGGACACCCTCGGGCTCCTTCCCGGACGCCCCGCGCCCTCCTCCAGTCCTGCGCAGTGGCAGGAAAGGGCTGGAGAAGCGCTCCGGCGACCAATTGCGGCGCCGAGAGGAGGGGCGCCCGCCGGGGATCGCGCCCGCCTCCCGGGCGGGGCGCGCACACCAGCCGGAGAGGGACGGACGGAGGGAGGGAGGGATGGAGGCTGATCGCTGCGCGCCCGGCTCGCCGCCGCCGATCGCCTCCTCCTGCCTTCCCCCTGGCGGCGGGCAGGCTGCCGCCCCTACCGAGCCGCCGACGTGGCCCCCGGACCCGGATCGCCCCGCGCCCGTGGAGCTGCTGGAGTTCGACGACGACGAGGACCTGGAAGTGTTCAGCAAGGTAGAGGGAAGGGGGATCCCTCTTTCCCCGGGGCTCCCGGGGAGCCTGCCAGCCCCTTTGGCTTCCCTGGGGGTGGGGTGGAGGCAAGCGGAGCCGACCCCCCGACGGGGCACCCCCCGCTTTCCTCCCCACCTCCAAGCGCAAGGCGCTCCTCCCTCCCCAGATCCCGCCGCCCTTTGCCCTGAAGTTGGCCGGCTGAGAAGAAAAAGTTCTCTTTCTCTTTATTTTCCCCGCACCCCCCCCCAACCCGACCAACAGGCTTGTGATGAGGGGACCGGGATAAGAAGGGCAGGCGACCCGGCCCGTCCGGCTCCGGGCCCCTCTCTGCCTCGCACCCTCCTTGTAGGTGAAAGGCTGTGGGACTCTGAGAAGTTTTGCCAAGCGCTCCTCCGGTCCGCCCGCATCGGCAGGGAAGGTTAGCATCCCCGCCCTTGGCAGGAAGGCGAGAAAGGGGCGGGGAGACAGCGCCGCCCACGGAACCACGAGGCTCTTCCTCTCACGGTCGTGGGTTCGAGCCCTGCGTCGGGAGAAAGATTCCTGCCTCGCAGGGGGTTGGACTAGATGAGCCTCGTGGTCCCTTCCAACTCTACGATTCTAGGTTGGGTGTGCAGGTTCCCGCTTGGTGCAGGACATCGCTGGGTCTGCTGTTGGCCTATGCCTTTGATTTTCCCAACCCACAGGGATGAGGAAGTGGTGTCCCCAGGATTGGCTATGCTAGGTGTGGCTGAGCGTCTTCAGAGATCAGAAGCATCAGGATAGCCATAGGAGACCCCCCCCCTTCCTGATGTGTGGGGGGGGGGCGTTATTTTTAATGCAGCAGAATTCTGCAAATGAATTTGGACCCAAGCAAACTTAAGGCATCCTTTTCGGAACAAAAATTCGTGTTGCCCTGATTAAGCTTCCTAAGACTGCTCAGCCATCGCAGTGGTGAGATGTCAAGTGTCCCTTTTCTGGCGTGTTCATAAAGATTGGTGCTCATGATGCTTATCAGGGCTGTTGCAATCAACCCTGTTTCTGACACTTGTTTGTGCCTGCAAACGTTTCAGGGCGGATATAGGCCACATTCACACCATACCTTTAAAGTGCTATGGTACCACTTTCAACAGTCCCCCAAAGAATTCTGGGAAGTGTAGTTTGTTAAGGGTGCTGAGAGTTCTTAGAAGGCTCCTATTCTCCCCCGCCCCCAACTGCAGAGCTACAATTTAGCTGTCAGTTTCTCTTGCCACAGAACTCTGGGAATTGCAGCTCTGGGAGGGCATTGGGGTGCTGTAACAACCCTCAGCTCCCTTTACAGACCACACTTCCCAGAATTCCCTGCAGGAAGCCATGATGGTTTAAAGTGGTTTAGCGCTTTAAATGTATGGTTCGAATGTGGTTATAGTTTCATTTCCAATCAGTGCGCATCCCATAACTTTTTATACCGCAAATGTTCTGGTTTTGTTTTTTATTTTCCCCTTGCTTTTGCTGCGCTATAGTGCAAGAATGCCCTGCCATATGGCAATGATGTGATAACACTGAGAAAGCATTCAGAACAACTAATAAAATGATACGATGTGTGGATGACCCAGCATAAATCCACCACCAATGTGCACTATTGTTGTGTCAGTTACATGTTGCAAAAGATGCCTGCAAACAACATAGGTCAGGAGGGGCTTTGAAGGATACTTGCCATGAGACTAGTGTGGAAAGCAGACTTCTTGTGATGACTAATTTCCTCCTTGTTTTAATAATTGGTGGTGCTTATCGCATGGATCAGGACCATCATGTTGTTTCTCCATATCTGGTAGACATGAGAGGAGGGTGTGGAGACTCTGCATTGTGTCCCTATTTTAGGCCATGAGTTCTTTCAAATAATCATACTTTGTAAATAATAATAATAACCTCGCCCGTCTGACTGGGTTGCCTCAGCCACTCTGTGCGGCGTCCAGCATATATAAAAACATAATAAAACATCAAACATCAAACATTAGAAAGCTTCCCTTCGGATGTTTCCTAAACCTTATATAATTACTCATCTCCTTAACATTTGATGGGAGGGCATTCCACAGGGTGGACGTCACCACCGAAAAGGCCCCCTCCCTGGTTCCCTGTAGCTTCACTTCTCGCAGTGTGGGAGCTGCCAGAAGGCCCTCGGAGCTGGACCTCAGTGTCTGGGCTGAATGGTGGGGGTGGAAACGCTCCTTCAGGTATACAGGGCCGAGGCCGTTTAGGACTTCTGATAACTCATGATCTTTCCCAGAAGTTGAGTGTAGAAGAAATGGGATTATTCCTTTTTTCCCCTGGTGCAAGTTACCGGTATTCTCGTGAAAGGGATGAGTGACTTACCCAAGACCAGGCATAGGCAAACTCGGCCCTCCAGATGTTTTGGGATTACCGCTCCCATCATCCCTGAACACTGGTGCTGTTAGCTAGGGATGATGGGAGTTGTAGTCCCAAAACATCTGGAGGGCCGAGTTTGCCTATGCCTGCCCAAGACCATTGAGTGATCTTTATGAGCTTATTCCAGGATTAGAAACCACCTCTTCCCAATCCACATGCCACCACTCTCCATGGCTCCAAGTGTTGTAGCAGGGATCCACAAATCTTGCCTTTCGATTCACTAATCAGCCGTAATTTGTGGCCACCACTGAGTGCTTCTCTCTCCCAAGTCTGGTTTGCAGCCAGAAATATGGGGTACAGGAAGGATGCTCCATCATGCTCTGGGCTTTGAAGCAAGCAGAAGCTATTACAAATCTCTCGAGCTGCTCCCACCTACTTGATGGCTAAGCTAAGCACAACTTCACAAAGCACCCACCTTCCCTCCCTCCTCCTTGCAGTTTAAGGTAAAGGGACCCCTGACCATCAGGTCCAGTCGTGTCCGACTCTGGGGTTGCGGCGCTCATCTCGCTCTATAGGCCAAGGGAGCTGGCGTTTGTCCACAGACAGCTTCCGGGTCATGTTGCCAGCATGACAAAGCCACTTCTGGTGAACCAGAGCAGCGCACGGAAACACCGTTTACCTTCCCGCTGCAGCGGTCCCTATTTATCTACTTGCACTTTGACGTGCTTTCGAACTGCTAGGTGGGCAGGAGCTGGGACCGAGCAATGGGAGCTCACCCCGTGGCAGGGATTCGAACCGCTGACCTTCTGATCAGCAAGCCCTAGACTCTGTGGTATAACCCACCTGGCCCTTGCAGTTTAGGAGAGGGTTTATTTCATGTACTGCCATTTGGAAGAGGAGGGGAGAGTCTTGGAGTGGCTTCTGCCTGCTCCATTGACCATAGTGATGTAATAGACTCCCTGCTCCACAATAGGACTTGAGTGATGGGGGTCTCTAATGTTGCATGGAAAGCGAGCTGTTGCATGTGGATCTGAAGAAGACTAAGCGAGGAACAGGCAACTCCCATCTCATGCGGGGGTTATGTTCTGAGGCACCACACATGCAGTGAAACTGCGTATATTTGAAACACCTGCAAACACCCTCTGGACACCCTTGAAAAACCCCTTAAAAACCAGCAGCACTTACCAGCCTGGCATGAATATTGGCATTCACTCCCTCCAAACCTCTTTGCTCAAACTCCAACTCTCCACAGTTCTCAACAATTGGTTAAAGGGCTCCTGGGATTGCACTTGCCAGGGCTGGGGGGATTGCTAGGTGCTGTTTTTGCCCCCTTTTTGCCCTTTTGTGGGCTATTTTGCCATTTTAAAAGTCACTTCTGGGTTCAGTGCAATGAGGTGGTCGCACATCAATTAGACACACATAAATTGGTCGTTGCCTGTATTTCTGGGCCAAATGTTTCTTGATTAACAGGAGGGTGTATAAACACCCTGCTAGCAAATGAGGAAGAACAAATGCAGATAGCATATAACCTTCCCACAAATAAATAAGGAAGAATGCACGTTGAAGACTGGATACAATCTAACCTCCATGTTAGATAGGTCTGGAGGAGATTCCCTGGCTGAAATTCTGGAGAGTGGCTGCCAGTCCAAGTAGATGATACTGAACTTGATGGGTCAGAGGCCTGACTGTGTTCCTTCCTAAGGGTTATAGCCTGATGTTTTGTATTATTGTTGTTGTTGTTACTTTAGTCAGTAAGTAAATTTGTATACCAGCCTTCATCAGCAGATCTCAGAAATTTGTATTTTTTTAATAAATAATTTATTAAATTTTCCAATAAGACAAACAATACAAAACATAATCAAACAATAACAGACAAAAAACAAATACAAAAATACAAAACTATAAAACTACAAAAATACAAAAATCTCACTGTCTTTTCCAAGTTCATAACTTTCTATTGGGACCTCCTCACGTCCTCTCCTTTGCGTTCATTGCCAATCCTCTTTTAGTAACTTTGTAACATTGTAAAATCTACTTTTTTAACCTCTACTCTAAATCATATAATTATACTCAATATATCTTAAATCTTAAACCTTATTGTTATCAACATATTTTTTAACTCCAAAATCTTATTCTAAAAAACAAACATCAAATTTCACATCTCTGCCTCTTATATCCTTTCTTATCTTAACTTTGTTGTGCTATAGTCTATATTTCTTCTGATTCCAATTCTCAATATATTAAAAAAAAAAACACAAATTGACCTATATCTTGATATTCCTTCCAATCTCATATTCCATTTCCCCTCTGGTGTCGGATACCGTGATAAATCCTTCCTTCCTAGTAATTCACCCTTTACCCCAACCCTCTCCTGCCCATTTGCTTCCCATCCATTAACTTTCCCACTCAGAAATTTGTATATAGTGGTACCTTGGTTCTCAAACTTAATCTGTTCTGGAAGTCCATTCCAAAACCGAAGCATTCCAAAAACCAAGGTGCGCTATCCCATAGAAAGTAATGCAAAATTGATTAATCCATTTCAGACTTAAAAAACAAAACAACAACCCCTAAAACAGCAATTTAACATGAATTTTACTCTCTAACGAAACCATTGATCCATAAAATGAAAGCAATAAACAAACTGCTGCAGTCACACAATCAATCAATCAGTAGCTGAACAGGGTTCCACAAAGTCACTAAAACAAAAACAAAAAAGGAGCCGCAAATACAAAAACACAAAATAAATAGCAAAAACAGACAGGCTTCGGCGTAAACAGTCACCAACAGGTTTTCCACACCCATCAGCCAATCACCCATTCCCACCACCCTTCTGAGTAATACCCCTCCTCACTCTCTCACTATATTTAAGGGTCTGGTGACTTCTGTTTCAGTGCATCTGAAGAAGTGTGCATGCACACGAAAGCTGATACCAAGAACAAACTTAGTTGGTCTCTAAGGTGCTACTGGAAGGATTTTTTTATTTTTTGTTTTGTTTTGACTCAAAATGGAAGTGTGGCATTCATAACGGAAGCGTACCACTCAAAACGGAGCACATTCGGCTTCCGGAAAAAGTTTGCAAACCGCAACACTCCCGGGTTTGCAGTGTTTGGATTCCGAGTTGTTTGAGTACCAAGGTGTTTGAGAACCGAGGTACCACTGTACTGCCCTTCATCCGCAGATCTCAAGATAAAATTACAAAGAAGAACCTCAAAATACATAGTAAAAGTAAGAACAATAACAAACCAATAATTCCCCCCCTCCCACAGCACATTTAAAGGGGCTTCTTACTTTTTAAAGTGCTAACCACCACTGTTACATATTCTCAAGCAAAGAATTTAATTTTTAAGGTCAGAGTTTGGTTCGAAAGGCTCATGGCGAGAACCGAATGCGGAACTGCAAATTCTTGCTGAAGTGCACGACAGTAAATTAATCATGGCATATTTCATTTTGAAGAAATTAGTGGCTATCAGTCATTTTTTATTTCTCGAGTTTGTTAAATGGCAGCATGTGCATTTGAATCTCTTCCTCTGATCCAAATATCAGGAGCCCTGTTGCTAGGTAGGAATGCCTGCGGCACTAGCCTGCGTCAAGTCAGGTCAGTCTGTAACTATTTTATTATTATTATTTATATGTTAAACTATTTCTACCCTTCCTTTCGGTTAAAAGAAGAAACCGAGCTGGCTTACAAATAGATTTAGGAACAGCTTCATAATATACAATAAAAAAATTATAAAGCCCTGAAACAAGTTTAAGATAAAACAGCAGACAGATACGAATCAAGTTAAGAAAACTGGAAATGTAGAATATTTCACAAATTGGCAGGATAAAAAAATTGCCTGATAGAAGAGAAAGCTGTGCTTTGGCAGAAGATCTTCAGAAGCAAGTGAGACAGGTCTCCCTAGGGAGAGAATTCCCAAGTCACGGAGAAAGCCATCTCCTATATTATGGGTAGGCAAACTAAGGCCTGGGGGCCGGATGTGGCCCAATCGCCTTCTAAATCTGGCCCACAGATGGTCCGGGAATCAGTGTGGGTTTTTTACATGAGTAGAATATGTCCTTTTATTTAAAATGCAGACTTCGAACCATTCACATGGCCAGAATGATAGCCAGTTGGGGCTTGAGAGAATTTGGTGGCACCTTGGAACACAAAAGAATTACGTTACTTCCATGATCCATCTGTGAGGTAAAACTGTTCCAAGCTACTGTAGTCCGCCAGTTACTGGTTCAAAACCAGCTGTTTGAAATGGCAAACATTCAACCCCTGCTGCCTCTCTACAAATTAAGCAGAAGAGCATTCACAGAGCAGCTGTAGGAGACGACACACATTTTTCATTCTTGAAAACCCGTGTTCACAGATCTGTTTATGACAGAAATTTATGGAGTGAAAAATCCAAATGTCAGCATCTTAGATTTGACTGCTAGATTTGCTCCTGAATAGAAGCCTAAAAGGCATTAATGAATCATTTATGAATCGTACACTTCTCCTAATGTTTAAAAATACATCCGGCTAATGCTGAAATAATATTTCAGCTTCTGCTCTGTGTACAGAATCCTCTTTGGGTGGCGATGGGGTAAACACTGGAAGGCAACAATTTAATACTTGAATGTGCTGATTCCAAAGTCCTTCAGAACAGGAGCAGATTCTGTCAAGTTAATTTGGGGAAAGCGGATGGACTGAAATAGGTGTGTGTGAGAGAGAGAAAGAAAGAAAGAAAGAGAGAGAGGAGAGAGAGCTTAATTTCTTCTCCTTAGCCATCCCTATGCCCACTACTGCAAATCACACCCTTCCCCACACTTTGAACAAATTTGTGTGTTGCACGCAAGGATTCCCAGATTGTCAGAGCCTCCATAGAAATTAATAGGAACCTTCCCCATCTTGGCATTCTCCAGATGCATTAGGCTACAGCCAGTGTTCAAAATTTGGCAGGCTCCAGGCACGTTTTGCCCTGGCTATCAGCCACTTGCGACCAAGTGAAGATGACCAGGTACTACGATGGTGCCTGACATCTCCACCACCTGGAGGTGCATGCCTGGGGATCATTGGATCTCGACTGTTTTCACACACTAATACCACACCCTGTGGAATTTTATCAGTTATCTTTTACCTGCACAATCAGAATGAATTTCAGGAACCAAAACGTCGTATTGAAAAATGTAACTTTCGAGCTGCTTGGCCCCAAAATGCCAACTCAGCAATCCATTTTGGCTGCTGCAACCCTGGTTTAAGGACCCATCTGGCACCTAGCTTATATACCTGAGCTTCTAACACTGACTACAATAGTTGACCGTTGACCATGCTCGCTGCGGCTGATGGGAGTCGCTAGCTGTCTTCACTAAGATTTTTAGCCATTCCTGTGTCAAAATACAGTGGTACCTCAGGTTACGGACCCAATCCATTCCGGGGTGCCGTTTGCACCCTGAAAAGTCCATAATCTGAGCTGCGCTTCTGCGCATGCACAAACCATGCAGAACGCTTCTGCGCATGCTCGCCGGGGGAAACCCGGAAGTAAACACTTCCGGGTTTCAAGCATTCGCAACCTGAAAAAACGCAACAGGACATGAACGTAACACGAGGTATGACTGTACCATTTTCTGATATTGGTACACTGTGGTATAGTGATATTGAAAGGAAAGCAGCCTTCTCATTGTTTCCTGGTCAGTATTTACTTTTTATTTTATTTTCATAAACCGGTTTTTACGAACATTAATAAAAGATTTCCTACGAAATCAATATTAATACGAAGGAAATTCCTCCGTTTCCATGCCCCCTCTATGTATTCATCTGCAAAGTTTGCTGCCTATCCAAAACATTATTTTTCTAGTGCATGAGTACCTGGAGGTAAATTGACTTCATATATCATTTTTCGCAGCTTGCACAATGGAAATAAAACAGCTCCCTAAATGGTGAAAAATGAGAATCTTAAAACTGTCAAGTGTAATAATCCAGATTATTACTCAAAGCATAAACATAAAGCACATGTGATTTTAGCAACTACCTGGCTGTGTGGCCTAATGGTGCCCCTGGTGTTTAGAAAGCTTGGAAGGTGCCTTGGAAGATAATAATGTAGGCCATCACCCTTTGTCATCATTCCTGATAGGCATTAGATGCCCGGATTTTTATATTCTGTATAAAGAACTTTGACTAATATGTTTTAAAAGGTTACAAAACTGCTCTGTGGAGTGCTGCTTTGTGGTTTATCTGTGTCAGACATCTGCTTTAAAATCTAGCTGGCACCGGGGAACAACTTATGCCAATTTATCCGTTTTCTGCCTTTGGAGCCAGTTGTGGCTCAGCAGTTAAGAGTATATATATTATGAAATTTAAAGTTCCCAGTTTAAATTTCACCTCTGCCATAAACTCACTATGCTATGTGGCTTTAAGCAATTCTTTCAGACTTAGATCACCCACCTGCAGGATGCGAGCATATGAAATGTATATAGTTAAAGGCAGTGCTGTTTTTCTAGAAAAAGAGGTGCCAGAACTCGCCATGAACACCTCCCTTGTTTCTCTTACAGTGGCAATGGCACCCACCTGACAGGTGCAGGAACTAAGTTCTGGCCAGTTCTGACTGAAAAAAGACCTGATTAAAGGCAGTAAGGAGTTTGATGGTGAAGTGCTGTAGGCATGCTTATCTGAGTCCCATTTTCCAGCACCCTTAAACTACAGTTCCCAGGATTCTTTGGAGGAAGCCATGTGCTCAAAAAGTATGGTGTCAATGTGCCCTTGGGTAGAAGAAAGTCACGAGGATGGTTTAGAGATGATTTGTGGCACCGGAACCACCAGAAGCCCTGCTGGTTTTGCGTCCATCATGGTGGAAGGTAGAAGAGCTGGAAGGGAAAGAAGCATGCCAGTTCCAGGGTTTGTTCTGGAAGCAGGTTGGGGGAACAGGAGGATGCAAAGCCACCCCAACACTCAGAACTGCCCCTACATTTCTTCTCTACCATTGGAGGGCTGATAGCAGAGGAGCAATGTGGGCAGTTCTGTGCCTGGAATGGGCCTCCCTTTCTGCCCACAGAGAGGGAGATCCACAATCTCCTATGGCCTTTGGAATGCCATCTCTGGGAACATAGGATTGTGCCCAAAATGTGTTATATCCATGTCCTGAATGGGGTAACTGTGCCCCTGAAGGACCAGCCTGGAAGTCATTTTGGACTCAGCTGTCCATGGAGGCACAGGTCAATTCTGTGCCCAGGGCAGCTGTTTACCAGCTCCATCTGGTACGCAGGCTGAGACCCTACTTGCCTGCAGACTGTCTCATGAGAGTGGTGCATGCTCTGGTTATCACCCACTTGGACTACTGCAATGCACTCTACACCGGGTTACCTTTGAAGGTGACCCGGAAACTACAGTGGTACCTCAGGTTAAGAACTTAATTCGTTCTTAACCTGAAACTGTTCTTAACCTGAGGTACCACTTTAGCTAATGGGGCTGCCGTGGCGCAATTTCTGTTCTCATCCTGAAGCAAAGTTCTTAACCTGAGGTACTATTTCTGAGTTAGTGGAGTCTGTAACCTGAAGCGCCTGTAACCTGAAGCATCTGTAACCCAAGGTAAAGGTAAAGGGACCCCTGACCATTAGGTCCAGTCGTGTCCAAATCAGGGGTTGCGGTGCTCATCTTGCGTTACTGGCCGAGGGAGCCGGCGTACAGCTTCCGGGTCATGTGACCAGCATGCTGAGCATGACAAAGCCGCTTCTGGCGAACCAGAGCAGCGCACCCGAGGTACCACTGTACAACTAATCCAAAATGCAACAGCCAGACTGCTGACTGTGGGAGTGGCCGCCAAGACCATATAACACCGGTCCTGAAAGGCCTACATTGGCTCCCAGGACGTTTCCAAGCACAATTCAAAGTGTTGGTGCTGACCTTTAAAGCCCTAAATGGCCTTGGCCCAGTATACCTGAAGGAGTGTCTCCACCCCCATCATTCAGCCTGGACACTGAGGTCCAGCTCTGAGGGCCTTTCTGGCGGTTCCCTACTGCGAGAAGTGCCTCCCATCAGATGGCAAGGAAATAAACAACTACGGTATCTGACTTTTAGAAGACATCTGAAGGCAACCCTGTTTAGGAAAGTTTTTAATGTTTGATGTTTTATCGTGTTTTTAATATTCTGTTGGGAGCCGCCCAGAGTGGCTGGGGGAACCCAGCCAGATGGGTGGGGTATAAATAGAATCATAGAATCATAGAGTTGGAAGAGACCACAAGGGCCATCCAGTCCAACCCCTATTATTATTATTATTACTACTACTACTACTACTACTACTACTATGTGAAGCATCACTGAAGTTGAGCTTTTTGTTCCATTACCCTCCCCCCCCCTTTATGTGATAGCAAAAGACACACGCATGCTGATGGGTTTGATAAACTGCTGCAAATTACTAGTGAAAGAGCAAATCACTTTTAAGTAATGATTAAAATTAAGCAGATCCACCCGCAGGCTTACAGTTCAAAGACACATTGCCAGGGGGGCAGGGCAGAAAAATAAAGGGTGGCAAAAGAGACTGAAGGCCAGTAAGAAAATTCCAGGGTAAATAGATGATGATGATTTATTATCTATTTGATTTAGATTCTACCTTTTCTCCCAAAGGAGTCCAGGGCTAATATATGACATCATAAATACTGGAACATAACTAAAAGCATTGCAAATAATAATAATAATAATAATAACAATGGTTTAAAACCCACTTTTGGTATAGATATCTAAATTTCCAAGCTGTGCTCCCATTGCTAAATATAAAGGGTTCTGTAAGGTTTAGGTTTTAGATTGGAAGCTTTGCTGTACAAGTGTCATGCTGCAGCAGACAAAGAAAGAAGGGAACGTAGATCTAGATAAGGAAGACCACGGAAATACTTGAAAGTAAGCATAAGAAGCTTAGAAAGTCGACAAGCAGCAGAAAGCTGGTGAATTGACTGGTACAAAGGAGTAAGCGGTCTGAATGATGAGAGGGAGGTATTATGGTAGTGAGGACAGTTAAGGCACCACAGAGAGGTTTAAGTAGGAAGGCAGGCATACAAACTTAAAATTATTGAGGTGTGAGCTGTGCCAAATGGGGCCATTGGGCATAGGTCAGACTCTGAGTGGGGCTGAGGGAATCCCAGCTGAGCATGGGCAGGGGTGGAGAGAGAGGTGTGGCCTTTTGGGGAATCTCTCAATCTGGAGTGCTGGTGGGAAAATATCTGGAGGGGCTTCCAGGCTGCCTTGGCTTCTCCTACCTTCTCGGGAATCTGTGACTCTTAAAAGTCATCCTAGAGAGGGATCCCTAAAAAGGGGGAGTTTCAATTCCTCCCAGCCCCTGTTCTTCCCTGGAAGCAAAATTCCACCCCCCTCACCATGACTGAAGCTGCTGCTGCTGCATTGGAGGCTGCAGGATCAGAACACAGGACACTACCTTATGTGGAGTCCTGCCATGGGTCCACCTGGGAATCTGCAACTTCTTTTAGATTCTGAGCTCCTCAGGAAAGATGAGGCTGAATCTCAACTAATTGTACTTAACACCTAGAAGATTATGCACATCTCAATCTACATTAAAAAAAAACAAAACACAGCAAAAACATCCTACCAGTTCAATTGGGGTCAGATAAGCATCATGATACATATTGGGGAGTGACCATCCATATATTAAGATGCAGCATTGGAAGGAGGGTTTCTGGTGAGAAACTGACATGGGGGGAAGATTGAAGTATTTTGGTCCTGATCAAGTTTGGGAATGCGCCTTGTGACTGCACTTTATAAACAAAAAAGATGTGATCTGCCTAAGCATTAATTTTGCATGACATGCATAAAGTCGCATCTAGTGTGACCCTTATTTTATCCATGTTGCATATGACATGAGAGAAGGTAGTTCGTTGAAGGACATCCCATGTGGTTTGTGGCAAAGGTGAAGAAGAAGAGTTTGGATTTAATACCCCGCTTTATCACTACCCGAAGGAGTTTCAAAGCGGCTAACATTCTCCTTTCCCTTCCTCCCCCACAACAAACACTCTGTGAGGTGAGTGGGGCTGAGAGACTTCAGAGAAGTGTGACTAGCCCAAGGTCACCCAACAGCTGCATGTGGAGGAGCGGAGACGTGAACCCGGTTCACCAGATTATGAGTCTACCACTCTTAACCACTACACCACACCGGCTCTCTGAAGAACTGCACCAGGGACTTCCTGATCTGTGGATCATTCCCTTACCACATTGGTTCTCTAACTAATCCTAGAGAGGCAGTGATTTGTGTTTGTGGGACAGAAATGTTAAAAACAACCCCCCAATGTTCAGTGAAAAGAAGGGATCCCATGGCAGCTCAGGGAGTTTTTCGGGATGCAAAATCACCTTTTTGTGTGACTTAGAAATTTATATCTTGTAATGATCTGCCAGGAAAAGAAGCATGGAATACTGGCACTTTAGCCATTGTAAAAAATGTGGTATCCAGTGCAAAGTTAAGCTTCCTTTGTACAAAGTGGTTCTGTTGCTCGAAAAGAAACGAAAAGGCAGAGATCCATGACCTTTGGAAATCAGGGAAAGCACCACAGTCATCCCAGACTTGAAGGGCCTTTTCATGGCAATAAAAGCTATTGTGCCTTGCTGGTTGATTGATATCTCTCCCCCCCCCCTTTGCTGCTTCATTGATAACTGAGTAGCCAGTTTTCAGGGCGATTGCCATTGTGGATCTGGGTGTTGCCTGACCATAAAAAAAACAGCTAGTTGAGACTGGTGTGCCAGCGGCGGGGGGCAGGGATACAATGCTGGAGAAGTGTTTTGAGAAAGCCCGAGAATAAAATATTTTATTATATATGGACAAAGCAGTTAACCAGAGAGAAGTGAGTCAATAATTTAATCTTCAAGTGTTAATGTAGGAACCATTAAATCGCACATTGAGCCATTTTACAGTGCCATACAAGACCCAGGCTGGAGAATCCTTGCTCCTGCAACTGTTGCTGGACTACAGCTCCCATCAAGCATGGCAAATGGCCAAGGAAGATGGGAGTTGTAGTTTAGCAACATCTGGAAGGCTAAAGGTTCCATAGACCCGTACTGCATCATCATCGGTGGCGGACTTTGGGCTCTCCGATTTCAGCGGCGCCCTGTGCGATGCTAAAATTTGGCATTCCACACCCCACCCTGTTCTGTAGCATTGTTGTGACAGCTCCCTGCAGTGGGGCACCCAGTTGGTCGCACTACCCTAAAACTACCTCTGCCATCATCCATCCCAGCGGGGGCCCCTCCCTCCTCCAACTGTCACCTCTCCACAGGGGCTTCTGTTAAACCACTGTATCCTGAGGTGAGTGAGAAGCAGCAGTTACAGCCTCTTCACAATGAACAACGGCCTTTTCTATTAATATTGTAAACCCTTGCACTGCTTGGATTCAAGCCGAGATAATTCACCATTTGCTTACTTTTCATGACATTCAAAAATAGCTGCCTAAGGTAGGAATGGTCCTGACTGTGCCTAATGGTAGGAATGGTTCTGGTTAGTACTTGTCGATGCCCCCTTTTCGTCTTGAAGACTGATAGTGTCTTGATTATGATACATTCCTTTGGATTATGGTGAAAGTTCCACAGATGAGGTACAACCCTTGGCTATAGTTTAGCCTCACAAACTATGACAAATAAGTGATATATAGGAGTCACTACTAGCTCTGATGACATCAAGTAAGTTGTATAGTTTGGGTGTAGGTGGCAATTCTTTAAAATGCCTTGTTTTTTCCACAGGATGCCTCCCTCACCGAGGTCAATTCATTCAGTCCTTTGATGCCCACATCCCCGTCTTCGATGACCAACCAATACAAATTTGAAGATGAACCGGAATTAAAGGATCTTTTCATTACAGTTGACGATCCGGAAAGCCACATCACTGCCCTAGAGACATTCATCACCTACAGAGTTGTTACAAAGGTTAGTTTTCTATTGTTGCAAATTTCCGCTTTGGCCATTTAAAGTAAACTTTGCAGCTGGTACCGATGTCGCAGGAGTTGTGTGGTACTTGGCAAGAAAGAAGCATGTCTGTTCCGCTTGCCTTAGAGCAGGGGTTGGCAAGGCTTACCTTACCTGCGCTGGTTCACTCCAGCGGACATCCCTCTGTGGTCCAAATTGCGTGCCTGAACGCGCGTGTGATTTTCGGCATCTGCACAGGTGCGATTTCCAGCATCTGCGCCTGCGCAGATGCAGTTTCCAGCACCGGGGAAGTGACTCCCCACGCCACACTGTGCCAGTTTAGCGCAGCACACGGGGACTCGATGGGTGGGCGACTCGGTTCGGGGGCAGCTTGGAGGCCGGTTAAACAACCCCCGTGGGCTGCTTGTCCCCCATGGGCCTTAGGTTGCCTACCCCTGCCTTAGAGGAAGCCAGATGTTGTCAGACCATAGCTCCCATCATCCCTCACCACTGGGACTGATGGGAATCTGAGACTTTACCTTGGGGGACAGCTACTCCTACCTGAGAGGGCTTTGGGCTTGGGCTTTTCCAACAGCCATGTGACAGACTTTTTGAAATAATAATGTTGAAGGTTTTTTTTAAGTCCCCAAATAAGGGGAGTTTCAAAAGCTGTGTGTGATATAGCATGCGGTTCTGCTGGGGGGGGGAATGGTCAGAAATCCCATGGGGTGTCCTGGCCAAAGCTATTTATATGAATGAAAAGATAACAAGGAAGTGGTTTGGTAATGCTGCTTGTCAGTTTATGATACAGTGGTACCTCTGGATGCGAACGGGATCCATTCCGGAGCCCCTTTCGCATCCTGAGTGCTGTGTCTGCGCATGCTCGCTGCTTCTGCACATGCACGTGACATCATTTGACGCGTCTGCGCATGCGCGAACTGCCAAACCTGGAAGTAACCTATTCCGGTACTTCCAGGTTCAGCAGGTTCGTAACCCGTGACAAATGCAACATGCAGCGTTCGTAACACAAGCTACGACTGTAGTTACCTTCTGCATACGTACACACAAACACCCACACCCACATCTATATCTACAGTTCTACACACACATATTCCTGCCTTGTGATTATACTTTATAACCTTTCACAGATCTTTCTCCTATACACATACACACACATGTTTGTCTGGCAGTTACACGACAATATTAAAATGAGGGGTGATGAATATAGGAATATATTTGTGGCTGCACTGAGATATACTTTGCCCATTTTAAAAAATAAAAAACCATACAACCAGTCAGTTTTGAGGTCTCCCTGAGAAGTGCTGAGTTTCTAAGGACCAGCTTAGATCATAGAGTTGGAAGGGACCTCGAGGTTCATCTAGTCCAACCCCCTGAAATACAGGATTATTTTGCCCAAGGCCCTGAGATTAAGAGTCTCATGCTTCACCAACTGAGTTATCCACCCACTGCTTTGAGTGCTTTTCTTTTTTCTCCATTTGTAAGTGAAGGAGAGGATAGGCAACTTGATCTTATTCATATTTGCTTGGAAGTCTGTCCAATTGTATTCAAGGGGGGGCAGGGAGGAGCTTGTTCCCCGGTGCACAAGAAGATGCCTCCCATTTTAGATTCTTCTCAAAAGGCTGCTTAAAGCTTAGACGTCTTCAGAGCATGCTGTAAATACAATTTGGGCAAACCTCCTGTGCCAATCTGTGCTGCAGTAAGACTGAATGATCTCATGAACCTAGCTCATGCTCAGAGTCATGAATTGTAGTTCTGCTCTGGTTGTGTGCAGTTCTTCTGATACAAAACGGCCTCTGTGCCGAAGAGGAAGTCCCATTCATAGTGGCTACTGTTTGCCTTTAAAACACCCATTCTCTCCGCCAAATAGCCATTCTACACCATGAGTGCCCGAAGGCCTTTTCGACATATGCCTCATTCGACTGTCTTCTGTATCTTTTCTAGACCATGCGTGGTGAATTCGACTCCAGTGAGTATGAAGTTAGACGACGCTATCAGGATTTCCTTTGGTTAAAGGGAAGACTTGAGGAAGCACACCCAACTCTCATCGTTCCCGTAGGTCTAATCAACTCTTGTTTTGTTAGGCAGAAAGCTGAGATTGAAAGAAGAGAAAAGGCACATTGGACGGGTTGAACTGATTTCTTAAAAGTGATAAGTGGTAGCTGTTCTTTTTCTGCAGTGTGTCCTCTCCCTTGTTATTTGTTCTAATAATGAAACCCCTGCATATTTTATTTTGATTTGGTTCACATGTAACACTAAACCATGTTCTAACATTTTGAAGATAAGCCTAAGTGAGCCTTGGGCTTGCACATTCCCACCTCCTCTCACCCTTTGAACCTCTGCTTTTATTTTAGATGAATCACAGTTAGAATAATGCAAAAACCCCAAAATTTAAATGAAAGCAAGCCATGCAAGAGGAGGAGGAGGAGGAGGAGGAGGAGAATGTGAGCCCATTGAATCACCAAGCCTCATTCTTGTGACACTACAAACTGTGGTTTCAGGTTACATCCAAAGCAGACCAATATTTTTAGAATGGCTGTTTACATATACATGCAGTTATGCAGCTTAACTGTGTTTTCCCTTCCATTATCTTTCTGCCTTAGCCATTGCCTGAAAAATTCATAATGAAAGGAGTTGTGGAACGATTTAATGAAGAATTCATTGAAACGAGAAAGAAAGCACTGCATAAATTTTTAAACCGGATTGCTGATCATCCCACTTTAACTTTTAATGAGGACCTCAAAATTTTTCTTACCGCACAAGCCTGGGTAAAGATTCTTCTTTATTATTTTGTTGTTGTTGTTGTTATCGTAAAAGTAAGATTTGTCAAGTCTGACCAAAATAGGTACCTATCTAACTGGGTTAGGATGAATTCAGACTATTCCCCCTTCTGTCCCCCAGGATTGTAATTGGGGAGAGGTTGTGCGCTAACTTTAGATACCTCTTTTCTTCTCCCACACCCTTCCACGTTCTCTGCACTACAGGGAGAAAAGACCAAAACTGAGAGAAAGCAGACAGAGAGAAACTCCCCGTTTGCTCATTCAGAGCCAAAGATCTCTTCCTTGCTTCTGTCCGGATACAATCCAGATCAAAAATACCATGTTGCATTTACCCTGTGTTTTCTTTTTTCTTTTTTTTAATGGAATATTCAGGGAAAGAGCCTAGGACCTTAGGAAAGCCGCTATGAAACAACACATCTTCTCAGGAAGCTTAGTTCGAGTATCAAAATGCACACACACACCCCTCCATTATGGAAATGCCTTTGAATATTTATAGGCACCAGTTTATTTTTACTTAAGTGGGGTTGTAGACAAAGCCATGCTTTTAAAGAAGTTATTGAAAGCACTGGAACAAAACAAGGAACACAAGAGCAAAAAGACACGAGAATAATATTTATTTATTTATTAATTATTATTATTAATAATAATAATAATAATAATAATAATAATAATAATAATAGGTAATAGATAGCTATATGCTTCCCATCTGATTGGGTTACCCAAGCAACACTGGGAGGCTGCCAACAAATTAAAACACAGTAAGACATCAAACATTAAAAGTCTCCCTATACAGGGCTGCCTTCAGATGTCAGACAGTTGTTTATTTCCTTGACATCCGGTGGGAGGGTGTTCCACAGGGCAGGCGCGACTACTGAGAAGGCCCCCTGCCTGGTTCCCTTCAACCTCACTTTTCACAATGCAGGAACCGCCAGAGGTTATACTTTAGTGTGAGTGTGAGCGAGCAGATTAATTTTGGTATCAGCGATGGGAAAAAAGGTCTGTCATGTTTCATATGGACTGTGATGTGAACTTGTTTTTTTTTTTTTTACTACATCTTTTGTTTTTCAGTACGTAAACAACAACTCACCCAAGTCAAAGCTTGATTTCATCCCTTAATTTTCAGGAACTTTCATCTCACAAGAAGCAGGGGCCTGGTCTGCTCAGCAGAATGGGACAAACCGTCAAAGCAGTTGCGTCGTCGATGCGAGGAGCGCCCGTGAAGAACCGCCCAGAAGCATTTGCAGAAATGATGGACCACGTGGAGGTGTTTAGCCAGAAAATCAATCTGTTGGATAAAATCTCCCACCGAGTCTACAGGGAAGAGAGAGGTTGGTGGAAAAGAAAGCCAACATTCTTGGCTATTTCTGGTGGGCTTGCAGTTTCTTCCTCCTTTCTGGCTTCGAAATCCCCACAGTTGGGGGAAACTAGAATCCGGCCTCTGTTCCCTGCTATAAACTTCATGTATACCAATATCATCTCCATTTTCTGAGTAGGGATTGTTTAAGTAATCAAAATGGTACTATTCACACACAAGAAGGGGATATCGGGAGGTTTGGAGGAGCCACAAGCTTTGGAAAAAATAGTAAACATATTTAGAAAGCCTAGGGTTGAGGAGGCAGAATCGGTCCAACGAGGACCAAGCATGTTCAGTGCTTGCAGAATGCTAACTATTGAGGGTGGGTAAATAGTAAACCTGGTGGGAGGGTTATGGAACGGTGTAGCTGGAATTCTAATCAGTGAGTCGCCACGCTGCAACATTTTGCTGCAGACCCCACTTGTCCCAAATAGAAATAAAAGAACTATCTGCCATGAACTCAAGACCAGATCTTGGGCTAATTATGTGTTCCTCAGCTGTCAAATGGGACTGAACTCGATTGCCTGTGACCACATCTTGTCACAGACATTAAAAAAAAAATATTCTGGTTATTATTTTATTTTAGAAACGGAATTTAAATGCCAATCCCTTCTCTTCTCTCCTTCCCCCCGCTTTAAAGACTACTTTTGTGAGCTGAAGGAGTTTGGCCCCATCCACACGCTTTGGTCCGCATCCGAAGTAGACCTGGCGGACACGCTGAAAGGGGTGGCAGGCTGCATCGACAAATGCTGCAAGGCGACCGAGAAACGGATGGCAGGGCTCTCTGAAATCCTCTTCCCTACTCTGCATGAATATGTGCTTTACAGTGAAATATTAACGGTAAGATGGAACAGGCACTGTGTGGATTCATGTGTCATGGACTCTTTGTTTTCAACACCCTTCCCTCTGATTGCATTGCTGTAGTGTAAGCGGCCTGTCAAATGACTGCAGTCAGTGCGTTTTCTTAGCCTGGTGATGGCAATGCACTACTTTGGGTAAGGGCAGCCAGCCTGGTGCTCTCTAGGTGTTGCTGGAGTATTAGCTCCCACCAGCCCTTGCCACTGGGCATGCTGGCTGGGGTTGATGAGAGCTGGAAGTCCCAACAACACCCAAAGGTCTAGCTACCCCCTGGCTTAAGAGACTGAGCAGCTGGCCTTTCTATTCTGCATCATCATCATCATAACAATAATATGCCTCCTATCTGACTGGGTTGCCCCAGCCACTCTGGGCGGCTTCCAACAAATTAAAACACCACACAGTAAAGCATCAAACGTTAAACATAGAGGGCTGCCTTCAGATGTCTTCTAAAAGTCAGGTGGTTGTTTATTCCCTTGACATCTGATGGGAAGGCGTTCCACAGGGCGGGTGCCACTACCGAGAAGGCCCCTGTAACTTTATTTCTTGCAGTGAGGGAACCGCCAGAAGGCCCTCAGAGGTGCTGGATCTCAGCTGAATCACGGGGGTGGAGATGCTCCTTCAGATATACAGGGCCAGAGCC